>NC_090663.1:3511952-4163718 GCF_013368605.1 Nyctibius grandis | reverse complement strand
TAGGTCAACATTTCTCTACCCCCTCTTGACTGCACTTTATTTTCTCTAGTCTTCTTGACATACTGCTAAAATAGAAATACATTGTTCCTCACCAAAACACAAAGGTAAGGATCTTGGGCACCTTAGTTTCCACCATTGAAGAAATCTAGGTCCTGTAGTTCAACTTGTATTTTCTTTATTTACATTTGTTGAGGCGTGCTATCAAACATAAATTGAGCTAAACCAAAAGTTAACCCAAGCAGCCTGAGAAACTATGAAACTACAATGGTACTTTCACTTCTTGGCTGATGTATTCTCTCTTCTGGGCAAGGTGTTGGAAAAGAAAAAGTGAAAGGAAAACAGGAAATTCACTCACAGAAGACTCAGCAACTTGTTCTTTTCACAACAGATCAAGGTTCACAGCAGCTTCACTTCCTATGCCAACACCAGGAGCAGAAGAAAGAGCTTGTAACCTCATTTTCAGTTGGTATCAAAATGAATTCAGGATTTTAGTCCATCTTCCATATCAACAACAAAATTATCAAGGTTTATAATGAAAGTTAATTACCATGTTATCAACAGCTATGTGAAATGAAACATGTATCTCTTTGCCTTTGAGTCTGTAAAGTTGTGTACATTGTTAGAGACTTTTATGTGCAGAATAATTTGTAGAAAGACAACATAATTTTTTTCAAAAACAAAGAAAGAAGAATAAGTGTAGTTTCTTTGGAAAGTGACTCACTATAAGGAGCAAAGGAATCATACACCATTTTGGGGGAATTAAAGAAGTAGCGATTTATATTTTATCTCCGTTTTATTCTGAAAACAAAAAAATCAAGTGTGGTCTCACACTCAAAAGGCGGCCTACGTTTCTATCCAGCAGACCAATCTCAAGAGCCACAATGTCTACGAGAAGATTGTTAGTAACAGGTGGCTGGACAGATGGGGTTAGCTGGCATTCATTTTTAACATAATGAGCATTCCTAGAAGAAAAATAACTTGTGTATTTTAAATAATGGAGCTGCCCATCTTGAAGCTTAGTAGAATAAAATTATGTAACCCGCTTCCTACTATGAATGGCAACTCAAGAACAGAAAGGCACCAGGCCACGGACTCAGCAAATCGCACTGATGGCGATAGAAGCTTGATGTCTACTGTCGTATTTCGCTGGACCACACAGCTCCTGCCCCTGTGCGTGCACTCACAGCACATGTAAATTTGTACAGACACATGAAATGTGATATACACAGATATACAAAGATTTTCTCTGACAATAAAGAAACTGGTCTACCTGGTTAAAAGCTGAATGACGCTAATATATACATTACACACGTTACCTAGCATCACTTTCATCTTGCTCTTTTTAGACCATTGGGCAAACGTTTTAGCTTCTATTAGTAAATTTTATGCAGTTGAAAGACAACTGGTTAAACACACACTCCTAATCAATCGCAGTATGAAATGAAACAGGTTTTAATAGTTTCTTTAACTTGGTTGGTTTTCTTTGTTTCTAATGTGAACTTGTCTTCCATGATATAATAATAAACCAAGAGTATGTACTCAGTCAGATCCCTGTCTTAAATTGACCGTTTCATAAATTTCTCAACTGCTTTTAAAAGAGAAACATAAGGAAATAGTTGTTGCTACCGTATTCCTGCTCATACTTTGAGACTATAAATTTAGAACAAAAACTTCTAAACATGTTTGACCAGAGCTTTCCACTAGAGATCACGAACAAAAACAGTTCAAGTTTTTATTGTCAAAGATTATTAAGATAATTACATAAAATGAGTAAATATAGCATCAGTCTAAAGGAGGAAGCAAAATAAATCAAAGATACTTGCCTGGGTAACAAGTGGCTCCAATAGCCTCTCCACTGTGAGAGTCCTGATTTCCAAACTTTTGGGGTCCCATTTCAAAATGATAGGTGACGTTGCAGAAGTCATACTCCCTAGAACAGACAAAATTACACAACATCTATGAAAACTATTAGTGTAATATCCAAATATTGCATATAATTTATTTAGAGAATAGCATATATGCTGTTCCCGTTCACATATAGAATACTTCTCCATAATCTTGCTAGCGTTCCTCTACTCCTGAGAACTCTGAGGTTCACCACTGCAACATCTGCTGAGTGCTTAAATATTTATATTCAGACATTTTTTCTCTCCTGTACCTCTTAAAAATAGATCCTCTATCATGCTGCATACATGTTGCATTGGGTGTACATGGCAAGCTTTTGATAGTGCGGGGCGGAGGCTGCAAGCTGGGCTCTGTGAGAAGAGGCCAGGGGCTGCCCCATGCTGGACATAGCATGCACCCACCACAGGACACAGCCGAGCTCATCAGCGATGCTGGTGACACCTCTGGGAAAACACATTTAAGAAGGGACAAAACGCTGCCTGGCAGTTTGAGGAGTGAGGTAAAGAATGTGTGAGAAACAATCCCACAAATCCCAAGGTCAGAGAAGGAGAAGGGGGAGGAAGTCCTCCAGAAGCTGGAGCAGAAATTGCCCTGCAGCCCATGGTGAAGCAGGCATTTCCCTGCAGCCCATGGAGCAGCCCATGGTGAAGCAGGCATTTCCCTGAAGCCCATGAAGGACCACACTGCAGCAGATATCATTGCAGGTCATGGAGGACTCAGCACTGTAGCAGACACATAAGTCCTGAAGGAATTGCATCCCATGGAGAGCGCACACTGGAGTAGGTTTGTCCTGAAGGACTGCAGCCCACGGAGAAGACCCACACTGGAGCAGAGGCAGCCACCCACCAACACATGGAATGCAACAAATTCAACAAGCCTGTTCAGCTTTTTGAGTAAAACTTCCCCACAGTATTCAGGATTTCTTAATTTTGCACCAAAAATGGTAATACTCATTTAGAAACAAAAAGGATTCTCCAGACCATCTTAGGCTTAAAAGCTTAAAGAAGTCCTAAAACAAAGGCAACAGCAAGTTGCTGTAATTTTATTTGCCATTTCAGGTTTTCATGACATTTTCAAGAGAGTTGACTTCATTTTTGAAATTCCAAATACAGAAAAATCCACCTGTCAGGTTATAACAGACATAGAATGCACCTGCCCTGGTTTTGCAGGGATAAAATTTATAGAATCAATTTTCTGTTCCATGTTGTTTCAGTCTGTGGCCAGCTGTGGGATGGTGATCAAGGCCATGAGCAGTGAGAGCCAGAGCAGCTGCCCCACACTGGCCCACAGGTGTGTTCTGTAACATTAATGTCAGGTTCACTATAAATGGGAAAGCTTGTGGGGATGAGGGGCTCTTTGCTCTGTTCCCCTTTCCCTCTTTCTCCTTCTCCTCTCTTCTGTTCTTAACGGTTACTATCCCTGGAGGGACTTGCCACCACCCTATGGACTAAGTATAATTTTGTGTCTTTTGTATTAGTATCGATACTGGTTTTCTTATTTTATTAAATCTGTTTAAATTTCAACCCACGAGTCTCCCTTCTTTTCCCAATTCCCTTTCTTGGTTGGGGAGGGGAGACTGGGTGATAGAACTGCTTATTGTTTAGCCCAGGGTGTGGGCTAAACAGAGACAGCACCTCATTGAGCTGGAAAGTGACATTAGTTGGTGACAAGCAATGACACATGTAAACTAACTTGTCCATAAAAAAAAAAAGACAGAAAAATTTGATGAAAAAAATGTTCATTTTAAAGAATTGTGGTTTAAATATTTCCCTTTTAATTTTTTATTTTAATTTTAAAATGAAGTCCCGTATACCCACAACACCATGAGAGCTCTAGCAGGGAAAGATAAATTACCAATATAATATTATACAATGCATAAGTGAGATCCACATCAAGCACTCTGTATATAATATCCCAAATGTTTAAATTTTTTTTCTCCAGAAAACTATATTTAACTGACAAGCTAATTTCAGTAATACAAAAAAACAAAACAAACAATTCAGTGAACAAAATCAAAACAAGTTCAGCTATTGCTGCTTGAATAACAGCCCCCTTCATAAAGCTTAATTCAATAGGGTACATGTTCAGTGCTTAGCAACATTATCTATTATATACAAAATAAGTTCTACTGCTTTATTCAGAATGTCTTGACTTATTACTATCGCTCAGAATTAACAGGCTAGTAAGTCTATGCAAAATTCATTCGCAGTCTGCAAAAGATTTTCAGTGTATCACTAGCAGACAAAATACTTGCTCAAAAAGAGAGACATATCAGAACTCCCTAATCAATGTATTTACGAATCATATACAAAACCAGCCCTCAGTCTCCTCTCATTTGCAAACATTTGTTAGCACAATTATCTGATAATATCTAATGTGTGCTAAAACTGCTATTATCCACTTTCCACTCTTACGCAAAAAATCATTAGGCTTCATCCTTTACAATGCTGATTAAAGAAAACGATGAGACAGTTTCTAGTTGCTCTAAGCACAGTTAGCGTGGGAGCTATTCTCATTTTTCCAACAGACAATATTTAATTGTCTTTCAAAACCCGTTTCTTTTTTATATAAAGATGGTTGCTACTCCAGTTGGCCTCTGTATTCAAAAAGTTTTAAGTAGACAATTAATCTAGTCAATAATTCATAAGTTATGACGCCTTTAAATGTGTCAAATAGAGTTTCTTCCTTTTTAAGAAGAACTCTTTTCCTCACTAACTATTAACATGGGTACTCAGACATACACCTCTCATTATGCAAAATATATATTCAAAGCTGTAACACAGACCAAAGCCTACAAAAGCAAACTAATTTCAGTGGATGGCAATCGTACAGGTGGCAAAAGATAACCTGGTTGATCAGTTGTTTCGATCAGAATACTGCTTCAGCTTCAACCTTCACTAAAAAATAGAAAAAATATCCTTCAAAATTCAATATGAAAGGGTGAGCAATGCTTTCAACTATAAAAAGGATACACACAAGAAACAGCCTCATTAAAAACCTACAAGAAAGTTTTTCATTTGCAGTAAAATCTACCCCACAAAAGCAACTAAATTAAAAAGTCAAATTAGTGCATTTTCCTCAACATTTCTCCAGCTGCTGTCACAATAGCAATTTTAAATGACAAAAGACTAAAAAGACATTACCTGCCCACCTGTATGGATATGAAAAGATGGAATATTTCTTCCTTGCCACTTCCACAACAATCTTCCTACTCTGAACATATGAATGGGGACTGCTCAGATGGATAAAGGAAAGGATACTAACCCTGCCTTATGACTACTTGACCAAATATTGCCCAAACAATTAGCTTTAAGTACTTCACTAAAAACATAAATTGCTTCATAGCTTACACCTGGCTCAGGGTTGTGCAGCACCTGTGAGGAAGATAACCTGTGTGAGCAGAGGATAATGGTATACCACAACATTTTTCATATAAAGATAAAAGTGTATTATAACAGATAGAAGAAAACAGTAGTAGCCACAAGTAAAAGAGATCTCCTTTCCTGTTACCTTCTAGACTACATTGATAGCCACTATTTTCTTAAGTAGCTCAAGTTTTTTATTTTCCCTGGAGTTTCCCACTTATTGTCATTTTTTAAACACTCAGCAACATACTTGGGCAACATTCTTCAAAATGTGAAATTAGGTTCATCTGAGTTTCAACCTCTAATTTAGAAACATGTACTGATTGTTATTTGGGTTAAATCTCACTGAATTAAAATTCACATGGTGTTTTTATGATTGTTTCAGTGAAACTTATTCTCTGCTGTTCATGTATATTATCAACTGGCATCATGTGATTATTAAGTTTGAATTTGAAATTTTATTTTATCAAATAAGTTAATAGCACTGTTAATAAACTTCTAAAGTACACAGATGATTGCCGTCCTATTCCTGAAACAAGCTCCACATTTTTTAAAGAGTATATTTAACAAATTCTATTGCCTAACTGTACTTTTTCTTCCTAGAATATGTGCCAAAATATGTCCATCTCTTGTTTTAAGCTTTTAGCTTTTTCTAAGTACAGCAAAACAGAACTCTCTCTACCCAGTCCAGTAACTGTTGTTCAATGTGAACATTTATTTAGGCAGTCTGTCTTGAAAGCCTATCTGTAAAGAAAATAAGTATTTACTTTAGTCAACAATTCATTAGAGTGGATTCTTATATTATAGACAAAATTTAACTATGCCATTGGAATTCTTCATTAACATAACAGTCACCGAAAATCTAAGCCCACAACCACCTTTATTGCCAACCTTTTCAAACAGCAGTATTTTACTGTTTGGAACCTTCTAGAAAAAACAAAATATTCTGCACGTGAAATTACTTGTTTGCCTGTTACACTATAACATAGTTTTCCTCCACAATCATCCCGCTTTCCTTGTGACTTACACAAACGTACATTCTGATGGCCATGAACTGCTCACAAGTGACAGCACATCTCATTTCTATGCTGCAACTTATATGTAACAGCAAAAATATTTTAACTTTACATTAGCAAAAGCAACATTTGCTGAAGCAAACTGATAATTTTTTTAGAAATATAAGCATTGCCAGCCAAGAACAGGCCTCCAGTTGCTAGTCCAGTTCACATCTGCAATGCAGAACACTGCAGACATGAAAGGCAGATGCTAAACATTTCCCACTGAATAAAGAAAAATACCATTCTACCTGATGCATAGCAAATCTGTAGGATTAATCTGGTGGCAATACTGGCAACACAGTTCTGTACTTCCAACAGTATATTTGCTACTGGGAGGCAAAAAATAGTCTTCATAGATGAGAAAGAAAGATGTCCAGCAAGGTAGAAAGACAGTGAGATGAGAGGAGGCAAAAGGCAAAATAATAATAATATAGCCCTCATTTCCAAATATTAAATTTATAATAGCCCTCATACTTCAAGAATGTGTATTTAAAAAAAGTATGCTTTACAAATTTTTTCACTGGGTCTGTTCAGCTTGGAGAAGAGAAGACTGAGGGAAGACCTCATTGTGGTCTACAGCTTCCTCACAAGGGGAAGTGGAGGAGTAGGCATTGACCTCTTCACTCTGGCGACCAGTGACAGAACTCGAGGGAATGGCAGGAAGATATGCCAGGGGAGGTTTAGGTTGGGTATTAGGAAAAGGTTCGTCACACAGAGGGTGGTGGAGCACTGGAACAGGCTCCCCAGGGAAGCAGTCATGGCGCCAGGCCCGACAGCATTCAAGAAGCATGTGGACAATGCCCTCAGACACATGGTGTGAATTCTGGGGTTGTCCTGTGCTGGGACAGGAGTTGGACTTGGTGATCCTTGTGGCTCCCTTCCAACTCAGGACATTCTATGATTCTGTGATTGAAATGATTCTCCTACATCAATTACCATCTTGGCTTTCAGTCCATATGTCCAGACTAATGGGGCACTTTCACACATGCTTTAAACCAACCTACTCTTGCACAGCTGAGAGGCAAGGTCAGCTCATTGTGCATGTTTCTATCCTTTGCACTTGGTAACAGTGCTATAAATTCTATCAAGAATATAACCTGGTTGAACACTAACGAATCAAGTTTTCAGTTCGCTGCCTGACTTCAGAGCCCCGTGAGTGACAGCACCAGCATCAAGCAAAGCTCCGAATAAGGCAGCGGAGGTGAAGGGGAGGACAGGACTGCCTTTTCAGCAGCAGCGCAGACACGAACTGGCTTAAGATGACTGAGAAACTGAATGACAGACAGTCTGTGCTTTCTCCGTTTGCATCCTTAGATTGAGAACCATGTGGAAAAAAACACCTCTCTACACAGAGCCAGGCTTATGTTAAGAATATAGAATTGCTTACAGCAGGATACACAATAACTTGAGACAGATACAGAAAAATTCTGACAGACTTCACAGACCCATTTATGTGCTTCACTAGGAGCTAGAAATCTACATACTTGAATGGTTACAGCCTTGAGTATGCCCACAGAGTATAACAGCATGACACTAGAGATGCGCAAGCTGGCTCTGAGTTACCTAGTATGGGCTCAGGGCAGGCTGGAGCACAGGACAAACTAGCTCAGACATTAGAAATACCAGCAATGCACAGTCCTAGAAACCCCACGTCTTGACTGACCTGGCTGGCAGAGGACTGCAGTGATACCTGGTGGTATGTATAGCGGAGATTCTGCTGTTACCTTACAGCATCGAGCAATGCAGACGTACGTTGTGATCCGCCCTGAGCAGCATAAAGGGCCTCTGCAAGAGCTCTCATATTCAAGGGAGCCTGGTTTCCAACACTATTCTCAATCCATTTGCCCATTTTCTGTCTCTTCTCATACACGAATACAAGTAGAGACAGACGGACACAGAGAAGAATGAATGCATAACAATTGCAAAGAAGGGGAATAAATGGAAAATGCTATGAAGATAAAGACTAGCAATAGTAAAAGAGCAACGGAAAAGGGAATAGAGGACATCCCTTTCTACAGATATAAGCACCCATCATTAGTCAATGACAGCCCAGTAAAGCCTCCAGCAGACTGGGCTGAAATGATCAGACTTGACATGGGCAGTTCCCATCACCTTGCTTAAAAAAAAAAAAAAAAACAGAAAAGAGAAAGAAAGGGGGAAAAAAAAAAGGAGCAGGACAGTTTGGAAGAATATCTGTCTCCACATGTCTGAACAACAAGTTTTTGATATACTTGTTTATTTGGTTTCATAAATGTGGCTCTTCTCTCTTCTTTCCTAAAATCTAGGCAGGAAAAAACAAGCCAAAATAAACCTTTAGGCCCCACTCCCAAGCTTAACCACGCAGAGAATTTTTAATTTGAGCTTCTCTCAACTTCCTTTTGGATTCACAGTCCTCTCCCCTTCTGCTAACCCTCCACCTCCACACTGGGTTGAGATTCTGGTCTGGCCTCAACAAAACATAGTTCTTAGATGGAGGCAGCTAATTATGCAAACCTAGACTTCTAACCAATAAACCATTAACGAAGGAAGAAAAAGGCCTTGACAAGGGGAGGATTACCTTGGTAACAAAGCCAGTGGGACGGTGACCATGGAGTGCCCTCACACAGAAACAGGAAAGCTATAAAAAGGCAATGGCTGAGTCATTCACACTTTTCAGGCACATTAACCAGCTCAGTCTTGGAGGTAACTGCCTACACCAAGACCTGACTGAGCCAGGAGGGCAAACGGCCTTCAGAAATCCATGAGGCCAGGAAGAACTCGCAGAGAAGGTGCAAACTGCAGTGTAAGGGTCAGCATAACAGAAAGGTTCCACCTACACCCACCTGCATGACCTGCTGCTTCTCCTGCTTTAACTAAAAACAGCTAAAATATGTTTCAAAATTGTGTGCAAAGCCTAGCTGTACACGATGTCCACATGGTTTTTATCTACTATGTGGCTTAGAAAAAATAATTCTAGTTTAAAGGCTCACACATCTACAGCTACGGATTGACTCTCTGTTTGGGCTCTCACATCTGCATTGCCTGAGATGGCCCCAAGGATCGTGGTACCATGATGTGGCAGGGGTTATACAAACCTACAGCCCTTTTGGTCCAGCACACCTTTGAGCTGCATCCGGTTCCTAACAGGCCAATTTCAGAAAGAGGTTTAGACAAACTATAATACGCATCTGAGGACAATCTGTGGACACTGGGACAAGAAGCTGGACTACGACTTCAGCTCTCAGGTGAAGTTTATTACATAGAAGATTCTCACTCTAAGGGGATGCTAGATACAATACCCAGTTCTTAGAACCCCTAAAAATCTAATGGTTGGTTCTCCATGAGTAACCTGGTGATTTGGGGAGGGCTGTCCCTAGGAAGAATGAAAAATAGGGGGATTCACATTTGTTTGCTCTCATGTATATTAGGAGTAGAATTATTTGATGTGAAAAGTAATTTACTCCAAGATAAGTAAGCAATGAAAGTGCTTGCAAGCTGTTTTAAACAGCCATACATAAAATTCCTATACTCAAATAATTTATCTTGCATTATTCATGAGAACATGCTTTTTTCCACTGAATAACTTTTACAGTCAAGGTAGGGGAGTTTCCTAAAATGCTCAATGAAGTAGAAGATTTTAAGGAACCCAGACCAAAAGGGAGCCCAGACCAAAAGGGAGCCCAAGCACCAGCAAAAGGTTATCAAGTCACTTCTGTACTACTGAAGATTTTTCCACAAATCACTCTGTATTCACACAGCTCTTCAGTGCCTCCTCATAAAAGGCTTCTCACAGAGTTCTGGATGTGATCAAAGCCTCTGAGCTCACTGCTGCTGGGATGCTGGTTCACAGAGGGTCACATTGCAAGCCCAGGAAAACCAAATTATTTTAAATCAGATCCTTGGTGCAGATTCTATGCTCTGCATTCTCTCTCCATCGTACTTCCCCCAAAATGACTGCAGATTTCTACCTATAGCAAAATAATACCTTTATATTCTATTTAGATTACTGTAGATAAGATCAACTTACATAAATGACCATCCTTTTTAGTAATAAAGCCATAAATTTTTAACTGTTTTCAAGTTCTCTTCCTTCTTAAGATAAATATTAATCTCACATCTTGGAGAAAAAAACAACTTTTATTCACTAAATCTGTTTACCCTCTTGTTATTTTTATTCACTGTATTAAACGGGCATTGGTAATACCAGTTTATGTTTTACAAGAGCAAAGAAGTATTAAGCATCTTTGCTTTAAATGAACACGTTTGCTTCCCTTGCAACACAGAATTTATATCTCACATTCCAACAGTTCTTCAAAAAAAGTTCTTAAACTTGGCTCTAACCACGACTTTGAAAGCTTGTTGGGGTCATCCTCTCACTGAAAGTATCCTATTCACAGTTCCTCACACTTGGAAACTACAATTAACCTTACCTCTGTCTTTCCCTGCAGCTTTGCTTCATTTCTCTGAAAGAGAACACTTTATTCCACAAGATCAACTGCTGCTACCTTCAAATGAAACAATTTACATTTTTTTCCTATGGAGAGCCAAAGCTTTAGGGTTTTCTACACTTTTTTTGGCTTGGTTGGCTTTTTAAGGAGACCATTTCCCTGCTAGTTTCACTACAATAGCAATACTGCTAGTATCATCTCTACATGTCTTTCTCCTTCATTAAGCTTTAAATTATCTATTAATTATTTTAATTAAGAGGTTTTTGCTTTTGTTACCACAGATGCAACACTATTTTCCTGCACTGAACAGAATCTTTTAGTTATCTGAACTCCCGATAAAACCAGCCCAAAGCATGTACAATTTCCCTGTGACATACTGCATGACAACAGCCTCCCCTTACCCTTGTGAAGCCTACAAGCTATGGAGAAGGAGCTGTTCCATTTTCCAACTCCATAATTAACACATTAAACAGGATTGTTTTCAAACGAAGCCCTGTGGGAGTACAGTTGACATTTCCCTCAGCAATTAATATTAAGGGCCATTAATAACCTCTCTGAACATTTCCACCAACTTCTAGATGCACACATGTTGCTGGTATCTGCATTTGTCAGTCTGTTCATCAGTTGCCTCTGAGAAATTCCTAAAAATCTTAAAGAAATTTATCATCTAACCTTGTGTTCATTAACTCTGCTCTTTCTTTAAACATGTTAAAGAAAGTTGCTCTATCCCTAGTAACACCATTCAGAATAGGCCTCATAGTCTGACAGAAGCCACACGTACCATTCCATAATTATTTACCACGAACCCAAAAAAAGGACAAAGTAAAAATCTGTAATGACAGAAATAAATTTTAAGAATAAGAACTAAATTGCTTAATTCTGCTTGATCTCTTATTACCGAAACTTTTCCTGATGTTGTTCTTATGTTGATGGATGTTTTAAATAAAGCACAATACATAGACAATCATCCATGATGATATCAAAAAACTTTTATCTTCATCAGCTGTGTGTTCACAGGATTTGCTGCAGTTTTGTTAGTCTGGAAATACTGAAATATAAAGTGGCACAGGAATCACATCATCATTATATTCTCAAATGAATTAATTTAAAGATTATAAAGGTCTGAGGCATGAGGTTCAACAAGAACAAGTGCCGGGTCTTACACTTGGGCCACAACAACCCCACGCAGTGCTACAGGCTGGGGAAAGAGTGGTTAGAAAGCGGCCCGGCGGAAAGGGCCCTGGGGGTGCTGATCGACAGCCGGCTAAACATGAGCCAGCAGTGTGCCCAGGTGGCCAAGAAGGCCAATGGCATCCTGGCCTCTCTTAGGAATAGTGTAGCCAGCTGGTCTGGGGAACTGATCGTCCCTCTGTACTCAGCACTGGTGAGGCCGCACCTTGAATCCTGTGTCCAGTTCTGGGTCCCGCACTTCAAGAAAGGTGTTGAGGTGTTGGAGCGAGTGCAGAGGAGGGTGACCAAGCTGGTGAAGGGTCTGGAGGGTCTGACCTACGAGGAACGGCTGAGGGAGCTGGGGCTGTTTAGCCTGGAGAAGAGGAGGCTCAGAGGTGACCTTATTGCAGTCTACAACTACCTGAAGGGAGGTTGTAGTGGAGTGGGAGTCGGCCCCTTCTCCCAGGCAACTAGTGATAGGACAAGAGGACATAGCCTCAAGCTTGGCCAGGGGAGGTTCAGGTTGGACATTAGGAAGCATTTCTTCTCAGAAAAGGTCATTAGACATTGGAAGGGGCTGCCCAGGGAGGTGGTGGAGTCACCATCTCTGAAGGTGTTTAAGAAAAGACTGGACATGGTCTTAGTGCCATGGTCTAGTTGACAGGGTGGTGTCAGGGCAATGGTTGGACTTGATGATCCCAGAGATCTCTTCCAACCGGATTGATTCTGTGATTCTGTCTGTGTTTCCTATCCAGAACAGTCCTTTATTCAGAAAGAAGTAATGCAGACAACATACAATTTCTAATGTAAAAGATGACATCCAAAGCCATAACCGTACAGATAACACGCTTAAAGAACATAACTGTAAAAAAAAAAAAAAAAAAAAAAGTAGCTGTTTCTCCCAAAACCTACACACAGCTTTAGAAAAATGTAATGTAAAGAGAGAGACCAGACCTCTTAAAACCTGTCCTCTCTCTTTAATCTATTATATGTTTGGACTAATTTTGATTTTTCCTTAATATGTAGAGTACTGAGACATTCCAGAAAAGTAGGAAAAAAACTTGTGCCTTTACTTAAAATTTGAACACAGAACAATCTCAGAGTAAGGCTGTCAATTCAACATTAACTTGTCACAAAACAAGTGGAAAAGTAGGCACTTGAATCTGTTAAAAAGGTATTACACGGGAGTTACAAATTTACTGTTGGTATCATAGATTTATAGATTTTTAATTAAGAGAACTTTAGAGATCATAAAAATAAAAAAAAAATAATTATTGTAACAGACTCCTCAATCCAGGCCAAGGTATCCTAAAATCCAGTGAGTGAAAGCTGATATTAAACAAGTTCTTAATAGAAATAAACAGCTTTTAAAATATTTTTACATAGGGAAAATATTTATGGGGAACAATTTACAAGGACCTGAGATGGGTTTTCCATCTCTCCTTATTTTAAATTCAGAACTTCACTGCCTCAGAGGTAAGGATTACTTTAAACAGGACTGACTTCATTAAAAGATACAGTGCACGTTATGCAGGTGATTACACTAATCGCATCTCTTCATTCCTTCCTTCCTTCTGCCAGTGTACGAAAATACACTGCTTAAAGTTTTGCAGAGGGGATGCTTGGTTCAATCAAAATAAAAAACTATTACTGCATTGCACCTGGAGAATCTTGCTATTTAACCTCAAATGCATCACAAGTTATAAAAAAACCTCAATAAAACAAAAGCAAAGGATGGGATCTGGCTTCATTTCAGAAAATTCTGTGCAGCCATGTGAACACTTTGAAGGTCATTTATGGTACCCAGCAAATAACCAGGTTTCCAGAGAAGCTGATTCACATGCTCCAGCAATAACTAAATTCAGCTTTTATCAAAATGAATTCCAGAACCCTTGAACTCTAGCAGTGAACACTATACACAATCTACAACACTACTTTCCATTAAGATAAGAAGCATATAGATTTAAGAGTTCCCGCTAATTACAATGTGCCAGTAGGGGTCAGACAGGCCAGTGACATCTACAAATTTATGCTCCATGGCAACATAATTCATACTGCTGGGAAGCCACTGGCATTGACTGGTACAAGCCACTGTTTCTTTAAAACAACCCATGAAACACCGAAAATTCTTTGATGTGAAGAACGAACACGTTGGGGTTTGTTTCTTTTCAGCAATGTTTCTTCAGCTTTAGCTAAAGAGATTACTTACAGAAGTGAGAGATAGAAAAACAACCTCCTCGTGACAGCTGATATTTACATTATACATACAGAGCAGCGGCATAAGAAGTTACTATCATTGTAGCTAATTTCCTAACCAAACCACCATTTTTAAGTTTCCTCCTTTATATCTTACTATGAAAAAAGTCAGTTTTCAAGACAGCTCACATCCATGTCTTTAATAACTTCAGTGTATGTTGCCAGCCACCACAATGACGCATGAATGTTCCCGGGTTTTAATTCTACTATGAGGACCCTAGTAAAGAAAACGAAGAAGACAATTCAATAGCAGGAAGTGTCATCATCATTTGTCTTCATTGCACAGGATCTAAAGTATCCGGTATTACCATTTGTCCCTGTATGTTCACTCTTTAAGCCTGAGTAGCTTTGGGGTTTTTATACTGTATTCAAATATCTAGTCAATAGGTGAGTCTCCTGCTCTCGCTAATCCACAGCATCCTGTCACTTGTTCTGCTGCCATGTACAAAGCACTGTAAGCTGGTCCCTTGTGGCTATTTTGTTGCTGTTGTTCAGTTGTTTTTTTCTACGTGTTTACACCCCACTCTTTAAATTCCCTTTTTATCTTCACATAATTCCACTGTGCCATACTATTTCTTTTCTTTTTAAATAATTCTTATCACTGCAGCTCCAGCTTTCTAATGTCTGAGAGCAGAACAGATGTGCCTGCTTCTAGTCTACACAGCAATTCTATTGATACTCTAGTTTGCAACATATCTATTGTATTATCATCAGTCCATATTTTTTGCTTTCTGTGTAGTAATTATAGCTAAACTTTTTTTTTCCCCACCTCATCCATGAATGAGCTGCAGAAGGAAGGAAACAATCATCCCAAGGACAAATGAGAGTCTACTACTTTTATTATTTCCCTATTCATACATTTCATGACTTATTCATTCCTTTTTGTCTGAGACGTAATTGTGGTGTTCTCTCAGCATTAATTTGGTGTCCAAGTCAACAATACCTGTAACACCTGCAGAACATAAATGGCCCTTCAATAATATTGTGCTTTTCAAAGCCCCAAAAATCATATTTTTAAAAACAATAATTTTTAGGTTTGTGTTATTAACCAACGCCTGAAATATGGGGAAAAAAAAACCCATAGTGGCAAACCAAATATGCAATTTTCTAGATTTTGTCAGTCGGTTGTCATACATATGCACATTATCTCTACTACCTAGAACTTCTACAGTCACTGTTCTAGAAATCTTAGAAAAATCTTTTTTTTTAAATTAGCTGCTGATATCTATGATATCACCACAAGTGAACACAAGACAGTTCCAAAAAAATCAGTGGCCAGTCTAGACCACATCTGCAACTGCTGACAAATTGAGAGAATTTCTCAGATTCATCACTGTGACTGTAATTGGGCCCTACATCAACCACCACTTCAAGCTGGATCTACTTGTAGCTTTTCTTTCAATTAAGTGAACCAAAAATACTACAAGGGCTTTGAATTAGTAAAACTAGATTTTATTAGAACACAGCTTGGCCATTACACTAAAGAAAATTCAGAGAGACAGAATCAAAATGAGAGGGATTTATGAACAACTGTATCTCCTTTCTGCTTTGTCCTTCCAGGATAGATCTTTTCCTTTGGTCTTGCTCTCAGGTCTAGCACTTTGTGAAGGCTTGTTGGGTAGCAACACATTTTACTATGTCTTTGATAGCCTGAAAAAGTCCATTTCTAACACTGTTATAACCCATCTTCTTGGGTGTCTATTCATTATTCTTAAGAACGCATCAGGTTTCTGGTAATGCTACAGGTTCCAGACTTGCTTCTATGTCTCACGCTGCTTCCCTGATCCACTATACTCGTATAATTCCGACAAACTACAGATGGCCCAAGTTTTATTATTTTCTTTTACTTTCATTTCCTTTCTCCCTCCTCTTATGTTTCTCAGAAACTTAGTTACTGACAATAAATTAAACTGATTTCAGGACTGAATACAACATCTACTGATGTGCAAAATGCCAACCTACATAATCAGATCATTTAGCTGTTTCTCCCTTTTTCCTTCCTTCCAACCAAACAAGAACCATGCAGCAGAATTGCTTTGAAGTTCTTAAAATGGCTATGAAGAAGATAGACGAATTTTAACTTTGATAAATGTAAAGTGATAAAAAACAGAAAAAAGGACCAGGATCCTCATTACATACATAACGATGGACTCTGGAATTGGTTATTAATACCCAGGAATGCAATCTGTGGATTATAATAGCTTTATGTAAATGCCAGCTTAACACAGAGTAGCAACCCAAAATAAAGTGAGAAATTATTCTGAAAGGGAAAGAGAACATAACAGAAAACACTATTATGCCATTATAAATCCGTATCATGAATACTATTTGGCCATCACTTTTCTACAAAGAATATTGCAGAACTGAGAAATACAGCAGCAACAAGGACAATCAAGGACCTCAAGAAATAGCTAAATAGATTAAAAATCTTCATTATGCAGAAGAAAAAACTGAGGAGGAATACAATATAGCCAACAAAACCTGAAGTATCATAGACAAAGTGAAACAATTTTTTCCTTTTTTCTTTTTCAATGAAAAAAAAAGAATGAAAGAAAGAGTCAAAAAAACCTGCAGATGTTTTGGAACTCCAAGTCATAGGGTATTGGAGATGCTAGAAGTTTACATCAGCTTATAAATTACCTCAATACATTCATGACAGGGAAAGGAAGGAAAAAAAAAAAACACAAAACGAACAAGAAAATCTAACAGATTGATGTGAAGCCCCTGAGCCGCAGGCTGCCTGAGGCTTCGAGGGTCCAGCAAAGTATCACTGAGTGCTTTCTCTACACTTTCACTCTGAGGAATCAACCATTTCATCTCCTCATTAAATGGAGCCTAGAACTGTTGACACTATGGCCTACTGTCTACCCTGGTAAAAAGAGAAAGACAAATCACTTGGAGACAATCTCCAGGAAGATAAGGAAACCTCGAGGGAATAAAAGATTAGGCCAACTTTTTGGAGTGAGATAAATCTACTCCCCTTCCTATTCTTGTGTGACAAAATAACCAGGGCACGCGGTGCCAAGCTATTACAGCAGGAATAGCTCTGCCCTGACAAGGCAGATCAGGCATCAAGTAAGCCAGTAGACAGTGAGGGTAAACACAGAGATGACAGCTCCAATTTGCCTTTCAAGCATGAGCAGCTTCATTTACTAAAAGAGGCACACAGAGGAATCATTCAGCTTAGTACACAGGCGCTCAAAAAAATTACTTTATATCATAGATCTACAATGTTCCTGGACGTGAGGAATCAGTACTGAGAACGACAGGCACCGAGAGTAACTCAAGTGTTGAACTGGTGGTGACACTTACAGCGGTAAGTTACACACAATACGGAGATCCTGCTTTCAATGCCTCTCACACCACTAGAAGTCAAGAGCGAGGTTCAGACAACACTCTGTGGGAGGTTGGTGCCAAGAGAGACAGAAAACACATCAGAGACAACATATGTAGACCATGTAGATGTATACACGACCTATTTATCAGTCAAGACAAGGACCCTTCTCTTTGTCTTGTCCATAGAGGTAACGCACATGCCCTTCTGTCCCCTGTGCCACATTTCAGCAACAAAATATAAAGACCCCTTGTCAGCCCATTTCAGTTCCTTACTATCATTTTAGCTTGACAGTAAAATGTCATATTCAATCAAATATTCACATTATTTTCCGCACTTCTTCCCTTCTCTAGTCCCAGCTTTTAAAGGGTCCTCAATAGTTCACGCATTCTAGAAAGAAGCAATATAGATTTAAAACCTCTGTAATACTTTTAATCCATGATGATCTTGCACAATTACTTAATGGTAAGATAGCAGCTAATGAGAAAATTCAAAAGCAAGTGAACTCACTTCAAGAAATAGGATTCTATTTAACAGCATTTAATTACTTCCTTAGATCACACAATGAATTCAAACATTCATACCAGCAATTACATTTTTTTAACGTAATAAGGGCAAATTCTTCTGAAACCAGATATTAAGAAATACTTTCTTTGTGAAACTTTTTTTTTTTTTCATTTCTGTGTGTCACGGATAGAGAAGTATCCCACTAGAGTATTTGAAAATAATATAATCTGACAAATCAAATAGATGCCTTAGCAATAAATACTCCACTTCATTTCTGGATGACTCTTGCGATTGTCTTTCATTTGTCATCTGTTATAAAGTTAGTGTAAAAGACGTTGCTTTTCTCCAAATACAAAGCTATTACCAAACTAAATTAACCTCCCCAATTTCTTTTTAATAAACTGTTTCAAAAGTATACACCATTCTTTCCTACACTTTAACTCTTAAAAAATCTCCCAACATATAAAGTACATTAAAATCGAAAAGTTATCAATAAACTACTACTGTTCTAACTTCTCCAGCACAAAAAAAACAACATTCTTAAACTCTCACAGTGGGGGAAAAATTATTAATCTATGAGGTCATATTATGAAACCCTATCAAATTATCCCCAGCTTTGCTGTTTCTGTTCTCTTTAATTCTGTTAAAGTGCTTACATGTTTAATTGCTACTAAGAAAAAATAGCTCGTGTAATGCCCAGATAACTTACCAACTCCAGCTTTGTTACAAAAATGACTGTAGGATAAGTGCCAGAAAAATTACAACAAAACAAATCCTTCCATCTATTTCTTTTTATTTCTCTCTTTTGTTATCTCTCCCTTAAGTTATGTCTAGTGACAGCATCTATGACATTAACATTTTCCAAGAGGAGTAGCACCAGAAATTTACTGGTTCTTCACCCATTTTGTTCTTTACATTGTTCCATTAGAACCACTTCTTCAGCTTCCCCTAGAAGTTCATGGTGAATTTGAAATATTGAACCTTCCATAACTTTGAAATTCCTTGTTGTATAAGAGCTAGATATGAATTTGGGAACATCACCACACCGTTGGCATCATAAGGAAACTTTTGAGCAAGGATTGGTAACGACTGATGCAATTTTGGGAGAAAAAAATAGTTCTACATAATTTCACTAGTTTATTGCAAGTAAGCGAAGTAAATTAAAATATCAACTGAAGATAAATCTTAGCTATGTAAGCCTTGCAACAATATAATGCATCACAACAAAGAGCATATTTAATCAAATCCATAAATGAATCTAACCTATTAACATATGCAAAATTCAAACCATTGTTATACAGTATATGACTGAATCATCCAAAATGCTAATCCCAGAAATCTATCATTTTGCCCACCTCTCTGCAGCAAAATTTTTTTGTGGAAAGACATGTTTGAAATCTATAACTACATGGGGTAATTCAAGGTAGTGTTTGCTAGAAATTAGAATACTGGAAATAAGATTTATGGGCCAGAGGCTTTTGCCAGGACTACTGCAGAAATACGTAGGTGTGCATTATTTTAAATTGAGTTAGGCAGGTTTCGACTTACTTATTCTTTTTCCTACCAAAATAATAATAAAAAGCAAAAATCACAAAGAGGAAAAGCTTAACGTTTTATTTCTATTGCCACTGAAATACTACCTTCAAAGCCTGAGTTCAAGAAGATCAAATAATGCCATTATGGTAAATATCTCACATTATCAGACATGTTGATAGCACTTATTTGGGAAGGCTGGCATAATTTATGATATGTCCTAGTCTTTCCTCTCATTTGTCCTCATCTCAGGACAAAAGGAACATTGCCTCCAAGAATTTGATGACCTAAAGGGAACAGACCTTCAGCATTCATCTTCACTTTTATCATTACAATGTCACCTTTTGCCATTTCTATACAATTCTCTTCAGATTGCGAGCCACAAACTTCTCTCTTTTCATTAATATATTTGATGCTACATATTTTGTTTAGAAACACAGTATTCATGCCTAAGACGAAAGCGTGAAGTCAAGAGAAATTATTATGTGGAATTAATTTTGATCCTGTCATCAGTGAGACAAGTGCCTATGAGGGAAAAAAGGACAATTTCTTAAATGTTCTTGATACAGTCAATGTCCTAATAACACTGCTCTGTCTTCCTTTCATTCAGACTTATCTATCCATAGTTCCATCCTTTTAGAATGCCTTAAGATAATCTGTTTCATTTTACCAGCAAGGAACAGAGGAATGAAAAGCAGCTCAGCTTATCCTGGCCAGATAAAAGCCATACCCTGTAAGGACCCAGCTACTTCTAGTTCCATTAAAATAAACTTAATAATTTAAATGTAACATTTTCAGAATAAGCTTTGTACACAGTTGACCTTGCTCTCTGAAACAACCTTTTACACCGTCCTGCTTGAATCACATAAATTGTCTCCTCTGCCACTTCAATTCCCTATGGCTATGATTCTTCCTTTCCATATCCTAACTACAAATACATCTCTTAAGTTATACTGCCTCAAAGGACCATAGTATAACTTCCTACTGTTGTTGTAAATGACAGGTTAAAATTACAACTAAAAAGATGTATGGAAATCTAGTTATGTACTAAATATTTAATTCCCCTTCTTCTGAGATAATATGAATATATTTCTATCGTTGTTCTTTTAGGAATTATTTTCTCTTTTTATTTATACTCACATCGCCCCCAAATATAAAACCAACAAAGAAAAAAGTAGGTGTACTTTAAGATACCTAGGAAATCCAAGTTATTCCTTCTAGGAAAAAGAAAAAGAAAAGCATGTATTATTGTTCCTGAAATTAAAAAGATCAATTTGACAACTTAATTTCCACATTCACCACAGAAGAACGTAATATATGGATAAGTGTTATTAGGAATAACAAACTGTATAAAGCCAATTTTCTACTGTAAGAGACAATTCAACATTTTTGTGCCTTTCATTGTTAAACAAGAAGGAGCACTAACTTATTTACCAAGCGTTTATACACTCTCTAACTCCTTCTCCTCAAAGGTGGCAATTACTAGTGTTTAAATACAAAATTACACATAACGGCTTTAAAATTATATATAAATCTTTTCACTCCCAATTCTGCTTTTGCATTCAAAAATCAGAAATTCCCTACGACTGCCGGTCAACAAAATTTCAAAGTAATTTCAATTCTAACAAAGTGATGTTGTTTTGGAGGTTACAAGCATTACCTCCCTTTCCCACTGTCCACTTTCAGCTTTCCAGCATCTACTGGTTTCCCAGCCAGAGCTGATAGCGCCAGAGTCCATTTCTAATCTCACCTCTTACAAAGGCCTGACTCACTCAAACTTGCCAAGCCACACAATTCAAGCTGAAATGCGATTTGTCACGCAGGATTTTTTCATGTAGTACACAGAAAGCTTAACACTGCACATTGCTGATCCAACAGAACATTGTAGCATCTAACTACACAGAAGCCTGAATCCAAAAAAATCTGAATCATAGCTCCTGTTTACAAGCATCTGATGAGTTCTTCATGCATTTGCCTACAAGTTACCATTTCCTATTATGCACCATTAGGCACGAGTAGTTAATTAGTTTTTCCCATATGCCAGCACATACATAAATTCCAATTACTAGCAGTGTTAGATCATCAGTTTACACAAATTACCTTTAAATCCAATATTTGCATATCTTCTGGTCTGCATATCCTCCTCCAGACAACAGCATATATGTTTTGGAGGACTTTGTTAGTTCTTTGAAGAGATATATGCTTCCTGATATTTAACGAAGTCAATTGTCATCACTTGCATCACCAAGGTCTTCATTACAGAATCACAGAATCAATCAGGTTGGAAGAGACCTCTGGGATCATCAAGTCCAACCATTGCCCTGACACCACCATGGCAACTAGACCATGACACCAAGTGCCATGTACAGTCTTTTCTTAAACACATACAGAGATGGTGACTCCACCACCTCCCTGGGCAGCCCCTTCCAATGTCTAATGACCCTTTCTGAGAAGAAATTCTTCCTAATGTCCAACCTGAACCTCCCTGGCGAAGCTTGAGGCTATGTCCTCTTGTCCATCATCTAGTTGACATGGTGGTGTTAGGGCAATGGTTGGACTCGATGATCCCAGAGGTCTCTTCCAACCTGATTGATTCTGTGATTCTGTCCTATCACTAGCTGCCTGGGAGAAGAGGCTGACTCCCACTCCGCTACAACCTCCCTTCAGGTAGTTGTAGACTACCTCAGCTGAAAAAAACACATAATTTGTCCTAGGCTCCCACGTGTTAATTGAAGGGCACAAAAATGCTGTTTCACGTATAACATTATTTCTGATCAATGCAACACTAAAACTCATGAACCCGAGAGTGCTGGATGGAATTTCCATGTAAGGCTGAATGGCACTTCCAATTTCACTAAAACAAATTAAAAGGCACAGCATTTGTCCACCTCAAAACACTGAAATCTCCATTTATTGAACTCTTCCCTTGTGGTGTAGAACAGAAAAGCAAAAACCATACTTCCAGAAAGAACCTGGTCGAAGGAGAAACAGAGAAGGAGGAAACCAGCCTTTTGTTCCTTTGTACAAATGGTAGCAAGCACTAAATATTGACCAGTTATGGCATGGTTTACATTCCAGACCAGCAGAATAGGTTCTATGCCTGGTCCCAACACGGTTTAGAAACACTAGCACCTGACTGCATGGTCATATCACATATTAAGTTCAGCTTGTTGGATTAATGTTTGCCGAAGCGCAGTCCCAAGTTATAACAATTTCTACCATTTTCAGACCAAAAGTGTACCACCACTTCCCATCTAGAAAACGACCAGTGCTATCTGCAAGCTGGGTGATTACATCTTGTCCCTTGAATCTCATCTTGAAATGTCTTCTGGCTTACTGTCACAGTTCAGCATTATCGGTGTGAAAGAGGAAGAGTACAAAGAGTATTCGAAAACGTCGTAATTCAGACAGACATATTACCTTAACAGTTTCATCTTCATCAAGAAAATAAGAAATTATATTTGATTAATGACTCCACCAGCCATTGTGGAATCCTCCGGGCACAGAACACACACTTGCCTTCATACTGGTGCCATGGCTTGACTTTGTAGGTAGCTACATTTTTATAAGCTGGGTATTGACTCCATGGGTAATTCAGGTAGTTCGTACGTGATAAAATGCTCAAAATCCGATTGTAAGTAAAATATAGAGTCAAGTTCCCTAATGACTATTAACTTTAGAAGGTATAATGGGAAGGAAAGAGTAGTTAAAATATGTCAGCAACTCTAGAAAAGATAAATGAAAAGCTAAGTTCCCATTGACCATCATATTATGAATTTTGAGATTTTTCATGAAAGGTCTTAGGGGAGAAAAAAACCCTAAGCTTCATAAAATAATAAGCAGAACAAACCAAGGTAAAATATATCTTTATTTCACTTAGGACTCTAGTATTATAAACCACTTCAGCTTTGCCTTGTGCTGTGTAACTCCCACAGAAACTACTGAGTCATTTTCTTGTACTGCAGCAAAATGCATTAATATTTCCCAACACACTTGCTGGGATTTTTTTTTGCCCTAACATTCTGTTATTCCTTCTTCTAACTATGGAAGCCCAAGACTTAGGTATCAAGTCGACATCTGAGCAAAGTTTTGGATGGAAAGAATGTCAGTCTCAGCCATGGATACACACATGCTTAGTCATGCCAAAATGTTATAACGGCATTCACTACGTAACACAAAAGAAGCAATCATCTGAAACAGGGACCACACAGAAGACAATCTCGTACCCAAGGAAACAGAACAGCAAAGTATCTAATTTTTCACACCACATTACACAAGCAGTTACAAATTCTAAAGGAAGTATGCTAAAAGGGCTACTTTCCACTAAAAATAAGAAAGGATATGATTTTACAAGCCCAATATTATGTTTTCATTCATAAAATCTGGGAACAGGGCCAGACCTGACTGCATACATTCAATTTGACCTTTCAGGAACATTTATTTCACTGCAGAACCTCCACACTAACACGCAACTTTGAATTATACCACTAATGCCAGTCATGGATATCACCTCCCAGTGAAGTAGCAGTTAATTACAAAATCCTTCTGGGACCATCACTCATAATGTATCCGTCCTACAGATTACACCAATGAGCCTGGTTGTCTAAAGAAAGTGACAGTTTTGGATGCTAGCCACACAATTCACTAAATTGTGTTGATTAACACAGAATCTTGCAATAATGATAGTGACTGCATCCAAGAAAATAACTCCACTTTTCTATCACTGTTCAGTTCAATGGTGCCCAAACTTTTCAGCCAAGAAGAATATTAGCTCACCCTATTGACAGCAAGAGGCTGCAACTACAGCAAGATCAAGCCAACCGTAGATAGAAGTCATCATAGATAGAAGTCAAACAGTTCGCAATGACCATCCGTACAGCACACACTCTACAGCGCTCTCACACAAAGATGCATCCCAGACCGGGATCCCTTCTTCTGACCAAAGCCAGAAGCTTGCAGTGAGCTGGTACTAGCAGAACACCACATATGCCTCACATTTGCCTTCTCATTTCCTCAGAGACTTTTTGAGAGTGAGCTCTAGAACAAATAATTTTCCTTCTGGGCATATGTTAGATACTTTGAGGTGTAACTGACATAGAACTGGATTACAAGCCACAAAATTTTGTTTCAAAATCTTCCTCAGCTTTAGATTTCTTCAGTAACTTCAAGATGTCACCTCATTTGCACCATTCTCTTTCCTTGCAATAAACAAATACAATGTTTCCTCCAGTTCACCAAAGTACTGAAAAAGTAATTTTGAGATGTTCAGTGTTATGACATCACAACCATACTAGCTATGCGGGTATTGTGTTATGCAAGAAAATAGAACATATACAATTTAGAACGAAACTTTGGTGTACCCAAAGTAAAGTGGACTTCATCAATTGACGTGACCAGCATCTCATCCATCCAGAAGCTAAAAAGAGGGCTCTGTTAGGGTTACTTCTCATTTTATTTCAGACTTTCTAAACATCTAAACCTTTGTATAACTCAACTTCTCCAATAATCTGTATTTTTTTCATTACAAAATCTAGCACCAATTACTTTTCTGATACCATTCTGTCATTCTGCAGAGTAGAGGGGGAGGAGAACCTCTCTCAACCTGCTAACCACACCCCTTCTAATACACCCCAGGATGCCATTGGCCTTCTTAGCCACAAGGGCACACTGCTGGCTCATGGTCATCCTGCTGTCCACTAGGACATATAATAATATAATAATACAATTTATTAATCTATTGAGCCATGCTATCTCAGTAGATCCATTAAAAACCTTGGTAAAAGAAAGCTAAGAGAATCTAACCACTTACATAGTATTCAGATTTCGAAGACTAACCAGACTTTAATGGGATTTTTTTCAGACTTTTTATCATGAGCCTAATGACAAACCTGAGCCTCAAGTCTCAAATGATATCTTATTGTTCTTCAGATTATTTGAAATAACTTTAGTTTTCTTTTGAGGCTATACTTGCTGGTACTGCAGTCAATCCACCACATTTAAGTTATAATTACGACCCTGAATGCTGCAGTTTAAGATAGCATTCATCAGTGGCTGGCCAATACAAAAGAGCGTGTCAGACAAAAAGGGATCTTAGAAGAGTGGGGATTTTTTTCTCCCCTTACACAGCACGATATGGGCTCCAATCCTGTTTTATTGAAACCATAAGCAATTTTCTCTATTGCGTTCAATGGGAAAAAGATTCAAGTTCCTATTAGGTAGGATTGATGATGACTACATGGTGACTAGAGTAATAAAAATTCTCAAGTGTGATTTGCTCCTTAGTCTCTTTTAAAGCAATCAGTTTTTTCTTTTTTTTTTCTTTTTTTTTCCCCCTCTTTTTCCTGTTTCCCATTACCTTTCCCTTGTATGCACATCTCATTGCTTTATTAATAGCCTTTGGAGAATATTTCTAAATTTATTTTTTCTGATGACTTGTCCCAATTCTTTCTTCTCTTAGTACCTCTCACAAACTTTTCTAAAACCACCTTTTCCCATCAACACAATATTTAAAAGACATAAGTCACTTTCTGTTGACGGTTTCTGATTATCATCACTGTATTTTTGTTTATTTTAAAGTCAAGTATACACTGAACATGGTACATTTAAGTGTTTGAAAATAAAGTTAATTCTGTACATATCAAAATCAAAGAAATGGGAGGGCAGATTTTGATTCAGTCTTGTCCCCTTTTATAATATTAAGTTGATGGGGTGTGATACACTTAGCAGAACTGAATTATGGATTTCACATAACTCTTCACATTAATCACAAGAAATTTCTTCCTAGTTACATCACACATTTTAGAACCAACGATATGAACAATAATCACTGTTAAATTACAGTGTCACATCTTTGTTTGCTAAGTTTGGTCTCGAAAGCTCATAATGTTTTAAGATCTGATTCAGGGAAAGAAAACAATCTATTTACAAAGAATTATGCATTACTGAGGACATTCGACCTAGATCCATTCGTTTTAAAGGCCAGGAAGCAACTGCTGAACTACTGAGCTTGAGCAGAGACCTGGACCTCAAAGCCTACTCCTTGCGTTGGGCCAATAACTTTATTCTTCCTAGCTTTGGAGAGGCAGATATAAAAACTCTAGCTATAAAGCTAAGATCTAATATGGCCTGTTTATTCTATTTAGCCAAATTTTCCTGGAAAAATAATCTATTATAATACTACCACTGAAGTGTATAGTCAATTTGTGAACAGAATAGATAAAGCAAAAAGGAACAGGACAGTGCTAGGCAACCTGGAGTTCAATGATTATTCTGAATATTCCCACTAAAAGGTTTACTTCTATTTTTCAAACTTCCTCTGCAATTTCTTCTGTTATTAAATGCCTCATTGCATACATAACAAAGATCCAGCAAAAAAAGAATTTCCATAGCAACTATTCAAAGGAACACAGTTCAGCAATTCATACCGTAAAATTTTATGTACTTTGACCAATGCTTTTCTTTATCTAGATGGATTTCTTTATCTATGTTCAAGTGGAAATATTAATGTTGGTCATGTAGAGTTTCATAGTAATACATTATTAAAAGCTAAACTTTACCCAGAAGAATGTTCTATGATCCCTAGACAAACCGTGATGTTAACCTTCCAAAATTTAGCATTTCCAAAACTCTAAGGTGATTCTAAAGACATTTCAAGCAAGAATTTGCTTTAATATTTGAAATGTCTACAGTGACATCAAATAGAATTACAAAGAGAATTTACAGAGATTTTTATGTTAAAAAAGAATTTCCACAGCAAAAAGATACAGAAGCAAAGCTTCTGATTAAGAAGCCAGAATTTATATTTAGACTGAGTGCAAAGTTTTTGAATTTTTTTTCCACTTAGAATTATTTTTTTTTTTAAGTTTGAAGCAGATCAGTTTTGCAAATCCTTTTGGGATTTATATACTATCCTTTTGCTCCCTCATGGCAACATACTAATGCCAGTGTACTATCTAGTGTATAATCATTCTCTTAGATAAACAAACTGTCTCCATTTAGCCCTCACCCAGGGCTAAACAATAACCAGTCGTTCTATAACTCAATCCCCCTTCCCCAGCCAAGAAAGGGAATTGGGAAAACGAGGCAGACTCATAGGTTGAAATTTAAACAGATTTAATAAAATGAGAAAACTAATATCAATACTAAACCAAAAGACAAGAAGTTATACTTAGCAAACAGAGTGGTGGCAAGTCCCTCAGGGATAGTAACCCTTGAGAGGAGAAGGAGGAAGAGCAGAGCAAAGAGCCCCAGACATCCCCACAAGCTTTCCTATTTATAGTGAACGTGACGTTACTACACCTGTGGGCCAGCCTGGGGCAGCTGCCCTGGCTTTCACTGCTCACAGCCTTGATCCCCATGCCACAGCTGGCCACAAACTGAAACAAAATATGACAGAAAATTGATTCTATAACTTTATCCTCACAAAACCAGAACACAAATATAAAGAATTATTAAACTATCAGCCTCATATACCTCAGAACAGATTCTGATTGTACTGTGATCAGAAAAGTCTTTAGCATAATCTTAGTCTCAAAGTAGGGGATTTTTAGGCTCATAACAGCAGAACTGACAACAAGCATGATATTCCAAAATAAACTAATTTAAGTGAGATAATTTATTTAAGATACACCTCACTGTACTCTTCCCTATTACAAGACATATTTATATTAGTTTTCTTGACAAAAGATAGGGATAGTTCTTATCAGGAGAAAATTCCTATCCAACAGTGCAAAATATCACTGCCTTTTCCTACTAGGGGATTCCCCTAATTTAGGGATGAAGGCACATTCCAGCAACAATTTTACCTTCTCTTTCACAAGAAAATTCATGCTAACTTGGTAAACCCAACTGGAGATCAGAAACAGAGGATTGTAGACACTTCACATGCAATTTTTTGTTGGTTTGTTTTTACATGACCTTCTTGTCCCTCTGTTGAAGCCATCAGATTCACATGAGAACCTGTCAAAACCTTTCTTATTACTGAGCAAAGTCTCATGTCATTCTTTGTCACAATACTGAACTTTTCTGAAGGAAGCTACCAGTGGAATCCACTATTCAAACTGCCTCTGTGATAAACAGAGCCTTAAAGAGCCTCAAATTAGCCACACTCAGAGCAGAATGACATCTGAAATAGCTGTTTGGAAAGAGAAAAGAGTTTATCTTAAGCACACTTTCTCTTCAAGGCTTTAGGACTTAGCCCCACATGATTCAGAACAGGTAGCCCCCTCCTACAGTAACCCATCCCATCCAAACAGGAGCAACGATCACTCTGAATTTAGAGACATAAAAGTAGTCACGGTGTCTCATCACCCAGCTCACAAGTCATCATACAGACTGGGAGAAAGCTGCCTTTGATACTTTCCTCAGCCCAGAGTCTCCTAGGAAAGCATCCTAAGCAACCGACCACAGCCTCCTTTCCTCTACACCCCACCAGTCTTCTCGTCCTCACAGCGGCAGCACTCCCCGATTCTCCTTTTACAGGTGTTCTACTTAGAACAAAACACCATGAAAAAAATTATTAAAAAACCCTAATCTGAAAAAAACAATTACTATTAAGGATATGTAAACAATGTGATCAAAGCTACCTCAAAACTCGTAATAGACAGTCCAATAAATTTCTGGTGGTAAGACACTAAAGAGTAGTGGTGGGTTTTTTTATTACATTCATTAATAGATAACAACACTTAAATGCAAAGATATCGAAGTATCTAATGTTCCAGCACCATCTGAAGAAACAATTAGTTAATGCTGAAAATAAAATCTTCATTCAAAACCAAGACAAAGAGTACACTTACAACTAAATGACCACAGAAACTGTTAATTGTTTGATTAAAAGCTTAATCAAGTGACTAGAGGTATCGCAACCTTTGTTTTAGGCTGCCTCATTATTATGAAATAGTTTTACCACATTTGAATGCAGTGTGTTAAACATGACAGAAATTCATGTAAACTTCAAAAGGAAGATCAAATAAAGAAGTCATGGTAGAAAGGAGAAAAGGAGAGGTTGAAACCTGTCTATCTGAGAAGGATCACAAAGTCATAGAAAAAAAGAAAAGCAAAATTACTGATTGAAGGAAGTACAGTGGCTCTACAAAAAGTGGAGAGAAAATCAGGGAACTTAAGAAGAGGATGCTCCAAGGTGTCCATCTGCCGCTTTAACCACTGATTTTCAAACAAATCACAGAACCAGGAAATCCAAATATATCCCAAGGTATTAAAGTCCAAAGGCTTTGAACTGTAAATTATTCGCACCAAAAAGTCTATAAATAGCTGTGACAAAGGAAATTAAGAAAAAAAAAGGGAAAAGTTAGAACGTGAAAAGGCTAAGTATAGACAGCACAACTTATTCTATTTAATCACATCAACCTCACAAAAAGAGTCAGTTACGAGAATGCATCAATGCATGTCAAAATTAAACAAAATCCTACTAGCTGTAACTTCCATAAATTGAGAATACCTGGACCGTCAGCAGCAACACTGAGGTCTCCACAAAAGGCAAAAATTAAACCAACAAAGGCGAAAAAAGCTTCTTTGATTATGTAAAAGATCTCATTTTAATCAAGCAATCAGATTATTAGAGTGAGAGATCACTTAAAAATAAAACAAAACAGAAATAAACATCAACTCATTAAAGGAGTGGGGAGAAGAGGAAGGACCAAATGAAAACTTTTTCATCCTTACCCCAAAAATGCTTTTAAGCCTTGCTGCTCTCCAGCTTCCCGGTATATTTCCAATACAGGAACACACACTTTAACCTAATGGGGACATCTATATGCTTCTGAACCCGTGTATATACACATGGCAGATGGTCTGAATTACTGCCTTGCAAATGTGTTTCTACATCTTATTCTGCCATGCTCTTGTCTCAAGGAAGAGCAGGTTTGGAAAAGCTTTTCCCCAGAACCCGCCACAGTGAGCTCCAATGGAAGAAACCGAACAGACGGTTTCTTGTCAGCAGGCAGTTCAGGACAGAGGATTTGCACGTAAGAGCAGAAAAATAGTTTTCCACTGATAGATACCCCTGTCCCAAATGTACAGTATCAGCACTTCACAGAATCACAGAATGTTAGGGATTGGAAGGGACCTCGAAAGATCGTCTAGTCCAATCCCCCTGCCGGGGCAGGATTCCCTAGATCATATCACACAGGAACGCGTCCAGGCGGGTTTTGAATGTCTCCAGAGAAGGAGACTCCACAACCTCTCTGGGCAGCCTGTTCCAGTGTGATCACAGAATCACAGAATCAATCAGGTTGGAAGAGACCTCAGGGATCATCGAGTCCAACCATTGCCCTGACACCACCATGGCAACTAGACAATGGCACTAAGTGCCATGTCCAGGCTTTTCTTAAACACATCCAGAGATGGTGACTCCACCACCTCCCTGGGCAGCCCCTTCCAATGTCTAATAACCCCTTCTGAGAAGAAATTCTTCCTAATGTCCAACCTGAACCTCCCCTCGCGAAGCTTGAGGCTGTGTCCTCTTGTCCTGTCGCTAGTTGCCTGGGAGAAGAGGCCAACTCCCACTCTTCTACAACCTCCCTTCAGGTAGTTGTAGACTGCAATAAGGTCACCTCTGAGCCTCCTCTTCTCCAGGCTAAACACCCCCAGCTCCCTCAGCCGTTCCTCATAGGTCAGACCCTCCAGACCCTTCACCAGCGTGGTCACCCTCCTCTGGACTCGCTCCAACACCTCAACATCTTTCTTGATGTGTGGGGCCCATAATTGGACACAGTAATCACAAAGTGATCAAGCTTTTCAACGTATAGATTTTACATTTATCATGTTTTAGGAGGAAATAGTCTTTTTTTTTTTCTATATTCTGCATAGGAGAAGCTGTTTATGATCATAGGGGCAGCCACAATAAGGGGAAAAAAAACCTTCTCCAAAGGCAATTGAAATGAGTGGTTTTGCCTTTTTTAGTTAAAGTGAGATACATATACCAAAAAAAGTATGTCTGCCTATAGGCAGCAGAGCTGCAACTGCGTTTGCTCCATCTTCCTCATTTTTGCATAACACAGTTCTGGAGAAAAACCTGACTTCATGTTCCTGAGAGACGATTTTAAAATAATTCAGAAGGGAATATTTGTTAGCAAGCTATCAATATTATATTAAATTGAGCCTCAACAATTAAAATTGGTAAGATATGATGTGTCACTCAATGTCCTTGATACCTATTCTATAACATGAATTATGAAATCTGCATAGATCTCATCCATCTGAGCAAATTAACAAGATTCTATTAGATTTTGAAACAGAAATCACATCAGAGATCAACACCAGTTTCTGTTGTCACATAGTACTTATGGTTTTTAATCACACAGGTTTTAGAAGTTCTGATCAATACAATGCACTTCTAGCTCACTAAGATGAAAACTAATGAGCAAAACTAATTTACATTTGGAAGTTCATCAATTTATAATGAAACTGAAGATAGAAACTTTTTTTTAATCACATGTCTTTCAAAACTAAAATTTTGCTTTCAGACAATTTATAATGACTATCTTGTACACCTTAGCTAGAGGAAGTAAGAGAATATTTCATTCAAAAATTCAATCAATAGTTTGGTAAAGGAACAGAAACCTGTCAGATTAGTGAAATGAAAGAGTGGGAGGAAAAAAGGCAGATTCAGAAGAATTTACTGAAAAAGACTTTTCTATATTTCCTTATTTTATCCAGGAATACTTTTCAAAATCATATTTTATTGTGTTTTTTTGCCATAAATACAATATTAAATGTTAAGCCAATTCTCAGTATACTTATTACCCCCATGCAAAATAAACAGAGAGATAGGCAGAGTGTAAAACTGCCCTACACTCTCTGCAGGAGTTACCAGGGTCAGAACAGAAGTTCCAGCTGCAATTTTTAGTGCAATGCGTGTACTCTAAATCACAGCTGGTTTTATGTTCCTACTTTAGAAGACGTCTCATATATAATATACACACACTACACAAACCAGCATTATAAAATTGGTAAAGTATTTAAAGAAAACTATCAAGGAAAAAAAAGTCATAAAAGAATGATGGAATGTAAATAAATTAATATCTAAATATGACACATTCACTACCAGCACCCTAATGAAAGCCAAACTGTTCAAGTGGAGGAATTAACTGCATGAGTAGCTGGAAGAAAATTCTGCTTGTGAGGCCAACCTTTTCAGGAGGTGCATGAGAAAACTGTTTTTGTTTCAGTCTCTCTCTTTAGTCTAATTCCACATCTTTTTCATTCGAAGTTCAGAAGCTAACAGGTATTTGAAAATGCTGGAAAGCTTTGTTACTTCTATTCATTTGAGTATTTATAGAAAAAAAAAAAAAAATCAGTATAATAACCTGAAATCTACCAGAAATCTACCATTTCTAAAATTGAAAGGATATGATGAACATACACACACACACAAAAAAAAAATCATTCATAAGTACAGATAACATTTGTTATACTGATTTAAATTATAAGGAAAATAATGCATTCATCCTGCATATATATTAAAATAAGAATCATTTAAATGCCAATTTTCTGCACTTTAATTAAAATTTCCATTCAGAAGTTCAACAAAAATATCATCTATCAAATAATATTATCCAGCACTATTTAAATGCAAATTATTAAACAATTAAGCAAAGAAATTTAAAAATCTCATAAGCAGACATCCAAAGTGAAAGACCACATAGGAAATTTAGAAGATAAATACATTGGGTCAGTTTGTCAAGCTTTGACTTCTGATTTCAATTTTAATGGTGGTATTTTCCACAGCTATAATGTTTAGAATAAATTGTTTTTACAGTGGCAGAAAAAAACTAACGTTTAAATCTGAACATTTGGGAGCTTCCTGACTTTCTTTTTATTAAGAATGTAAATGACGGATTGTATTTAACTGTAAATCAACTAGCTTTAAAGGTCATTGATCAAGAAGAATGATTTGCCTCTCAGAAAAGTAACTGATGAGGAGAAAAATGAAACAAACATCAAATTATTTTATTTTTTCAAATCACAATTCTTTGACATGAATGAGAAGTAAGACAAGGAAACCACAGAACTGGAGATATATGATGTCTTTCCAACGGTGATCTGTATTTAGAAACTGTGAAAAAGACTTTTGGAAAGAGCATTTGTGATTAGAACAGGCACATGTATTTCAAAATGTTGTTTAAGGGAAAGAAATCCTGCATTGTCAAGAAAATAATCTGTACAAACTTGACAGATCTTTTCCCACTCTAATGGCTGGGGTTTCAGGACTTGCAGATCATACATTACCCCAGAGCAAAACAGAGTAAGAAGTGTTTAAGACATAGCTCTACTGCCTAAAAAATACAAGAAAAGATATTATCTCCTTTCAAATTTAAATTGTGTCTGCCAGCAGTGTGTGCTTATGTTATACAGATTCACTTGTAGCAGTCTTGGGCCCTTTTAAACTATCTAGTAATTAAAAAAAAAAGCATATAGATATTTATCTATTACATACTTACCTTTTCACACAAATGTGCCATCACGTTCCATATCAAACATAGAACAACTCTTCCATAGTTGTAAGAATACTACTAATCAAAACAAAGTTATATTAAAAAGCTTTATCCACTGTATACACTCTATATAGAAATATATGTAGAGAGAGAAATATAGACAGTGAAATAATAATGATGCTATAACCATTTTCAGATAGGGTAAAACTTCTTTATTAGTTTTCTTACTTCCTACCTAAGAATATCTCTACTAAATGAAATTTTAAGATTTTCAAATAAAAGAATTGTGTTCATGATGTTATTTCCAAACATCATTCTACAGTCCAGACTAGTGTTTTAGGCTATTTTCAACCTTTATCTTCCAAAAATAAAAAGAAAAAATAATGTTTTACGACATTGTAAATGTAGTTTTCAAGCAGTCATTTGAAGCCATTCTGGATTTAAATAAATTTAAACATAACAGCACTTCTTGGAAAACATAGTTGAGACAAAGATGAGCAATAAATTCAAACTAAGCGGTTAAACATCTTTCTCATAGTACCTCCAAAGTAGAGGTGGAATAAAATATCTCACTACTGGCCTTTCATTTCAGGTCCTTATAAGTTTGAGTCTGGCCACTTGGAATGACATTAGCTCTTTGCCTCGTGTTGGTTGTGGTTGGTTTGTATCGTTGTTTCAGAGAATAAGGAGGAGACAGATTTTTAACAGGAATGATTCAGTGAGTTCCTAAAGCAGATCCTGGTGGAAGGAGAAAGAGACCTATCAATCTAACTTCTACTAATATGAGATTCAATAACTCCAAAGGCTGAGGCAGAAAAATCCATATGTCCAAAAATGCTAAGGGTGGGGAAAGTGTCCTTTGGGCAGATTTTTCCCAAGCCAGTAGATTCAGCTAGGGTATAAGTCATATTTTCGGATCTGAAAACTGAGCTCCTCATGAGGTACAAATGTAACCTCTAACTTTGCTTAAAAGAAAATCTGAGAGTTGGTAGGAGAATCTGTTTAAGCTCTTTCACTTACTGGAATAAGGATGGCAAACTTGGCATCTACTACTAAGCAAAAAGGGAGATACGATTTCTCCAAATCCTCACCCTCATTTTCCATAGCTCCCTATTTAATAAAACAGGTCTCAAAGTTATGTTTATACACAGCAGAAATGACAAATCCATGTAAATCAAATCATGACAAATCCACATCTATGTCTGAAAAGAGTACGTATTTCTGGAGCACGTTCTTCCGCAGTGCCAGGTTGCACTCCAGAGCATCTAAACCCAGCATGCAACAACCACGTACCAAACAGTAACGTAAACCATGGAAAAATCTGCCCGATATGCCCAGAGAGGATGGTGCAGCAAGAGGATAACAACCTAAACACTGCTCTTCCCTGCTTTTCTCTGACCTCAAAAGGTATAACTGTACAAATGATCTTAACATTGCTGGTGCTGCCTCACCTGCACAAAGACCCAAACCAATTCACACGAGCTGTTCTTTTACTTTCCATTTTGATCTTTATGAGACCCAAGTCACTGGAGGTTTTTTTATATGTATTAATACTTTTCCTCAGCTTTCTACTAATACTATGAATGCAACAATAAACAACTGACGTGAATTAATGAAAGTATTGGTTACTTGTACATATATCTCCATTCAAATTCTGACTTAATTCTGACTTTAGCCTTAATCTATGTAGAAAGCATGCTTAGCCTTGCAGGTAACTTCAAGAAAACTATTAAATAATGTAATGAAATTTTCACTTGTTCCAATGTATCCTCTACCCTAATTCAACATTTGCCCCGTCCGCCCCCCAGAAAAAAATCAATAAAAACATCCTCACTGTTACAAAAAACAGAAGAGTCAGTTAAGAAGATCTGCACCTCAAAGCTGAATGTGAAGTAACTGGCAAAGGCTTACATCAACATTCAGGTGACCAATACAAGTAACCCCTCGAAAGGATGCTTTACTGCTTTACCTTCCTAAGGTGTATTGATCAAAACAAAGGCTTTAACTACCTGCTACGGTCTTTTTCAGCACAAACATCTTCCTGCCATAATATCTACCTGCCCCAAGAGAATCAGTTTAGATGTTGGTATGACAACATCTTGGGGTTGTTCAGCCTGAAGAAGAGAAGGCTCTGGGGAGACCTTCAAGCAGCCTTCTAGTACCTGAAGGGGCTACAGGAAAGCATAAGAGGGACTTTTTACAAGGGCATGGAGTGATAGGACGAGTGGTAAAGGTTTTAAACCGAAAGAGGGCAGATTTAGATTAGATATCAGGAAGAAATTCTTTACCGTCAGCGTGGTGAGACCCTGGCCCAGGTTGCCCAGAGAAGCTGTGGCTGCCCCCTCCCTGGCAGTGTTCAAGGCCAGGCTGGATGGGGCTTGGAGCAACCTGGTCTGGTGGAAGGTGTCCCTGCCCGTGGCAGGGGGGTGGAACTAGATGGTCTTTAAGGTACCTTCCAACCCAAACCATTCTAAAATTCTATGATTTCTCAGGTAGAAGAAAATTTTTCAGCCTCTTCAAGCTGGCCATCCATTACTTGGAATAAAATATTTTCCCAAGCGTCTTATATTTTCTACAGAAAAAAATAATTTAAAAAAAAAGGGAAAAAAAAAAAACCAGGTAAAGTGACAAAACCTCCAAACACTGCAAAGAGAAACAGGCTACAATGAAAATAGTTCAGCCACAAAATCTGAGTTATTTGGTAAACTGGGATCATTCAAGAAAACTGTTGCAATATAACAAAAATGCAAAAGTATAAAGCAAGAAAGAAAAAAACTGGCTACTTCTGAAGAGAGTGGGAATAGTATGAAAAGTAACGACTGAAAGGTTTTTAAGGTCATATGGAAAGCAACAGAACTGCCATACTGCATTCAGTCCTGATATTCACATTTTAGAGCAGTTACCAAAGAACTAGAGAGGTATAGAAGGAAGTCATGCGGCTTCTATACCTTGTGTCTGGATAATCATATCGACAGTCAAAAATGAAATTACTCTGTCCTGCTATACAGGTACTATTTTGGGATTTCCTTTTATGTCATCCAATCCAAGCTACACCTAAGTCTTTCAGATATACTGTCATGACATTCTGATTCATCCATATACCTGAAGCTGAGCTTCCTCCCCTCCTCTTCTTGATATTATGGACCTGCATCTCACTTTCTGTACTTTCTGTTAGCAATCTCAGTCCATCATACGCACTCAGAAAACTATTACAAAGATACTTTTTTTTTTTGTAAAGTCACTGCTTTCTCAAACTTCTTCCACTAACTAAATCACCTTTCTACATCATATTGCTCACCTTCACTTTTAAAGCTTTTCAAAACTTTACTACAGACACCTGCTGGGCTGTGGTTTAATGAGCCTTTCCTTCTGCAGCAGTGATGGTTTCAGCAGCATTCACTGATTCCTCACCACTTCCTATCCCCATACTCTGCCCTGAGTTCTGCTCATACAAGTACTTGTTCAGGTGCATAATGAACTACATGAAACCAAGAAAAAAATACAGGTTTAAAATAAGTGGTTTTTAAGTAGAAAGTTAATTTAGCATGGATTAGCTCTGCACAAATATTACAGCATATCTCAGGAGGTGGTGCAGCACAAGAATAATCAACAGCAGCTGCTTAAGTTAGCCCTGGAGCTAAAGAATTACTGAAAATAAGCCTTCTGCAACAGGTAGTTGACTTCAGCTATAAACATCCCATAAAGCAGCTGATCAAATTGTTAAACAGGTAACTTTGCACCTTCTCAAAAGCTGAGCTTGACACCTGCAAGGAAACTCTTCCAAAGATCTGTCTCCTCATTGCTTGCTTTCAGCCTCCTAGTACTTTTCTTGGCCGCACTATGTAAAAAGCTCAATGGTGGTTGGGTTGGGATGGGTTGTTTTCACCAAGCCTTACCTTGCTGATCAATTCTAACTCAGTCTGTGTTTGCGCTCCATCTGTCTAAACCCAGCTGTTGTCTTTCATTTTGAACAGAGAGACTGAGTCTGGTTTTGCTGGTAGTTACATAGCGCTCAGCACAAACAGAACGGGAGCTTTGTCCAAGACTCAAAAATCAAAGGCACTAAAATAGATGAAAACCAGCCTCCCCTCCCCTCTCAAAGAATCAGAAAAAACATCTCTACACGCACGTGTACAACAACTACAAGGTGAAGTTCTCTGGCTTCCCCCCCACACAATTTTTTAAAACAGGAATTAATTCTGGATGCACTGGCACAATGTTATGCATTATGGATCAAGTTCTTGCTATGGGGACGAAGATATAAGCAACAAAATAATTAAATGGACAAAAACAAAAAATAGAGAAAAATAATCTTTTCAGGAATTACTAAATAGATACTATTAGATTGAACTTAAAAAAAATAATCAAGAAATATATGTATATCACCATATACTGAACTTTGACAAGACTGCTTCTACAATTGTTGCCCTCTTTAAGCATACGGATGGAATTAAAAGAAAAATAATTACTGAAAAAATATTTTTGAGTCCATAAGCTAAACTATTTTTTTCTCTTCATCCAGTGAACCCTAATCTGGCATTTTCTTCTCTCTGAACAAAAGTCTGGATTTTTTTAGTACCATTTTTGCAAACTGTGTGTCTTCCTGAACAGGTGGGCAGGCTGTTTGGAGAGCATTTTTCTGCAAATAAAATTTGATTGGTTCAAACATGGACCTTCCATGTAATGTTCTTATAATGAGTAAATTAGTAGGTGACATAAAAGTCTGAAAATGGAAAGACTGTAATGAAAAACTTAATATGCTTTTTATAGTAATGCTGAAAAAAGTAATGCCATGTTTAAGCTGATCATGTTTTTATTCACCCCCCCAGGCAAACCAGCAAAAATGGTGTGATTTTATTAAATATATTTATAATGAACAATTTTATTCTCCTTTGAAAACAACTGAATTCAAAGAACACTGTAGCATAGTGACTGCCAACTGATGTCTGGGTACTACAGGCTTTTCAATTCACACAGGATTTCCTATTATTGACTGCAGGTGAAAGAATCACAAACACAGAAGAGAAAAAGCAGTCTTAAGAACCCAGGAGCACCCGAATTTTAAACAGATGAGAAAAGTACAGCAATTTCGTAGGAGTTGGTGGGAAGCCTGCTACACTTAGAAAGCTGTTCAAACATCCCCTCTGCTGAGCCTATAAGAGGATGCTCAGAACACCCATGGACTTCAAAGAAATCTGCAATCATCACGGATTAGAAACTGCCTTGATTGCATCCATTTGTACCAGAAGCAGGACAGCACTTGTCTTGTGAAAGCACACTATGAAATGGTAGAGAGAAAATACTTGGCTCTCCAGACACAAATCTCTGCTCTTGAGAAGGATGGAGCAAAGGGGTATCAGGCAAATATACAAAAGTTACTCAGCTTACTTGGTTTTGTCTTAACTTCTTAACTCCAGAGAGGAAAAAACAACTGGCTGACCTTCTTGAAAATACAGAAAAATCCATATGCCAGAAGACAAGTAGCATTTAAATATGGGATCTTTCTATATCTCTTACATAAAGAGGTCTGAAGAACAGTATTTCATCCTTAAAATATCCATCACTCTACAACTGTACTTTTTGAACCAGCAGACATATATAAACACACATGGATACAGACTGTACAGTTCCCGAGAGATATATACATTGTCAGATATTTAACTGACAATCCTCAAAATTCATTCATCTGGAAAAGTAAAAGCCATATCCATATGGTTAGATTACTTAAATCTGAGATGTTTTTGGTGCTGCACTACCAAGTTCTGTAAGTAGCCATTTCAAAATTAATATGAAAATTAAAAAAAAAAAAAATCTCAAAAAAAAAGGAATTTCAAACATAAAAAATTTAAATTTATCACATGAGGTTCAGGGCAAGGACATGTTAAAGAATTAAAAGCATTTTTTCACTGATGTTATGGTGCTATTCTCAGAAACTGATTTTACCACTAATGGATCTGAGAAGAATCTGGAGAAGTAATACAGAAAAGAATAATATCAGCTCAGAAAAAAAAAAAAAAAAAATATATATATATATATATAGATATGTAGATATTTAACAGCAATAAATATTTTCCGTGCCTTCAAATACAGTACAAAAAGGTATAGTAATTGCAGGGTTGTATTTTTAATTGTTTGCAACCTGCCCAAGCGATTACCATCACTGTGTGCCCTGTCCACAGAGGAAACAAATATATCTAACCTGTTTCTTTTTCAGTCTTCAAAAGACCTTTCCAGTCTGACTACAAGATGACTCTTACTGTAGCTGAAAATCCCCTAAGTTGAGGAGAAAGAAAGAAATGCATTTTCTTCTTCACCAACATTAAAACATAAAGTAACTTCTTGCATAAATACATAAAAACCTGCAATTATGATGGGATTAATTAACAAATAACTAGTATTTGCAGGCTAAAGGAAATACAAGAAGTAAACATGTGACAATGAAGTGCTAGTGCTTCCAAAAAAGAAATTTATATAACATCAGATTAGTTTTTCCACAGAAGAACTTTTCTTTTATACACAGTTTCCATCTCGATAGTGAATCTTTGATCAGTGTGTCTCAAAAAATAATCTCTGTGAAGATTAAAAGAACAAAGGAACCCAGATAAAGTCGAAAATGGCAATGAAACTTTTCAGGTCATCAGGTAAATGAACTACTACAGGCACCTCAATGGAATACAAATAGTTTTCATACAGGATTATAAAGGAAAGGGACATGTTGTAAAAAAACCAAAACCACAAGGTGAAACTGTCACCTTATATACCTTTTCAAACAAAATAATACATTAAGCATTAACAAAAATTTGCAAAAATCAATGTCAATCTGGGAATTATCAAAGATGAAACTAATCAATGCTCACTGTCGTATGAAACCTAGCACTTAAACTAGTCGTTGTATCTAAGACACAGAGAGCAGCAAGTGTGAGACCCATCATTTAAAAAAATGAATACATGGTGATCTAAAAAAAAATTTCAATTTTAGTGACCTAATACTATTTATTGTATCTATTTCCTCTAAAACAGCTTTAATTAACACTTCAGTCTCAGACACCTTTCCTGTAAGCTCCTCTGTGAAAATCCTTCATAAGATGTTTCACAGTTAACAAGGACGCACGGAATCTCCCTGGCTTTTCTGCTGGGCCTTGTGCTCTTTGACTCTACTTTTTCTACCTCACTCGTCTACTGGCTGCCAACTCGCTGGACCACTTCTTGCTTCCAAAGGATTGGTTTTCATCTCTTGAACATTTTTGCAGAATTATTTTTGGCCTCCCTTACAATATTTTGGGCATTCAATACTTGCACATTATGATAGCTTTTAAAACACATTTACTTACCTAAAAATAGCTTTCTCCACTGTCCTGATTCCTCATTGTCTTTTCTTTATTTTCTATTTTAATGAATATTTTTTATTTTCCTAACTGCCTTGAAATTTCTTAAGAACAAAAACCCAAAAGAAATTAATATGGTTTAGCGTTTTTAATTGCCTTTTAAGCATGTGTCCCTGTGTGGGTAGTTTCTTTGAGAGATTAAACACTACTACAGTGAATTTGGCTTTTTTTGCCACCTCCTACAAGGCTTTGAACCAAAATGGGTATGATCATTGTTTCAGACGTTTTCAATAGTAATGGTTTGAGTCCTATGTTAATTGAAAACCAACAGCCTTCCTCTTCTGTGATGCCTGGGGGTGCTGATCGACAGCCGGCTAAACATGAGCCAGCAGTGTGCCCAGGTGGCCAAGAAGGCCAATGGCATCCTGGCCTCTATTAGGAATAGTGTAGCCAGCCGGTCTGGGGAAGGGATTGTCCCTCTGTACTCGGCACTGGTGAGGCCGCACCTTGAATCCTGTGTCCAGTTCTGGGCCCCGCACTTCAAGAAAGATGTTGAGGTGTTGGAGCGAGTCCAGAGGAGGGCGACCAAGATGGTGAAGGGTCTGGAGGGTCTGACCTACGAGGAACGGCTGAGGGAGCTGGGGGTGTTTAGCCTGGAGAAGAGGAGGCTCAGAGGTGACCTTATTGCCGTCTACAACTACCTGAAGGGAGGTTGTAGTGAAGTGGGAGTCGGCCTCTTCTCCCAGGCAACTAGCAATAGGACAAGAGGACACAGCCTCAAGCTTCGCCAGGGGAGGTTCAGGTTGGACATTAGGAAGAATTTCTTCTCAGAAAGGGTCAGTAGACATTGGAAGGGGCTGCCCAGGGAGGTGGTGGAGTCACCATCTCTGGACGTGTTTAAGAAAAGCCTGGACATGGCACTTAGTGCCATGGTCTAGTTGCCATGGTGGTGTCAGGGCAATGGTTGGACTCGATGATCCCAGAGGCCTCTTCCAACCTGATTGATTCTGTGATTCTGTGTGCCTGACTACAGCTCAGTAAAGCTGTCTTCAGACTGACAACTTCTGCGTCATCGTCGGAGAGCTTTTCCTACTTCATCACAGAACTTCTACTCCATAGCAATATAAATATATTGCCTATTAAAAAAGTTAACTTGTTTCTCTAACTGGATTCTAAGCTTTCTGGAAGGCAAAGCACAACCTCACATCTTCCCTATATAACTTGTATACTATCACTAGTCCCCAGACTGAATTCCTGCCACTACTTGGAAAAAAGGAAGGTGAAGAGTGAAGTGACTATTTGCTAATGATAAAAGTAAATAAATAAATAAATAAGGCAGACTACTCCAGTATAAACCTCACTACACAGAATTGCAGGTCTTATCAAACTCAGTGACCAGGGGTAAAGATGGCAAATGAAAACGCATTTTCCACCACTGCAAAATATGGGGAACAACATGGGGAAAACATGGGGAAAGGCAACCTCACTTTACAGGTAAAATGATTGGCTTGAAGTTAGCAACTGATCCTGGAGTCACAGTTGGCAGCCCTCTAAAAAACAGCAGTTCTGCACAGCTTTGTTCAGGAAAAGAAAAGAGGGAGTGTGGGGCAGCATTTGTATGTCACTGTATAAATCTATTACACGTCTATATCTTTCATGCCATGTGCACTTCCACCTCCAAAAAGGTCTGGTAGAACTAGAAGATGTAGTTATAAATTCTCCATGATTAGAGGCATTGAATGCTTTCCATACGAAGAGAGTCTAAACTACTTCAGTCTTCAGTTTTCAATATAAATCCCAGAGAAGAAATACGAATACAAATCACGTGAAGACAGACAGAACGGAGATGAACAGAACTCACAATACTTCCTGTGATGCAAGAACTTAAATGCACCTCAAATTCTTCAGCCATCAGGTTTCAAAGTATCAAATAGGCAGCACTTCTGCCCTCAGATTTGTGGAACCAGTTATAGCAGGATGTTTCAGAGATGAAGGGAATATTAACGAGACAAGTTCTGAAACAATAACACATCTGTCCTCAATTAAAAACTATTGTCCAGTTGCTGCCCTGAGACTCAGTAACTCTATCAACACCTCACTCTAACGTGCTAGGATGGAATAACCAGGGATGAATCAACCCGTACATGTCCTCTTTGTTTTCAACGACCGTTACAGAAAGAATACCAGATTTTGTTATTAACTTTACCTATAATCACCATATTTAATATTTTCTGAGTTGTAGAAATCTTTGTACAACATACACTTGGATTTCTGCAGACTTTGGCATTTCACATATGTCATCAGATCAACTCACATTTCTGCTACAATCCTATACTTGTTCTAATGCAAGCTACTTAATAGTCAAAGAGCTTCATCAAGCTTTTGGTTTTCAGTTCACTTTCAAACTTTTTAGGCATCCCAGTGTTTGTGTTTAGGTTTAGGAATCGAAGTTCCTTAAATAGTATCAATGGAGGCACCTCCAAAAGTTATTCAAAATATCTCAGCAGATATTCCTGGTCACAGCAAAGTTCTACTAAATTCAATTCATCCCAATATTTGCGGATTTACAAATGTATAAGACAGCACTTCCCAAATCTAATTAAAACTTTCCTAACTTGCTCATCTGTTAAAAGCAAAAATATACCAAAAAAAAAAATCCCCCAAAACACAATAATAACAAATTACATGCTCTACTTCACAAAGCCGGATTTCATTCACAAATGTATCAGGTTTTATTCCCAACAGAAGATGACTCACTGCATGTTCATTCCCTCCAGTCTTCAAACATTTTGTTAACATGTGCAGGAAACAGCTACAATAGTTTGCTTATGAAAAGGGAGGGTTTTTATAAACTAAGAGCTTGCAAAGATGGAAGAATTCTACTTGTACAGAAAAGAATATTTAGTATACAGTAGTATATTTAGTAACAAAGGCATACTTTCATTGGGATTTATCCATGTCTCGTAGAATAACAGAGAAATAATATTAATGAGGAATTATTACTACATGAAAGAGAAATTACCGAGTAAATTTGGCCCAAATCTAGAGGGAAATACCAACCAACTGTTGATAGTGATTGACGGAGATTACCATTTCATTTACGTAAGAAATGAACAGAAATAAACAAAGCCACAAAAACTTACTTTTAGTCTGAATTTTATAACAATACACTACTCTTGGCCAAAATGTAACGGAGAAGGCAAGAATGCTGAAAACAGTAAAACCCAGAATTTACTCTCAGTCTTTCATCACAGTCTATTTTTATGTTATTTGACAGGAAGCCACCCTAGCAGCCCCTAAAAAGAACATCACAAATCTTGTTTTATTGTCATTTTCATAGACAGTTCTTCAAAAGCTCGTGTTTCATATGTCTGCTTACTGAACATCTCCTTAACTTTAGTGTTAGCTTTTTAAACATACAAGTATTTTAAACTGCCTTTCTTGTTGTGTTTCCCAGTTGCACATTAATAGCATCCAACCTCTCTTTCAGAAGTCAGAATTCCTTCTACTCGTTTTTATTCCTTAATGCGAGCCAGAAAAATACCTCAATTACTTTTTAACTCCCCATTCTGTACATAGCAGAAGTCTCTGAATTTCAAACCAAACAGAGGAAATAAAGACAGTTGTAAGAAACGAGACAGCTTCTTGCATTAACAGAGGAAACATATACAGAGATCTCTGATTTTCTCAGAAGCACTCAGACAAAGACCTATGATTTTACCTCTTCTGGGGAAGAAATAAACTCTACAATTCCCTTAAATCAGGCCCTAGGCTACAGCCTATATTATCCACCATAACTATTACTCAAATCTAACTGATTCCAACATCCATAGGCCTTCTCTTCAGGCACTGTAAGTAAAAGTAGTAAGACCATTTTTTCAAACTGAACTACTACTTAACTCTAACAGCAGCAGATAACAGGGAGCAAATTAAAAATAATTAAAATGAACAATACACTTGTGTAGGTTCTACCATCCTGTGGTAACTGATGAGGCTACTCTTGTTCCTCCCAAATCTTCAGCGAACTAAAAGTTTACTTCTGCTTCCACGCTCTGCAAAGAATGACTTCTCAACATCTTAGTTTAAGTGTCCTTTTGATCTGCTGGTTCACAGAGTTGGTAAAACAACTCATAAATGGGAGCAGGAAATTAGTATGTTAAAATTCAAGTTTTTTCTGTAAGTAACCTCCACCATATTTTCTTGAAGGCTGGTTTTCTAGAGCTACTTGGAATACAATGGGAGACAGATTCCAGCTGACTCTTCCCCACATCTTCTGAAATGGATTTATGAACATTTTCCATTCCAATGTCCTTTGGTGCAAAATCTGTTTCCTACAAGATCTGTGTTTTCCCACCTCAAAAGCAGTCTCAGATAAGGCAAGACATGGTAGCTCAGCTGCGAGATAGAGAACTTGGCATTTATGACTATTTTAAGTTCTAATAGCCTGAACCAATTACTTGATCTCCACAGCCCCCAGATTAACATTCTTTTAAAAGATTCTGGTAGTAAACCAAAACAAACAAAAATTCCTCTAAAAATTGTTTTTCTATACTTCATCTTATACGGATCTTCGGCTAAAAGAAAACTATTGCTATTTTCAAATAACATCTGTTTAAAATTCATCACACGAGCTTACAAAGTCCAGTGAGATTACTCTCTCTCCTCTTTTTTTTTCCATTTACCACTATATTACCATGGAAAAGGTTAGCACTCTTTCTTGGGTAGTTGTTACTGCTTGACCTCTAGATGCAAATTATCCAACAGTATTTAATGCAGGTAAGTCTCAGAAAACTGGTCACTTGAGCTGCAGGCTCCCAGGTAATAAGAATCTCATTACAAAAGGCGCTCGTTTTCTTTGCCTCTGAATTACCCCAGTCTTTGAGACAGATGCCACACAACTCTTGACGAAGAAAGAGCCTTGCTGTGCTGTGGGGAAAACTACATTTTTGCCTTAAAACCAGTTCGAACCATGTAATCAATAATAATAATAAAAAAAATATTTAGCCGTTTCTGGTTTGTCAGCTCTTGGATTTAAATGGAAATAGAAATACAGGGTTTTTGATCACTACAGAATGTTTGTGAAACTGCACAGAAATAATTCACAGTGTTGGACTGCAACAGCAAAGCTGCTGGGAAACCAACAATAAAGGAGACAGTGATTTAATTTCAAACACACCTCAGCGAACCGTAGGTGGTTGCTACTAGAAAAAAGGAGAACCGTCATTGCTGACAAGACTGCTCCAACCTCCCCCTAATCTAGGGCGCCGATTTGGCTATAAAACCCAGGAGTCACAGAGAAAAAGTGACATTCTTTCTAAAGGACAGGCAGCTGTTGCTTAGAAACTGTTTACAGACAAATCCTGCTGGTTTATCTAAAAAAAATTAGGACATTCTTGGCTTTAGGTAGAAGAGATCTTTATTGATATAAAATCCTCTACGTCTTCTCTTTATTTTCACTGTCAATAATTAACAAAGCTCTAGGACCGCTCCTTCGATGCTCTCTTTACCAGTGACTGCACATTCCCAATGGCAGAATTACCAATTTTGAAACAATCTGGTGGATACACAGAGTGGATTCACATCACAGTTCACTTGGGGGGCTGAACCCAGGCTCCAGGCTTAGGGACTGTCTTAGGAGAGGACTGGCATCAAAAGAGAAATCAAAGGGGAGGGGGGATAAAAGTGCAGTTAATCTTCTCATCCATCTCTCAACTGTTGTGAGGGAAAAAACCCACAGAAATTAAGAGAAGAACATGCCAGTACCACTGCACCAGGAAAAATCTCAGTTCTACTTTTTAAATGGACAATGAAACCAAGTCTGCTAAAAATGAAAGGGGAAAGGCCACAAGACTCTTCTTTGAAGCCATGAGGGAACAAAGTTTGCCTTGAAGAACAGAAGGTGAGGTTTGAATCAGATCATTCTATCAAGGAAATGGTATAAGGAGCTCCTAAGTGTCTAAAGCAAAGTTGCAAGCATATCGAGCACTCACTCACCGCACAGAGAAAACAAATTAGTTCAGAGAAGATGGGAAAGAAAAATTATATCCATCCAGAGCCGCTTTTCTCCCCTGCATAAATAATCCATGCTTGAACAGTTTTTTCCTCATATAAATAACTACATTTATAAGAAGCCTCAAGTTAGAAGGCTCTTATATCATTATTCACTTAAAAACCACTCCAAAAATTCAGACAAATCACCGCTTTCTAACTAAAGGAAAATAAAATGCACAGCTTGTGGTAATAAACAGCTCATTGTCATCACTCCAGAGAAAGTCATTTTTTCTCTTCACTTAAAAATAAATGTAGTACGGGCTTGTTTTCTGATATTAAGCAAACCACATCAAATTAGTACAAAGAGAGTAAGTTGCACCACATGGCACATAAGGTAGCGAAGGACCAGATGTGATAGTGATAACCCTAAAAAACAAAGTTGGTGTTTTAGAACAAGTGCCTCTGGTTTAAACTTCAGGGGCACATCTCGAACACAGTTAACAAAGCACACATTCTCTATGGTGTCAACATAAGGTCACCATACCATTCTTTAGGCAGGAAAAATAAGGCTCACGAAAGCATGTGTAATTTAATCACTGTTGCTTAATTCAAAGGACAAACACGACCCTGTGTTCTGATGCTGTCAGTGACAAAGCAGTTCTCTTCTGATGACTTGTGGAAACCATACGTGGAGTTAACATAGAAGATACGTGTTTGGGTTTCAAGGGTTATCACAACCTAACACAAGTTCAAAGCCTGTGAAAATTGTTTAACTCCCTTACTCAATGCATGGCTTCCCACTGAAGGAAGGTGGCTAATGGGTAAGATCCTACTCTCCTATGCCAGAAATACAGACAAAAACAACAAAAAAAAGAAAGCGTCTTAAGAACTACAACTATTATTAACTGCAAATTAATCTAGAAATATACTTTTGATAAAAATAATCACATAGAGAATGCTAATTATTTACAGAATTGAAGATAACATGGCCCATTTCCCAAAGGTTCATAAAGCCACACGGGAGACTTCTGAAGCATGGAGGAGAGGCCAACCTGATTTTTATTCATGTATTTCTGTGCTTATCTACATGGAAAACAGAATTATTTTCTATTTAGCCCTCTGCCAAGTTTTTCAGGTTTTAAAATAACTGTTAATGAAATCACAAGCCTTCACCACAAAAAGCAGTAACAAAAATAGCAATAGGACAGCAAATACTGTAGCACCTCTGAGCAAGTGTGTAGCAAAAAGGCATCTCCTTACATTCAGTTGCCTTGAAATAAAGCACAAGAAATAATAGATTACATTTTACTGAGACCTCAGTACAATGATAAGCATTTGCTAACAGGTTTCACAGAAATAGAGCTCTTAAAAACTATTTTTTTCCTTTGGCTTAAGAACATAACTTAGCATAAAATAGTTCAGCAGTGGAACTGTTCATTATGCTAACACATAAGTTACTCAGAAATCACGCAAAGCATACATAATTTATTGTAAGAAAAAATAAGGTTGTCTATTTTTCGTCTTTTTCACAGTATTCTGCAAAACTCAATTTTAACACATTCGAATGTCTTTAACTTTAAAAATACCACCAACACATACTTTTCATTAAATTATTTAGAACTGCATAAACACACACTTTTCGGACTGAAGTTTGGACTGAAGTTTAGGAATGACAATAGACAAATACTTTCTGCAACAAAGTAAAACGTTATGGGGTTTTTTGTTTTGTTTTGCACTTTCAAATGAGAGGACCTTGATAAATATGACTAAAAACCCAACACTTTATGTAATGGTCATTAAACATGTGCAAAGACTGCACATGGTAGTATCATTATTGTGACAGAAGAAATCTAATTGATTACAAATCTTCACCAAATTCATCATCCTTAGTGGGATCCAAAAATGAAAACGCAACAGTTGTTCTTTGGACACCAAAATCTCCTTGGAGAAACAAATAATGAAACCTTTCTAACATACTGACTATGATTACCATGCTTGACATACCTTGCATCTCACCTTGTAATATTTTCCATTGTACTCTCTGTATTTAGGAACACAGGCTAAATGAATTTAGCTAAATCGCAATTAATTTATATTCTTCATACAGGATATTCTGCATAGCAGATACATACACCTATAATACACATAATTTTAAGACAACATTTATAATTCTCCCTATTTCCGCTTATCCGAGGGATCTTTGAAACATCAGTACCCTCACCAAATTTTGTAGTTAATGTACCTTGCCACACTAAAGACTAACCAAGAATTGTGGTTCCTCCCATGACACTCTTCCCCCAACATTAGCACTGTTTGAGAGAAATATGATGAAACTCATCAAGTAACTCAATGCTCTGATACGTTTGGGGTTTTTTCCATCACTGAGACGAGCTATAACCCAGAACACTGTACAGAAGCAAGACAGCAGTGACAGATAAAACAGAGGACCTGCATAAGGCCCATGACCTAACTGAAGAGCAAGCTGAATGCTGTAAGGCATCTACAACGGTGTGCTACGAGCTCATGTTTAGGTAACTGAGTCCATCTGTCATGTTTTGTTCAGCTGGCCCAACACAAGTTTCTCGCTTCAGAGGAAAAGCTATCTTTAGATCAAAACAGGACCAAAAAATAGCTCATTAAAATAAAATTTTGAGCAGTGTGCATTGTGTATTTGCAGCAGATGAGAAATCAGATGCAAAGAAGAGCTGATGTACTGGACAGTTATTGTCACTTTTTTTTTCTTTAATGAACTGTTGAAATGTTAAAAAAAATGGTGCTTGCATAAATCATTTACCTTCTAGAGCACGTAACAGATACAATTAGTACTCACAACAGCTCTATAAGGTAACACAGATAAGCATTTAAATTTTCCAGAGATTTATGCAACTTATTATGTATCGTTGTAATACTACAGGACTGGCTCCTGCTACACTTAGAAGATATAGACACAGTCCACAGCCAAAGGCAGAGTCAGCTCCAGAAGTGTTGGGTAAGAGCTTTGCAACATTAATGGAAATTCTGTAATTACTTTTAAAGGATCAAGGATTTAATCTTGCATAACCTGAATACCCAAACTAGTCCCTTAGCTAAAATACCCAGAAACCCATCTGCAACGCTGGAAGAGGCTCCTGGTAAAATAGATCTTTCTACCTGGTCATTGTGAAGTCTTTCTCATGTTTTGCACATTTCTTGAGATTGGAGAAACACATTTCAGATTCGAGGCACTTAATTTACTGCAAAAGGAGTATTATGTGAACACCAGAGCCAAGATTCAATATGGGTGCTCTAAGTACTTGAAGTTTTTGAAAGTCTTCCTGCAACAAACCTTTCCCATGGCAGCTATGCTTAGCCTGTATTTCCTATGCCCTAGCTGTAATGGCCAAGAAATTACTTCAATTCTAAGCATTTTTTAGTTTTTTCTAATTAAAGCCAGGTGGAAATGATTAAAAAGAATTTTTTAAAAGAGTGATTTTGAAATTATTTCCTCACTTACATGATCTTGGTTTCATCCCAACGAAAAAAACTTTTAATGAAGAACAGTAATAAAAGAGAAACATCCAAACCAGCGTAGCCAAGAGCTGAGTGGACAAGGTCACTCAAAATCTGAGAGACTAAGGTTGAAACTGCCCAATTTGAGCCACTAATTTCAAACACACCTGAAGAAGGTTTTAAACTACCAACATCTTATCTCTTTGGGGATTGTGGCTTTCAGTCCTTCCTTAGAAGCTGTTCCTTTCGTGTAACCAAATATTAATTGTTCTGATCCACCCATGTCCTAATCATTCCAGAGTGCGTCTCGCTCACGCTCTGTTTCAAGACATAATTATTGTGGATTATCTCCCAAGGGTTGACCAGGAAAGGCTTTCACCATCACAAGTCCTGCAACACCCTTAGGGCACAACAAATCTTTCTTCTGGATATCATGGCAACAGAATGGATCTCACACCATCTCCAACACTTTTATGGTGCAAAGAGAGCAAAAGTAAGAGATCCCAATTTTTACAACATTATGGAAAACTGATAAAAAAAAAAAAAACACAAATAATTATCTCTAGTGTTTCCCCTTCCTCCTGACTAATCTTTTTATGGAAAACCGGCCAAGAAACTGTTCTTGGGCTATGTAATTTTTTTTTGTTGTTTCTTTTGGCTGACTGTCAACCACCCAGCAAAAATAAACTTATTAAGCTGACAGGAGACCTGAACACACTCATGTTGTCAGTGTATCTCAGCATCATTCTCGTGAACCCCAAAGCCATAAAACAATTAAAATAAAGTTAAGCTGACTCCACCCTTAGGATGTAATCAAGTTTGGAAGGATCTGCCAGTCCGAAGTCAATCTCTTGCAGCATCTGAGCTAAAGGGTACAACTTCATCATCTGTCAAGCCAAAACAGTTCTAAAACTAGTAGCAAACAAGGAGAACATGGAGCGTGGAGCCTCAGAAAAGCATTTGTGTCATCATCACAGCTCTCAACCTAATTTTGTTTGCAAGCCTGCTATTTTTGTATCCAAACCACTTTGCTTTTCATATGTTGAATCTGTCCACCCATCTATGATATTTCTTCTGCTGCCACCAAATTTGTAGCTTCTGAACGGTTACCCAGCTTAAGGCTCACGTGAAGGCTAGTAATCAGTGATGTTTCTACTTAAAAGCAAAAAAAAAGTTACCGTGGCTACTACAGTCACTCGGCTTTCTCAACTACTTCAAGACATTAATTCTGAAGGCTTTTTGGCTATGTTTGCCCAAAATGTATGCTACCATATTACTCTGTCACGTAAATTAGGTTATGCTACAGCGTTTGAGATCACCTGGGACCATACAACACCTCTGGCTGGCATTCCAAGAAGACTCCACAAGAAGCAATGTGATAGTTTCTCTGATCACATTAAAGAAATTACAATTAAACATAATAAAAGTTATTAATAAAATGCTATATCTTACCCTGCCCATTGAAGGTAAATATTGAACATAAATACTCCATATATTTTCCGGTTCTTAGGCTGAATTTGTAAACAAAAATACTGTTGGTAGTAAATACAGAATCACAGAATCACAGAATGGTTGGGGTTGGAAGGGACCTCTGGAGATCATCTAGTCCAACCCCCTGCCAAAGCAGGGTCACCTAGAGCACGTTGCACGGGGTCGCATCCAGGTGGGTTTTGAATATCTCCAGAGAAGGAGACTCCCCACCCTCCCTGGGCAGCCTGTGCCAGGGCTCTGGCACCTGCAAAGTAAAGAAGTTTTTCCTCATATTCAGATGGAACTTCCCATGTTTCAGCTTGTGCCCATTGCCCCTTGTCTTGTCACTGGGCACCACTGAGAAGAGTCTGGCCCCATCCTCTTGACACCCACCCCTAAGGTATTTGTAAGTATTGATAAGATCCCCCTCAGTCTTCTCTTCTCCAGGCTGAACAGACCCAGCTCCCTCAGCCTCTCCTCATAAGAGAGATGCTCCAGTCCTCTGAGCATCTCTGTACCCCTCCGCTGGACTCTCTCCAGTAGTTCCTTGTCTTTCTTGAACTGGGGGGCCCAGAACTGGACGCAGTAGTCCAGTTAGAACAAGGCAAGCCAAAAAGTATTTGTAAGGCTGTAGAAAATGCTCTGGAAATGCACTTAGGATATTCAGAAGATAAGGAAAGTGAACAAGGGAATGATAAAATTTATATACGGTTTGATGCTGTGTTTTCACACAAACAGAGCATGAGTAGAAGGCAATCCTGCTCAGGACTCGTGTCCCGACTGCTCTGTAGCGCCTAGAAAGCATCTCTACAGTTCCGTTACTCTGACCTGCGCTGACCCAATATTCCCTGGGCTCAGGCCTGAATGCAAGGGTTGGAATTCGAGGATAAAAGAAAAAAAAACTTATTCAAGGATGCAAGTCACCGAAAAACTTTTTAGTGTGCAAGAGAAGATTAAAGCATCCTGGGATTCAGAAGGCTGGCTGTCTTAGCCATGCACTGAATTCTCCCTAAGCCATGAAAGTGAAATTCAATCATAAAATAGCAAGTTTTTCTCTCTTTTTTTTAATGTTACTATTCTTGCTAGATATCAGATGTGACCCAGAAACAATATTGAGCAAGTCCAAAAGTCCAAAACATTTTGTCAGCTGAGTGAAATAGGCTTGAATTGTACGGAAAGCATGGGCAGCCCACCCAAGCACCAATGACAGTTTTCCTTACTGCTGAAGCCTCTCACTGGTGCTCCCAGTAGACTAGAGTATGTGTTTGAATCTATTTATTCCTATTCTACCCCTACACAGCCTCATCCTCCTTCATTCATGGACTTCCTGACAATTTATTTTTCTTAGAAGTATTTCTGCGTAGCATCTAAGCACTGTGAATGTAGATTAGAGAGATAATAGATATGTTTAAAATTAGACTAAGCAGCTGTAATTCTGAATTTCCATTTCTGACTTGATTATAGTAAGCACTCAAGACTATTTGTATAAGAACTAGAAATGAGCTCATATGCTGCAACAAAAATACATGAATCTCTCTCACTTTGACCCCAATAAAAAAAAAACAACACAAGGTAACAAGTGGCAGTTGTTTCTTTCTCAGTGGTAACAAATGTTAGTTGCTTTGCAATTCTGTAACTTCATTTTAAAGGGTCACCTGTGGATTTTAATTGCAAGAATTAAATTATTCAGCTTTCCTATATTTTACAAATGGAAGAACTATTCTCCTACTTACTCTGGATTTTTCTCACTTCAAATTTTAGTTGTTATCTATTTTATACCTTTCCATGAAATGCTGAACAGTCTTTTGTTATCTAAACAGTCAGCATCTGTAACCATTGGATAACCATTTATGAATCATTTTGATAAAATTATCTATCAAAATCAAGCACAGATGACAATATATTTTACTTAAATATTCTGGCACAATTAAAAAAAAAGTTATAAATCAATCCTTTTCTATTTTGGTAAAAACTGAAATAACTATTTTCATCATATGATGTTTTTACAGAGATGCAGGGAAAAAAAAATAGTAATTGGGTTCTATATTCAAAGTTTCTCAATAAATATAGTGGCATATATTAAAGCAACAGCAGCTTTTGCTTCCAGGAGCTTAAGCATGAGATCTAGTCATCTTAATAGGAAATACATATCATGGTTCTTTTATCTAACAAAATAAGCAGATGTTGTATTATACAACACTGGCCATAAACAAATTTCACCTCCGTGCATTAGCCCCATCTTGCTTGCAGATGCAACATTGCATCCAGTGGGGGATATGTAACGGTTCAGATATGAACTCACATGAAGAATTAACCATGGGTAACTTATCACAGCTGATCATATTTTATATCAGAGAGACCATTTAATAAACAATTAAGGAAGATAATATTTAATGACAGAGAACATCACACCTATTCTCTATTTATTTCTATTCATTCATTTACTTAATACTATTATTCATTTACAGAAATCTCTAAATTGACTCAAAAGTTACAGAACAACTGTAAAGAGGACATCTTACTAGACAAAGCAGCAAAAACCAAAATGTTTTTCCAGAGGCAGCGAACGAGCAAAAAATATCTTATCAGATAAATATGCCTGCCTCAGATCATTTGGGCAAATATTTTTACATCACTTTTCAAGAGGTTTTATTCATGTTTGTTAACATGGTTCCTTTGGAAAGGACAGAACTATTGCTACTAAGATTATGAAACTACAACAGAAATAAAACCAGTGCTTACTAAAATTTTGTAGTAGTATTTCTACCCCATAATCAAACTTGAAAGATAAATCTTTAGGAAGAGGTCTTTTGGAGTTTCTTCTGATGCTTGAAAAGATTTAGAGAACTGAGTTTTCTCAGCTCTGCACATGATGGGCACAGTTTCTGCATTTAAAATATAAGGAATAAAACACTTCCAATTGATCCATTTCTTATAAGTAAAACTTAGAGAACTGAGAGATTTAGCTGCCCCTGCTGTGCCGAATGGGCTTTAATGAAGAATTTCCATAAAGACAGACTCAATGGAATGTAGAGGGGTGGCTTTTGTTAGTAAATAATACAGTATTAAAAATTACAGTTGATTAGTTGTAGAAAAGGGCAAACTGATTAATCCATTTACAAGAAGCCTTAAGTAACTTAAAAGCTTAAGTCCCATCTGCAGAAGTCACCTGGGCAACTGGAAGCCCAGCCTGACTGAAACCACTTCTACTTTCTCCTTATAAAACTGTATCCAGAATTTAAGTTCCACTTTTAGATTCAAATTGTCTTCTGTTCTAACATTCTTGTCTAACATTGGAATGGGCTGCCCAGGGAGGTGGTGGAGTCACCACCTCTGGAGGTGTTTAAGAAAAGACTGGACATGGCATTTAGTGCCATGGTCTAGTTGACATGGTGGTGTCAGGGCAATGGTTGGACTCGATGATCCCAGAGGCCTCTTCCAACCTGATTGATTCTGTGATTCTGTGATATACTTGTTTTTAAAATACATAGCTTCAAAGAAAAGAACAAGTACACAGGATAGAGAAATGTCACATAATAATTATTATAACACCAGTGATAACAACAGATTGGAATATCTATAAAAATAGCTTTAAAATACTCTAAATACAGAGCTTCTTTTATATAACTGCAAAATCTACCACTTTTCTTACCTCTCAAATTAAAACCCTGTGAGATGTTCTTACTTTTACAGGATTCAGCTTTACTTAACTGAATAATTCTCATTACTTAAGAAGCCTGAAAACTTGGGCAGTCTCTGCAGCACTGTTGAAAACGTTTCTCTACTGTTCTCAATACTAGAATACTAATGCAGGGGTGATGTGACTGAAAAGGGTAGCTAGCCAAAAAAAAAAAAAAAATTCCAAAGGAAAAAAACCCACAACTTGCTGTCAGAAATGCTGATTCAGCAGAGTAAAAGTACTTCAAAGAATCACAGAATCAATCAGGTTGGAAGAGACCTCAGGGATCATCGAATCCAACCGTTGCCCTGACACCACCCTGTCAACTAGACCATGGCACTAAGTGCCATGGCCAGTCTTTTCTTAAACACATCCAGGGATGGTGACTCCACCACCTCCCTGGGCAGCCCCTTCCAATGGCTAATGACCCTTTCTGAGAAGAAATTCTTCCTAATGTCCAACCTGAACCTCCCCTGGAGAAGCTTGAGGCTGTGTCCTCTTGTCCTATCACTAGTTGCCTGGGAGAAGAGGCCGACTCCCACTTCACTACAACCTCCCTTCAGGTAGTTGTAGACTGCAATAAGGTCACCTCGGAGCCTCCTCTTCTCCAGGCTAAACACCCCCAGCTCTCTCAGCCGTTCCTCGTAGGTCAGACCCTCCAGACCCTTCACCATCTTGGTCGCCCTCCTCTGGACTCGCTCCAACACCTCAACATCTTTCTTGCAGTGCGGGGCCCAGAACTGGACACAGTACTCAAGGTGCGGCCTCACCAGTGCCGAGTACAGAGGGACGATCACTTCCCTAGAGCGGCTGGCTACACTGTTCCTAATAGAGGCCAGGATGCCATTGGCCTTCTTGGCCACCTGGGCACACTGCTGGCTCATGTTTATTGAAAAGCTTTCCTCCTGCTCCCCATAAAGACAAAATGCTTTGTCTGATGATAGGATATGAAATTTGAAACAAAATATATTGGGGGTTGGTGAGGGGTGGTGATATTGTTACTCAGAGAAATAATTTTCATTTTGCTGGAAATTTTAAATTTCACCACCTTGTTACAACCCACAATAAAACACTATTCCCAAAGATGAGGATTTTCCATAACACAAAATTCCTGATTTTCAGCCAACTGTACAGGTAAGCAATGCTCACAAGAAGTTCATTTCATAGAGCAGCTGCTGTTTTGTTATGTAAATACGACTCCAACCCATCTTACTGTTTGAAAACTTTCAAGAAAGCCTTCTTGTATACAACCATTGTTTGGAACCAGATATCTCAGTACTGTCTCAATGGCTCACGTATGATGTTGAGGAAATCATTTAGAAAACTGAGATGTAGAGCTTTTATCCAGAAACCTGAGACAAAATTCATTTACATCTGTAGAGTGCTGAGCCTGCCCAACTGAAGACTCAATACAACAGTGCTATCACTCTTTGAGATATATTTAGATGTATTATGAACACCCATAAGACAGTAAGAAGCTGGACTACAAGTACAACTTAGTTATTAACCACACCTTTTAATAGGCCAAAACCTGCTTTCTGTTCTTTGTCATATCTTCCACTTCTTTGTTACAGCAGACTTGAATAGTTTTGTCTCTTTAGTTTCCAACAATGCTCAAGGCATGCTAGACTTAGAAGCAGCTTGATCACAGTCAGGTTCACGGTGCTGTTGATACAGTTGGAGGACCTTACCCATCGATGATGGAGCTCCACAGAGGAGCTAGTCTCAGCCACTTCTGCTTCCTGCAGAAGCCTGCTGTGTTGGAAGCCGTGCCTTGGGAAAGTTCTCGCTGGTCAACTGATACACTTCATTGTTTATATAATACCTCAAGAAAGTTTATCCTAACAAATGTTATGTGTAAACAAAATAAACAAGTTTATTTTGATCAAGAAGCAGCTCTCAGCTAGCCTCTAAAATACAACTTTCTTTCTGTCACTTTCATCTTCCTCTCCAATTCTATTCTTTTTATATCTTCGTGCAGCTTACCTCAAATTAGCTTTAGGGGAACAATTTCTACAGACCTGAGCCAAAAAACCTCCAAGTTATGACCTAAGTATGCTACTGTAATCACTATGAGGTTAATGCTGTTATTCTTTATTTCTGTATGCCTGCCCTTCCTATTTCCAACTACATATTGTATTATTCATTTCTGTATACTTGCCCTTCATATTTCCACTACTATTCGGTATTATATCTAAAACCAAAGTATGTCCTATGCTTTGTACTGCCTATGAATAAAGTATGTAGAAAATAAATCAAGAGCTTAGCTTTCTTTAGCCAAGCCTTGAAACATGCTATATTGAAAGCAAAAGCCTACTCTGCTCTGAAATGTAACAAATTGTATGGCTGTGTCATTGTACACGGAGAAAAATAACACCTCATACTCGCATGTTCAGACAGCGTGTAATACCTAGAAGGCATTGTCATAACTACTACAATTTGGCAAGAAAACAGATTTCAATAAATACTGCTATTAGAAGTAAGAAGCCACACATAATGAGAAAAAAAAAGCATTAAGGGATAATAAATTACACACTTTTTGAATCAGTAAGTGTAAAAAATTGATAGGTGAGGATGAAGACATTTCTTGCCAACAGGAAAAAAAAATGGGGGGGGGATTTGTAAGAACAAAAGAGATCTCAGCCCTCACACAGGTGTGGTACTAAACAGGGACTCTGATCTACACTAATAGTGCTAAAGGGCAGATACATTCAATAAGTAATTCTGCATTTGTAAGGAAGTGAGATGATCTGCTGGTACCTCATGAGAATGATGAATTACTTCGTCAGTCCCTTACAAGTACAATGGTAAAACACTACTACACTGCAATAAACATTTTAGGTCAGTAGGACCAAAGATCACCATAGAAGAGGGTTCTCACAGAAGCATCCAAGGAGATGTCTACCCCACCAACGTGAATTTTTAGCAATTCTGAAAATACTGGGAAAATTCCAGAAATCTGAATGAATGCTAATGTTACAATTGTTCTGTAAAAGAGCTAGTGAGACAGTGTTTATAGCTACATGAAGGTCAGAACGATGGCAGTCCTGAGAAAAACAATAATTAAAAAAATAATATGAGATTCAACTGATATATCAGAGCTATATTACAAATAATAGGAAGCAAAACTAATGAAAATAGATCTTCTTAAATGAATCTGGTTTTATTTTTTGATACAATTGATACTTCCAAGGGGTAAAAATATACGTATACATGTATAAACTTCTATGGCACTTGGTGTAGTATTCTATGACAGCCTGATGACAAAATAGCACCAATTAAACAAGTCAAGGACTGGTTAAGTGACGTCTCAAAAAGAAAAAAACAGCTTTCGAGAAGAACGCATCACAACATAACGCAGATTAACATGGAGCTCCCCAAGGGTGTAGCCACTACCATGAAACACTTTTTCAATTATTTGTAAGTCTACACAATCAATCGTGACAAAATTTGCACAAGTTGATGGAATGCTGCATAACTGAGATAAATCAGTTACAAAAAGCAATCAGGACTGTTTGGTATATTCAACCCACACTTGAAACAAAACATTCTTTAAAAAAGCCCTGTACAAAGTTACAAAGGTACGATCAAGAACCACATACTAGTCTACAGAATGATGAACTCTTGTGGAAAGAAACAGTCCTGCAAAGGGTTTGCCACAGTGTGCGTACCCAGTGAAAAGGAGATCAAAATGCAGTGCTGCAGATGAGGGGTTAATATGTAAATGCCACGTATAAACAGAAGAGTTACACTAGAGAGGTAATATTTAAACTCACAAAACACTCCTGAGACAAGGCATTGGCATGCTGTATCCAGCTCACGTTTTCACAAAAATGCTGAAGAAGTGGATTTGGAAAAATAAAGCCACAGAAACTGAGTTGTGAGGAAAATGCACGCAGTGACAAATTTAAAGTATTTTAGTCCACTTGTTTTTTTCAAACAGAAAAGAGAGGGATTACTAGGTTACAGCAGATAAATACCTCCATGGAAAGAAAAATACTTTGAGTTCTTTAGCATAGTGGAGAAAGGCACATCAGTAACCAGTGATCGAAAGCCAAAGCCAAATAACTTAACAAACAGCAGATTCTCCACCTCTTACTGTCTTCCGAACAAAATGCCAATTTTTCTGGAAAATATGTTTCAGCCAAATGCAAGTTATTGCGCTCAAAAGTAACTGGATAAAATCCAACTGATTATAATAGACAAGGGGTCAGAGCAGAAGATCTAATTGCTTCCTTTGGCTTTAAAGTCTCAGTCTACTAATACTCTTGGTTTTCAGCGGTTCAAAGGCTTTCAGTAGCACCATACATGCTCAACATTAATATTAAAAAATGAGCTTTCAGAAATCTGCATAAATTAGGGTTGCATTTCCACATAAACGGCTCAAGTGACACTGGAGCTTTCCTGTTGAGGCTTTTGTCATCAACAGAGCCCGTTAATGGAATTACAGCTATCTTGTACCCAGCTGAGGTGGTATTTCTGTAAACAATGATTTACACAATTGAGTGCATAAGTTCATCCTTCAGGTCAGTACTTTTTCTCCTCTAGAAAGAATTCTGTTTGACCTGGAGTATAAAAAGCCTGATACAATACATAATATCAATCATAGAGACTATAGGTGAAAAGGAAAACCAGCAGCATTGTAACAGACACAAAGCCAGTAAGATCTGTTGCTCCCATCAGCAACATCATTTAAGACTACTCCTATTTATGCTGCTTATCTACCTTGCACTCCAAAACACACAGCATTCGCCACAATCTCGACAAGTTAACAGAACCAACATTTCCTAGGGAATACACGCCAAGATAGTGTATAACATGCTTGCGTTTATATTATTCAGGCTGACAGAGTTTTGCTATAGCATCGGCTGCTCTGGTATCCATAGATTTCTAAAACAACAGGGGTTTTGAAACGTTTCTCTCCTGATGAAGTATAAACAAACTTCTAATTCAGCAAACAGAAGCTTAAAAAGGCTGAAATCATCTGAAGCGTGCTAACAATCAATGTTCTGACAGTACACAACCGATGAAGAGAGAAATACAACCACCAACTGATCATTTCAACTGACGGAGCGTCACCTCAAAAAGAAAAGCAGCATCGCAGACAACCGGCGAGACACGAGGGAGTGCGTTCACCCCTCCAATCTACAGAGAAGCAGGTGCGTGATACCTACTCCTCACGCTACATCCCCCGTAAACATGTAAAAGTTACTTTCCCAAACCCTTGGCGTATGGACGCTCCCCAGAGCACACGCATCCACAACGCCAACTCCCACACGGGCTCCCCACCACCACGGCTAAGCAAAACTTCTTCCACTCCAGAAGCCACGCAACGAGACGCTTTGGCTGTCGCCTTTCAGCCAACATCCACGCAGCTTTTCGCCATCCCCAGCGCGCTCCACGTCTTTACGTGGAGCTGCGTTTTAAACTTTCACTCTTTGTCACCGGAGCAAACCCTTTGACGGGAACTGGCACCTTTCGGGCTGGATTTCAGATGGGATATGAAGCAAATGGTTCGAAAGGTCTCAGACCCTGGAAGAGGCCTAGAGGGAAGGGATGGAGGGAGCTGCTTTCTGCTGTTGTCCCCTCCCCACGGCACAGCACCGCTCCCCGCGCCCCTTCCCCGCCGGCTCCGGCTGAGACAATCAGAGCAGCAGCAGCAGCGACCGTGAATTACAGAGACGCACAGTGGATGGATAAAAGGGAGGAAGGAACCTCTGATGCCTGAAGAAAGGAGAATAATTTAAAAAAAATTAAAAAAAGAGCTAGGTTTCACCTCAAAGTGATGCTAGGTAAATAGATGAATACATGAAACAACACACCTTTGACCCTTTCTTTTCTTCCCTAAATATAATCCCGCTCTTCCCATAATACACACACCACAAAATGACCATTAATTCAAATCCATCCTTTAAAGGAGGGGGGATTATCTCTGTCTGTGACCGACTCTGTTTCTTTCTCCCTCCCTTTTTCAACTGGGCGAGAATTAAAATTGCATTTTAAAAAGGAAAAGGAAAAAAAAATAAGAAGGCATGATTATTATTTCTGGTGGGTGCGAAATGTGGGTACAGGGAGAAGGAGTCTGGGGGATGGGGAGGAGTGGAGAAAGGTGGCTAAGGAGAGAAGAAAGGAAAGGAGGACCAGGAAGCGCAGGAAGGATGAGGGGAAGGCGAGATAAGGGGGAAGGAGGATAAGGAAAGAAGGATGAAAGGAAGGAGGTCGGGAAGGGAGGGGAGGATGAAAGGGAGGAAGGGATGAGGGGAAGAAAGGAGGATGCTTTGCCCTGGCCTCACCTCAGCTCGGTGGGTGGGGGTGGGAGAATCTCTCGTCGCTGCCGCCGCCTCCTCCGCCTCCTCCTCCCCAGCAGCGACGGTAACTGACGGGCTGGGTGTGCGGCGCGGCTCCTCGCCCAGCGCCCGGCCCCGGCCCCCGCCTCCCGCCCTCGCCGTCCGCCTCCCGCTGCCGGCCCGAGCAGCGCTCGCTCGGCTCTGAGGGGACCCGCGAGCTGCCGCCGCGGCCGCCAGCCTCCCCGCGGCAGCCACTAGGGGAGGAGGCAGCGCGCCTGCGCCGCCGCCGCCGCCGGGCGCGGGGAGCTGCCCGCCGAGGGGGTGACGGGGCAAGGGGGAGGCCTCGCCGCTGCTGCCGGGCCCGGCTAAGCGAGTCCCCAGGCCGGCGATGGGCCGCCTCGGTGCGCAGTTGCTGTGAGTATGGAAACGGCGTTACCGAGCGGCCGGGCGGGGGAAGGAGGGAGGGGGCGGTGCGGCGGAGGAGGCTTGGGGCTGGGGGCGTGAGGGGAGGGGCCGGGAGGGAGAGGGCGGTGGCCGCTGCGTGAGCCGGGAGAGGGCTCGGAGGGAGGCCCGGGGTGGCGGGGGGCAGACGCGGCCGGTGGGCAGCTGAGGTGGGGGCTCCCCGGCTGGCCGGGCGCTGAGGGCCCGGCGGCGGCGCGGGGGGAACGGGGCTGCGCTGGCCGCGGTCCGGCGGGCTGGAAAGCGGCGCCGGGAGGGGATGGCGGGGCGAGGTGCGGTTCAGTGGCCGTGGCGTGTCCATCTTGTGCGGGGGGTAACGCGGAGCGGGCCGGGGGCAGCTGCGAAGGGCTGACCCTGGCAATGGGGGCTTCGCAAGCGCAGCCCGGTCGCCGAGGGACAGCGCTGGAAGCTGTGACAGGGGGAGGCGGCGAACAAAGAGCTGGCGGGGAGTTTCTGGGGGTTTATTCGCATAATGATCTCTTGAGCTGCTTCAGATACTGCGCAGGGCGAAGATAATTGCGTTATGACTGTACCATCAGCAGCGATTGCAAGAACTTCGGTTCTCCTGTTCTCTTAAGCTGCAAAAACTTTGCTTACGGCTTTCTTGTTACTTGGGGGTTGTACAGCCCTACGTTCTCTGCACCAAATGTCAGGTTTTGTCCCTCTCTGCCAAGCCTTGCACTTTTCTTTTTTCTGTTACTTCACTTGCTCATGTTACCAAGCTTAAGTTTATTTTGCTACGCTGCAGCACCTTCTTCTGCTGTTTCTTTCGGATGGAGCACGCTGCCACCATCCTGCTCCAAAAGCCCCGTAAGCCCCAGTGGCGGAGGATCCCTGTGGAGTGGGTGTCGTTGAAGGGACTTTGCCGTTTTGAGGCAGTGTGAATCCCACTGACCTGCTGCTGTTCCACACATCCTTTGCGCTTCTTGTGGCATCCATCTGCTTACCCAGCTTCTATGTAAACTCACAGGCAACAAGGAGGGGAGGGGGATGAGTCCTACCACGCTTTTACCTTTTCTTGCCTGTTTTAGGCTTGGAGGGGACTTGCCGAAACACTTTCCTTGCCTCAGACTGTCAGGGAATGATGTTAGTAGTACAGGTATCTACCAGGCCCCACGTAGAGACAGTAATTGCCAGTCTTCTCTCTTCCTCAGCCTGAGAAAAATATTATCAAGATCTACAATGAATAAATATTGTCAGGATCTACAATGAATAAATAAGGAAGGGAGCTGAATTGGAACCTCAATTCCCTTTATCAAGGCACAACAACAGAGTTTGAAGCAGGGAAAACAATTTCTTAGGCAAGAATTCATTTAAATATGAATTTAAATGTGATCAGATTCATCACGGCACATACTTGGTACAGCCGTGTAACTGATGTAAGTAGTCACAGTCAGTAGTATACAGAAATACTTTGAATCATTTTACCCTCACAGTATCATTTAGGACTGAAACATAACCTGTTCTGCATGTGTAAACAGAGATCATGCCAGGCTGCTCTTCCCATTATGATGATGTGTAAATTATTGCTGTAAGACAAAGTAGGCATTTAGTTTGTGTCTTTAATAGGCTTTCAGGTTGCATCAAATTACTTTTCTAGGTACTGGTATTCTCTTTCTCATCCTACTGAATGGAGCCATGCGATGTTAGGAAACCTTTACTTACAGACCTTCTGTTTCTTGCTTTCATTTCTGTACTCCATATCTTTTGGATTGCTAATTCTTCTGGGTAGGGGCAGAGCCTTACTGACTAGTCTATTGTGAATATTAACAGAAACAAGCAAGGTTCCCAAACAGAACATAGTAAATTACCTAGTCCATTATCACAGTGCATTACATCACTAATTGAATGTCAGCTAAATGTTTCTCCAGGCATTTGACTAAAATAAGCATGAGCTATAGCATACATATAAGAACCACAAATAGTAAATAAGCATGATTATGAAAAATGATATAATTTCTTCCCTTCACCATTAAGCTGCAAATACATGTCTTGTAAATTCAAGCCAAAGGACTCATTCAACTATCCATGCATGTTTCTGTTTAAAGTGTGTCAATTTAAGAAACAAATCAGATTACTTACCTGGTCCAGATTACTTTTATCTAAGACAGAAGACACGGATTGCTGGACTGTTGCTAAGAGGTCTGCCAGAATGCGGTAAAGAAATATGAAAATCTGGAAGAGCTCTATGAACTTATTCTTTTCATGGTCCTGAAAGAGGGCTCTGTCCACTGTTTAGTCATTTCTTTCTTTCCTTTAGGTTATTAACCGATTTTTGAAACTACCGTTATTTTTAATCACTCTTAACTGTCTCAAAGGAAGAAAACGGAATTTGTTACCGCTGCTTACTAGAAACTGAGATAAGCTGCTCTGTAAATGAACGTAGCTCTCACCAGCCAAGGGAGGCCAACTGACAGCACCTAACAAATGCTTGCAACTGCCATGGGATCTCCCACTGCCAACATTCAGGTACGTATAGAAAAGAGACCTCACCACAGCATCAGAAATATTGGGCGCTTTGATTAGCAAGACAGACAAAAAGACTATGCGGCTTAAGTGAAACACGCATGGATGCTTTTTGTAAATACGTGTTGTTGGTTTTTTTTAGTTCTGTGCCAACTGTGGAACTGTCTGTCACAACACAGAACCAAAATATTAAGCATGTACATGGAAAATAAGAATGATGAGAATAAGAACTACAGAAAAATACAAACAGGGTACACTTCACATTTGTCAGTGAGCCTGGTCCCTGTTGGCCATTTACTCTTTACCTTTCCTTTACTTGGGATTTTCATGTTGAGTTCTGCAATACATGGTTACTCAAAGGAGTAAGTAGTCAGATACAAGTTGCATTCAGGGTAGGTTTTGCTGGGAGCAGCTGGTTGAAATAGAAAGGAGATGCACAGAATTCAGGGGAGAACACGCACTCGGAGACACATAGATCCACATGGGCAAAAGTTCCTGGGAGCGTTGGGGTTCTTGAAGCAGCATCACTCGGCCTCAGCCCACCATCTGCTAGATGGACCCTCTGATTGTGCCCGGTCACTTACCTCACATAGATGTAGGAGTCCTTATCTGTATAAAAGGCCATCAGGAAATGAGTGAGATCATTGTGGAAAGACATTGATGCAGGACCCAGATGTGTAGCGGTGGTGGGATCAACCACAAGGCACATGTACAGCAGAAACTGTGGTGCCTTACGAGCTCGGTAGACAATTTGCAGTATTTACGTTGAGGAGATTGTGGCAGAAAGAGCATTTAGGTTCTGTAAGCGCGGTGCTCTTTGGTGCTTTTGAAGCACTCAAAGCTGCATAATCCCTGGGATAAAAAGTGAAGGAAATCAAGGGGGTTTTAAGTTTCTCTGCTTAAGGAAATCTATGTTAGTATTTGTGGTTATATAGGGAGACTGTTGGTTCCAAGCGTATCACATGGCAAATTTCAGCACATAGCAGTCCTGGTGTTCAAATACTGACCTATAGTTTACTGATGCCCAGACAGATCTGAACTTGACTTTCTAAATCACCTATGGACTATTTTTCTATCTTTTTTTTTTTTTTTTTTTAATGACAACTTTAAATAGCAGGTACCTTGACATGATGTAATGTACTGGAAATAATTTTCTTCTGCATACCATTTAAATCTGTAGCAATCAAGCCATAGTCTGTTACCTATTATGATGATAGCTGTGACATGATATCCAGCAAATACAGGTTTTCTCCATAAAATTACATGTTACATGTGTTCTCTGACAAAGTTATTTTTGGATAGTGAGGTTAATAATCTAGAATATTTATATTCTCCAGCATACAAAAAGAATTTACACTGAGGGTAGATCTAAAATTAATCTGAGCATATTTATAAATATAATCACAATATTATATCTTAATGCTAATTCCAGCTTCTTTCTTTTTTTACTTTTTTTTAATGTAGCAATCAATTTATCTTATTTTTTCCCCCTATTTATCTTAACTATTGGGCATTTAGTTTTTGCTATAGTATATCTGTCATGTCATTTAGCTCTTTTTCTCTCTTCTATTTTCCTAGCATCCAAATACCGTACAATATCAACTTCTTCAGTAAGACCTAATATTTGACATGTTTTCAGTCTCAAAATAGGTTAATCCCCTTCTTGAAGTGTTACAAAGTATGTTTTTATCTATCTTTACATCTAGCTCTCGTTAAAATACCACAGTGGGAATTATCCCAGTATAAAGTCTTGAGTGTTGTGTCTGCATACAGAAAAAAACCACCCTCCACACCTTTTGCTCATCTTTTCTCTTATAGAACTTTCTTCTACACGAAGAGAGATTATTGCTAAAAACAGTCTCAATTGTTTACTTCAAGAACATGAACTTTTTGGAGTTCTTATTTCCTCTGTTACTATCTCAATACTTCTTTGTGTCTAGATGGATTTCGTTTCTTCCACCACCTAATCCTGAACCCCTGTTCCTATATGGATAACATTTGTGCTTTTGTGACAATAGAAAAGGAGAATTTCTAAGAAGAGAAAGCTAAGAGTAGTGGGGGTTTTAATGGAAAGAATCAGTTAACTAATATCTAAGTGAGAGAAAGTGAGGAGGATCTGTACCTCTCAGGCAACTCGAGCAGACTTTGAAAGCTGCAAGTGGAACTTAGAATGCTTTAAGCTTCTTTTAAGCTCAGTTATCTTTAAAGCAAACCAACTAATAGGTTGTTTCTTTAAAGCAGATAGTTGCCTGCCTATGCTGAAGGGAGGTTGTCAGCAGCTCTGAAAGGTATTTCAGTGCCTTGTATTGATAAGACATTACCGTTCGGACTTGATTGAGTGCACATAAATATACAGGGATTGACTAAAATCATTCACCGTCCCTGAGGACATTTGGCTACATTTTTGGTAGGTATTTTGGAAACCTGTGTTTTGGTTTAAGTCTGTCATTTTTGGCACGTTTGCTTGAGCACTGGGTTGCAAATGTTTCTTGCTTCTCCCCTGCAGTGAGACACTTCTGTGCTAGATATTAGCCTGAGCAGCGCAGTAAGCAACAGTAAAGCCTTCACACCCTGCAGGTCATTTAAATTGGATGTTGTATAAAGAGTCATATGCAAGGTGGGTTCTGACACCAAGAGACTCCTGCCTGCCATGCCCTCTGCCACCCCTTTTGACTGTTTTCTCTGGCTCAAAAGAATCTGCCAGTCACAGCATCCAGGGACTTACCCTGACTTGTACCTCTGAAGTAACTAGAAGGCAAGTAGCAGCTGCAGTTTGTTTTGAAAAAACACAGGGGGTATGTCTATCTGCTTTTTTATGCTGGAGAAGATGGGGCAACTACCTTCACTTCTTTCAGAAAGCTGACTTCAAAAATTCAAAAGAAAGGCAGAAAAGACACCTGCTTTTTGCTGTTGGACCTAATGTTGACTAGATTAATAACCACCATAGCAGACTGTTATAAGGCCTTTTACTTAAATGGCTACTTCTCAAAACCACAGGAATAGATTTTAAATTTTGTTAGAATTTTATTTTGAACTTCAGTTGATGTCACTTATTAGCAGGGCAGGGGTGTGTGTGGAGGTCATCCTTCATCCTTTAGTTGCACGAAGGGCAATGTGCAGAAGATTTATTGCACATCCATATTTTGAAGTGGGGGTGGACAAAGAAGGGTTTAGAAATCTTGCATATATTCAGAGAATGCGCTATAAACTTTGGAATATTTGAGTCAAATGCCGTAAAATCTCTCTCACATTTATAAAATGAATTGTGTTCCATCTAGACAGGGGTAGCAGCTAGGGAAAAGATTGAGACTCAGAAAAATGAAACTTCTCAGCTCTTCCTCAAGCCTTGAATAATTGAGTTGACTTCATTAAAGCTACCTCAGTTTCTCTGCATCTTAAGTTGTCTTAATTATACATATATCAGAAAAATTATTTCTTTTATCTTTCCTTAAAGCTCTTCTGTCCTACAGAAACCTTGATCAGACAAGCAGCTCTTAAGCAGAGAGTGCTGCTTTTCATGTTGACCGCACCTTCTAGCTGTTTCCCATCTGGTGTTTGTAAACACTTCATGTCTTGTGCTGCTGCTGTTGTTAGCTCCTTGGAAAACAAGCTCTATTTTCTTATGTTTGCACACTGCATCAAAACAACAGGAAATCTGTCCATGACTGTGAATCCTACGCAATGCCAGAACATAGTTTTTCCTTGCTAGAGATCTCAATTAGTGAAACTTATCAGCGGTAAACAATTATGTTGCGAAGTGTAGGACAGTGTAGTTCATATGCACACAGAGTGTGTGTTCAGGTAGTCTTGTCTATGGGGGAGAAGAAGATGAGAGAGAGAGCAAAGGAGGGAGCTGGGCTGAGTGTGTGAGAGAGGGGACAGGAGGGGGTAGAGGAGCTAGTCAGAAGGTGCACAGGTTACAAACTGCAGTGTGTATTTTTGGCTCATGCCTTTGCAAAACTAGTTGAAGTTGTCTTCTGGAACTGCTCTGTCCCTAGAATACTTTTCTCTTCCTAACCAAAGGAGGGCTTACAGAGAAGGATTAATATCCAGATCCTAATAACTGTCTGTCACGGTTTAAAGCTGGGCCAGCTATTAAACCTGTGGCAGACGCTCTCTGTTAACCCTCTCCCCCCCCACCCTAAGGGAAAGGGAAAAGGGAGAAAGACTTACGGGTTAGAAAGTTAAAACAGTTTTAATAAACTATAATAATGAAAAAGAGTACAATAATAATAATAGAATAATAGAAATAATCAAATATATACAAAACCAAGATCGAGAGCTTGGAAATCCTCCTCAGGCAGAGGGGAAAATGCAGTAGCTCCCCCTGCCATCACACCTGCAGGCTTTTAACTGGAGAATTGGCAAAGCTGGTACCAATCAATGGAAGACAGGAGGGCCCCTCCCTCCTGGGTCCCACCTCCAGGAGGCAGTGGGTTAGTGATAAATAGGAAAGTGAGAATGATGTGTATGGGATGGAATACCTCATTGGTTAATCTTGTGTCACCTGCCCTGTCTGCTTCTCCCTGCTTCTCCCTGCAGGTGCGACCCCCCTTCGGCTCTTCACTCGTAAGCAGTGAGGAATTTAGCAGTGACTTTGGTTTCTTTAAGACTAATTGGCCTGGTTTGGGCCAAACCAGGACACTGTCACAGAGTAAGAATGACTCTCTTCAAACTTTTCAGTCTGAGGGACAGAAGAGTTTTCTGTGCTGCCATGGCTCCAAATGCAGTTCATTAAGTGTTCCTCTGCTGAAGAAAACAGCCAATGGATTTGCTTCACTTCAGGGAAATTACTGTCCTCAACCTTCTGCTTTTTTGATTATTACACCCTGTTGTGCTTTCTATACATACGAGGTGGGATGGAAAGCTGTCTGGTGCTTGATCATCCATGTGAAAATTGCTGGATTCCTCCACTGAATCATAGTACTTCTCTGCAATGTCATTTAAGAGCATTAGGCTAAATTTTGATCTTTTCTCAGGCCTTATTATACAAACTCCTGTTGTCTTTATGAGACTTTTAGTAGACAAAACATGACGGGAATATCCATATCTGACATTGCATCTTGGTAATCTAGAGGTAACTAGCTGTAGAATGTTTGGTCTACAAGAAAAACAAAACTGTTTTTATTAACCTTTGGTTTTGTTTATAATTTCTGGTTTGCACTACATTAAAGATTCTCCGTACTTAGTTAAGGTTTAAAACAGATACTTGTGATGTATTTTACTTGCTAAACATTTTTTGTCAGAAGAAATGCAATCACTTAAATATATTTTCTATCCAATGGGCACAAAGCAGCGGTGAGATAGAATCAAGATTTGTTTTAGACACAATAATGTTTACAGAAATTACCTCCCACATCATAAACTATGTAAAATTTCTAATTTCTCTTTCTTTTCTATTGACAGAAGCCCAAGATGATGCATCTTTCCATTAACATCTGTAAAAATGCACAAAAGACTTAACTAAAACACGGCCTGAGGAAAGTTAATGAGGTTGTTAGTAGTCTGCGTCACAAATGAAAAGAGTATGGATTATTCTGGTCTTTTCCTTCAGGCCTTCATGAATCATGAAAATGACAGAAAGTTGGTTTTTCTAAAGGAGCAGCAGCTGTAAGTAAAACAGAGCAGAAAAATAATGAAAAAAACAAAATAAAGGAAAGCCGATGACACGAGCTACTACTGGTTGTGACCAAGTTGTTGCAAACTGAAATTTTCTTGCGTCGTAATGGACCTTTTGACCTAATTTATGGAGTCTTTCTTGTTAATTAACTTTTTTAGAAAGGTCAAACCTTTTTTCTTCTAAAAATCACGTACTTCAACTACGAAATCTTTTATCATCTAGAGTAGCAATACAGCAACATAAAATTAAGGTTTTTTGATTATGAACAAATTAATAAATCATGAACAATAAGCCTGGAGTATTTCACACCCCTGTCCTCAGTTTTCATTGATAGTTACAGGATGATATAAAGAATGCCTTTTTGTGTTTGTCTGTTTGTCATGACCAGTGTGAATATGAAGGCAGGCAGTTATCTAGCCACAGGCTCATCCACTTCCAGTTTGGAAAGGGATGTATTTTCAAACAGAAAGAAAATGACATTCCAAAAATCCACATGGACCTGTTAATTGTGAGAGAGGTATGAGAAATGTGAGAAGAAGGCTCCATGTAAAATGAGCATGCCACATTTAGATAAAAACCTTGATTTCACTATGAAAAATTCTGTGCACATTCAAATTGAATTATGCAGCTTATTACTTCTGGAAATGGTTGCACCTCTGGATCGATCAGGTCAAGAGTTACGTAAGGCCTTACATGCCTTACATAAAGCACATCTCAAATGGGAATGACTCTGCCAGAGGATTTATATTTTCAAAGCATTCTTCATATTTGAATGACAGTTGAATGAACCATCCCTTAAAAAAAAAAAAAGAAAGAAAACAGAGAATGCTTTTTCATTAAATTAATGAAGCTGCTCAGAAATATTGAAGAAACATCTAGCAACCTATAATGATCATAGGGCTTGCAATAATGTGTTGTGGGGGGAAAATACTACCACTATCCTATTTTGGAAATTTCTCTGACAGGGTACTAAGATCCATTGCATTTCATGATTTCTTCATGTGAACTACATAAAATACTTTGTAAACACTGAGTAATTCCCATAACAGAATTTTGGCAAATTAAATCAAAACAGGTTGCTATGACAGTTCCCACAAATATTTCTATTTTAGCTTTGTTTTGTGTTATAAATATGTCAAGATGAAGCCATTTCTGTCAAAACAGAAGTTTTTCCTCTTGGGAAAATTTTCCAGGCATTTTTTCAATGCCCTAATTTTCAGTATTTGTCAAAGTCAAGATCAAGGCTAATTTCAAATGCTCCAACTTACATCTGCATAATCGTAAACCCACGAGAACATAGCTTTAGTCTTATAAATGAGTAACGTCATTACTAACAGTGTTGTTAGTTTAATTGACTTTGTTTACTGCTCTGTATAACAAGTGACTGAAAAATAAATGACACTTAACATTGGCTAAATAGTTTCTAGTGGTTTCTGAAATGGACGTCAATGGTATAGGTACAACCCATTGCCAGAAAAGGTTAACAGTTCTGGGTTTTGTTCCAGTAGTACAATGCAGAGTGAAATCTAAGTGGATGCAGGGAATTGCATCTAGTCCTTTGTAAATAAGGAACATGAGGAACACTTTTAATATTGGTGCGGGTGGACCACTGTAAGTGTTAGCTGATATTGCAAGTAAGGTTACATTAAAAAAAAAAAAAAAAAAAAAAGTGTCTTTCTGTGTCAGTGCATTTACAACAGGATAAAGTTGTCTGAGTTTTTATGAGCGATAGTGTTTACCACATTGGGAGTTGAGTCCTCATGTTCAGATGTATAGAAAGGACTGAGTATTTTCAGGTTTTAGACTTTTTGACATCAGAACATAAGAACTGTAGGTTGGAGAAGGAGTTGCCAAAGATAGAGTTCAATTGTGTGGGGCAATAAAGTTGATAAATTACTGTTAAAGATATTTGTTTAATTAAAATTCATAGATACGCCTCCCTAAAATTAACCCAGATGTGTTCTCTACACGTGGGTTAATCATGGGTTTTAATGCCATGGGATATTTTTGTATTATCAATTGATTGTATCTCCTAAGACTGGCTGACATCTATGTTGGTTTATGCCACAGTCTCTCAAAATGTGATCCAAGAACTACAACATGGCAGCAATATATGCTTGAGTTCTGTCAAGAAATTAGAAATAATTTGATTAATGGCAGCTTATTTCTTGTACTCTGAGGTTGCTAAGAAAGAAGGAAAAGGGAATATCCCAAAGCAAGGAACCAGATAACCAGAAAGTGTATTGAAAAAGAAGGGGGAGACAGGCAGAGGGTATAATATTCTGAAAAAGCAGGTAGAAAAGAGTTGATTTAAGAATGATGAGCTGAGCAACTGCAGGAGCCAGTGTCACCTGTATTTTTCAGTGCATGTTGAAAGGTATTGTGCTTGAAGGGGTGGAACACAGACTTTTCACTTGTTCTTTTCTCCCCCAAACTGCAGAGTAGTCTCAGAGATGTTAAGCAGTTGGGGATGGAAGAGAAAGTTGGTCCCTGTAACTGTATATGACATGTTATGTAGTCCTATGAAAAATGTTTCTTATCATTAAATGTTAGAGAAACTCCTGATTTGTTTTTTTTTAATATTCAAACTCTAGCTAGCTTCACTCTTTCCTCCCCTCCACAAGTGCTGACATTAATAGGACTTTTACAGTTGACTTGCAAGGAGCAGGACACATTTATTTTATGCTCTTATTTTAATGTTTCAATGTTTTTGTCCTGTTAGCAGGTTATAAATGCATATGATGTGGGAGAGCTTGGAGTAATAGGGAATAAAATGGAAAGTGCTCCTGGGAAATTGGTTATTTGTATAAAGCTGATGAGAAAACAAGTGCTTTATGTGAGGGCTCTGACTCTGTTAAAGGACATTTTGCTCGAGGACAGAATACTTGTTGGCACACACATTTAGGTGTGTCTGTTATTACACTACTTTGTACTGTGCACAAAAAAACAGTGTCTATCAGATGCTTTTATTATGTCTTTGCTATTCATGTCAGCATGTATTGGGATTATACAGACAAATTGATTCTGTGAATGCTTATGTCCAAAGAAGCCTTCTGCTGTCACTCAGAGCCGTCATGCATTCAGGCAGGTTCTAGGCACAGAGAAACCGTGTAAAACTGGGAGCCAGCATGTATAACTCGACTTGTTTAAAGGCTCAACAGGTGTAAAGTTACGTAGCAGTAAAAAGGACACGAGAACTAAGAATATCTGTAATTGCTACACTAGCTATGAACGTGTTTGAGGGAGCAATCATAGAGATATACTCATCATAAGAGCAAACGACAAAATAAAGATGTTCAAGACGATGCAGAAAGGGAAAAAAAAGCAACCTTACTGTTCAGCATCTGATTTTCTGAAAGTCAATGGCCAGTCCAGGCCGTCCCATGAAGGGTGCTCAAGCTGTACATCACCGATACGTTCTCAACTTACCTAACAGTAAAAAGCTGTCAGAGTAGCTCAAATCTGTGATTTCTTTTACTCTGGAAATGTTTTTGAAATCTTACTAATGATTTAAGAAAAAGATATGCAAACAATCATAAAAGATGAGCATTATTTAAAAGTAAATGCGGGTGTTGTGCCTTGGCCCATTTAGAATATTAAGCAGCATACTGCATTAAAGTATTGAGTAAATATTTTCATTATTTACTGAGTGGCCAAAGATAACTTAAGTGCCTTTTAGGTAGTGTGTAATAACACCTCTTTCCCAAAAGTGAGTCAAGGCTTATGTAGCCTGCATTTACAACATAAGTCCCTCTTAAAAAAATTCCTAACCGTACAGAAGGAGCTAAGACAACAAAGGGTCCAAATCCTGTATGTCTTAAGTATCTCCTTTGACCTTGATATGCCTAAACCTGGAGCAACAGCCACAGGATGTGGTCTAGTATATATTAATGACAAATTATCCTGAGCTCTTTTTGTCTTCAGTGCTGTAAAAGCACCATGATGACATATACTGGCTCCTTGGTCTGCCTCCAGATTAAATTCCCTCTTTCACATGACAAGAACAACAGGGAGCCTCTGGTGACAGGAGGGAGGCTGCCAGGTTACTGCCCACAACACAAGATTGTGTGAGAAGGAGCAGCATGATTTGAATTTGACATAACGAAGGACCTAATGCTAATAACAGTGGTGAAAAGGGAAAGAGTGAGCAAAGGTTGTTATCACAAGATCTTCTATTCGTTCAGTTAAGACCTTAATTGTTGTACCTTTTGTTAGATGCAGGGAATCATAAAGGTGTAAATTACAAGACAGTTTGATGAGTTATAGCTGTGTGGACATCCGATTTAAGCTGAAACTGTAAATTAAGATATTGAGCAAATAAGCTTTAATACTATCGTATTATGCATCTCGCCTCTCCCTCCCAGAGTTTTTTGTAATGTGATTTCCAAACAGTATGTTTCAGGAAGAATGTTTTCTTAGTAAGCAAACATTTAGGTATTCCAATACATTCTAATACACTGAGGACTTTTATTTTATAACAATCTTTCTTTTTCTTTATAAGGTGGCAGTGGGTATCTCGGGAAAAATTGCCTGATCTCTCTCTGTTTTATCTCCAGATTCTGCCTGAAAACTGTATCATTATAAATTATAATGAAACTCAAAAAGTGACCAGAATAGTAATTGAAAGAACATTTGGCATCTTCAAAATGAGACTTAGATAAATGTGGTGGAACAGAACTAAACTGCCCTTCAAGAAGGTTCAGAGTAGTCCTGGTAGGTGTATGTTGTGTAATACAGCCATTAAATATGGTTCATCTGTAAAGACGAAAAGGAAGCAATTTAATGAGTCGATCCAAATTACTGAAGTAAATGACCATAATGATGTACACTTGGAAAATTATGTCACGATAGGACAGAGGAAATTAAAAATAAGGTGATAGCTATCTGGCACCAAAGTGTAAGGTGAAGTAAAACTGATGCCTTTATTCTGAAGCAGTGCGATAGTAATGGAGTGCTCAGACGTGGGACTGCAGCGCAGGAGAGGAGGTGCTGTTTCTGGCTGTTATGCAGACCTCCCGCGTGTTGGCTCGTATGTGCCTTCTGAGCCTCCTGTGTCTTTACATTTCATCCCAGAACCATTTTAGTGTCAGTGAAATGGAAATTAGAAATACCGTCTTTCCAATGCTGAAGGAAAAGTGGGCTGCAGACCAGTAGACTACAGTTTCAGGCGATAAATGGATTCCAAGTTCTTTACTTCTCATGCCGAACAGCAGGACTGGGGACTGCTCCCCTTCCCCTCACCTCCTGCAGTCAGCTCAGTGAACGAGGAGGCTCTACCAAATGCTATAAAATTAGGTTCCTGCTTTTTTTTTTTTTAATTTTGGTCTGCATAAGTCCCAAAATTATGCATTTCTGTATGCATATGCACAGGTTCAGCTACAGCAGGACAGGCAGTTCCAACAGTTCCAACAGCACTTCCAGCTTTGTGCCCACTCCTTGAAGTGGGAACTGTGGGTTTGAAATCCCTCAGACAGACTGGCCTCCAATCCAGATCTTCTTCCCAAGCTCTTAAAAACCAGGTTAGCTTGGCTCTGCCCCTTGCCTGGGCTTACCAAGGAAAAGAGCTGTGACTGCTGCTTTTTGTCCTACCCATCCTGTGCTGGGACACACCCGTCAGGTCAGATTCCTCGGGTGGTCCGAAGGTGCATTTCTCATTTGCACGTAGCCATGGGCTGCAAATAGCCACTGATGCAATCAAGGTGATCATGTTTTGTGCAGTGTGGGAGAAATTTAGGTGGTTTAGTAAGTTCTCTCGGGGGAGGATGTATGTACTTACAGCTCTTAGGAACCAAAGTAGTAAGGCTATAGCAATATCCTTCTTTAGGAACTGAGTCTTACAATCAAACACCTAAAGCACCAAAATTCTTTATCACCTCTTTCCTTGCCAAATTCTTCATGGTTCTGTAGGGGCAAAGACCCTTTCCCAGACAAAAACCTGTACTAATGTGAATGGGGGACATCATTTTTTGCACTGCAAATTTAAATAGAGGAAAGAAAAAGTTTTGAGCCATAGACTTTTCTGTATTTGTAAAAATCAACTCAAAATTATTTAATTATGAAAGACCCTAAGGTAGGCAAATTATTGCAGCTTTTCTAGGAAAGCTCATGTTAAAAGGATCAAAATATTCAGTTGTTTATGCATAAAGTGCAATAACCTCTTCCATGAATAGTATTAAAAGACTTATCTTTCTGTGGATTTCTGTGCTATATTTTCTATACATGCTCCTCAAAATCTTAATGTATCCTCAGCTTTTATTGTGCCCAGGTTTTTGACTCCCTCATTACAAGAAATGGCACATGCTACATAAAGCTTTGCCTATGCCAATTGTCCTGCTAAGACACATATGCTGTCAGACCAGCTGGCTGTTGGCAAACAGCAGAGGTAAATGTCAAGTTCTTGCCTGTCCCTCTACTATGAGGGCAGCACAAAACTATTTCTCTATAAATGGCACAGTATAACTATAGTCACTGATTCGGTTTTGGTTAGATGGTTTACAATATTGCAGAAAGTAATCAGCAATAAGAGGGTCAGAAACATACACAGAAAGAAGGAAGCACACTGCACTTAATTTCTCGTGAGAAATTTTTTGTTTTTTGTTTTAATTGTGTTTTCCCAACTTAATCCAAGTGATGTTACACAAGAACTGATGAACAGTCTTCAGAGCTAATGGTTTTTTTCCTCTGTCTTTAAAAATGTATTGATTTCTTACTAATGAAAAACAAAGGGCCAGATCATCAGATGGGAGAAAGCTGTAAAGAGACCAATTTGTACCAGATTTATATCTGACACTTGTTAGTTCTGATCTGCTTATATGCCCCCAGGTTTGAAAGGAAAGAAATCCTCCTATGTGATTTAGTCAAAGGATCAATTTGACCTCCTCCTCCACCAGTCCCATTTTGGAGTTTTTAGCCGAATTAGGGCTATCAGCAAAGTGAGAGGATTATGGCATAGTGGGGGAGTTGTGCTCTGACATTTTGGGGGGTCGTAGGCAGCTGCAGGGTGAGCAAAGACATGTTACTGCAGGATTAATTGTGGTTCATAAACCCGAGATAGAAAATGTGTTGAAAATGTTGCTTGTAGGAAAAGAGCGAGGAGCGTTCTTGCTCCTGTGGACTGGATGGGCTGTACAAGACATTCAGAATAAACGTGGCTGTTGAGCAGCTAGTGACACTACATGAAAAGAGCTTTAGCAGGGGAACAAAAGCGATACTGTTTTATCTTTACTGCTGATTAAAGTCTGTAACTAACGTATCGACTTATTATGCACATTTTAAACAAAAATCTGCAAGATGTCACAAGCAAGAAAAACAAGTCACAGGGTGCAAGGCAAAGCTTTCCTCCAAGGCACTGATGTTAAATCAGCCTGCTGTTCCTGTCCCTCTCTCACAATGACTGCAGTGTCATCTGAGTTGTGGACTTGCTGCATTGTGCCAAACAGTTGCCATAATACAGCTGTTTAACACTTTCCTGTGCTCAGCTGGGCCATGATAAGTACTAAATCTGGAGTAGATTAGGTGATAGAAGGTTTTTTAGCTTATAGTACCTTCCAATGAAAGGTAAGTTCATCCTGAAATAACTCGCCATACTCAACATCCTCTCCAAATATGAAAAAATCAAAACAGAAGACCAGACATAAAAAATTGAAAACAGAATGCCATAGGGAAAATAATCAATGACATACTGTTAAAGAAAGTCACTCTGTGGAAAGGATTTAGTATAGCAAAAATCTGTCATACTCTTAAACAGGGTAGTACATAACAGATAAGGAGATCCAGAGAAACTGGAGAGAGGTTTACTCAGAATTAAATGATGATGAAATATCTGTACATTCCATCCATCACTGACTATGTGAAAGAACATTTGATTCGGCAAATTATAGAGAGGCCTAACCCTCCAGCTTTTACAGAGAAAAAAAAAAGAACAGGTTATACAACCTTGAAAATTTCCAATTTTTCTTTTGTGTACACAGAAGCAAAATGATGTGTGGCTTTTTTTGAATACAAGGGTGTTTCTGAACAGCTAGTCATTAAAAATATCAGTTGTTTTCTCCTGGAATGAACAGTTTCCAAATATACCAAGAAAATGTGTTTTATTTAAAAATGTATCTATTTAAAGATAAAACTGCAGATTCAGATCCCTACGTGCAAGTGGCTTCAGACCTACGCTGCCAAACTTAGAATCATAGAATCGTTTTGGTTGAAAAGGACCTTTAAGACCATCAAGTCCAACCGTTAACCCAGCACTGCCAAACCCACCACTAACCCATGTCCCTCAGCACCACACCTACACGGCTTTTAAATCCCTCCAGGGATGGGGACTCCACCACTGCCCTGGGCAGCCTGTTCCAGTGCTTGACAACCCTTTCAGTGAAGAAATTGTTCCTGATCTCCAACCTAAACCTATCCTGGCACAACTTGAGTCCGTTTCCTCTCGTCCTATCATTTGTTACCTGGGAGAAGAGACCGACCCCCACCTCACTACACCCTCCTTTCAGGCAGTTGTAGAGAGCGAGAAGGTCTCCCCTGAGCCTCCTTTTTCTCCAGACTAAACACCCCCAGTTCCCTCAGCCGCTCCTCATCAGACTTGTGCTCCCCACAACTTGAACCTGTTCTTACAGTTGTAGTCCAAACTTCTATCTCAAACTATCTCTTTTTCCATCCATAACACTGACCCTCAGTGAAGTCTTTTCTACCCTTGTCCATTTCGTATTTCTCTGTTCATGTTTATTAACTCTTTTTTATGTAAGTCCTTTTCAAAATCATCTTTCTTTACTAGTTTTCCACCAAAGCATTTAGATTATGACATCTGGCAACAGAACCCTCACTAGAACAGGCAACTACAAAGTACCACCTAATTTTGTCAGTTTTCAGTCTCATTCACAAAATAGCAATGATCTTGAATTTTAAGTTATCCCACAGGCAGACCTTTGAACCTTAGCCAAAAGTTAGTCCTAACCCAAGCGTTTTTTTCCTTGGTCCAAGCTGTAATGTAGTGTTCTGATCCAAGAGGAAAGTACTGAGCCTTACAACTACAGCATGATATTTCTTCAAGTATGTGCCCTTGTTCTGTGAAAGAAGTGAGGCAACAGAGATAAGTTTGATTCTCTTTCAGTCTAGGACAGCTTATGTCAAATTAACGTGCATTTGTTATGGATGCACACACAGGGACAGTAAACCACAATTCTGTCATACGTGGTTACATGCTACGAACTTGGTAACTTCACCATGAAGCTTTGCTAGATATCTAAGAAATTGAAAGTTAACCAGCAGAACATCTACTAAATGTGTCTGTATAACATGCTTCCCTAAAGAGTATCTTCAAGATTGAAAGTCTGATTAGTCTTTGCTCAATCTGACATGAAGCTGGGTTGATTGAAATTGCTTTTTAATCTGAATAAAGGCTATGATACGAGAGCAATGTTGTAGCAAAGGCATTTTAGGGGAACATCAGAAGAGCATCACCTCAAAGGAACTGCCAATTATTTTTTCCTCTTCTGCAATGTACGAAGTTCAAGACAAAAGTTAGGGAACTTGAATCAGGTTGTAACATTTCCAAAATGCATGGCTAAGCAAGAAATGTCATTCACTCAAGCCATCATCGAAATATTTCTAATCACATCCCTGACTACATTACCGTATACCTTTTAAGTACTGGTTTTAAAATTACAACACTTGGCTCAAAATTGATTCCTTATTTTTGGGCAATTCTTCCTATCAGCTTGAACTAACAGTGCTTAATCAGATGATAAGTTTTCACACAGAATTGCTGATTATAGTCCCAAACCTGCAAAGTGCTGCAGGATCAGAGGAGGATCAGAGGGGGAGGGGGAAAAAAAAAATTAGCAGAATCACTTCATTCTATAATTCAGCTAGTAATAATTGGTGCAGTTATTTTACATGATATCCTAAGGATATACTGAATGTCTGTGTCCTTTGTGTGGTATCAGGAAAGGACACTGCAAATCCTAAATGAAAATAGGCCAGAAATTTGAGATCATTGCTCCCCACCAGCATTTCTGGCACTGAATGGCACATTCCCATAGAGCTAGAAAGTCCTGAGTCTGCAGAACACATCGTACACTTCAGCTGAGGAGCATAGGAGACAAATCTAATGTTGTGTCATTATCTTTTGCTTCTGAAATAGTCAGTTTGGCTGTGATGGCATGAAGAAGCTAACCATTCCAGAAGCCTACAACAACTTTGCAGTGTCCTGTTCCCTCATACGGCCCAGGAGTGGGTGCAGAGCATGAATAGCTTTGGATAGATGTGACCTGTGAGAGCAAATCTTGACCCAATGGGAAGATTGTTTTTCCAAATGTTAAATAAATAAATAAATAAATAAATAAATAAATGTATTCTACCCATTTTTTATCTGGCTGCACTGGATACCTAGATAGATAGTGGGTTGCTCCTTGGTTGGCTGTCTTGTTTTCTCTTCTGTGCACATCTCCCAACATCAGCCATGGGCAATCAACTCAATAGTCCTCAAGTAACTGCGCACTTGTGCTGAAGAGAGTTTGCTTTTGATACCCATTTAAAGCGTACCAAAAGGTGAATTTTCCTGTCCAAAGCTTCTCTAGCATTTTTCATACCTTGAAGCTGACACCTTAACTAAATGTTCTGATATTGTCTTGCTAAAGGTTTAAACTAATGGGTATAGATAAATCCTTTAAGGAATATGTAATCTCTTGCCAACATTCTTGGCAAAATTTATGTTCTTGTTAATAGTTATGTACTTATACATTACACAAGCCTTAAGTGCTTCCACTTGGCTATATAAATACGATTATTTTATTAATGTGAATATTTCTGTTCAATACCTTTGCTGTGAGATACCTGATCTAAGTATAATTCTGGAAAGGACAGGAAAGGTAAGTGATTTCCGTCCCTTACTGAAATTTGGTTTGGACTATAAATAAAAAGTCCATACTAAGGTCCAGACTTTTTTTGTGGCAGGTGTTCCACAAACACTACATGGAGACATCATTGCCCAGCAAACTTTACAGATTAAGATGCGAACACCTGAAACAGGACATGAAGGCTGAATTTAAACATAAATTAACATAGCAAAGAAGTATTACAATGTTTTCTGTTCCATTTACATTTCTGAGTATGGGAAATTTTTTCTATCAAATCTTTTTGATGAAAAAAAGAAGCTGACTCATGTCAACCAAAATATGTGCGTACTGTTTGAAAAAAGGAAAAAGCTATAAAAAATAATTTTTAAATAAAAACAATGTTTCAAAACATCAATTCCTTTATAATAAAAAAATGGAGCTGAGAAACAATTCGAATTACTTTGTTTAGGGTCAAGCAAATACTTTTTCAAATCAAAATAATTTCATCTTTCTTTTCGTTTTTGCCAGACTGACTAGAAATGAAAGTAAAATGAATTATCAAAAGAAAATATTGGAGTTTTTTTATTTCATTTCAGTCAGCAGAAAATAACAAATATTAAATCAGGTATTCATGCATTTGTAGTGTTTTTTGTTGTGGCTAATGCAAGGGTAGAGGTTGGAAGTAAACAAGTAGCAAAAAAAAGGAAGATGTGAGTAGGTTACATGAGAGAGATGAGCTGTAAATCAGGATTTGAAGAAAGATAAGGTAACGGATGTTTGGGTTTCATTATGGAGCTTTTCCTATGTTTGAAGAGTAGAATCCAAGGGAAGGTGTGGATATACAGGGTAAGTTGACAGCTGGGCAGTAAAGTCTGAGAATATTGGGAAAGGTCAGCATCCTGACAGGTTAATGGGTCAAACAAACTGGAGCTGGATAATGAAGGGGTTTGACTTAAAGACAAGAAGCTATTATTTGATATAGATGTGCAAATGAAGCTTGCATCTGAGTTATTCTAATATTTGGCAAGCTCGCCCATGTAAGAAATGAAAATACAAAGTGTTATGGATTTAAACGTGCCCCATTTGTTTTCTTCACTTACTCCAGTTTTGCTGCCAAAAACCCCAGTGGTGTTATACTACCCAGGTTGGTATATCAGGCGTACAGTTTGAACTGGCTTTTCAAAGTAGTTCTTATTTGCCAGAGGGGAAAAAATTTTAAAAAAAAAGAAAAATCATATTTCCAGGACTGTTTCTATGGTACTAGAAAAGTACAGTGTAATCTGTCTGTTATTTCCCACTGCCACCAAGGTCACACCTATTTGGCAAAAAGCCTAAATTAGAGGCTATTTTACCTCCCATATTTTAGCTCTTCAGAGTTAAACATTGTTTTGCTATTGTGTGGACAAAGATTACAGTGTTTAAACACCATGTTCACCCCCAGATTATTTATTTGTCTTTATTACAGTAAATTATATATTGATCTTTACTACAGTAGCATCTAACATGATGTTTAGCATCCGTACTCTATCATGCAGGGCTCTGCACAGCTATGAGAGAAGAATGCTGTCTAGGTAATATAGCATAAATGGAACAATATATTTATATGATTATATACATAGAATTATGTATAATATAGAAATATATATGTATGAAGAAGGAGTTTTTTCTGGGATTCCATTGACTGTAACACTTAGAATATACTTTCTTTGGGGTTTTTTTAATTCCCCTTTCATGAGGATTTTTCTTCCCCTCAAATCAATTTTTTGGCAAATTTCTCAGAAATTTTCTACATATTATACATCTCTCCTTATTTCTTTTTTTTTTTTTTTTTAATATTCTCACACTTCTTTGCATTTGGAAGGATACCAAAATACTAGAGCAGCCATGCCACTTGCATTGGCGCTTTCAACGAAGAAAAATGGTCAGACATAATAAATAGACATAGAAGAAAAATTAAGTACTATTTCTCAGAAGAATATATAAAAAGTGAGGCCGCATATATAGACTCAAGTCATATATAAATGACTTGATGCGTACTTTTATTTTAGTATTTGCAGGAAGATGGATCCCAGCCCATTAAAACTAAAATTTCCAGAAAGACAGGCACTCTGATGTATCATCTGTCAAGGTAAGGGTACTAAGAACCACTAGCTGACTGACATAATGGATTTTCACTTTCTTCCTTGCTTTTAGAAGGAAGAAAGTGTGGAGCTGAACAGCTGGTAACATTTGCTAAAAGATTATGGTGCTGAGATTCTGATTTAAATTTGACTTCTTGGCCATAAACACATGAAATGTTCCTATTCCTTAACATATCTTGACTTGACAAGAATTACTTCAACTGCTTCCTATATAAAAAACATATAGGATTAAAGAGCAAAGTGGTCTCCAACTGAAAAAAACCCATGTATTTCCTGTAGAAGGAAGTTGTGTAAGAGGCATGATGCTTTCTTTAGGGTAGCTGCTACCACCTTCTGTAAGACTGTTGAAACACATGTAAATGAGAAGAAAAATTGGGGGGAAAAAAAAATTGGCAATATAGTAAGACTCTTCCCTAAATTGGCTCCTTTAGGCTTAGAGCTACAAAAGCCTTTACTTGTGTACATGACAGAGTAACCAAGTCAAAATATCTCCGACTACTCTGCCGTGTGATGTAGCTTGGAAATATTTTAGAAATGATGTGAAACTAGCCCATATGCTATCACAAATACTGTTAGCACCTCTCATATGTGCAAGTAAAGAAAGTAGTCTGTGGTATTTGCAGCCTTTGACCAATCAGTATGTAAACTCTACTAGCTATTTTGGTAGATTTTAAAGGAAGGTATTTGCTCACTAAAACTAGACCAAGACCACCAAACCTGTTTAATTAAAACACATAAATAAATCAAGTCATAGTGTTTTCCAAGCTTTGTTATCAGAAACTGGCTATGAAACAGCCATCCAGAGGTAAAAATCTGAACCAGTATGTGGAACTGTGATAAAAATAAGTACAAGAAAGAATACCTTTGTATTTTTCTGGAGAGGAGTCGTTGCAAACATAATATGAACATACTCCACCAGAATTCTCTAAAACCCTAAATAAAATCCAGATCATAACTGTACTGCACTTGTAGTTCTGGGGTAAGTGATCAGACAGCATCCCTACGCTAATTACAAATAAGAGTTTGAGTTATAAGAAATAATTGCAATGAAGGGCTGTTTTCATGGAGCGTTCTGAATCATTTGATGAGGTGGCCTGATTTAAGCTACAGAAATTTCAATAAAACCAGGAAAGGTCCTACAAATAGAAGCAGAAAATATGTCAAATATTTCAGATATGAAACTGCATCTTGCAAAGCGGCGAGTCTAGAAGAGTGTTTGGATTTATAGAGGTCTGGAAAGCCTTCTTTACAGTCAAAGACTAGAAAGCCTTCTTTACAGTGAAAGACTAAACAAGATCGATTTATTTAGTTTATCTGAGAAAAGATTATGATTAAGTCACCTTCTAATCTATAAGTAGGAACATGGAGGGAAGACATGTGATAATGGAAAGCTCTTTAATCTAGCTGACAGAAGCCTGGCAAAAGCCAATGGACAAAATCATTTAAATCATTCTGGAAATAAAACACACATTTTTAAACCATGGGGGGTTCTGTGTAACAAATTACTAAAGCACATTATTGATTCCCCATCATTTTAAGTCTTTATGTTGGGATGTTTTTCTAGGAGAAGAGTCGTGATGCTGCCAAACGTTAAAGACTTTATGCAAGAAGTGCTCAGTGAAAGTATATATTATGAACTATACAAAGATCAGACTAGGTGAACATAATGGTGTCTTCTGCATTTATAATCTATAAATCTTCAATATTAGGCCATGGTTTATGCACTTCTGCAGCTTCTGTGATAAGTTGCATTGTCCTTTGGGGAAAATTAAAGTAGATAATTCTATTGTTTTCTTTTCCTTTTCATTTCATGCCATCTTCTAATCTAGCTGGCTTGTTTGTGCCTGCTGAAAAGGAGAGTTGGTATCACTTAGCGCTTCGCAAACATGTGGCATATGTTCCTGGGCTTCATTTTGTACACTACAGCTCACTGACTCTAAGAATTAATATCTTGTGTCCTTCATTCTCCCACACACCTCACTTTTTTTTTTTTTCCTGGTTGTTTTCCCTGATATTTTTAAGAAATCCAGAAAACTTTCTACAGAGCAACTGCACCTAAATACTCTTATAAGCTTCATTTCTGTGACATGTTGGGTCATCTCTGCATCTATTCCTGCAGCTGAAGTTGTGAATGTGGTTTTAAAAGTCTTGAGCGGGAGCAATCTCTGTGGGAATATTAGAGGATATTGCTAAGAAGAAATATATTGACAGTCAGATCAGTTTATTGAACAGCAGGCAAGAATTTAACAGGGTTTGCTAATATCAGTAGTTTATAATTGGTTTGTTTCATAAAAAAAATTAGGATAGGCTGTTACCATACAGCAAAGCAAATGTAGATATTCAGCCATAAGGGGGTGTGGGGAAGTTGTGTTGAATTAAGTTGTGCTGATCAAGCATTGAAAGACTTTACTGAGCAGAGGTTTGGTAGGAGAAATCTTCAGAGAGGGTGCATCAGTGCTAGTAAACGGAATTGGTGAGAAGTGATTTTTAACGAATAATGCAGGAACTGGCAGTAATTTTAACAAACGGTTCTGCTGGCAGGGACTGACTCACCTCACCACAGTAAAGACTTTGTTGTTAGAAGTACTTTCAGTCACATTAGGATCCTGACTACCTGAAATCATCCCTAACGTAATGGCCCACTTTGAAAGAGCAAGGAAGCATTAAAGAGATTGGCCAATCTAGGGCAAATAACCATACTAAAAAATATTGGAAACCTGTTCACCAAATAACATATCCTGCAGTTAAATCCAGTGACTTTTGGTCTCCACATACCTAGGCTCCAGCCTGTGATTTCAACTCAATAGCATGACGCTGTAAAATATGTCTTTGGAAGACTGTAAAACTAGTAGACATTTTGGGGCAAGGACCACATAAAGACAGAAGCAACAACAAAATTATTGCTCTATAAAGAGGAGGGAGACCAGTACACTAACAGTGTGATTCATCCTCTTAACTTTAGCCATCCAAAAGGTAGGTGTTGAATCAAAGTTAGTCATCCCTTTTCTGTCACTTGTGGAGGAAGAAGTATCCTGCCTGTTTTAGATAATCTACTTTGGGAACTGCTCTTTAGAAAGACTTCCCTCTCTCCATTGCCGGTGGAGGATACCCAGGGGAGCAGCCACTGGAAAGCTACATCTTCCAACCTAAATCTAGACAAGAAGTCTCTTCTTAAGGCCCACTCCGTGCTGAAATTAAGGATCTGTGGTTCACCCTGTTCAAGGTGTACATACAAGGGTATGTTGGTCTCAGTGCATGCACAAGTTTTAATTAAAATAACTAAATAGAAGAGAAAGCAAGGGAGAGCCAGAGGCAAAGTAAAATTAAGTTAACCACTAGACCTCAAGAATCACACTTGCCTCTTCAGCCTATAGCAAAAATAAGAACACTATCCTAATCTCAATGAGTTGAGACAAGAAGGAAAATTATGTCCAAGTGAGGTGATTCAAGCAATATACTGTCCTAACGTTGCTGAGGGTTCAGAAAAAAAAAAAATCAGCAGAGAAGGTATGATAAAGCAGTGAAAGAGAAGTTTGGATTGGCATTTCACTTTTTAACAGCTCTCTGCTTCAGAATGATTTACTGCAGGGTTTGTATTGATTTACAACTATTAGACAGTTATTGTAATTTATGTTAATAAAGCAATAAGGGAGTACAGAAAATATTAAATATGAAAAAGTCTGTAGCATTTGTGCATTAATCAAAGTTGATCATCTACAATATATGTGCTAATAAACCATTAGTGAATATTTAACCTGCAAACACAATACAACAAGCTGATAGATTACCTCCTTCAGGAACAGATACACTTCGTGGGAATTTAGAATTATTTGGCTTGTGGCACAGCAGAGGACTTAAGAGTGGGAAGCAATTTTACCGTGTGATTTTCTTTTTTAGTGTCTGAGTTCCTTAAGAAAAGTGCTAGAACTAATTTTGTTTCTTGTTGATTTAAACATTAGCAATCCTGGGGTTTGCAAAAATCCTAAAGATATTTATAAGGGTGAGTCAGATACCCTATTGTATAATGTAATCAGATGGCTTTCTTTGATTTTAATTCAGAAAACATAATAAAACTTGGGTATGAGAACAACTGCATAAGAAAAGTCCAAAGGAACTAAGGCTTCTCACTGCTTTGTTGCAGGTGTCAGAGAAAGAAGTATTAGGGGTCAGTTTAGCACTTGCGTAGGTATCCTGATTAATTGGAGATTAAATGATCATTTGTTCAGCAAATGGTGCAAAAGACTGGGCACGCTTTTCTGACCAGCTGAGCTACTCTCTCGCTCGGCAGATCTCCAGGTTAGGGGACAGTTTTCATGCTCACCCTGTCCTTGAAAAGGTGGAGGGGTGCTGGAAGGGACGCTGCCTGGAAAGGAGTTAATCCATTAATGCCTCCTGGTTGATTAATTTTCTACTTCAACTCATTTTAATTCCCATTCTGCTGATCATTTCCTTTCAGGAAGGGCATTTGTAGAAAGGTTATCAGCTTCTTGGAAGGACATACCTAAGCCACCAAGCACAAACCTAGCCCCCTTTTCCAAATGAAATGAGGTATGAACAGCTGCAGACAAATCGTGGCTTCATTGGTGTGAATGAGAGTTTTCCCATCAATGAAGACCAGAATTTGGCCCTAAGCAAAATGTTTCAGCTCTGAGTGACATGCATATTACAAGCGTTAAAAAATGGTTGCTTTTAAATTAGGCACAGAGAAAGAAGGAAATGGGCTGTTAAAAACCATATTCAGTAATGGTGGGCCGTATAACGAAACGCCAACAGCAGTAGCAAACTGCTGTTAGCAGGGGAGCATGTGAAACATTAAGCTTTATAGATATGGAGACTCACTACACAGAGTTAAGAGTTATAATTACCAGAGGAAATGATGACAATTTGGCAGATACCGAGGACATGTATGATGCATTTACGAGAAAGAAATCAGTATGAATTGCAAAGGCTTCCCTTAAACTATCTTAACTAAAAGTCTTTCAAAACTTCCATTAACACCTTTTTTTAATAGGCTGCAAAAGTTTACCATGCACTAAAAATTTCTTCTGCTAAGTTTCAATCTGTGAACCATTAATATTTCCTTTAATTTAGCTTATGTGCCATTTACAAGTTAGAATTGACTGCCTATGTAAATGGAGCTGTTGCAGGTAGTTATTCCATTACATGGCACGATTGCTTTTGTTGTTCCCCACCACTCCCCCAGTTAAAACAGCCAGACTATACTGCTTACTCACAGGAATGACTCTTCATGAGCATTTTTATTTCCCAATCACAATATTGATACAAAATATATTCAATTCCTAGTAGGTATTCATGGCATACACTGTAACGGTCCATCTGTTACTAACACCCTGCTATGCATAGTGTTTAAATTGTGTGCCTTAGGAGGCAGAATGGTTAGGATTTTTTTTTTTAACCATTCCTTAGCACAGTGGGCATGGGAGGAAGGAGAAGGTAGCTTGGCTGATGTGTAGGTGCTGCTGAAGTGTGTGTTTTAATATTATCAACAGGAGGTGCCACAGCAGTACATGTAGTAATAATAATATAATCAAGCATAACAATAGATTAGTGGGACTGTTAGCAGAGATCTGGTCTTAAAAGGCTTAAAATACAGAGTTGTTCTGCTATAGTTTCTCTGAGGACCCTGCTCATAGATGTAATTGGTGATAGACGTATAACCTGTCTTATTATATACCGTGTCTAGTATCAGAAGCGCAAATGGTTCCCAAGCCTTTTCCCACACCATGTTTGTGTCCATGATTCCTCTTACTAACTCACTTTGACATTCCCAGATCTACTTCTGTTGTTCAATGTAAAGGTGTCAAGGAGGACATGTCAATACCCAATAAGGGATGAAAACTTCTTTTACTTTATGCTATTTAGTGATCTATAGGTTTATTATCTATAAACCAATGCAAAGCTGCAAAAGATTTCTCTGTTTTTTTCCAGAACTGCATATCCAGAGCTTCCATTTATGTCTCTGGATATGCTGGGGGGTGGTGGTGAGAAAAGACCTTGTAGGTACATCCAGTGATTTTCTCCATGGCGACATTTAAAAAAGGAAACAAAAAAAGTTAATCCAATACATGCTTCAATGTGTAAATTTTAGACAGAAATGCTGCTTGCCCCCAACATTTTTATGAGTTCCAGGTGGACGTTCTATGGCCTCAATGATTTGGCAATACCTGGAGATACGGGCGCAAGCCCATCAAAGGTGCAGGAATTATCCCAATCTTTCCTTTCTGTTGCCAGCAGAATATGCAGCTAGCAATTCCCAAAGCCTCCCCTCCAGCATTTCTCTGTTGGATTCACATAACATGTCAAAGAAATGATTTTTCTCTTTGATTACTGCAGTAAAATAAAAAGCACTGAAAAAGCAACATCTCAAAAACTTACATCGCAGTTACATGAAAAATCCAGCTCCCTGTAGAAAAACCATAATAACTAGAGAGTCAGAGTTGTTACTCCTTGTTACAGCACTTTGTTATTACAATGCCATTTTGAGGCCCTTACAGTATGAAAGTAAGAAAGGGCAGATCAGCAATCAGCTTCACAGGCCAACAGGCTAAGATACATCAACTGCAGCTTTAGTGCATTTGGACTCTGCAGAAGTTCTCTTTGTTGGCTGAACTGCAGAGGCTGGAGGAGAACAACATTTTTCTGTCCTGTTGGCTTTTGCTACCTCTTTCCATCTGGCAGCAGCACTTCATAGTTAAAGCAGGAAATGGAGTTCTGGCTCTAAAGGTCTAAGATTTAGTTATTGTCTTCTTAAGTAATCATAGGCAAATATATATATATATAGCTTTAAGCGTATTCAGTTCCTTAACTCTTACTAAAGCAATTTGGAATTAGGCAACTAAATGCCTTTCAGAAGCTTACAGATCCCTTTCAAGTTCTGCTACTGCCTTTTTTCCCTTCTTTTACATTTCTAAGATGACAAGAAACATCTGTGCTAGTGGCTTTATTTTCAGCACTGCCAATTACGTGCTGTTCTAATTAGAGTCAATGAGAGGTGTGGGCTTTTACTTCCCTTGTAAAACCATTACCAAATGAAACAGGGCATTTTATTCCAGCCTTCTCACTTGATGCAGCACATCACAGGTGCAGGGTGGTGAAGATGTGAATACACACTTTGAAGACCTGAGAATGAGGAAAGCAGGGGGAGCTGATGTTGTGCATTAAGAGGGGTGCTACAGCCATTCGATTGCTCCAGGTTGGCAGCAGTTAAAGGTGGAACAAGCACATGCTGACATCCCAAACAGTGCAGGCTCAGCTGTGCAAGACCATAAATACAAACAAAAGCCCTTAAAGTACTCAAGATAACTTCAGCCCACATTTGCATTATTATTATAATAATGCAACAACTTTGCAATTAGCAACAACTTTGTAATTAGTTTTCAATACAGAAGGACATTAGAGGTCAAGATCTTGGTATCCCCCATTCAACACTTACTGTTTCCCTTTCTTCCCCCAGCTACCATTGCTGCTCCTAGGCATGGCTGGCTCCACATCACACTGAATTGGCAATTTTTTCTCTTTGCGCTGAACAACAAATTCAAAAAACAGCCATGTGTGTCATGGATAAAAAGGCAGGGAGGGGATTTAAATCAGCTGGGAAAGTCAGAGATTGGAAATGCTTGTTTGGAGCGAAGGGAAACTAGTGGGTGTTACTGACTAGAACAATGTTCACCTCTGCTTTCTCACCACTGTTACCCATCAAACAGGACCGCAGTTACATATTCATCGGGGGAAGAATAATGAAGAAACTGTGAGTAGAAAACAAACAGCTTGTTACAAGTAAAAGATTAGCCCATGTTGTAGCCCAGACATCTTCCTGCAAGCAATATAGTCAGCAGAGCGTAAAACTATGTTTTACTGTTCAAGGTGCATTTAAATACTGTAGCAATAGCAGAAAAATACACAGCTTTTAACAAGAGAGCAGAATAACTTAGTTTTCTTATTTGGCTGAGAGATTAATTTACCCACAGCCACAGTTTGCCAGGTATTCAATAGGAAAGCAGGTTCCTCCACAGAATTGTTTGCCCCGTCAAACCCCAATGGATTGAATTGTCTTTGGGAAGCAATCCTCATTCACCTAGATGAGGGGTTTATATACCAGATGCCTAGTTGTAAGATCAATGATTAACTTGAGAAAATACAGCATGCTTATTTTGAAACAATAGTGAAGTTAGAGAAGATCTGACTTGTGTTATACCCTGCAAAATGCCATAAATGTCAGACACCAGCAGTACATGCTGTTAAGATTTGTCATAGAGTATCAGTAGAAGAGAGTATGTGATAAAACATCATTCAGGATATGAGAGAATTACAGTATTGTTGATTCTTTATGGCTTTAGAAGAGTTTCTAATTAGTTATTCAGCAAAAGAAAGAATAAAACTGCTGCTTCCCATTGGAAATACAGAACAAAGTTATTTAATGAGCCACCATAAAACACAAGCAAGTTTAGTTGGCATTATGCAGATAAACTCAAAGAACTTTTTCAAGATAATAGTTTAAAAAAAGGGACATATTTCAGAAGTTATAATAACATTACCTCCCAGTCCAGCTGTTTACATTGTGCTTTCAGCTTCTTTGAAATGATGCCAAAATAAAGTAAATTTAAATATTATCTGCAGAGAAGTTCTCTATGGAATAATCACCAGAATGCTTTTCATTATAACACAATTATATCATCAGCTTCTAATGATCAGAATGCAGAGCAGCTGATTATTTTCATAATGCAATTACTTCATAACATTTTAAAAAACTCAGCTGCATGCAAACAATTCTCTCCAAATACCTCATTTGTCTGATTAATTATATGACGGGAACTCCTCTCTCTTGCCCCCTTCTAACTGTTCACCTGTTTTCACTGCGCTTCCGAGCTAACTTAGTCATTACAATAATAAACACTCCGGAGGAAGGAAGAAGAGGGTTTTTTTCTCAAAATATACAGACTGATCCTAATGGGCAGATTTTCAAAGTGAGGCAAATGCAATTATTCACACATATTTGTCCTTGCCGTTTTTTATGCGTGCAAACCCCAAGGTATGCATATAAATCAGGTGTTTGTGCATGGGTTTTATTAGCTTACAAATGCAGATAGCTGACATGATGCTCCATTGTATGCACACCCAAGTGCTTGATGTGTCTAGTGGGTATTTTTATATACAGACATTCCCAAATAGCTGATTTTAACCCTCTGGTCCTCACTGTCAATACGAATCTCCAAGGCTTTTGCTAATAACTGCTGTCTTTCATGTGTATTTTATAATAACTGTAATCCTAGTGGAACTAACCACATAAGAAAATATAAGAGACTGTAGTATTTGATTGTTCAGCAAGATCTTTTATACATAGATGCTGGAATAAAAGTAATTAGCATTTCTAGGGACTTTCAGCTGAAGATCTGAAACCTTGTTTGTAAAAAATAAGTTAGTCTTACATTTAGTCTATTAGTTTTGCAAAACTCACTAACTCAAATAGAGAAGATACTTATGGGCCATTATCCTGTTCCACTACTGAGGCTTTTTTTTTCCGAGGTGTTTTGCTACAGTTCACGAGTCTTAAATGAGAGGGCTGAGAATAAGACTGCATCTCCAGACTCCTAATCCCTCTCCCAGATAGATAATCACGTTACCTCTAAGGATCAATAACATTCTCAGAAGGTGAGAACTTATGAAAGAAAAGATCTCGGGTAAGTCTACTGAAGCTGAGACATAATAAGCATGATATTTACTTAAAAGGGAATCTGAATTAAACTCACATATAAGAAACAGACTTATGAGATGTTAAAAAGAAAATTATTGTAGCAATTATAATGGTAATGACAATGGTATTAGAGATAAGACTGCTGTTGTAAATGCCTCTGTTATTTTGTGTGTATAATTTATCAGTTTTCATTTCCTTTAGACTGAAAATACACAGATTATCAGCTTTGCTCAAAAAGAGTTTCTTTGCAAGTTGGAAGGGGGAGAAATTTGTAAAATTGCAGCTACTTAAGTTTAAAATCTAATTACAGTTAGCAAATCCCCTCTGCCTAACCTTTTATTTCATATTGGTCCAAGTCACATATTCCACACCTTGGTTTCTCTACAGCTATTAGCACCTCTGTGTTTTAATTTTGCTAGGTAAGTGATGAACGGCAAGTCTAGGTTTTTAAATAGAACCTTACACTGAATGCATTTTTACCATTTCCTATTTTAGAAGGAAAAAAAAGCCAGTGATAAATACTCCTGACTGTGCTTTATTCTGAGAAGTAGGGAGCTCACTTAGGAAAAATGATTTGTTTTAAAACAGCTTCCACCCCCTCGCTGAACATCTCTGAAAAAAATACCAGTCAATATCTAGTACAGATTTTCCCCGCATCCCACAAAATCCCTTTCAATATGTGACACATGGTTCTGCCCAGTGGGGGATATCACATCAGGAGCATAAAAACAAATAAACAGCGTGTTTTATCTGCCACTCGGATTCCAATCCAATGCATTAAACTGGTTGAACTGGGTCTTTACACAATTCAGTTATAGATTTGAAGAACTTCTGTAAAAGGGTTTACCTAAAGCCGATGTAATAGGGAAAAAATGGCAAAAGAGAAGAAAAAAAATTAAAGCCAAATAGAGTTCAGAGGGGCCTTTTGTCTGTGCTATGGGAGGATATGTACATCGTTGCTGGGTGGCTTTATTGGGTTATTAGGATGCAGGATAGCGTCTTAGGGAGCTTTAGCTAAAGTTGGGGATGCTCGTGACTTGAGCTGTGGAAGCTACTGTCCTTTCATCCTCATTGGGTCCGCTGCTGGGTTTCAGGCACACATCAGGAGCCTGACGTATGGAAAACACGTCCTGTTGAACCAGTAGGACACAAACATCTTCCCAAACCTGGAACCAGGCTGCCTCTGACCAAGCAGGAGGCAACATGCTGCCTTTTCTCTCCATGTACTGGCAAGCAGATTTGGTAAATATAGAAATAAATTCTTCAGGATTCTCCGTCTTGGGATTCTCCTTCTCAACTGCTTTTATTCCTAGCAGCTCTGGGAGGTTGTTAGTTGAACGCCTTCCCATTTTCGTCAGCACTTTAAATCAAGCCATTTTCAGTTAGTCATTTTTTACACTGTTTTTTAAACACATTGTCACCAAAAGATTGGCTAAATTTGTAACAGAAAACTTGCATTTGTAGCAAATAAAGCATTTAGATAATTTTAGAAACATCTAAATAAAAAAATATCTCTTTATGAATAGCATGAAGGACACAGACTTTTCATAACATTTAAGGGAATGAAAAAGTCTTTTGGACCTTCCCAAAATAGCGTGGGAAACATTTTGATGTAATGTAGTAACTCCACATCCTACATAACAGGGCGACATACAGTAATACGAAAGTATCTGTGTCCTTCATTAGGTGCTGTATGTGCAGGTTGTTTAATGAAGCGTGTCACTGCTAGTGTACAAGGGGACAGTACCCTGTGCAAATCTCTCTTTTCACTCAACTGGACTTTTGCCACGGGTTTCAAAGACAGCATGTTATCTCATAATTAGAGAAAGCCCAGCAAAACCAGAAAAAATAGGTCATCATGTTCAAAACAACTATGATTCAATGCTTCTGGCCAGTTATTTTCGTACACTGTGATTAATTTAAATTAATTTAATTTAGCTTGTTTTAATAATTGCATAACTTTTATCCGGTTGCCCATGCCAGATGGCTCAACCAGCCTGAAAACAGGAAAGATGCTGTAATTGTAGCAGCGTAATAACATTTATTTACTACAAGTCTGCCTGTCTCTGATGTTCATCAGAGCTTTGCAATATTGTGCTTTGTAGTGTATTTCACTTTTATCCACACAATCTTTTTCCTCTGCAAGATTATTTGAGTATATTTGGTTTTTTAATGCACTTTTCCCTTTTGTGCTTCTTGTGAGAACTCCATCAGGTCTCCCAGTGCCGGGTTCTGCCTCCACACCACTGCAAATCATTGGCGTTACTTCAGGGTTAAGCTGGTGTCAGGCTCAATTCCTGGACTAATCACTGCCTGGATCAATTCTATGCTTCAGGAATTCTCTCATAACACTTGGGTGGTTAATACATCTTCAGGTTGTTTATTCCCTGAATCAGAATTGTGGACATATTCTACCTCTAAGTTCTTATACAAAGTCTTTCATCTTTAGAGCTGGAATATCAGGAGCTTCCTGCTTCCGATCAAGCAGCATTTCCTTTGTTTCTGATTATTTCATTTACATTAGCACACAGTAGGAAGCAAAAGTCGTTTTAACCTCAGATTTAAGACTAGTGATTTACAATTTTCTTCCTCTCAGACCTGCGAATGTAAGTCTCATTTGCCAATGTGCACCCCAGAATTTATTCCAAAAGTCTCACATGATTTTTCAGAGACTGAGCAGTGATGTAAGAAAGATGAAAACGTAACTGATTTACAGAATCACAGAATGGTTAAGGGATGGAAGAAACCTCTGGAGATCATCTAGTCCAACCCCCTGCCAAAGCAGGGTCACCTAGAACGTGTTGCACAGGGTCGCGTCCAGGTGGGTTTTGAATATCTCCAGAGAAGGAGACTCCCCACCCTCCCTGGGCAGCCTGTGCCAGGGCTCTGACACCCTCAAAGTAAAGAAGTTCCTCCTCATATTCAGATGGAACTTCCCATGTTTCAGCTTGTGCCCGTTGCCCCTTGTCCTGTCACTGGGCACCACTGAGAAGAGTCTGACCCCCTCCTCTTGACACCCACCCCTAAGGTATTTGTAAGTGTTGATAAGATCCCCCCTCAGTCTTCTCTTCTCCAAGCTGAACAGACCCAGCTCTCTCAGCCTCTCCTCATAAGAGAGATGCTCCAGTCCTCTGATCATCTTTGTAGCCCTTCGCTGGACCCTCTCCAGTAATTCCTTGTCTTTCTTGAACTGGGGGGCCCAGAACTGGACACAGTACTCCAGATGTGGCCTCACCAGGGCCGTGTAGAGGGTCAGGATAACTCCCTTGACCTGTTGGCCACACTCTTCCTGATGCACCCCAGGATACCTTTGGCCTTCCTGGCCACAAGGGCACATAGCTGGCTCATGGTGAACTTCTTGTCCACCAGAACACCCAGGTCCTTCTCTGCAGAGCTGCTCTCCGGTAGATCAGCCCCCAACCTGTACCGGTGCATGGGGTTATTCCTCCCGAGGTGCAGGACCCTACACTTGCCTTTGTTGAACTTCATGAGGTTCCTCTCCGCCCAGCTCTCCAGCCTGTCCAGGTCTCACTGAACGGCAGCACAGCCTTCTGGTATATCAGCCACCCCTCCCAGTTTTGTGTCATCAGCAAATTTGCTGAGTGTACACTCTGTTCCTTTGTCCAGGTCATTGATGAATAAGTTGAACAGGACCGGACCCAGTACTGACCCCTGGGGAACACCACTAGCCACAGGCCTCCAACTAGACTGAGCACCGTGGATCACAACCCTCTGGGCTCTGTTGTTCAGCCAGTTCTCGATCCACCTCACTGTGCACTCATCTAAGCCACACTTCTTGAGCTTTCCTATGAGGATGTTATGGGAGACAGTGTCAAAAGCCTTGCTGAAGTCAAGGTAGATAACATCCACTGCTCTCCTCTCATCAACCCAGCCAGTCATGTCGTCATAGAAGGCTATCAGGTTGGTCAAGCATGATTTCCCCTTGGTGAATCCATGTTGACTACTTTTGATGACCTTCTCCACATGCTTAGAGATGGCATCCGGAATGAGCTGCTCCATCACCTTTCCAGGGATTTAGCTTGTTTGAAGGGAAACATCTGAATTTCAGTGCGTTTTTGGTGCATTCAGGTTAGTTTCCCTTCATTGCTACTCCTTTGCAATTACTACACTGCAGATCATCTGCCGTGGCGGTTTGCTAACCCACCTGGATGCTCTTAGGCAGAGGGAGGACGGGCATCTGCCGAGTGCACCTCTCTGCCAGGCTTATGTGTTTGTGCAAATTGCCAGTGGCTCTGGTCTTGAAGAAAGTCAGATATCCATTCTTTGCAAGCAATGTAGACGTACCTGCTATTCCTGCCCTCAAAAAGGTCAGCAGCAAAACGCTTGACAGCTTCAGCTGGAACAAGACCAGGAGCCCAGTACTCTGGATAAAATGAGGACTCTGTCAAGCTACATACAAAATTTAAAGATTTTCTAGAAATATCAAGTGCTGCTGCTGGTTTGCTATAGTAATGGAGAAATAGATAGTTATAAATACATATTTTTGAGTATGTTGATGCAAAATTTTTGTTGAAATGAAATAAATCCATCAATATGCACTTATTTGGGGCATTTGATGCTGTCATGCCCATCTGTGTTGTGCTACCCGTGATCCAAGTGCTTTTGTCAAACACATATCAACAGGCCTTGTAGAACCATCTTTTTTTTCTCACTTTTTCTGTATGTGACAATTTCTTACTGAAATAGAGGATAGTTTTAATGAAGCTTTTTAGGTAATGGGGACAGTTTTTATTGCTGAAGTGAACCAAATACTTTTGTTAGGAGAACTGAAATCAATTGATTTGAGGAGAGAATTCATTAGCATGGACCAAAACCTATTTTCACTAAAATCAGATTAGTGGGAAACTTGCTATGCATGACCAGTGGCCCACATTCTAATTACAATTAATCATTTATCTGGTGTATTTGGCTGCTCTTTTTCTGCTCACAAATATTTTGCAAATCACACTGATTTTCTTGCATACTTATTTCTTGTTTGTAATTGTTCAATGACTAATTTAAGCAAACATGTTTTGGCTCATGATGTGTTCATGCACTATTTATTTATATTTCAAGGTTTTTTTGCTGTTTCTGTGTGAGACATGCTACTCTTCTTCCTTTGAATAGATGTCTAAAAATTTCAAAGTGGGGATGATTCAAAAAGAAATGAGCATAATTCATTTGGAGCATTTATCTTGTTTTGTTTATTGACCAAACAAAATTTATTCAAGCTTGCATTTTCCTTCCTTAATATCTATTAAAAATCATGGGGAAAAGAAAGATATGGAAAAATGAAGACCCAAGCGTCAAAAATACCGGTGTGTCTTTTTTTTTTTTTCTGATTGAAAAACCAATGACTGCAAAATGCTGGACAAAGTGAAAAATAAGACTCCTTAAGAAATGGTGTTTTTGTAAAAAAAAAAAAAAAAGAAAAAAATCAGTGATGTCTCATAGGAGGATGATGAATAATGAATGGCAAATAACAATAATGTGCACATAAGAATATAGGTGCAGAACAGCTGTTCGCTGGGAAATACCTGATTATGCAGTTTTTAGTAATAAAAAAAGACAGAGGCTTGGCTGAATTGAACAACCATTCTGAGCCTAAATGAATGTTTGTGAATGCTGATTTTACAGCAGTTGGGCAGCTTGAGATTTGCTTTCTTGGGAATGGATAAATTAGGAAACTATCCAATGCCCACTGAATGTCAATGGAAAAATTCCCCTGATGTGAATGGACTTTGGGTCAAAAAAGGAAATAATGAAATGTAAAATGAAAAGAATTAGTATATGGGAAGCAACTGTTGGGGCGAGTAAAGCCAGTCATGGATGGGCTCTTGTTTATACATGCATAAGCCTCAATTTGCTAACCACAACTCTGAATAAGTGTCAGTGCTGGGGCACTGTGAACGTTTTGCAGGGTATGAAGCAGAGACCTTTAGGCTTTACATTTTAGCAGGGTTAAATTCTCTAACTGCCTCCAGTTTCCTATATGTAGCACATAGCATGTAATTTAATACATCACCTTCATTCTTGGCATTTTCACAGTTGTTATTTAAGTCATTCAGGAAAATTTACAAATGAACTTTCCAAACATGTTGTATCAGATACCTCATTTAATTTGTCTTTATGCTGTCCCAGGCTGATTAACTGTCTTCTGTAAGTGCTATGTGTATCTCAAACACTGAATTTTTAGTGTTACCTCTGTGTTGCCTAGGAATACATCTGCTGCTGATTATATGCAGATGAAGATGATACACAATTACATCTTTAGAGAGATTCAAATGACAGTGCTTCCCTGACTTTTAGTGCTGCCTTTCTGACATAAAGCTCTGGTTTAGTACAGGTATTAACAAAGATAAAAACAATTAACCATATACATTGAAATACCTTGGCTTAGGCATTGTGACTGAAAAAAATGGAAAGCTGAGGCCTCTTAAATATGAGCTGGGCAAGTATCAGGGGAAGATTGCCAGAATATTTTAATTTTAAGTGCTTTTAATCACTATGGTATTTTCTTTTCAATAATTCCCATTCTCACAGACAACTGTACCAGCAGAATTTTGGAAATTGACTTAGAAATTAGTAACAGCCTCGTCAGAAACCTAATTCTATGATCTACAGTCATCCAAAAAGTGATTTTAAGCATATAAAATGATGTCTTTGAGCATCATTGAGTCTTTGAATACACAATTATTACAATCAAATGTTGACTAATGAGCCATAGAAAATATTCAGCTACAGATACAAATAGTGTTTTCCAAAGAAATCATAACATGGATAATTCAAGAAACAGAAATATGTAGAATTCAGAAAATACATTTTTTTTACTTATTTATTTCTTATTATAATTTTAGTAGATACCTAAATATTTTCTGCATGTTTGTGGCATGTATAGAATTAGGACATGTCAAAATGCATACGTGTAGAGAAGCATTTACTCATTGCATATTGTGTTATCACTGCTACTTTCAAAGTAGAAATACATCAGTCCTAAAAATACCTCCTCATTCTATCCTCCTGCCAGGTGTCTTCATCTACGTGCTGCCAGATCTGCAGGCTTGTTGCCAGGATGATATGTCATGCCAGGAAATACTGCATTTCCACTAGCCGCCTCAATCTCGACAAGTGGAGATTAAGGGATGCTTCAAGTCAATTTTTGATTTACATAAACCATTTTGGAGTGACATGATTAAAGAGGGCAGTTCAGCCAAAACTGCAGAGAAGTTTTTGCTATTTAATAGCTCTGCAGTATCCTTAGTAACAATAAAAAATTATGTTGTTAGAGCATGTGTAGATTGGCAAAAGGCATCCATTCCTGGTACAGAACAACAAATTTACTGACAAACCCAAAATACCTACTGCACTGTTTTTGGCATCATTTATTTATACCTTATCTATTGGCTAAGACAGAAAGATAATTGTCTTTCCTGGCTACCCTAGACATGAGGCAGAGATTCCTCTACTACATTCAAATCAAACACAAATATCTATCATCTACAAGGTCTCATAGCTCACACGGACACTACAGGATTGATGAAAAAATTCTGGGTGAGGGTCTTGTCTTCAAGTGGAAGGTGGCTGATGAAATCAGGTATAGCAGCCATAGCTTAATGGAGCACTGATAGCTAATTTTGCACTGTGTGTTACATTAATACTTATGATTTATTCTATTTAGCTGGGAAAGACATGCACAGACCTGTGCTTTAAAAGGGTCTGGCTCAAATGAGAGAGGGAAATGGTTGTTACATTATACAACAGTGGCTTCCATCATTTCATGCCAGCTGGTAAAAATGCTCAGAAACCTCTGGGCTGAGTGATTCCTAAATGATACTTTCCACATCTGCCCTTCCATTACACTCTCTGTCCATCTTGTCCACTTATCACAGAGTGTAACTGAGGCTTTGGAGCTATTTATTACCATTTTCAGTGGAACGCAATTGACCTTGTGTTTGTAGAAAACGTCCTTTGACCCATCCACTTTAATGAAAAAAACGCCTCCAATCAGTTTATAATGGTGAAACAGAGGGAGAAATATAATGGCATTGATGAAATGGATATAAGAATACTTAGGCTGCATTTTAATGCAGACGTGGTGTGGTTTGCATCTAATAAAATTCCTCTCAGGAAATTTTTTAAGCTGACCTCTTCAAAGTAAATCACAGCATGATTCACTGTACGCCACACAGCCAGTTTGCATAATCACAGTCTGTGAGACTAAGTAAAATTGCAGTGAGGCGTGCAACTAGAGGACAACTGCGAACTATGATCCCACTGCGAACGAGTGGAGAAATTCAATTACTGTTCCACTTTTTAAGAAGAATCGGTGAGGATCCAGTGTATTTGTTCAGAATAAGAAATGGCATTCAGGATTTCAGTGTTCAGGTCCTAGCACTGCTACCATCCCTCTAGAAGTGATTTTGCTAATGAAAAGACCATGGTTTCTCTCCAGTTGTGGCTTTCTGTGATGGTCTGTGGCCATTTTTCGGATTGCCAAGTAAAGTGATACTATAACAACAGATCTATAGGGTGAAATATTTGGTACTGAGCACTCAGTGTCCTTGCTGTATATGTTTCAGGTGTTTTCATGCTGGAGTAACATTAGTCTGCCAAAGATAATGTGCAGCAACTGCTCTAAAGTCAGTCCGTGATGTACTAACATGTGCTGAGCGGAGATGGTTAAACTCTAAATCTAGTGGTTATCCAAACTAGACGTGCAGCCTCTTTGGACCTGACCCGAGAGGATAAGCAGGTACCATCCACGGATTATGAAACATCCCGTCACGTGGCAATACTTAAATGATGTAAAAAGTGTGCTTTTTGGTTCTGTAAACTGTGGGTGAATTCCACACTGGTGATCTGAGAAGAAGACACGACTTTCAGTGCTGAATTTTACACTGTAATATAATTAACAATAAAACCACTTCAAAGAAGAAACAGCTTTACAATCCTTCTTAACTTAAGCTCTTCTTCCTTCTCCCCAGTCTTAACACAGTTTTATTTACTTTTTAGACATGGATTCACTTGTAAGATGGTATTGGATGGTTGCCTCAGACGGGCTCTGGTGAAACTATATTTGCTTACTGCATATGGCATGTTATGAGGCTTAAGACAACTTTTAAAGGAAAAAAAATCAACTGCAGTTGCTGATATTTTCAACTGTATGGTCCTAATTTCCTCAGATTCAGGGATCAAAATGCAGAGTGAGAGAATGCTGAAATAGCAGACTCATTTATAAATTTTATAACAGCAAATATGACAGAAAACAGACCCTTCCTCACTAGTGATTTGGGTGCAGGCAAGGCAAATAAACAGAAGTTGAATACATTTTTTTTCTAGTGAAATTGCATAGGCAAAAGGAAAGGAGAAGACACAGATTCTTCTCTTCTGTACCCCATTCAGTCCCTACGCAGGTATCACTCCTCACCTTGATGGGAATGGCTGTATCTGTTTTCTTGCAAGGAAAGGGACATCACTGTCTCCTTACTGGGTAGCTTGAACTGATTGCAACTGAGGCTGCTGGCACACGCCAGTTTTCTTCACTTTAAAATCAGACTTTTTTCTACTGAGACACTGTGGGAAATACACATACGGTCCTGTGGGAGTACAGTCAGACTCCAGAAAAAGAAATGAAAACAACATCATAGTTATTTATAGTGAAGATCCTGATGAGTCTGGAGTCATGAGTTGGACTGAATCATTTTGTTGGGTTTTTTTCACATCTTTGCTTTAGTTCCAACAGCCTCATGTCCAGTTATCTACTTCTGTGACAGATAGTAAAGATGTTTGATTTGTCCTTGTGCAATTTGCTCTATTAGCACATGTACATTTTACTGTCTATTTAAATACTGAGAGGGTGGGCAGTGGAGAAGAGGGCTGCTGTTCCTTTACTAATGGCAGCTGAACATGTCCAGGCTGGAGAAATACGATGGAGCTGTGACACAGAGAGATTAAACTGTGGTTTATGGACAGACTGAAGGACCTCTGGGAAGTATGAAGATCTTTTTGGGAGGGACCCAAAGTTAACCTTTGCAGATGATGGGAGAAGGAAGACTCCCAAGAGGACAGTCTTTCAAAGCAGGTAAAAAAGCAAAGCTGGAAAGCAGTACTGGCGAAGTGGCTTGTCCTGCAAGGAAATAAGGACCAAGAAATTTTACAGTCTTCAGTGTCATCTGCCTCACCTAGCAACTTTGAGATTTCCCTAAGTATGGAGTTCTCTTGTTCTAGTTTAGAGTTTTTGTGTTACAATAAACATAATGGTAGCACTTATAAACATTCAGGGTCTCTTGTAAATGAGCATGATGAAAGTGTGTCCATGTATTTATATAAGCAAGTGAGAAAGGAGATTAATTCTAGCTCAGACTATAGCTTTGTAGATAGCCCTCAAACCCTCTTGGGATGGAGGACATCATCCTTCCAATTTGTTTGAGGTTCGTTCTCCTCTGTACTCCTTGGAAGATAACAGCTGCAAAAGACACACAAGGGAGAATCAATATCATTTGCCATTTTTTCTTACTGATTTTGCTTGTAGTTTGGTTGCATTCCTGCCTTTTCAGCTTGACTTCAAAGTACTTTCTCAGAATGATTCCAGAAAATGAAGCTCTGGTCTTAAGTTCTTAAATTTCTGCTGACTTCAGAGGAGCCATAATTTTGCAAGTGTCTTTATCTGGTCTTCTGGTGGTAAGCTCTGTTAACACTATGTGACAGGGAGATGGGACTTCTGCTATTGTCAGACTCCTGAATCTGAGAAGACAAACCACAGAGCTACGGGAAGGTCAGCCACCTGTGTACCTACCTGGTCAAAAGGCATTTTATCCCTAGATGAGTTTTAACAGCAGTATTAGTTAATGTTCAGGGAATTTGTAGCATTTCCATAGCAGCCAGTGACATGAGATAGAACAACTTAGAAGACAAACAGAATGGGAAGCACAAGACTGCAGAAAATACCCTGTTACAGGAAGAAATCCTGGTCTGCAAAGGTCGCTCGTCATAACACAAAAGTTCTCCCACAGGAAAATCGGGGCGTGCAAAGTGATGGAAGGAAAATCCACAAACACACTTGTACACATACACCTGCATATACACTGGTCCACAATCCTCATTTTCTTGAAATAAATATTCATTTACTGTTGTGCAACATGTGGATAAAATGTTAGCAAACCAGGATGGCTCCCTGAGTCATCCCTGCAAAGGTGCCTCATTTGACTAACCCCATATTCTATCAATTTCACTCTCTTAATGATCCCCTCTTGTCATGGAAGGCACTCACAGCATTGTTAATACCTTGTGGAATTGTAAGAACACCAACGCTGTCCCAGAACCAACATCTGGAAAAAATGGACTTGTTGCTTTTAGGTGAGTTTTTATATTAAAATAATTCTTCACAGGAAAAAGAAAAATCATGAGGAATATAAGCCACTATAAACTCCAACACTTTGATAGTGCAATCTCTAGTACTACATACTTATAGGGACCCTTAAACATTTCAGATTGTTGGCCTTATGCTCGTTCTTGTCAATGTGGTTGTGCACAACTCAGCTTTCATTAAAAGCAGAATTTCTTTCATCATGAGCTTTTTAACACTTTAACTTTGAATTTGGAAGTCTTTAAATGCAATCAGCACAGAACCCATTTTTACAAAGGCTTTCTTATCACTAATTCTTCTTTGTATTCTTCTTTGTCGTGATGGTTATGTATCTCAAAAGAACAACATGGTGAATGCTCGGCTGCCACTTTATGTTTTAGGCAGGAATGAACTTCATTCAGTGTAGAAATTCCCACATGCATTTCAGTGCCTGCCAGAAATCATCTTTCTATTTACAACTGAATGACCTGAATTACCTTTTTACATATACAGATGACCAAGACTCTGTAGGTAATCAAAAGACCATTGCACAATTTTAGATGCTGATCTCTGAAGCAGAATGGTAAGAAGTCCAGAATTGTGTTTAGTGGAAAATTCAAGTTTCAAATTATATTTTCCAGTCTGACGCAGAACAGAACTGAAGTTTTGCAAATGTGTTTTCAGTCACATATACAAAACAACCCCTTGCCTTCCCTAGAATACACTGACAGTCTGGTGTTTAGAGCCGTACTCTGACGTGCGGGATGACTGGATTCAAATTCCTAGTTTGCTCAAATGGGATAGAAAGAAGTGATTCTGGGCATTCGCCTTCTCAGAGTGTCCTGGGTTATTCTGTTATTATCCTATATTGGGCATTTTCTTGGAGAATACTAAGAAAAATTGCATTTGGGTGAGGTAATTTTTTCACTAAAGTAAATGCACTCCTTGGGAAAGTTTTAATTTGGACAAATGATTTCAAGTCTTGTGTGCATGTGTGTGTGAAGGTGCCCCTTTTCTCTTCCCATTTATGCATTCATTCTGTTCTTTGCTAATCCGGTGTGAGTATCGCTTTGGGCTTCTGCTGGCAGAGGGACACGTCCTTCTTTGGACAGAGGCAGCAGCGGGGCAAACCACTCACACACTCCCCAGCAAGTCTCACTAACAACTACAACCCCTGTGCTTTCATGAGATGTGCCTCTGAGCTTAAGAAACCCTCATTAAAATTTCACGTATCCACCACATAACCATTATTATCTGCAAATTCCCCAGCTAGCTCAATTCTGACAAGATTCGATATCGTGTAATGCAAAAGGCATATTTATCCTTTTTTAAAAAAATTTATTATGGCATATTGATTCCCATCATCAGGCCATAATCTGGAACTGATGAGATTGCAGACGTTTGTGGCATGCATCACCTAAATTTTATAGAGTGCCTTCCACTCTTGATTTTCAATTGCAATGAGCCACCAAAGATGTGCTGTTTCACAGCTTGGGGCTCTAAGTCACAGAAGTTAAAGTGCATATTGGAAGGGTAAATTGTTTTTTTTACTTTAAATTGAAGGAAAGTCATAGTTGGGGTAGAGAAGAAATAATAAATCTGCTTTCTGGAACAAATAGCAGTTTTCATGGTTTCCAGCAATAAAATCAGGAAGAAAGGCCTAAGGACAAGAACATTTAAACAAACAAGTTGAAGATCTTAAAGAAGAAATGACAGTGGGAGCTCGGAAAACCGTTGCCAACTTTCCAAGAAAGCCTCTTTTGTTTGTTTGGGGTTTTTTTGTACAGGAAGGAGGTAGGGGGAGAGAAAGCTTTTAAAATAAGGGCTCCTAACCACATGGGTTGAGGTAGGAGACTGTGCTTTCATACGGGTTGCATGCAGAGAAATAGTTATTTTAAAACTTTGAAGGGGAAGCTGTTAAAAATAAAAAGGGGGCAGAAAAACAGAGTAATAACAACCTAACAGTTGAACCTCTGAAATTCGAAGCTTTGGGGAAGAGTAAACAACAAAAAATATGTCACTGGTAGATGTTTCCCTACCATAAGAAAAGTTCACAAAGAGGATGTTGCCCAAATCTCTTATTCATGACTTCTATACTCCTTGGTGTCCAGAGACTCAACTATATCCACAGATGTATCTGTGTTTCTTTTATGGGCAACATGAGCTCTGGTTCCTGGAGTCTCTGCTTTATAACCTGCAGTGTGTCTCCTTCCTCCTTGCTCCTGTGATAGCCAGTAACCCACATGCAACCTTCTGTCTCGGATGTAGATCTGCCTTCCTAAGTTAAATGCTTGAGGAAAGTATAACTATATTGCAGGTTCTTTTCTGCCTCTCTTTCTTTCTTTGTTTCATTTATGACCCTTTTGCAAGTCTATGCCAAACCTTAATCCAACAGAGGCTCAACAGAGACATCTCTGTTAGAGACAGGGCCTGCCACAAGGCTGAAAACACTCCATAAATATGTTACTTATTTTTCACATCTAATGTATTCTCTTAAAAATCTCTGCACTTTATTTGGAAGCTGAGCAAAATAGACCAGACTCCACTGTAATATTTCATTCACTTTGGTGGAGTGACACCACTCCTTTGGTGTGCTATGTTATTTAATACTTAGCCACAGACTCCACTGTCAAATGCCAGCATTCTTTCTAGAAAAGCCACTATTCATGTTAAGAATTCACGTCGCCATTTAATTATTAATTGTGCTTTAATTGGCTGTCATAAATTCATTTGCCCTTTTATCTGCAACAATAGCTCTTTGGAATTGTTATGACTGCCTGCAAATATGAGTAATGAGTTTGACTTCAATGCAAAGATGTTATAACAGTGTTGCTGTTACAGCTGAGGTGACCGAAGGAAGTCAAGCTGTGGTGGTAGTGGGAGGATGGAGAAGTCACAGCCTTCCAGCATCTCAAAGCATGATTATTTCACACCAGAGAAGAGTTAGGTATAGACCAGCCAGCCAGAATAGTGACTGCAGTCTACACAAACATCTGTTTGTATAAATGAAAATTAATAGAAAATAAAGGAGAAAAAAATAACAAAGGAACTAAAAGGTGCTACCTGTAAAAAAAGATGGGTTAAGTTAACTGACAGATCAGGTAAACTGGGAGGTTGCTGTGCATAGTTGAACTCAGGTTGAGCCATAAATCTGAGATGGCTTAATGCAAAGTGATACACAATATAAAATATAATGTTATACACAATATAAATCTCTCAGGTAATGCTTTATAAAAGCCGTACATTTTCTGTATGGCCACAGCACACTGGAGTTAACGAGAAGAGCTCTTCAGAAAGTAGTCCTGGAAGAGACACTCTGTGCTCCAAGTCCAGTCCTCCCAGCGCGGGCGGTCTGGCAACAGATTCTTAAGCCCAGCAAAGTCTCACATCCCTTCCTGTCACTCCCGCACATCACAAGACACAAACTCCTCCACGAAACACCCTATAACAGACACAGATACTTGCACAAAATGCCAAAAGCCATGAAACTATATGGAGGCGCATAAAATTAAATCTTTTTAGCTCTAATGTATAACTCTATATAAAATCTGTAAAAGAATATATTATTCTCTGATTCCTCTAATAAGTTTTCCACTGGAAAATGCATGCAATGAACGTAATAACATGTCCCAGGCCAGTACTAGAACCAGCTGCTGCCTTCTGTGTGAGCAAGTTGGCAGCAGATTTGATCCAGGTCAGTAGTTAGAGCAAGAACATCCAATTGAATTACGTAACTTGGCAAACTCCTTCCTTTTCCAATCTCCTGCATATTCAATGTACCTTACTCCTAGCAACTTGGAAGTACAGGCTTTGGGGGAAGATTTAGCTTTAACTTTGGATTTTCTACATCTGAAATAACCTCGCCTCCTATTACCGTGTCCTACACAGTCACTTGAAAGAAGCTCCTTTTCTACACCGCAGACTTTTTGCTCACATGGATCCAACCAAGCCGAGGGCCAGACGATACCTGGCTCCGTTTGCAAGAAGTCAACTTCCCATCATGCTTGCTGCTACAGACATTGCTCTTCATCTCCAAGGAAACAGGCAGGGAGAGACACTTTCATTCCCCAGCCACTTTCCAGAAATGCCCGGGAAGGATGGGGGTCCTCTCTCTAGGGCAACGAACTGGAATTTTCATATTCTTTCACTGCTGTTGCTCCCAAGCTGTTGTGTGACCTTGGAGTGAGTCATTTCCCCCTCTCACTTTTTGGCGTTTCTAATTTTTAACTCATGTAAGAGACCTGCTTTCTGCCTTTTTTTTTTAATTTTCTTTTTTTTTTATACTACAGTTTTTTTAAAAAATCGAAACACTGAGGTTTTATGGCATTCTGTAGTTCTTCTGCTACTGCTTCTCGCAAAGTGAAAATGAAAGGAAAATAATAAACTCTCTAATGTCTGTCATGGGCATCTTCAAAAAGCATCGCTGGTGTCCTAAGGGAATTAATAGATCTAAATGCCAGAGGAATTCAAAAAAAGAATGAAACTCCATCCTGCTACAGGATTTCTCTTTCTTGCAACAAACAGCAGTGAAAAAGTTCTCAATTTCTTCATGCATCTGTGTGTGCTGGGGGTCAGGGAGGATTGTTTTTAATTTCACCTTTAAATGAGAAGGTCAGCCTGACACAGGAAAGATTCAGAGGTTTTTCCTCCCAAGATGTCTTATCCCGTGTCTTAGGAAGCTTCTGCCTCCAGCCCACCCACTCACCTGCCTGGCACCCTGCCGTGCACTCAAATAAACAGCACTCACCACTTTCACACCTCAAAGCGTCGAGAGGCTTCTCTCTTGGCAATGGCAGAGCGAGGAATTTATGCCTGAACACTGCTGAATGATAGGAAGACAGAAAAACCCCACAGAAGCACAAATAAAGAAGCAGCAAGGAATCCCTCTCTGATGATAATTTATTGTTCCAGTCCCATGAGGAAAGCAAGAGACATCAGACAGCCCAAATCTCCTATTTCTGGCTTGTGGTCTCACCTTTTAAAACCTTGATTCTCCACACAGAAGATAGAGATGATCCTCAGATCAAGGGGACGCCAAGAGAATTAATTACTGCTCAAAAGATGCTTGCAAGAGTGCCAAATATTTGGAGTAATGAAAAAAATAAATACAATATTGCCGACATTATGTATGGATACTGAATTCATCAGGTGAAATTGTCAACATCTCTTGGTGTAGCTTTTCTGATTCAGTCCTTTCCCCCTTGTACTTCTACTCAAAGTTGCATTGCATGTGTGGGAATCCATTTTCACATGTTGCCACTAATTATAACTGCCTCAGTTTTTGGGCACCCGTTGCCTTTACTGGGTTGTGAATATCTGCAGACTTCACTGATTTCGACCAAACTTGTTGGCATTGAGTACCTTTGGAAACTGGCAGCTTTGTCAGTGTTTCATGGCATCCAGAACCAAGAGGTTTTTTCTAGATTTTTTTACAGGTTTAATGATGCGCTCAAGGAAACATAGAAGTGATGTTATTATAAAACAGGAAAATTAATCCAGAGTCCAAGCTCCCTGATTTAAACTCAGAAAAATGTTTTTCTGAAGTATTTCTAGGGAAATGACACGTTTTCTATTTTATTTCAAGGAGAGAGAGCATATTTTCTTTACCAGTAGTAAAACTTTTCAAATGAAAAAGAAGCCATGAATGCACATCCTTCTTTCCAAAAACTCCTTTCATTTAAAGCAAGTTTTACATAACCTGACTTTCCTATACCACTGCTATCAGACTTTATTCTTTAGTAATTACTGGAAGTGCACATAGTCATTAAGCATTAGTGCTTTTTCATCTCTCTGAAGGAGTGAAATTTCCACGTCTAGGGTAGGCGGTATTCTTTGCCTTTGATTCATTTAAACTCAAAGCATTTTGCACTCAGGGCAAGTGCAATAATTTAAACAAAGTGCTTTTTCTCAGCAAAGTCTCGGAGTCACTAGTAATGACAGGCTCAGAAATGTGCACTGTCTCGAGCACTTGTGATGGCAGCAGCTCACATTAGCATCCTGCGGTCAGTCACATTTGCTTGCATTACCCTCTCTTCAATTTAGTCTTACATCACCTCCTCATGGGAGCCTGTGGATGAGCTTGGCTGCAAGTCGCCCACCAGCAGCTGAAAGCTGTTCATCTCCATCAAAACCTCCACCTTACTTAACCTCTCTGCGTTTGGAGAGGCGGAGAATGGGAAGCAATGATTCACATAATGAAAAATGGGGTTTCATGTAGTTGTGCAAACGAATTTGAGTTTACAATGATTTATTTGCGGTTTGTCTTTACATAGTGTCAAGCTTCCTTCAGGTGCAATATGTAATTTTTGTCACCCCGCTTCAGGCCAGATTTAGGTGCCCTCATTCCAATCACTACATATGTTTTGTGGCTGATTTTAGGGGATTGATTTCCAGAATAAAACACTACTCACTGTGAGGAAGAGGGGCTGAATGGCACCCTCACATGCTCACTCACTTAAACCCTGCCTCGGTCCATCAGTAGCTGGAAAGCCTCAGGCGCAGTACTGTGAGCCTCAGCGCTGCCTCTGCCAGCTGCAGATTTTCCAGCCTTAAACAGATTTGTAGCAATCAGCAGTTCCCACTTTCCAGAAGGACACAGCTACATGTTCCTAGATCATTGCTAGGTTTTTTTCATCTGAAAGCTCTTCCCTACAAAAAAAAAAACCACCAAAAAAACCCCCAAAAAACCCCAACAGGGCAAAACCTCACACACTTGAAGAACTGCCTTTCTCAGCTTCCCCTGAGCTTCCCCAGTGTCCATCAACCTGTTATCACAGCCACCCAGCATGATGAGCCCTCTAAAAAGTAAGACCAAAACCAGAAGAAATAAATCATAGGGGGGAAAAAAAAAAAAAGCGAACGGACTGACTCTCCTTTCCAAAAAGTGATGTTCCAGAATTTTCATGCAGGAGAAGCTGAGATATTCCAAAAGCTTTAAACCAGACTTGGTTTATATTCTTTCATGTTTCCTGGTGGATATAACATCATCTTTGTTGAAAAATGGTTGGTTTAAAAAAAAAATCTTCTGAAAAAAAAAATGCTCTTTGAAATTATTGACTTTTGCAATATGGCCTATATTTTTAGTGTAAATATTTTAAGTGCAAATACAAGGCTAATTTATTACAGCAAAATACATGGCACGGCAAACACATAAGGTTGTGAGAAGAAAAAAAAAAAGTGTGAGTTTATTCCACACAACAAAATGGAAACCTTTTCAATATTGAGGAAAATAATTTCCCTGTGGTTTTACCTGTTGCACTTAGATATGTCAAACAATTATAACATATAAGTTCTGACACATTTTTGGAATTACAAAATCTAATCAGAAGCCTGAGCTGCCAGGTTATATAATACAGGAATGGGAGCAATTGAGGTCAGGCAAAATCTGTTGCTTGTATGATATTAAGATCATCCAAGTAAAAACAACACTTCTGAATTGCTAATTTTTAATAGTCCTGGGGTATACATGGTGAGAGAACAAGTGTATTCAAGAAGAAATAATAAACCCCCTAAAGTAGCTGACAGAATAGAAAAGGCAAAATAAAATACTCTCTCTTACAGGTATTTAAAGTCAAAAACATTAATTGAAGCTTGATGTGAATTGCAGATAAAAAGAAAACCTGCGAGTCTTAAATATGTACGGGTATACACAGGAGAAAAAAATTGCAGATATGCCACAGGAATGGCATTGACGCCCTTTCCACTTCAGGCATTTCAACTAATTGATTGCTTCTGCCTTTTGGCAAAACCCACATCCAATACGCAGCAACTGGCACAAGAACCAGGAGACCCTGGTGATGATGACTCCTGATGTAGATGATGGAGGGCAGGTCTCAATAAAGGACAGAAACTCGGAGAAAAGTCTGTGTAAAATTATAGAACGTAGCTCACAAATTATAATCGGTACAATCCCTGGCTCTGTTTTTAACCCTGCCTAAAAGCATCTCTAACATGCATGTGCTCATACAGATCCACCTGTCCTGTAACGAGAATTTTAACATCTGTCTCTGACTTAATCTGGAACAGAGTAAAGGAATGTTGAGGACCCTCAACTAACAAACACCTTCACAGAATACTCAAGGATAGATATGGTTGTGATCTTTGCCTTAAAATATAGCAACTTAGTGAACAGTACATTGATCCAAGAGGTGTGGGTCCTGAGCTCAAATCCATCCTCAGCCTTTCAATCTCACCTGTTCCACCTTGCAGAAGAAGACAATAGTCAACAGCTGATATATATGGATCATATATGGGGTCATGCAGGAATGTGACAGGTGAGGTACTTGCCATCATGCTATTTAGAAGCTGCTACTCTTTGCAGCCAAGAATGCAGAAGTCAGAGGGCCAGGAAAGATAATCGTGAAAAAGAGGTGACTGCAAATTTTTGCTGACAGATCAGAGGAAAAGGTAATTCTGGGTCCTCTTCACATTGTCTGGACAGTTTAAGCATATTATATGATGACTGTTAAATTACAGAAACAGGAAACAACTGCAAACCAGACATTCCCATGTCAAATGAAGCACCAGGCTAGAGAGAGACACATTTATGCCAGTTTTCTCTCCTGTACACATGAATCAAGTAGTAGCATTAAGAAATGAAGTACAAAGTACCCAAAATAGCCCAAAGTTGAAAAAGATTAAACTTTTGTTCTGAGAGGTGAAAGATGTGGGCTGAAACCCTTTCTGAATGAAAGGGCCAGTGAACTACGTCTTCTGCTTTCATGTTGACTACTTCAGCCACTACTAAACAACATGAAAGGTGAATAGTGCCACAGCGCAGTTTTAAAAGACAGCAGTGAACTCTGATCGTATTTTTCAAAAAGAGGGAAGCTATTTCAGTAGACTCCTTTTATGCAAGGACAGGTTAAATATTTGTACATTCTTACTGCCAGGACTTGGCATATGCATCTAGCTCTGGCATTTGTACAGGGCGTAATCCTTCAAAGCATCAGGTTTGCTCTGTCTCCTTACAAGTCTGTGCAAACTGAGGCACCGCGCTAGATACATAGTACTGACTCCCTAAGGCTGAACTGGTTCGAGATGTCAGAATATGAAGAAGACAGTGAAAGGACCAATGGAATAGGTTTTAGAGAGAACCAAACCCACATTTAAAATGCAGCAGAAATACTACAGAAACCATGGACTAGCTCATCGTTCATGAAGCATCATTGAACACAGACAAGTAATGCATTAAGTTTAGTGCTGCCAAATAACTGGAATGGCGGGCACAGTCATCTCTCTGTGGTCCTCCTTCCTCAAAACTGCAGGGAACTTACACAAGACTCAGGTGACTTGCAAGCCCAAAAAGGTACCAAATGCTAGAAAATGGGGTCTGGAACAAGCAGGAGCTGAGCTCTTGGTGCTGCTGAATAGTAACATCTGGAGCATGGACACCCAAGCTTGGGCACCTCTACCACTGCATCAACTGTTCACCACCTCCTCTACCCCCAACGATGTATGTAACATCTCTAATGTGGTCTTACCTCAGCTCTGATGAAAACCTCACAGGCAGGAACCAGACCTTTCCGCAGTTTTAAGGACTGTGGGAGACTTCTGTTGAATATCCTATCCCTAAGAGAGAGTTTCATGGTCCACTGGCTCATTTTTGTCAAAGATGCTCTGTATTTAAGGGTACTCAGATTTAATCTCAGCAAGTTTAATTTTGTTTTGATACTTGTGGAATAACTCCCAAATGATTTTCAAAGGGCATGTTTATTTTTTATTTTGTGTTATCGCTGCTCTTCTGTGCAGTGTGTGTAGCGTAATTACTTAGTTCATTTGCCATGCTCAAGTGGTTGGTACAATTTTGCTCGTTCTCAGTGTGTCCATTTGTTTAACATTTCTTATGCTGAAGAAAACCAATATTGTATTAGATGCAGTTTTGTGGCAGGTTCACCAGGTCAGTGGTGGGACATTATCATATCAGATTGTAATATAATACTAAACTGCTTTTGCTTAATCATATTCTGTCTTCCAAGGGGCAAATGTTCCCATTTTCTCAATTTTTTTCCAATTATAACAGGCTCAAAAAATGTCAACTTAACACTGCTCTGAAAATATATATAAACATAATGCCCCATTTCAGAACTGCAAGGCAGCAAATCAGATTTTTGCCCCAGAAAAATGGCTCCAAGAAATACACAGAATAAAAGAAGCCAATGACCATATGCATTTATTTCTAAAGCAGTTTCATTGGAGCACTTCGATATGAACATAATTAATTGTAGCATTGTGCAACAGAGTGAGGCAAATAGGAGAAAAGTATTTTGAACATTTATGCAAATAAAAGGCTGACCAGTTTGTTGCTGAGATGTCTGTAACTCGGTTTTGTTCAGGAACGTTCAGGTGGATGCACTGATATTTATCACAATGCGGGCAGAAAACAAAAGCTTCCCAGAACCTGTAAGCGTGCCAGAATAGCCTCAATGGGACTGCTCTCACAAACATTTTGAAAAGCTCCCTTTTCAAAAAAATCACTTTGCTAGTGGATTATAGCGTGTTGTGGCCATGTCTCATCCTTGCATGTGATTAGATTTAGTGGGTCAGTGAAAATGATTTTGGGACACAGAAGCTGTGCTCTGTCTGCATCATGGGATGGTCAAAGGGGGAACAGAGGGAAATATCATTCATTTATACTCCTAATGCTAGAGGCTGGGAATGTTCAATGCCTGGAGGCTTGATTCGGTTTGCAAAAAACAGCTGATTCATAACTTACAAGGAAATCTTGGGGGGACGGGAGGAAGAAAGAATTTTCTTATTTTAGAAATATACCATACAAGGATGGTGATATATCCTATACAGACAGGCCATGGATAATCTGCTATGTTCTCCTCAAGCAGATACATCTAGAAGCAGAAAAATTTTCCTACTAAAGATAGTTTGGTACCAGAGCAAGGAAGAAAATGGGTTCTTCATCACTATATACTTTAAAGAAGTGGTGATACCAGTCTTTGTCAGGGACAGTTAAAACATTCAATTTGTCCTTAAAACATTGGTTTTACCTCTGTGACTGGATCCTATAGCAAGATCCATATAGTATTTTCCAAATAGGATTTCAATACATAGGAGATACAAGTGATTCAGAAGGGAATGAGAGCATGGCTTTCCAGCTGAACCAAGACAGTGTAACATAATTCCGTTTTGATTATGCAGTGCTTGTGCCAACTCTGAATGCCTCATGGAGCAGATATTGCACGGAAAGCATCTCTCATCCAGTTTATTATAGCTGTATGGCAGCTTGGTGGATGTCACATCTTAAGAGCAAGAACTGAGGCACTTACAAATGGATGACTGTAAGCATAACTTTGTCAATTTGAAATTAAAGTCGAAGGTGTGAAGGTTATTTTGAAAAACAATGTGATTTATCTTGATCACTTGATCAGGAAGGAAGATATGCCCGCTGATAAAAAGAGATATATTTAAGAGTTTAAGGAACTTGCTTACTCCTATTAGAACAAATTTGTTGGTTACTCAACAAGCTAGCAGGACTAATGCATAGTGACTAGTGAAAAAGAGTAAGTCATTGTCTCCACCCACAAACGTCACAGCTGGATGGGACAATACATGTGGATATCATTCAAACTTACCGTTTCATTTACTTAAGTACTTACAGTAATATTAATGATTCATAATGTTTTAGAAAAAAAAGGAATTGCAATAAAGATCGCTCAAGATATAAACTAATTAGCAACCTCCTTTATTCCCTTCCTTCTTTCATCCCTCTCCCTTTTGTATGGGGAAAGGCAATGGAAAATGAATCCCACTAAACCAGCATTAAGAGGTGCTATGTGCATAATTAGTGGCAGTTGTCTGTTTTGTCACATTAATAAGCCAGAGGGCAGAGAAACATCTCCAGAATATTAGAGATCAGGAGGAGGAAAAAAGGGTGCAAAGGTTAATATAGTCCATATGTTGTTCAGCACATATGTTATCAAAATAGTAGGACAGCAGTTTTCCAGCCATCTTTCATGAAGGTAGTCTCTAACTTTGAAACTGTCCTTCCTGAGCAAAACCTCTACTTGCTCTTTAATGGTGCTCTTCAATACAGTTGTGTCCTCTTCTAAGGACTCATTCTATGTAGTGATGAGGTAACCACTGCTGTCAATAGCTGCTGCTGGCTTGGGGTGCAGGATGCCCTGGGGTGACTGCTTCGCTCTCATGCTGACCTTGAGCTGAAAGATGACACAAAAGATGGATGAAAGTTGGACAAGAGAAATATGCAAAATTTCAGAGGAAAAAAATCAGAAAAACTAATCTTCTTCCATTTTTAGATACCACCAACTCCAAAGTGCTGTGTTCTTTACAATGTATGCTAAGAGATAAGCACCAAACCCAGCGCCATAGGGTAAACTGTCATACTAAGCCTCTTGGAAACTAGTGCTTTGACTGTGATACAACTAAGTTTGTTTGAATTAGTCAACCTCTTGAACTGTCTGGGCAAAAGTTTACTCTTGAGAGAGTCAATTTGTATCAGTTTTCAGAGATGCATAATAAAATCACCCCCCAAATCAAACTCAAGGTATTGGTAAACAACCACCTGTAGCTGTTTTACCATGAGTTATAGACCATTCTCTCAACTACAGTCACTGCCTGTAAAATCACCCTGGTTGGAGGAGACCCTCAGGAGCTCTCTAACCCAACCCCCTACTCAGAGCAAGGTCAGCTGAGAGATCAGACCAGATTGCTCCAGGCTTTGTCCGTTCAGCTCTTCAAGGACAGTGTGTACCCATATTCAGGCTCTATATCTCTTGCACTTATGAAATAAAATGTGTTCATTTAAATTGACGTGTTTTAAGTTAACTTGTTTTACCTTGTATTTGCAACGGGATAAGAGTATGCAAAAGACCAGTGAGTGTAGTTTAGCTGATAAATGGCACTGCATTAACCGCAGTAACGTGAATGCTTGCAGTATATCTAGAGGGACCTACCGGTACAAACAATATTTGTCTGAAGAGACTGTTGACCCAGCTTGCAGCTTCTAGATGCTACCAGAAAAATAGGAAATGAACACTACAAGAATTGAAGTGAATAATAAAACATCCTATGGGCTAGAATCAGGTTCTTACAGAGTAGCCTTTATAAATTTAGTTATATCTTATTTTATGTATGGTTGCAGAGTAGCTTTAATTTTTAACACTACGTATTTAGTAGAAAATAGATTATATTGCGATGGCAGCACTTTTTTGGCAGGGAGCTGGTCTCATAACTATTGAATGCACGAAAATATAGCTCTACTACTTAGCTATATGTACAGGAGTAGCTACCATGTGGACATGGAAAGATTATGTGTCTGAAAGAAGGACTGTCTAGCAGTGTATTTCTATAGTGTGTACATTTTCAAGGCGATGTAACTCTCTCTAAATAAAGAAAACAAAGTATTACCCAGGGCTGTTTGGGACATTTGTAAGAAATTGCCTTTTCTTTGATAAAATGCAATTTCATCAAAAACTTTTTTTTCTTGAAGCAAACTAGATATCAGTTTTCTCGGAAAAGGCATTTGGGTGCAGGCAGAATTTATTGTCAAACTGAAGAAGAATGGGGATAAGGGGCACAGAAACACTGTCAGCTATTCCAAAGAGCCATTAGTTCAGGGGAAAAGAGATACCAGGCACTGTATCTTGCATTCGTAAGACAAGTAGGTAAATTTGCGTGGACTAGATGCTATAAAGTACCAACATGTGACACCACTTGGTTTCCTCTGTCTACATTTTTTGTTTGTACCAGGCCTTCTAAAGGGAGTTCAAGAGGAACCTGAGCTCCTGCCATCTCCCCTTGAAGTAGTGTCTGAACCACTCAGGTGTTGATATAATGAAATCTTTTGGAAATCAGTTGGATTTTACGTTGCATAAAATTGAGTGAATATTTTTGTTAGAACAGATTAGGACTTTCAGTCTGTTCCTTTCCAATCTCTTAACCAGCAGACTTATCTGGGAGATAAGTCTTTCTTTCCTTCTCTCTAATTTTTCACACTTAATGTTGTTTTGAAGCTCGTCTCTATACACACAGGTGCCATTCTTCAAATAACACACATTTCTGCAAAGACAGAAAAGCTGCTTTCTGCCCTGCTCTGATATTAACTGGCTGGTACCTCAATTTTGATCCTATTGTTGCTCTCTGCACATAAATCTTGTTTAGTCAATAGGATTTGCTTGCCTGAAGGAAAGTATGATCAACTGCATAGAGAAGCATAAAATTGATTTTTGTGCTTCAGATCCTTAAAATGTTTTTGTCGGGAAATAATTCCCAAAGCTGTATTTGGCTAATATTTCTTTTCCTTCACTGAACTTTTTTCTTATGCTTTTTCCTTGCTGAAGGATATGAACTTTTGTCTCATTTATCAAGTCGTAGCCTAAATTTTATCTTTCCTTCTATATTCTGAGTTTGCTGTATTTTAACACTTATATTCACATCTTTATTGTAACATTTTGGCATGATGCATTCTCTTGATGTATAGAGTAATGCTAATTCACCATTCATTGATTCAGGTAGGTTATTCTAAAGTAATCCTGCACAAAAATATAACGTAGCACATTGAAGCAATCTGGCAATAGGCCAAAAAGCTTGAAGGAATATAATATAGTAATAATGTATAATAGCTAATAGTGCAAAAAAATTTTTTAGTATGCTTTGCCAGTGATGTACCTCTACATGTGCTAGCTATGATACATCTGCACATGTGATACATCTGCTGCAAATGGCATGAAATTCTCTAGGATATGCTAGGCACATTGGAGAACCTGCAGTGTAAAAACCAGAGAAGTCTTTAATGGATATGAAATATATTCAATAATCTGGCCAGAGATGAAACTTCCTCCAAATGTCCTTATCTGCCATTTGGTTGGCATCCTTTTGGTTGGTTGTGTCCCTTCTTAGTGACACCTAAGTTTGAATGCTACTGACAGTTCTTGAAAGTGGTTAAGCTCTTGAAGTGAGTTTTTGTAGGAATAGGTTGCGCATGTTAATTATAAAAAAATTCTCAAAAATTTATTTCTATCAGTTCATCTTTTAGACAGTGGCTAATGTGTGCTATTTGAGAGGGGAAACAACTTTTCAATTCGTATGTTTATGCTACTTATTTTAAAGTTACCCTCACCTAGAAAATTTCCTAGGCTCTAATTTAAAGATGGTGCCATTTCTTTGGAATCCTTTCTATTTCCAATAAATTACTTCTGAAAGAGGGTGACCACAATTGATCACAATGTTCAAAGTGACTGCACATCATTGACTTAGAGCATGGCATTATAATGCTTCCAGCCTTAAACCCTAACCCTCTCTTAATACATCTTGACATTTTGTTTGCTTCTTGATTACTGCTGTGCACTGAGCAGATGTTTTCATGGAGTTGTCTACAGTGACAGCAAGATCTTTTTCTTGAGTGATTACAGTTCATTTATAACTCAGCTATGCGTATGAGCAGTTGAATTGTCCTTGCTAGCATGTATCACCTTGAATTTATCTGCAGTGAATTTCATCTGTCATGAATGTTGTGCAGACACTTTAGTCTGGCCATCTAGAATTCTCTGAAGTCTTATTTAGTCTTGGCTGATCTAAATCATGTCACATAAAATACGATTGTCCTGGCAAAAAAAAAATGTTTTGATGTTAAAGGCCTTATTCCGGATTATTAACAATATTTATTGCTATTTGTCTCAACTACTGCCCAGATTATGCAAGATATTTTCCAAGTCAAAAAGAAAGCAAGAGCTATCCTCCAAGGAGTTCAGCTATTAAACACAGTTTTGAGGCAAGGGATCGACAACATAACTGGAATATTCAGGATGATCATTAGCTACACCTTGTTAAAAAACAAACAAACAAACAAAAGCAAGCTATAATTTTTAATAACTTTGGGGAAAAAAACCAAATGTTCCCAGATACACTTCAGGCTACTCAGTGTACACAGCTAGTATCCCCGCAGGCAACATTACAGAGTTTCATTCCTGTTGTGGATTCCTGCGACAATCGTCCTTCTGTGATGAAATGTGACAATCAAGTCTGACCCTTTTTTATCTTTTTACCAGTTTTTAACCCCAGGCAGAACTTTACCCCATGATAGATTATTTTTTTAAGCAGCTTTTTGTAAGGAATGCTGTTAAAAGCTTTTTAATAAATAATGTTAACTGCTTCTCCTCTAACCACTATTTTCACAACATCCTCAGGCTCAGATTCAGCAGTCAATCCGTATTTAGCAGAACACTCCATCCCAAGCTAAAAACTAAACACATGCCACAGCGCTTTGCTGAAGACAGTTGCACTTAAGCATGTTTTCAGCTTTGCAGAACAGGTGACTTACAGACTAGATTAAGCAGAAGCTCAGCAGAGACTTTCACGTCCAAAGCACTCTTCATATTATCTTAATCTCTCAGCCTTTGTCTTTTTTTTCTTTTTTTCAGTACAGCCACCTGCTATGTATGTAATATATTGATTGAAAACCTCCTGGGACATTGACTGCTTTGCTTTGCTGCCTGCCTGCCTGACACCTAGTCCAAGAAAACACCCATCCCCACTTGGGTTTTCTAGATGAAATGTTGTAGATAGATAGATATCACAATCACAGAATCACAGACTGGTTGAGGTTGGAGATCATCCAGTCCAACCCCCTGCCAAAGCAGGGTCACCCAGAGCACGTTGCACAGGGTCGCATCCAGGCGGGTTTTGAATATCTCCAGAGAAGGAGACTCCCCACCCTCCCTGAACAGCCTGTTCCAGTATCTATAGTACTACTGCTGGTAACCTAGTAGCTAGTAGCCTTTCCAGTAATTTGGAAAGGCAGAAAACCCGCTTGTGTGCTTGATTACTATTTGTAAGTGTAATATCTTCATAGAACTGAGATTGCCACATTCCACTCTTGTATAGCCTCAGTGGAGAAGTGGCTATCCATTTTGCCTGAAAGCAAGATGAAAAGTGTTCATTCTTCTGTAGCTAATTCCAGGGAGAGAAAGTTTCAATATGACACTTGTGCCTGCAGAAGTCTAACATTCATGGTAGCCCACAGATCACCCAAACAGCTTTCAGACGTAGTTCTGTTTCTTCTTTCCCCAATTAATCCTATACAAACATTCTGCAAATTACTTCAATGTCTGGCAACACAGGAGATTGGTGTAGATCAGGGTTCTCAATTTCCCCCGTCACCAGTTTGGCAACGATAGCCAAGCAGAAGAGCCTTTTACAGCACTGAATGAAGACTAAATCTATAAAAATTTAATTAACCTCTGCAGAGCTTATTGAATCCTAACCGAGTTTAATAACAGTTTTTGTAAGTTAGGAAATGCTTGTCATATTTTTGAGTCTTGTACAATAGTTTGAATTGGCTATATATACAAACCAAATTTGTAAAATGAAATTAATAGATGCTGTTATTAGGATTTACTGGTGTAGGAGTTGCCACCTACATATACAAGTAAAAAACCATTTCTGCTCTAAATACAGCTTTTATTTATTTTCCTAAAATATAGATAACTAAAAAAGAAGAAAAACAAAATCAAAAAAGGTTACGTGAATCAATGCATGGAAACGAAATAGTAACATACTTTATTTTCTACTGACTGGGCTTAACACAGCTTGTGCTCTTTTGGTCCTGTAGATGTCATTGTGAGTTATGTCAGTTCATGATGAAAGAGTGGGTAGAAAATGAGTTGGTCTGGATTGATCCATCCCCCTCCTCTGTTTCAAGAGGATTAAGTCAAAAAGTTTTTCTCCAGACCTATCAAAGCTACCTTTGTTATTTATAGTTGTTTAAGGCTGTCACATCTCCATCTCAAGGTCATTGACCAAGACTCCATTGAGCAAGGTAATGTGCACAAAGCAAGGTGAGGGAAAAGGTGTTTTGCTATTGAGAGATTAGCTCTGAGAATTGAAGGATGCAACTGAGTCAGAGGGAAGTACGAGGAAGGAATGAAACAGTGCTGGTCAGCCTGGCGGAGTAGGCAGCACAGTTCTGCTGGAAAGGAGTTAGGAGGCAACTCCTTGCTGTGGGGACAGAGACAGGTAGGCATAGATAGGCAAAACCTTCTTTTCTATGTGCATTCTGTCCCCTTCACCCAAGCTGTAAGTGAAATACAACAACTTCTGATGCATTGGAGCCTCTTTTTAACAAAGTGGAAAGAAGTTCTTGGTCCTGCTTTTCTTCCTTTTCAATTAAATCCTTGTCCAAGTGTTTTTCTCCTTTTCTAGAAGCCCACAGGAAGAATCCTAGCCTTCCCCACACTGCTGACATAAGTTCTTAAAGTCAGACAGCGAAGTCTCATGCTTTAAAGAAGTCTCACAAAGAAGCCACGTGTGACAATCAAAGAAGCATAGATTTAAAAGGGATCTCTGCTTAGTCTATTATCCTCTTTTGGTACCAGCCACAAGCCTGGCTTCTGCAAGAAGAAGGATTTCCATAGAATGACCATTGAATAGCAGTGCAAGAACCACAGAGAGAATCAGTCATTGCCCAGTGTTGTCATCCCAAGGGAAAAAGCAAGGCAATTTTCCATCAAAAAATATTGGGCAACATAATTGTCCCTCCCCTCCTCAGGGGTTTGAGGGAGCAAAGTATTTATACTTCTGGAGGTGGTCTGAGAGGACCAATCCCTGAATGAAAATCTGGCCCAGAGGCTCTCATACACAGTTTCTGGATCTGATACCCACCTTTCTCATCTCTCTCTCCTCTCTCTGTCTGGCTTTCTCTCTTATGATGTATTTATCCCTTTGTCATTTTGCTTTTCTGCAGACCTTTTAGCTTCTCTTCCTCATTTATTTGAGTAGAATTTTAAGAGTAAAGTAAGGATATATGAAAGCTGTCATTTTTCCCCCCATTTTCAGCATTAAAAAGACCACACTTCTTGTCTTTTTAAATGAACTCTGCTTTTGGACTAAGATAGATAGATTCATCACAAATTTTCTATTTGTTTAAAGAAAAAATAAGACATATTTGTTTTCCATTCATGAGCTCACTTGCTATCTTCGAGACTTAGAACGGAGGCTCAGAATATCTAAAAGACCATGTAAATCTCAAGAGTAAATATCATGGCCAAAAAGTTCATTTCTTTGACACACTATGACTCTCTTCAATACAGTGAAAGGTCAGATGTGCAGTAAATTTACTGAGGCCAGGACACTATCCTAATAAATCTTATCAACTTCATGTCAATGTGTCAGAAACTTGCTTTTTTTTTTCTATTTTTCACCCCTCCATAAAAATATATCAATTTGCTACAAGACACTCAGCCTCCATGTACCCTAATTAATAACATTCTAAAAAATAAAAACAAAACTGACCCCACAACCCTTTGAAAGAGAGGCATTTCACTGCATATACTTGTCTTGCTACAGAGACAGGAAGAGAACAAATGTGAAAAATGGCATTATGTTGCTCAGTGTGATATTGGAAAGTGTTCAGATGTTCTGGAGGTGATCTCAGCATCTATATAAAAGACTCAAGATACGGAAGAAAAGCGATGTTGGACCATTCCCGAAATTTCAAGTCTACTCTTGAAACACAGATAACATTTTTTCTCCATTCTAACTTCAAAACACTTATTTCAAGAGCTGCTGTTCACATCATGCAGTGTTTCTCTTCCTGTCTAATGAGAAATTGAAGATTTTCAATGCTGAAATATCTTATTTCAGATCATCAGCTGGCAAAAATCATCCAGTCTCCATTACATACCTATTTGCACCAGCTGAGGTTCTGACCACAGATGTTTTCCTGCCAGTGAGTAGGAAACAAGCATTCATGTGAAGCAATAAGAGTAACCTGAAAGCTAGAGAGCCCTCTATTAACTATTCATGACTAGAACAAAAGAAATACTATGTGTTCCTATTTGCAGCAGCTCTTAACTTTTGGGCAACTCTATAACACAGGGAAGAGGGAAGCAGGACCATCCACACTTGCAGAACTGCATTACTCGTGATTAGGGGAAACAGATTAAATATGGCTCAGGGCTTTTAGTGACTCATTTTTCATTCCGTATGTGCAGTCATGTGCTTTAGCTACCGTTAGTCCAGCTAGAAAGGATGAAGAGATAGGAGAAATCTAAATTAATGTTTCAAAACCCATTAATGTAAAATAAGCTAAACCAGCGTTTTCTGTAATTGGAAAACAACATATTTTATATATCATAGTTTGGGATCTAGGGACAAATGCTGGACCTGTTATGGAGCTGGAGATCTTCATTTTACAATGACAAAAATTCCTCTTCTTTCTTATAGACCCTGTGTATTATAAGATACTCGATTTTCAACTTACATAACAACACTACCGCTCATTCTGCATCCAAGTGAGAGCACCCTAATCTCAAGCAAGAAAAATTCCATGTTTAGGCAAAATGGAGAAAAAGCCCCAGAAACTTTGCATGGTTATGTTTCAAACAATACAGTGTCTGCCTAAAGGCATTCAGAGATTTTGAAGGTTGGAAGGAACTCAGGGAGAGAAATAGACCACAGGGTACGGTGCAGGTGAGGAAGGCATAAAAATGCAATTTATCATCTGCTTATGAAGTTTATTACATGAGTATCAACACCAGGTGGGTTTTTGAATGAGACGTGTATATTCCTCGGCCTTTCCAGCAAAACATCATCAGCCTTCACAGCAGTTTAGTGCTGGATGCAAGTGCATTAAAATACAGGATACTGGCACTTCTCAGTATATCAAATATATATACTCACATTCTGCAGTAATGGTCATTACCATGGGCTATAGGACAAATAGGTTTCAATGGGTCTTTTAAAATTTCATTTTAAATACTGCCAGAAAATGACAAATGTGCTATCTAGTTGCAGGGAGAGCTTGGGAAAGGAAAATGTATTATCCAAATATGCATTTAGCTCAGAAAGGGCACTGAATACTCCTAACACTTGTGAGCAGTACCATGAGATTAGCTCACTACAGGCTGTCAAGGACATGCCAATTTATAATGTTTAATTATATATATCTTATGTTATAATTACACCTCACTAGTAGCTTTGGTTGTTCTATTGTCAAGGCATTTTAATGATTCCCATTTCCAGATAAACCATAACCAAATGAAAATTACCTATTAAGATGATTATCTTTGCTAGTAGAACACAATTTAGCTCAAATTATTTTTTTAAAGGGATGCTCATTATTTATTCTTTTCTGCTTACTTTAACAAGGCTTTTTTTGCTGAGAGTAAACATATTTTGTATCCTGGCTCTTAGCTAAAGAAAGGAAAAAGCTGGAGGGTAAAAGGAGAGAGAACCTTGGTCATCGATCAGTAGCCTTCATGAGCATAAAGGCATAATAGTTAATCTATCACTTTGTTCTGCATTCCCCAGGTAGGAAAAATGGCCATCACTAAGAACAAGGATTGCCATCCCTGGTGATACATATCAAGTGTAACAATTGCTGTCAGTGGGCTCTCATTACTAAGAACAAGGTTTCTTTCCAAGCCAAATTTAATTTAATTTTCCGTATGTTGGAACTTTTCCCAGTTTGCTTTTGTTACTCAAAGTACCATAACTTGGGATTCATCAGTTGCCTTCTATTGCTGCATAGTCACTTTTACTATTAGATGCTTCATTTAGAAATTAAGTGTTTAGTCTTCATTCCACATGTAAGTGATAGAGAGAGGCAGATACTTAGCTTGGATGCTCTGCCCTTTGGAGTCCCCATGGGCTATAAACTATGCGTTAGTACATAAGTTAGGAGGAGTAAATTTCTCTTTTATAAGGTCTTATCAAAAAGTCCCATCTAAGGTCAGGGTCTTGCTAAGCTTAGTACAGTATAAACCTACATTAGGCCCTCTGCAAATGCGCAGAGACTCAGATCAGGTCCTCAGACAGTGCAAGTTATAGCTTTCAATGGTTCTTGGGTTTTTACTTCACAGGAATTACACTGGTTGACACCAGGTGTAGATGTGATCCTTTATCTAGCTGGCATTCTTGTCAGGAAGTCTCTCATACCTGTTCAAATGCTACTGAGGGCCTAAAATAGAAGCACTAAGGTCACATCTGCTCTGCACACAGAAAGGACGGGGTGGAAACTTCAAGGCAATGTGAATAAAAAGGGATTTGTCAGTGTTGTGGTGGCTATCAGTGGGAACTCTGCCTGTCAGCATAGCATCACAGTCAAAAAAACCCTCACTGTGTGAAAGAGAATCATGGCTTCAGTCAACCCAGGTTGTTACACTAGAGTCATGAATGAATAAGTGGAAATGAAGAATGGTGGCATTTTGGCTGCATCATTTGAGGTTTTGGGAGGCTTTGCTGCATTATTTTTAAAGGCAGTAATGTGCAGCTCCTCTAGTTGGCTAGAGCTTTTCCACTGGTAAGATGGTGACTGGGAGCCAGCAGTGCTGAATGACTGGGAGCCAGAAGTTCAAGACTGTGATGGGGAGGGGGGAGAATTTGAAGTGAAGCTTCACAGGTGGGTCATTGTATGGCCTTTTTGAGAGGTTTAAATATGTAGAATATAATTGGGAAATAGGCCATAGCAAGCGTAAGGTGGGGCAGAAAAATAAAGAATAGTGCTTGAGGTTTATTTTAATTGTATCCTCCTGCTTGCTTATGTAGCAGAATTTTGGACATGAAGAAGTAAGCTCAGTCTCTGTAGAGATGTTGGGAGACCCAGCTGAATGGGGCTAGTAGAAGAGAGAGGGTTCTCTGTCTCTGTACAAACTGATCCCTGTTGCACTACTCCCCTCTTTTGAACACTGTAAAAGCACAGTCGGATCTTCCTCAGGATAAATTCCTTTAATTTAGGCCCCAAAGTCATAGAAATTAAGATACAACTGTGATTTGCAGCCACACTGGGGCATGTATATGTTCTTAGTTACGTTGGGTCCCAGCCCCATTCCCAAGGCCAGACAATGTTTTCAGGGGCAGGGATGTGGCATAGACCATAATTTCTTTCGGGGAAGCCAGTACACGTTAGTGTGCACACAGGCTCTCATCCATGTGCTCTGGATGCCCTTCAGATCACCAGCAACTAATGCTGAACGGGGCCCTGGGCACAAGGTGTCTCTTCCGAACCCACGTTACAACAGGGTAGCTCTTATGTCTCAGGTCTTAGTGGGCTTTTTCTGTATTCCGCTTAGCACCTGTAACACCAGGGTTCCAGAGTAAGAGCTTCATTTACCAGGAGACAAAATATTATGGGATGTGATAGAGCAGGACGAGCGCTCAGGAAGCTGGAGAGCGGCAGAGAACAGCAGGATAAGATTGGGGGCAGCCTGGGCCTGCTTTGCCAACAAGCAGCCACTACTTATGATACAGTCTCCTATTAAATAATGATGACTCACTCTCCAGACAGTAATTTATTTATATGCCTTCTTTAATGTTTTGCAAATCACTGCTTTAAAAAATGCCCAGCTGGAAGACAGGAAGGCTTGGGAGACAGAGAATCAGCCTGATAGAGAATCAGATTAAATAAAAATGACATGGAATTTGACAGCGAGTGCACGTGGTTGGAAATAAAAAACATAACCATCCCCCAAGCAGAAATGCAGCCTCATTGCTGGGACTGGTTGCAGTAGCTTGAGAGACCAAGTTTTTACTCTGTCTAGTGAAACAAAAAATTGAAAAAGATAGGAAGAGGAAAAGAGACATTGGCTTATATTTAGTGACAGCATTTTTTTCAGTCTGAAACACCGATGAGCTTTTACATTTTTTCAAGCCAGACGGACTACTTTGATGTCATAGTCTGAATTTTGAAAAATATGGCTATGCCTTGTGAGGACAGACCAGTGGAACCAGTAAGAGAAGAAACTTTTAACGTGTAATTAATGCCACAGAAATGTGTATAGCTCACAAATAGAAAATTATCATATGGACCACAGGGGAGGCTTCAGTGCATGTTGTAGAAGGTGCAACAGTCTGGGTTTGGTATCTGGATTGGCAACAAGGTAAGGACAAGTGGATGAGACAAGGCTAAAATTCCTATTTGATTTCTAATTCTGTCACCGAGGATTTTCCATGCCTGTGTGCCTTGATTCCCCTAAGAGTGTGTGGAGGTTAATGTCTTCCTTTGTAAAGTGCATTCAGCTTCATAGGTGTAAACTGCTTTATAAAGGGCCAAAGTGGGGATTTCCAGGGGACTGACTCCGTTTCAAAGGCAATGGGGCTGAGCATCAAATGTACTGTTGGTGCTTTTGAAAATCTACCCTAAACGCAGTTAATATTCAAGCACTTCAGCTGACGCCCTCAGGCACTGTCCCAGGCAGTTCCCCGTTCCCTTCATGCCTATGAATTGCTGGAAGTTATTCCAGTAGCTGTGCAGCCTGGAACAGCTCAGCTCCTCTTGGCATTTGCTTTGTAATGATTATTAACTTTAATACACCCTGCTTTTATTGACACTACTTCCATATCTATCCACCTGCCTTTACCCATGCCTGGATGCACAACCTGTCATCTGAGCTACTCTCACTGTTCAGAGCTGGTGCTTAAAACCCAGACAGGGATTTTATTGTTTGCTGGACAGCCAGAATTTGGCCAAACTGCATTCACTCTCTTTATAAGCTAAATTTCAGTTGCTCTGACAACATGGCCAAACAACAGGACTGTCTATTGTACCTCCTTAAAAGGGGTCAGATGCTTCATTGCAGATTTAAATGTAACCAAGGTCATGACTGCATGGGTGGCTCAGACAGTCCCAGCCTCCTCTGCCCAAGCTCTTATCTGGCTGGATATGAGCCAGCTCCTGTCAGGAAAGCATAAAGCTCATAAGTCTTACACAGTTAGTCTTCTCCAGAAGTACTAATGTACTAATGTGGTTATGCAACTTCTGGATGGGAATGCAGTCAGAGAAACTCAGGTCTTAGTGCATGTTGATGTAGTAATGCTTTCTCCTTAAATGTTCACATACTGATGCTTCACTTAATTTGTGCTTTCCAGAAAGCTACTGAGAAAGTCTGAACCTCTGTATTTTATCCCCCCTCCCAGCCACTGACTTGGAGTTCCCCGTTGCCTTGGTTCATGTTCTCTGTACACACCTTTTTTTAGGGGTATCCTGAGCTCATCTGAAGATTCAGAGGTCCTTTGGTTAGAGGCCAAATGCAAGTGGAAAGAATTACTTATTATCATCAGAATTCTCTTAATTCCAGGATAATAAAGGAGCATAGAATGGTGTATTTTCATGTTAAATTAATATTTTCCATGTTGTTTTAAATATCAGGAGGGCACAGCGACAAATCAGTTAAAAACCATTTTTGAATAAATCCAGAGTTGCAAAATCAAATGATGCTCTGGATTTGTGCTGCAACCTGTTCTCAGGTGACCCACTTGTCCACGGGTGAGTGCTTGTCCTAGATGGAAATCTTATTGCCTATCTGCCTATCCATCTTCAGCCTTTGCAAAATTCGTCACTTCGTCTTAGGAAGGCTTGTGTTTTTAACGATAAAATGAATGCGCCTCTGGAATTACCTAATGCTGTCCGTTGGCTATAGAAGGGGCACAGGCACTTGGCTTTCACTAAACACCTGACTTAAATATCTGTGATGTGACTTTGAGCTTTAGCCTTTGGCAGGCATTGGTAACATTAGCTACTGGACACAGACATGACACGTGGCTCTGATGTGCCACTTGAATTTAGACTTTTTTTTACCTTAACATTTATTTAAGCATTGTTGTTTGAAAAGATAATTAACCACAAAATCAGGAGGAAAACACACAGTAGCCAATGATCTTCTCATATCAATTCTTTGCTCCTGTGACTCTAAGCTTGTTATTTGCGCTGAGCTTTTGCTGTGAACTTCAGTGACAGAGAAGCATTCATTGTGGTAACTGCTGTGTAAAACCTGTAGCTCCATTTACACATTGGAGTAAGTCAGACCCCCACCAGGTCTCTGCTTTTTGTCTGCAGTGATCTATCCCAGACCACAGCACAATTCAATTAACGCTGCATTTCTGTTAAACGTGTCCACCAGCAATTCACATCAAACCTGTTCCATCAGTTGCTTGCAAAGTGCTCATCAATAAATCCTAGCCTAGCAGCTGCTTTAAAAAGTAGAAAAACATCTGGATTTGGAGCTCAGTTGTGTGTTGAAGCCACCACCTACGGAAGGCAGGGCAGTATGTGGAGGCACAGCACCATAAGGGAGGGTTGTGTGCACTGTAGCTGATAGCAAGATTCCCCCAGGAGGTCTGGGGTAACATAGGTGACAGCGTCCTTGGGAACTGCAAGCATGGATAGAGATGGGGGAGGATGTATGAAGGGGGTGGGTCCTGTCACCTGGCTTTTTGTACAAATACACGCATCCAGGACCCGCATGGGATCCAAGTAAATGTGACCTTTCAAGGTGCAATTCAATTGCTCTCATTATGGTTATTGCATCAGGTGCTGTTATGCTCAATTTGTCTGCTTTTCTGCTTGTTACTATCTTCTTATTTTTTCCCCGCTGTTCTTCTCTTTGGCTAGATGGCTGTTGAGGGCATTCAGTTCCACTTAGTTTTGATTTCAGTGAAATACTTTTTGACATACAGAAAAAGCTAGGTTGAGGATTTTGTTCTCTGTCCTTTTTCTGAGGTACATGCATTTGCTCCTGTACTACTGTGTGGACTATACACAGGCTTTGGTCTTCAAGAAAGAGGGAGTAATATTGTTTTGATCTCCAGACATTTTGCAATGTCATAATCTCTTTGTGTAACACATCCAAAATCTAACATCAAGAAAAATTAGGGTATGTGTAGGATGGACTATATACCACAGCAGCAAGTCCTTGTAATTTTCCATCTTAAATGTGACCTTCAATATGAATTAATATTTATTCTTCTTTTCCCTTCCCTTTGCTCCAGAATTCATATCAACATTACAGCACTGTTTAATTCCTGCTTGCAAAGCCTGCTTTCATTTGGGCCTGGAGTCAGGATCCTGATTTCAGTGGGATAACCCTGTAAAACCACAATGAAGGAGGAATTGCAGCTCTTCAGCCTTGACTCTTTTTCCTAGGCTCCCCTCTGGATGTTTTCTCAAGAAACATACACCTGAGGACTCTCTGGTGGATATCTGCTAATGGTATAGGTCTCAAAATTTTGCACAGATTTAAAAATGGCTTTTTGATAAATTAGCTTGTCTCTGGTGTCCTACCATTGGAATGAGCTGTTTTTAAAAAGGCAAAAATTAGAATCTGGAACCTATTGCAATGGAAAATGGTCAAGAAATGACCTAGTTATAAAAAGCACAGCATATCAGCACAGACTGCTCTTGTTGGGAAGGTATTCTTGGCCTGATATCTATAATTACTGCAACAATCAGTAGAAACTTACTTTCCCTTATCTCCCTCCAAGGAAATTAAAAGTATTGTTTCCATCTACACCTATGCCAGAGCTGTTTTCTTTTTTCACTCTGATAGACATTTTTTTCTGTTCACTGGTCTTCACCCTGTTTAAACACAATCCAATAAAACCCAGAATGGCCAGGTAGATTCTCTTTAATTTATCAAAATCCCATCTGGCAAGCTTTAGGTCAGGTCACTTATTTGCTTTCAGTCCCTGCCTTAATCTCCAGATTTCTCATTATCTACTTGGAGTCTTCTGTGTATAAAACCTTATTTTAAAAATATGTAATTCCAGCCACAAGGATTATGTCATTTTTATCACCTGTTCTACCAGTCCAATCCTCATCTTGACATCAGTGACACCACCAGCAACTTAAAACGGGTCTTTTTCCTGATCTTTTTGTGTTCTTAATAATCATTTACCCAGAAAGGACAGAAAACACTATGGGAAAACAGAAAAGAAACTAATTTGCAAGATTTCAGAGACCATCTTGTCTTATTAGGAAAGAAGTATAACTTGGGTTAACTGGGAAATAAGACACAAGCCTCAACAGGGTATGACATTATGATAATCTGAAGCTATTTGGCATTGTGGGATGTGTCTCCTTTAGCCCACCAATATGTTTTTGGCAAATGGCACATTAGTTGACACCCTATCAGCGGAAATTATTCTCTGTTCACTGTTTGACTGGTCCTACACTGGCTCTTGCAGGGTAGCTGGAAGCATGCTCCAGCTCCTTTCATCCCCAGCATGTGCCAGGTCGCAAACCCCATGGTTTTGGTTGTGAATAGGGTTCGTTTGAACGTATTGCTACTGAGGAAAGAATATGTCCATGATTGTTTGTCTCTGGTTAGCCTGCACCCAGGACTAAACAATAACCAGTTGTTCTATCACCCAGTCTCCCCTCCCCAACCAAGAAAGGGAATTGGGAAAAGGAGGGAGACTCAGGGGTTGACATTTAAACAGAATTAATAAAATAAGAAAACCAATATTAATACTAATACAAAAGACACAAAGTTATACTTAGCTCATACAGTGGTGGCAAGTCCCTCCAGGGATAGCTACCATTGAGGAGCTGAAAAGGAAGGAGAGCAGAGCAAAAAGTCTCTCTATCCCCAGCAAACGTTCCATTTATAGTGACCGTGATGTTAATGTTACAGAACACACCTGTGGGTCAGCCTGGGGCAGCTGCCCTGGCTTTCACTGCTAATGGCCTTGATCACCATCCCACAGCTGGCCACAAACTGAAACAAAATGTGACAGAAAATTGATTCTGTAAATTTTATCCCTGCAAAACCAGGACATTGTCATACTGACTTGAGCTCTCTTTTAACATCAGATGAACTTAAAGAAAATAAATAAATTATTCTAAGAAGACAAAGTTTGGTTTTTCCCTAAGAATATTGGTTGCATACATAACATTTATAACAATGTTAAAGAAGGAAGCACCAATGAAATGCAGTTCTAGATCATGCTTTCTCAGCTGCTCTAATACATCAGAAATTTAAAGCCTGGCTGTCTGCTTCCCCTTAGTCTCAATCTTCTTTATTTTCATACTATATCATGAGTCAAAGTGGAATCTCTCTCTCTTTTGCATCTCATTTTAACTTCCTTCTTTTACCAAAAAAGAATGTAATATTAAATGTTTAATATCTTTATTGATCAGGAGTGGCCAGAACTGTATGCACAGCTCCAGATGAGAAAAGACTGTTGCTCTGGAAAGCACAATTAATACTTCCTTGTATCTATTTGAAGTACTCAACCTGATACCTCTCAGATTCACATTTGTCTTTTCCATGACCATACTATGTTGGTGGCTCACAGCCATACTCTGATTGACTAATACACCATGTTATATTTTCCTGTCAGCTGTTTGCACTGTACAGATTGAAGCTTTACTAGATAAATTGTTCCTAGTCACCAAGTGTGTGACCTTATAATTTCAAAGTATTAAATCTCATCCCATTTGTCTTATTTCAGTTCCCATTCAATTATTTCAGTAGATTTAACTCCTCTGTGTCAGTGATGTCTCTCAGTTTTTGTCATCAGTTTAATTAGCATACTCCTAATTTTGCCAAATTTATTAGTGAAAGCATTAAACAAGATCATTGCCAGCACCCAATACTTAAAAGCCTCCTCAGAAAACCTCTTTCCTTCTCCTTCAGCCCAGTCCACTGACGTCCTCTAATTGCCTCTCATCCTCTTACTTACCTTGTAGCTACTGTTCTTCCCTTGTTCTTCCACTGAACTAAACACTTTCTTTGGAACGTCTTACTAAAAATTTCACTTATATTTAAATAAGTTAATGTAACATCTAAATCAGCAGTTTCCAGAGGATGAGTGCATGTGACAACAAAGAACTCTTTTCCATATCAGTGATAAAGGAGAAAATGCTTTTCCCATAACTAATGACATATGCCGTGCAGTACTCTATCCCCCTGGAAAGATGACATATGCTTTGAGTACAAGGTTGGACTACATAAATCCTGAGGTCCCCCTCAAAAGGAACTGTTTCTGTGATAAAAAAGTCAGACTTGAGAGATAAGGAGAGGAGGATAGCTCTACTGCTTGGCATTAAGAACAGGCTGGCCACACAGTCTTCATCCTTTCTCCAGGCTGGACAAAGCCCTGTGTAGCTTGGTCTGACCTCAGAGCTGATCCTGCTTTGAGCAGAGACTTGTGATGGTCCTTCCAACCTGAATTTTCCTATGATCCTATAAACCTACATTTTACTTTACTTCACCTGTCCAAAAATGATATACCTAGGCTCCAGGTTACCCACATCATTGACAGAGAGACAGACATTTCTCCAAAGGCAAAGCTTACTACATATACATTCTCAGTTGGAACGAATTAGTGAAGAGTGAATTGTCTATCACTCTTCACTAACTCCATAGAGGAAGCTTGTAAGAGCCCAGCTTCGATTAGCTGTGACTTTACATGGTTAAGGTTGGTCAGATGAATCCTGCCTCAGTGTAGTCCACTGTACCATATATTTCACAAGTTGCTAAATTAAACACGATGCAAAAGGGTGAGTTTGGATTACAATTACATCCATGTAAACCTTCACTAGGGTGCCTCGAATGACTTGTTTTGGGACGGATATGGTTTTTTTAATTCCAGAACTGAGACTGTGAACAAAAGGAAAGGTCTGAATATCTTCTGTTGTTTTTTTGAGAGGGGGTTTGTTTTTTCCCCAATATCATTTGATATGATGAACTCCTCTTTTACCACTCTGTCTAGAGTTGTTATGAAAAAGCTTTCTGCATGTACATGTTCAGAGAACATAAGATAAAGCTGCCTGAATTGTTAGGAACAAACCTCATGTTCCTCACATACATACAAAACAAACCACCTCGTGCATATAACATACCACACTGTCTGCACTCTCTCCCAGCCTATAAATAGTGACTGTGGAGGGAAAATGTGGTAAAATATCACCTAGGGATAGAAGGTTACTGAGATTATGATGCTGATGCAATGCCTGGAGCTAAAGGCTGAAATTTCTTCATGTAACACCGAGGCAGCTTTTTTTTCTATCCTGAGGGCAATATTTCACTCTGCAGCTCCTCAAAACAAAAGGCCAAAGAAATATTACATAGATTCCTTGGGTGATTTTTTTGCCACACAAACATGTATAGCCCACATGGTTTTATTCCATTTCCTTTTAAACACCAGCTACTAATGAATAATGTGCAGGTTGAATGTGTTTCATATATGTAATGGAAAACAACTAGAAGAACAAAAAGCTCAGGCTGTAAAGTCAAATAAGTAAAACTCAGGAAATGCCACAGTTAAGGCTGTTCATGCAACTTGACCTTGAGTCTCTTGTGGCTCTGCCCTGGGTTGCAGTTATTGCGTGTTATTTTCCAAAGGCACATGTTGCAATTATGCTATTTCAATCTGCTTCTTTGTGCCCCCACTAAAAAGTATCACATTTCCAAAAAGCTTTCTGTCCCTCTTGTCCTTAACTTCTGCCTTTCCTGAAAAAATAATATAAAACAAAATAAATGAATAAACCAACCAATGAAAGTAGGGTTAAAGTATGCCTTGCAAGATTTTTTTGCCTTGACTTTAGGAGAGCCAGGCGTTTTGCTCACTTTAGCATTATTTTGGCCCTTATGTGAGAAAGCTCTGTTTAAATTGAAGTGGAAGGTGACAGTAGAAGTCTTTACATCCTTCCACAGGTGCCCTTGAAAAGAGCAGTGTTTTCCATTGGATTACTGGGGGGTGGCACTGCTTTGATGTCTTCAGAGCTCCAGTAATGAGTACTGTTTCTATAGTCTATAGAAAAGTAACTCCCAAGGTTACAAAGGGTTTTTGCCATCATAGAGGTAGGAAGGCAACAAGGCATTGAATCACAACTCAGCACCTTAATTGCAGGACTATTCTGCCGATTTTCCCATACTTTTTTCCTTCTTAATACCTACATCAAACACTAGGATTACCCTAGCGATGAGCATGGTACAAATGCCCTGACAAAACATCTTACACTGCTTGTAAGATGGTTTATGAATCTCTTGTGAAACCACCTCTCATAGATTTTTGAAAACTACATTTCTCTCTCTATTAGTTTTCTTTCTTAGCCTTGTAAACACATATGGAGTGAGTTAATTTTACACAGTTATTGTCTGTCAGTTATTACTTTATGCGTCATGAGGTTTATTTGGAAAAGAAAATTAGGGTGCTGCTCCTTCAAGCATTAAGCAGATGTTCAATGCTAGCAGCGAAAGCAGCCCCCCTGAAATCAATTAAATTATTTGTACGTGGGAGGCTAAACAAACCTGCCTGCATTTGCAGGAATGGGGACCTCTTAGTTAAAATAATACGTGTATTGGGTAAAGGTCCGAGATTTCCAGTTAAGACAGCTGGTCGTAGAGATATTGTTTGCTCTGTTTCTTTTTTTCCCCTCTGACCTCCTTATTAAATGTATACTGGAAAAGGGGCAGCAGCTAGACCTAGACACAGAAATAGCAATGTTTTATGGTATTTGTCTGTGTATATTCAGATATCACCAGCATATGGTGACTCCTCCTCCACAGCCAACCTTCTCCTCCCTCAATCTAATTAAAATTAACTGAGAAGGGAGCTATGAATCTTTCTTTTTTTTTGTTTGGCATCACACATTAAAAGGTGACAGCTCTATCATATCATAGCAGCAAACCTTTGCCTCATGCCTGAATCACACTACATTTCTCCAGGAAGAGAGACCTGTTATCATTCTCACACTTTCAAACACATGTGGCCACATTGTATAGCACATTGTTGCTCTAATATGTTTAGGAATTTGTGCTGCCTGTACTTTGTGTGTGCAATTTTAGAGCTATTTTAATGTTGAGTTCCTTAGAATGGACTGTAGACCCATTTCAACTGTTCATATCAATGCCTATCAGTGATTTTCAGATACCTAAAACATATAAATACATGCATTTTTTATTAATTCTTTACATAACCAAAGAAAGAAAATTTATGCTTTTTTAAAATACCATATTTGGTTCTCCATTCTTTTAAGTAACAGTTAATATAGCCTTTCTTTTCTTTCTGATAGGAAGTAGGGGTGGAAATGGAGCAGACTCCAAATTTTGTCCCATGACGAGAATCAGACCATATCACTTAAGTGCTTTGTGCCTCAGTTTCCCCATTTGTAGAGTAGAAATACTAATGATATTGGTTTGGAGACACCACCCATATTAAAGTGGTGCCCAAATTTCTATTAATACAGGAAAGAAGACTTAATTAATAGTTAATCCTGTAATTAATACAGGAGAGAGACTCCAACTCTGACCAAATATCCTGAGGGGAGAGGTGAAGACAGCACGTAGCCTTCCCTCCCCAGCTTGGGAAGGGCACAGCGGACTGAACAAAGTGCTCTCCTACACTACCAGTTTTGCCCTTGATTTTACCCAGAGCATTTCTAACTTCCTTGATCAGTGCAGGCAAAGTCCATCTGGGAACCCCTTCTCCTCCTCTCACGCCGTGGCATGCCCAAAGTCTGATGGTAGGATTTTTTTCTAGTCTAATAGCCCTCATCGAAATCACCCCTTGATTTATGGCAGTGACAAGAGCTTTGCAAATCTCCCTGCTTTGTACCAGAGAGCCGGACAGCACACGCTTCTTTAAACCTTTGTATTTATAGCGAGGACAGAAAAAGCTGTGGGCATACACCCACGCAAATCACAGAACCTGAGATCTTCACATCTCTCTGCAAACTTCAACTCCTTCGACAATAAGCTGCACATTCTAATTTTTCATGAACAGCAAGTTTCTGGCCCTGAACTGCAATTGCAGATGCAGAAACAATTGCAACAACAACAACAAAAAAAAAAAAAAAGAAAAAGAAAGACCATTGTCTTTTTCGTGCAGGTTTATAAACCTCAACCCAAGCTAAAAAAATTATAGCATAAGTGAATCCTCTTAAATCGAGCACGATTTTCCTCAGGTATTCATTTGCATGAGACTGCAGTGAGAAACGGATGGTATAATTTGACTATTTAGGTTAAATTTTGTTTAATGCCTTTAAAATGAAGGAGGCAGGGAAAGAAGGATTTTGGAAGGGAAGGGGAGAGAAAACAATGGAAAAAATTGATTAATATTGTCATGAATAAATAGCTTCCTTCAGGGGACAACAAACTGGGTTGATGTACTGTGCATACCAGAAGCTGAAAAGATTTGCGGAGCTTGGGAATTCATTTGCTGCTTTTTCAAGAGTAATTTTTACTTCCTTCCTCTCCTCCAGCCCTAGTCAGGAAAACGAGCTAGCCTAGGGGTTTGGAAACTGCGATGCTACCTGCTGAAGTAATTCATGCAGTAATATTTGTTAAATTTTTAATGCAGAAAAGAAAAACTTACCTTAACTGCCAAGCACATCTCTACATATTTACATTTATCTTAATCTGTTTCTTCACAGTTAGTCTACCAAAAATTAGGGGCCTAATTCTGTACAACATACAAAACCAGAAAATAGCACACACTTAATGCAAAGCGTTGCAAATTAGGTGGCAAGGACTGAACATGAGGCTCAGTCAGAGGATGATCCTACTTGGGAGACAACTGAACTCCTTCATCAGAGGTCTCAGTGTACAACCTTGTACAGGGTAAGGCCCAGATAACTGAATTAAAGTGTTAAGGACAGGATAGCACCTTTAGTTTCTTTGGCTTCTTGGCCTTGTTGTCTCGTTTCTTCCTTGATGTATTGTCATTGGCTGTTATTAAGGGGTTCAGGCAATATCAGACCAGATTTCTTCCTTCTCTGCAACGACAAAACTCATAGCAGTGAAAAATGAAATATTTGCCTGCTTACACTTTATTTTTCTTCCTCTTTTTGTATTTCCCTCTAGGTGATGAAGAGGGTAGCTTTGAAATGAAACAAACTTCCTCCAAACCAGGACACGGTAGAAGCTGATATACATCCTTAAGCAGATTAATGAACCACTGGGTCAAATTTTAAGCCTACCCTATAAGGTGGTGACCTTTCCAGGGCCTCCACCTTGCAGTCTCATCCCAGACATGCCTTATGCAACCAGCTTGTCCTCCTTGTACCTAAACATTTTTATTCAAGCCATTACCCCGTTAAAGATAAAAATGAAAAGGGAAAATCAAAGTGAAATGGGAATGAAAGATTTAGTCTTGTGAAGTGGCTAATGTGATTAGCTTTATTGTAAAGAAGAGCTGGTGAAGCTGCAGTTTTGATCTCTGTCTAGCTTGGGAACTGCAGCCATGTTGTACAGCATGCTTTAAGATCTCAGTGCTCAGGGCAAGGGGACAAGCCCTTTGAAGTGCTTTTTTTTCCTTTCTTTCTCTCTCCTTTTTTTCTTGGGTGGACAGGAAAACTAGAGAATATATTTAAACAGCCTAGATTTTTTCACAGTTTATAACTGATCTTTGGGTAGGGAGAGTCCTCGTGATTTGCATTGTGACCACCAGCATCAGGACTGTTTGTTTTGAACTGTTGGCTTTACGCTGAATATAGTGATAATAGTCCCTTAAGTCCCAAAGAGCTTTATAGAGGTAAAAGGACAAACCCTGTTTCACACATGGGATATTTGAGGTACAGGGAGGTTAGGAAAACACTTCGTTTACTGCAAGTCAGTAATGCAGTTGGGAATATTCACCGCGTCTCCAGGCTCCCATCCACTTATTTTGGAAATGAAGTACAATGTAGAAAGTATGCAAAGAAAACAATAGAACCATAAAATAGCTCTGCCACCACCGCCACCTCCTTCATCAATACATTAAGCAAAGTACATGTTTTCTTTAGGAACTGGAACAACTTCTACTGGTCCTACTCTGTGCAGAATAAAAACATTTTTTTCATGTTGTTCCCTGGATTGCTGTTTGTCATCAACGTTGCTGAACTTTTCTCTCTGTTTCGCTCAATATAATCACAATGGTTGTTGCTTTAAGCTGGATTTGAAGGGCTAAAGTCTGTGCTTTGCCAGGAGGTTTGTGCATGCAGCATTTGTTTGAAGTCAGTGAAATTCTTACAAAGAAATTTGATAAATACAGCTTGTTATTAATTAATCAGTCAAGACTTCAGTTATTAGTCAAGAAATCTGCCTTTGTCAAGGTCAGTGCAGGATAGAGTTATAGCATCTTGTCCTTCTGTTCATGTACTGTGTGTGGGGAAAGGAAACGAAGGACAGAGAGAACTCATCTAACTTGAGGTGTTTACAAGGGAGGTAGTTTACCTCTGAGCTAGCTGTTGAGCATCCCTTTACAGTCAACAGAGAGAAAGAAATGCTCCTACAGTGTACAATTTATCTCACCACAAGTAGATACCTAAAATACATACTGTGATGGTCTGTACTGTGAGAGCCATTTAAATGACCAACTCAAATGTGAACACCAACACCACCTAAAGTCAAAATTTAGAAGGAAAGTTAATCCCAACCAAAATTCCTTTATCATCTACACAACTTTTTTTCCTAACTTTATTTCTTGGCTTGTTATAAATAATTTCTTTTGCCTGAGTTTATGTAAATTCTATAGATGTCTATAGGTTTGGATGGAGAAATAATTACAAGAAAACGAAGGCTGAGAAGAAGAAAAGTATGTGCTGAGAAGATAGCGAATGAAATTTCCCAAGGAATGGTAAGCTCTGGAGACTAGTATGACCTGCAAGAGCTGATAAATTAAGGAACCAAGAGGACTATGGTAAAACTGAAAAATTACTTAGATGAGAAAATAAGCATGTGCAGGTAGGTAGCTCATGGGAGACCACACCACTGAGGGGACATGAAGGTGCTGGGAAAGCTGGTGGGGTTCAGAATAGTGAATAGATCAGATGGGCAATCCATTGGTGCTGTGATACGATGTACCTGTGCCCTTGACCTCTACAAGGCAGAATGCCAGAGGATATGAGATAACAGACCTTACCTTTAACTCAAATTGCATTTTGACGCAAAAGGTCCCAAGCGTTGTGTGAACTGTTGACAAGGAAATCAATAAGGCAGCACTACACAGTAGACCTGATGTTTCCAAACTCTTATTATTACTAACTCTCAAGGAAAAAATGACTGATACAACTTAATTATTACTAATTATTTGCATGACAGTTATCTCCTAGAGATCCTACACAGTGTTCACAACAGCAGGCCCTGTCCATATTGACAGTATGAAAGTCTGTACCTTGAAGACCTTATTCAGCCTTATGCTAGAATGAAAAATGGGTGCAGAAACCGCTTGTCCAACAGAAGGATAGAAGCTGTCCTTCCACACAAGCAGTTTAGTGGTCTTTTTGCTGTTTGTTACTGTAAATGAGGTCCTTCTGTTGAAGATAAGAACTTGGTAGTGCATGCTTCCTTCTGTATGTTTTATTTTGCTAACATGGTTTTCTCCTCGAGTCTAACAAAGTGCAAAACATTAAAGTCATAGTTTGATAAGCACAAAGTTTCATGCAGAGTTTCATCACTGGGATACAAGGTAAGTACACCTTACAGAGCCTCTCTGCACAGTAAAAGTTAAACCTAAGGCTGTAACAGTATATCCTATTGGTGTCCACAGCTCACTGTTTCCACCATCAACCTCCCTGTTTTATAGGATTTATAAATCAGCTTTGAAATTTTTCTCCAGGCTAAATTTTGGCATAGAAGGTCACAGCCAAGACTTGGTTTCACTAAAGCTCATTAAAAATGGTTTGATGTTTTAAATTACACTGAAGCATGAGAGGAAAAATTCTATTTCTGTGGCTTTCAGCATTTCCTCCCCTGCAACCCCATCCAATTTGAACTGAAATGCATCTGAATAGCTGTGTTGTGGTACCACTTTCTTTTTTGTGGTGTTGCCATCCAGTCTTTCTGTGGGCAAGACAGCCCCTTTCTAATCTCCAGAATGTGCAGCTCAGCTGCTGAACACGGTTGGAAAACATTTATATTTTAGAAGTGGTTTTCCGCTCTGAAAATGTTGTAAGATCTGTGGCAAGCTAATACCATCTGGGTCCAACTGAAAGCCAGTCTAATTCACTCTGCTGACCTCAGTGGACACTGGAAGGAGCACTGTAAGAACCAAATGTCACTTCTTTAGACAATTTTGTATTTAAATTATGATATGGGTGGCTGGAAGAGGGAATGGCAGATTAAATTAAGCATTGCTAAACACAAAATAACCAAAGTGGAAAGAAGCAACTGTAAATATCCATTCTCAGTGAAAGGCTCTACATTAGTTACTGCCACTCAGAGCAGGGATCTTGGAGACACTGTAGACTGGTGCAGCACTAAGAAGGTCTTTGGAGGCATAAGGGACCTTAGGGATTGTTAGGATAGGAATGAAGATCCAAACCACCACCACAACTCTGTGTAAATCCACATCTGTAGTGCCTCCTGAGAATTAAGTTATCTCAGAATGGATAATTCCCCTCAGAAGCAGGGTGAAAAAAACACAAAAAGATGGCAAAGATGGCCAGAAGTGTGCAATGACTTCTGCAATAAGGAAGAACCCCATAAAATAGTCTCCTTAGCTTGGCAATGACTGGGGTGGACATGATCAGAGATGTAGAAAACAATGAATGGCATTGAAAAAATGAGCAGAGAATCATCATTCTTCCTTTCTTGAATAGGGGACATACAATTCAATTACCAGGCAACTGGTTCAAAACAAAAAAAGTGAACTACGTTTTCATATGGAACATAATTAAATTGCCCCAGAAAGTTGTGGAAATTTAAATGAATGTGCTCAAAAACTGACTAGGCTGTTCAATGAGAATATATGAGTTAGGAGCTATTAACTGCAGCGGCAAGTCCTTATACCACAGAGTGTCTGAAGGATTTGCCAGGGGAAAGATTTCACTATAAATGTCTTCTTAGTTATACACTTTCTCTAAGGATCTGTCACTGGCCGGTGTCAGAGATAAGGAATTAGTCTAGATGAGTTTTGTGTCTGACTCTATACAGATGTTTTTAAGTTCTTTTTTTATTTTATTTTTGGGTTTATAAATTCCAGTACTGGAAAAATGTGTTTGATTAATTAAGGTTTATAGCCTACAGGAAGGGAAGTCTGTTCCAAAAAGCTTAAAAACACACATAAATCTACCAAAGAATGTTCATCTTGGCAAGACCATAGAGATGAGGAGGGTCAGTTTTGAGCAATAATTATAATTGGATGCATCCAGTTATTCATTCATTTAGCCTTCATCCTGCGTCTTTGCAGGCAGCTTCTACATCCACACTGAAATCTGCAACCGTCTTTGCCATTGGATGGTTGGGATAACGAATGCCAACAGCTGGCACATTCCTTTTACAAAGTAAAGTAATACATACATTTATGCCGACTTTGGAAGCAGGGTGGGACCCAGGGTCACACATTTCATAACCGATTATTGCTCCTGAATAACATAACCGGTTTATTTATCGGGTATGACAAGGTACTAAATTGGTTTTGCCAGCTCTTGAGATGTTCATGGAATCATAGAATGGTTTGGGTTGGAAAGGACCTTAAAGATCATCTATCTCCAATCCCCCTGCCACAGGCAGGGACACCTTCCACTAGACCAGGTTGCTCAAATCCCCATCCAACCTGTCCTTGAACACTGCCAGGGAGGGGGCAGCCACAACTTCTCTGGGCAACCTGGGCCAGTGTCTCACCATGCTGATGGTAAAGAATTTCTTCCTGATATCTAATCTAAATCTACCCTCTTTCAGTTGAAAACCATTACCCTTCATCCTTTCACTCTATGCCCTTGTAAAAAGTCCCTCTCCCGCTTTCCTGTAGCCCCTTCAGGTACTGGAAGGCTGCTCTAAGGTCTCCCCAGAGCCTTCTCCAGGCTGAAGAGCCCCAACTCTCTCAGCCTGTCTTCACAGGAGAGGTGCTCCAGCCCTCTGATCATCTTCGTGGCCTCCTCTGGACTCACTCCAACAGCTCCATGTCCTTTTTATGTTGGGGGCTGCAGAGCTGCCCCACTCCAGGTGGGTTCTCATGAGAGCGGAGTAGAGGGGGGGTGTTATCATTCTTAATGCCACATCTCCAAAAGTCACGTCATAATGGGTGAGTCTCAGTTTGCATTTAAGAAATGTAAGGATGAGATTCATCCTGCCAGTTGCTGAACAGCTAGAAATGGGTTACTCAGTCTAGATTTCCTCAATAGTCAATGAAATCATGAAGTCAGTGAGTCCTTACAGACTTGTGATATTGTTGGAGGTGCTTTCTTTCTATGCAGAGTGACTAAGGTAGATTTCAACTAGACCCCCAACTTTCTTAAAGTTGGAGATATAGAGATAAAGCCTACCTTAAACTCTAGCTGTTTCCAAAACAATGGTGCTAAAAATTAACCAGAAAGGGAAAAAATATACTTGAAATCATGAGGTAAAATAGCAGGACATATAAGTCATCATAAGTCTTTTTTTAAAGGGTTGAAGCTGTTGAGCTTTGTCAAACATACATGACAACATTTGGGAAGACATGTAAAAAAAAACGCAAGTCGCTATTAAAGGAGAAGCTCAGAAGTGTTGTGAGTTCTGTAAGCATGATAGCTGTGACTACACAGCTTATTATTGCTCCATGATGTACACATTAACTTTAGTCAATCCAAAGGTGAAAAGATGACAGGTAAAGAGAATTAATTGTTTGCGGCAGTTTTCCTGGTTTTCACAAAGTGTGAACAAGAGATTCTTGTCCCATAGCATAGGTTCCTCAGATTATTTACTGAAGCAAAAACCTTATTGAGATCAGGTTATGAGTTATTTCTTGAGTCCCATCACATGATTTACAACATCAGGTTATTGTTTTTTCTTAGAGCATCAAATTGTGGAATGTAATGAGTTTTTTGAAAAATCTCTGCTTTTGCCTAGAAAGGAACTGCTGTTCTCGTAGTAATGGAAAAAAAAGCCTGAAGAGACAACCTTGCAATAACATGAATTCTCAGAAAATAAATAAAAAGTATATTGAATTTCTTTGTTCTAGAAACTTCATGCTGTAGGGTCCAAACTTTGGGTTTGTAATACCTTTAGAGTCTTTAGCTTTCTAAACATCCATTCCTCATTTATTCTTTTAAAGACTTTTAATAGTTATGAAGTATAACGACAAATTCTGAAGATTTGGATTACATGTGGAGTTAAATAAGGGAACATCAAAATCCTTTCTGTGATTCGGGAGGCTTGACTTTGTTAAAATGCTCCTCTACCATCTGTCATGCTTGAGAGGACTGAGGCAGATGTACTGTATCAATACAGTACTTTATCTGTGAGAAGTTAGCACCTGCTTAACTTAATGCACTAAGAGTAGCAGAGTTCATGAAGTTAGTCTTCAGAGATAGTGAATTTTCATTCTGAAGATTCTACTTTTTCTTAAAATGAAGAATTGTCTGCAAGAATATACATTTCCTGTTAGGGATTGTTTTGTTCGTTTGTTTGTTTTTTAAATTTTATTTCCCTCTGAGGACAAATAGCCACCAAATATCCTTTATGATCCCTAATGAAAGTTATCATATTTTGAAACTGGTCACCTTAATCCAAATGAGGAGTTGAATACAATCTTAAAAGTAAAAAGGAGATGGTTAACCCATCTGAAATGTTTTATTCTTCTTAGAAATTATATTTTAGCTTAGGGGCTTTCATTTTTCTGATAGAAATCAGAGTATATATAAAACTCAACATACCTATATTTCATCAGAAACTCTCATTAGTTGAAAATTGTTTTAAACCAGTTCTGTGAAACATCTTCCTAAAGATAGCACTTGTACAATCTTGTTGCATGGACTTGGTTTCTTATTTAAGAGCACAAACTGATGTTGGTTTTGGAAAAAAAAACCCAAACAAACCTTTACCCTTTAACACATCAGCGTTTCTAAACCCCTCTGTGAGAGTTTTAGGTAGGCATTGTCAGCTGTTACGCTGGTTGCATTTAGTCAGAACATAGAGAAGAGATTTTACAAGGTAGTGACAACATCAGTTTAAGTCTATTTGCTTTTGTTCTAAATACTACCGGGCTTTTTTGCCCTAAACCATAGCAAAGTCAAAGTAATGAATCGCTAAACATGAGTGTTTTATGGCCTTTTGTTATTACAGAGGAGAAAAAAAAATCTGGCTGTATTGTGTTTAATAGCTGCTGTGCACCCAACCAATAATTATTAAAAGATGCAGTCAAATACCAATATGACCTGAAATGCTTCATTGCATTCTGCTACAGTACCTGCAGCTTGTACTTTATAAACCATATTCATGAGGATATAAGTGCTGAGGCCAAGTAATATTTGTGTGAGAGTGGTCCCCAAGGAAAACTCAGACACTGTGGTAAGTGATGTTATCGAACAGTTAGCAGCACTATTGATCACACATAGTCTGGATAAACCACTCTCTCTACATGGGTGGGAATGTCGATCTGATGGAGGGTAGGAAGGCCCTACAGAGGGATCTGGACAGGTTAGATAGATGGGCTGAGACCAATGGCATGAGGTTCAACAAGAACAAGTGCCGGGTCTTACACTTCGGCCACAACAACCCCATGCAGCGCTACAGGCTGGGGGAAGAGTGGTTAGAGAGCGGCCCGGAGGAAAGAGACCTGGGGGTGCTGATCGACAGCTGGCTAAACATGAGCCAGCAGTGTGCCCAGGTGGCCAAGAAGGCCAATGGCATCCTGGCCTCTATTAAGAATAGTGTAGCCAGCTGGTCTAGGGAAGTGATCGTCCCTCTGTACTCGGCACTGGTGAGGTTGCACTTTGTGATTACTGTGTCCAGTTCTGGGCCCTGCACTTCAAGAAAGATGTTGAGGTGTTGGAGTGAGTCCAGAGGAGGGCGACCAAGATGGTGAAGGGTCTGGAGGGTCTGACCTATGAGGAATGGCTGAGGGAGCTGGGGTTGTTTAGCCTGGAGAAGAGGAGGCTCAGAGGTGACCTTATCACCGTCTACAACTCCCTGAAGGGAGGTTGTAGCAGAGTGGGAGTCGGCCTCTTCTCCCAGACAACTAGCGACAGAACAAGAGGACACAGCCTCAAGCTTCACCAGGGGAGGTTCAGGTTGGACATTAGGAAGCATTTCTTCACAGAAAGGGTCATTAGACATTGGAAGGGGCTGCCCAGGGAGGTGGTGGAGTCACCATCTCTGGAGGGGTTTAAGAAAAGGCTGGCCATGGCACTTAGTGCCATGGTCTAGTTGACATGGTGGTGTCAGGGCAATGGTTGGACTTGATGATCCCTGAGGTCTCTTCCAACCTGATTGATTCTGTGATTCTGTGTAAAGAGTTGCCACCTCAAAACTATTCTGCAAGTGCAGGGAATGACTAAGAGTATAATTGGGTGAATGAAGAGTGTGTCATATAACAGGAAACTAAAACAGCTTCATATCCCCAAAATGATTGCATAGTGCTCTACTACTTCATAGTTAAACAGTGGGGTGTGGAAGCACAAGTTAATGCCTGACACTGGAATTAACAGTTTTCATTCTTTATGTTATTAGTAGGCACCTAAACGTTTCCCGGGGGAGTTGTGAATCCTACAAAGTTAATACATATCTATTGAGTGTCTGCTGGCCGAGAGGCATCTAGAAGCTCTCTGTAGAGTACCCAGTGCCTTGCAGATCACAGGCTGAAAATCGCAGTTAATTACTCAAACCTGAATAAATTCAGGATGGAAATCAGAATGAAGTTTCTAACTGCAAGAAGACTGTCGTTGTGTGTCAGAGCCTTCCAAGAGGAAGGATGGCAGCATGAATCCTAATTGGCTTCCAAGCTTGACTGATTTATGAATGAGATGATAAAAGCCCTAAGAATTTAATTTTAGGACTGCTTTATATTTTCTTATACGTGTCCTCGAAAACTTCCTAGAAAAAAAAATAATGGCCAACATGGGAAGCATTTTAAAATTTCACTGGAATTTAACATTTAGCAGTCTTAGAAATTATTTTTCAAGCTGCTGCACATTTCCCTGGGGGAAATTTTAGATAAAACTAGAGAATATGAGCATGGTCACTCATTTATAACTGCTTCATAGTTAAGATTTGTGGATATGTGGCAGCAAGCTGGAGCTCCTGTACCTCCATGCTGAACATATGGGCATATGCAGTAATTCTGATGCTTTTGGAAAGCATCAGTCACCACACAGATTCTGCACATTTGGATGGAACTACTGTACGTGACTTGCCCAGTTTTTTCCGTAGAGGTCGTCAGTGTATCCAGTACCACACTTTCAATTTCTGAATAGCATTCACTAGTTTTATACCCTGAGATATATGAACACAGGCCACAATAGGTCTGGCTTAAATCATAAACTACTGACTTGAACAAAATCAAGATATATTTGGAAAATTAAAAGCAATAGAACCATTGTTCATTGAGAAATCCCCACTTACTACATGAGATAGAGTAGGTGAACATGGTCTGATTGTAGAATCACTTATATTTTGAGGTAAAGACAGTTTATGTTAAATAATCCTGAGTGTGATTTACCTACCCTATGCTATTGCTCAAGTAAAGTGATTTGAGCATGACGTGGCCTCCCTGGCCACGTCACTGACTGTAACTTTCTTTAGATACATTAAGAAAAATGTAAATTTGTTCATGTGAATTTGCAATATGTTTTCAATGTATTAAGTGTTTTAAAGGACAATTTAGTTAGACAAGCACTTTTTTAACATATGTAATACGTTCTTTCAAGGCCATCCTTCTACTGACTTGAGCCCTGCTGCATTTTTAAATTCAAACAGCCTGGGATGAGGCTTTTTTGCTTGAATGTTTATTCTGTTGAAGGCAATGGCAAAAGTCCACTCACTTCAAGGGGAAAAAGATCCAGCACTAGTGAAGAAGCTTGGCTAAAATTCCTTTGCCTGAAAACCACTTTGCTAGGATATGATCCCTGTTTTGCAGTTTGTTTGAGTCACCTCTCAAGGATCTGTCTGCTTAGGTATAATGTACAAGCTTTATACTTATGTGGCTAAATTGTTAATGATGACAGTTAAGCTAAGCTCCTGTTTTACAGAGCTAACTTATCTTGTTCTTTTACTGACTAAGCTGGAGTCGAGGGACACAAAAATCTCACACGAGGCCTGAACTCTTGGAAAACATTTGTTACCTTTGAGGCAGATTGGTGCAATGCAGTGTATTGACTCACTTTTAATATTGAGCCAGAAAGGGCGACCCATGTTTTTTAAATACCATATGTTCCTGTTTGGCCTCTGCTTCACCAGAGCCAGGTAATTCAGACAACTGCTTCTTCTTCCCTTCTTCTACCTGTCCTAAGCAGTAGGCAAAAAGGTTTTTCTTCAGATTAAAGGGTCTCCCTTCATCCCCATGGCATTAACACTAAGAGGAAGGGGAAACTTGCTTCCTTGCAAAATATCCTATAAACTGGTGCTTAAATCCTGGCTGTGGAAAGACACATCTTTTTATTTCCTTGGACTGAGGTGGAAATTAAAGTTATGTTAGCTGTCTCCTGGGATATTAATCTAAACACTGCTGCCTTTTGAAGGCTGCTGATGTGCACTTTTTGCATGGATGACCTTAGTGATGTGTACTCAACCAGAGCCCCCTTGCAGCCAGCAAGGCTTGCTTGGTTCCCATGGACAGAAGCTGTGACTTTGTAGCCTGCTGGCTAGGACATTTAGGTAGGGTTAAGGAAAGCAGGTTTATTTCCTTTGATCTCCTTCTGCTTTTCCTTTCTGTTTCTTTAATCCAATAATTATCTAAGAAAAAGTATGTAACCAGTTGTTGGAGAAAATAGTGACTTAAGCGACTGAAATGGTTTCCAGCTCTTTAGGTCTAAATTACAATAATGCACAGCTCTGTAGCTGCAGCCCTTGGAGACGTCCTCAGCCATGCAAGAGACAGGTTGAAAGGCAGACAAAACACCTCCTGTTGATATTTCTTCTTGGCTTTTCATGTTAATGCCATGACTCTCAATCAGGATGTTAGTGCTCATGTGGCTGCATAGGTGCTTTGGTCTGTTATGTGATATTTAGTCCCTCAGATGGTTATCTGACTTCAAACAGTAGCCAGGGCTGATGATTGCAGTGTCAAATTCCTCTTGTAATTCAGTGTTTACTCTCTAACAGGGGAAGGTATTGTTTCGTTCCCATGATATCTTGTGAGGCTGATGGCATCTTGTGAGGAACTGACCAAATTAGTTCAGGTTGCTCAGAGTCTTGCCCAATCGAATTTTGAGTATCTTCAAGGAAATTACTCCACCTCTCTGGTCCCCTGTGCCAATGCTTGTCAACCTTGGGTGAGGTGGGAAAAGTTTCCTTCTCTCTATTTGGATAACAACGTGTGTCTGTTACCTTTTGCCTTTGGACTGTGCACTCTTGGGAAGCATCTGGCTCTGTCTCACCTAAATCCTCCCACTATGTAGTTGTGGACAACATTAATATCTACCCTAAGGCTTTTCTTCTGAAAACTGAGCAAATCCAGTTCCCTCATTCTCTCCTTGACTATCTTGTGTGATAGATGCTCACCTGACTATAGGATGCCACACGAATATATAAAAAGAGAGGGACTCATGAGCTCTAAACAGGAGGGCTTGTCCCTCCCTCTTTCCCCAGATTGGGACAACTATTTCTGTGCTATTTCTGACAGATTTGATCTACCTTGTTCTAAAAAAGTATCCTGCAGTGGCAGTTTCACTGCCTCCCTGAATGCTGGTGTCCTACACTCACTCTTGCTCTTAGCCTCCTCTTCCTTCAGCTTAACAATCCAGTTAACAACTTGATCACTCTGTTCTTCTGTCTGAATTCCCTCCAGCTGCACCATATTTTTCTTCAGCTATGTTGTCCATAACTGGACACAGTGTTTAGTGGAGCAGAAAGTCCTTCACTAATCCTGGAGCTCCTGCCAACAGGCAAAGTGTTTGCTTATGAAACAGCAAGATGCAAATGTGGGGAAAATCCTTGCTTTGGATAAAGGAAAATGTATATCTTAAGGTGTTCTGGTTTTGTGGGAATAAAATTTATAGAATCACTTTTCTGTCACATTTTGTTTCAGTTTGTGTCCAGCTGTGGAACGGTGATCAAGGCCATCAGCAGTTAAATCCAGGGCAGCTGCCCCAGGCTGGCCCACAGGTGTGTTCTATAACATTAACGTCAGGTTCACTATAAATGGGAAAGCTTGGGGGGGCAGGGGGGCAAAAGCTCTTTGCTCTCTTCTCTTTTCCATGATTGCTATCTCTGGAGTGACTTGCCACCACTCTGTGGGCTAAGTACAATTTTGTAGTTTTTTTGTATTACTATAGATGTTGGTTTTCTTATTTTATTAAATCTGTTTAAATGTCAACCCCTGAGTTTCCATCCTTTTCCCAATTCCCTTTCTTGGTTGGGGAGGGGACATTTGGGTGACAGAACAACTGGTTATTGTTTAGTCCTGGGTGTGGGCTAAATGAAGACATAAGGTTTTGAAGTTTTCAGTGAATAGGGATGTCCAGGACAACTGCATAGAGAGGTCACTTAACCTGGTATGAATCAGAGTAGGCTGCCCTATTCCTTCAGTCACTGCAAACCTGGCTCCATCTCTACCTTCTTCCTTCTGGTAGGTACAAGGATATGTTATTGTCCCTTAACGTAAGGAGCTTTAACATGCTGAGGTCCAAAATATGAGGCTGCCACTCAAACATGGGCTCATCATGTCAGAAGATCATAAGGTTATAATTGTACTGATAACTTTAGGAGCTGTTGGAGGATTTGGTTTGAAACAGTTCCTTGCAGCTGGTTGACAGCAGCCTGACAGAGGTTTATGAATATTTCTCTATCCATCCTCACCTCTTTTTTTACTTGGTTGCTTATTTGCTGTTCACAATAGTAACGTTTCATAATTATAAGCTCTGACCAGAATTCTGTCTTACTTGCTAAAAAAAACTATAGTTAGTCATAATTTTAAGAGTCAATGCCTAAATAGAGAAAAGAATGGATTAAAAGAAAAAAAAATGTTTAGAGATAGATAAATTAATAGTGTTTTGTGGGGTTTTCCTTGAATTTTTCCTGCAATATTTGAGATACAACCTCTTTGTGACAGACACTTATCTTGCATCTCTAGTGTGTGTAGTAGACTGCAGGGTCTAAGCTGAATCATGTCTAATAATTTCAATTTCTTTATAGGATATGTGTGGTCAGAACTGATGTAATCAAGGACAGTTCATAGGAGGCAAATGCTTGTTCACAGATAAAAATTCTTAACTTTACATGACCAAGATTTTCTAGTCTGGGAGCTTCAAGTTAGGCAATTATATGCAAGCATTTAAGGAAATGTCCTTGATTTCAAGAACAGTCACTCACATGGGGACTGTTTTCCTAGAAATACTCTACAAACCCCTCACTCCTGAATTACCGATATGTGGGCAGTTAATATCAGGTATATAAATATGAATAAGTTGTATACAATTAAATCCTGTGTTTGAAAACTGGAGCTGATTTTACTTAAACCTTAAATTTAAAACTGAATTTGATAATACTGTCCACATGAGATAAATACATGTCCAGATCATCTGCCCATATCTTGAAAAAAGACAGTTTCCTGTCAAGTGAAGAATTTAAAGATCCTGGATAAGGAAAGCTTATGAGTTTGTATGACATTTTGGGAAGCTTGTCAAAGTAGTAATGCAAGACTGGCCTTTTTAAAGCTCACTGAATAGTACTATTAACCTTAGAATAAAAAAATATAGGACCATTTGCAAATCTTATTTTGATAATTAACATTCACAAGTGGTAGAAAGCAAACAGCAACCTTCCCCTGGACACCTACTCCTTATTTGCACATGCTAGTTACTTATATTTGCATACACATATGAAAATAGAGCACTTTCCCCATTAGTACTGATCACATTCCTCATTAAGTTAAGTAAATACCCCCAAAACACACAGTTGTAGCTAAATTTAACATTATTTTACATAGACTAAAAACCAATGCATTCTTCAGGCATTTTGGCTATCCTAGAGAGTAACTTTAAAGGAGAAAAAAAAAGTGCATGCTTTGTATCAGAAATAGTGTGGCCAGCAGGACTAGAGAAGTAGTTGCCCCCCTGTGCTCGGCACTGGTGAGGTCACACGTCGAATACTGTGTTCAGTTTTGGGCCCCTTGCTACAAGAAAGACCTTGAGGTGCTGGAGTGAGTCCAGAGAAGGGCAACGAAGGTGGTGAAGGGTCTGGAGCACAAGTGTGATGAGGAGCGGCTGGGGGACCTGGGGGTGTTTAGTCTGGAGAAAAGGAGTCTCAGGGGAGACCTTATTGTTCTCTACAACTACCTGATAGGAGGATGTAGCGAGGTGGGGGTCGATCTCTTCTCTCAGGTAACAAGCGATAGAATGAAAGAAAAAAGCCGCATGTTGTGCCAGAGGAGGTTTAGATTCGATATTAGGAACATTTTCCTCACCAAAAGGGTTGTCAAGCATTGGAACAGGCTGCCCAGGGAAGTGGTGGAGTCACCATCCCTGGAGATATTTAAAAGACAAGTAGATGTGGTACTTAGGGACATGGTTTAGTGGTGGGCGTGGTAGTGTTAGGTTTATGGTTGGACTCAATGATCTTAAGGTCTTTTCCAATCTAAATGATTCTGTGATTCTATACTGGAAACAAATCAAACTCTGGCCAGGTGACCTCTTGACACTGTTGTGCTTTTGGTCTACAGTTGGAAAGCTGAGCAGCTGCTGGCACAGGCTGCTCATCTGCATGCAGCTCATATAATATTTCCTCTGTGTGAACTGTGAACACAACTCTATTCAGTCCTTGCATCACTTCTGAATCAACACGGGCTACGCAGACCCCTCCATTCTAAACATGGAGAGAGTTTGGAGAGGAGGGTGAGGAGAAAGATATTATATTTTTTCCTGGAAGTTAGGATGGACATTGCATTACTATAGGTGCTAGTTTGTGGGTGGGATTTTGGGGAGTCTGGTTAAGGAGCACGGAGATCAGTTTTAAAAAATTGCTGTGAAGTCATTCAAACTATTACTCAAACCTCTTGCTGAAATGAAAATCCAGCTCAGGGGATCATGGATGAATAGGTCATCACACCAGGACAAATACTTAACTTAAGCCCGCAGTTTACGTTAGAAGAGTAATACTTAAATTGTGTAGCATATGCTCTGAAAATAGCTCAGTGCCGGTCTATTCTGGATTTTCCAAAGACATGGGCTCTGCAGCAATCTCATTGCTCTCTTACCCTGACCTGAGCTAGCCAGCCAGCTGAGCTGGGTTTACATCTGCCTTGCATCACCAGAGCAATGCAAAGCAGTCACGGAATACCAATGTATTCATCCTGCTCTGCAAACGCATTGCTGCTTCCAGGTATACTGCTGCAAGTGTTGGCATAAAGATGGCAATTTGCTGAAACCCTTCAGTATTTCATTAAGGAGTAGGGACACACTCATTTACCTCATGGCAAGAAGCTATCAGTGGGGAATCTGAAAGATGCATCTCCAAAAATGGTGTTGTTTAAAGAACGTTTTAATAATCTACAAGAGGTGGTGAGCAGGGAAAGAGGGGAATTTGCAGGTAACAACTCCTATTGTTACCAAGGTAGGAGAAATCTAGGCAGAAAGAGCCTTCCAAGGTGGATAAACAGCAGAGGAAATTCAGTGTTGAGATATAAAAATAATGGATGGTGTCTTGAAATGCTCACATGTTTATTTTATACAGCTGGCTATGCAAATTCTACATTAACTATTTCAGCTCTAGTAGAAGACCTGCGAATCATTATAAATAACTTAACAAAAATATTTATTGTGGGGACAAGGTCACTTGAACTTAATTGTTCGAGTGCATGAAGACCATGACTGTGAACAATAAAGAAAATTATACAAACCTGTATAAATCAAAATACACTTTCACCTTGATTGTCACGTGCAGTTCCAGGCACCTAAACTCAAAAGTGGACACAGCAGAAATGGAAATTATTCTATAATTTGTAGCAACAACTATTAAAAAGTGAGATCATTCACCTTAGAGAGGAAAAAAATAGCCAGACCGTGATAAATGTATATAAATAAATAACCTACACTTATAAAGTAGCTGGAGAACTCTGGTTACGATTCTATGATCAGCACTTTCTTAAAATGTTAGAACGAACAGAATTTCCTGAAATTGAAAGGCAAAAATTTTAAACTGGAAAGCAAAATAATTTTTGCAGTAAAATCAAAATTAGCTGTTGGAATGTATTGTTATATGATATTGTGGTGATCATAATGTTAATGAGCTTAAATGTGTTGTTTAGTAGAGCTAAGAAACCTGGAATTCCTACATATTTGTATTCTAAATCCCTCCTCTTCCCTTGTCTCGTTACCACCTCTCCTACCTGCTGGATTAAGAAAGTGGCCTGTGTGCTCCTGACTCACATCTGTCCTGGGCAGGACTCACATACGGATTAGTTAATAGGTATTTCCTCAAGGGTTGAGATTAACATGTTAGCAAAACCTTCCCGCTTTCTTCTTTCTTTCTAAAAGGCTGGTGGAGCTTGACAGCTTGGAGACTTCTCTGGCTGAAACTGAGCAAGATGTTCAAAAGAGAAACACATAGATACGTTATCAGATTGAAAGAAAGGAGGTTGAAAGACTCCTTCTTTTCCCTAGAGAAATATAATTTGCTCTAGGCTGCAATTCAGTTTTCATCCTGGAGTAGCTTCTAAGAAGAGTGATCCCAGAATACCACCAGGTCTGGGATATTGCAAAAGATTTTATGAGCATTTCCAGTATTGGCTGAGCATTGAAGTCAGTGCTCCAGCATTGGCTGGACATGTCTGACTGAATGCAGAGGCAGTGGATCAGTAGGTTTGCTGGGGGAAAGACAGAGCTGAAGCCCAAATTTGACGTACAAGAAAAAGTTGCAAAGCAGCTACATTAGGAAATTTTGCCAATGTATTTCTGTTTGTTGGAAAGATCATGTGTCAAGCTAATCTTGTGAACTCCTTCCTAAATGCAAAAGCTATATTCTTCAGTTGTTGTGGATATTTACTTTATATTTAGATGAGCTTTTTATTTTCTCTGACCTTTTCTCTGAGAAATAAGGATGTTTTGTTTCTGATACTTCTTTTTCAGCTTGCAATATTAAAAGTGTGTATGCCATTTCAAGAGAGTGAAGAACTTGTACTTTCAATCCAACATCACTTACTTGGGATCAAACAAAACTATATGCAAGAACAAAATGTCTCCAAGAGACATTTTATTGGCTCTACACATCTCTTCTGTGCAAAAGCAGAGCAGTTTGGAAAATAAAATGTCTTCTGCCATCACATGCAGGTCAAGATTCTTCAAAATCAGAAAGTGCAATAAAAAGCAAATAAAGTTTTCTGAGCTGTGCAACATGTTATGCAAATAACCTGATTTTTATCTTCACCCTACTGTTACTTCCAGCGACCAATGTTGAAAGATTTAAGTGGTACATTTTGATCTAGAGCCCTCTGCATCCTCTAGTTTGCACAGAAAACTTTTCCATTAGTGCTCCTTAAGCCCACTGTGAAACAGCCTGAAGAGCTGAGTCTGCAAGCTATGTTGTATCTTCCTGGTCTGCCTTTACTGTAGGGAACCAGCAACAGATTGGGTGCTGCGGTAAGTTTTGAAAAGCAGATATTGTGGGGTTCCGGTGAGAACAGATTTCCATGAAAAATTCCCATTTGTTACCATTGTGAAAATCTGTGTTTGATAAATTTAAAGGTATCTGTACTCTTGCTGAGTATCTGTAAACTTACTGAGACAGTCCTTTTGTGGGATTTACACGGAAGAAAACACAGAAATGAATGAGTTTTACTAAGAGGTCAGACATATTTGCAGCTTATTCAAAGGAGATTAAGTAGCAAGACTTTGAAGTGGGAGGTGTAGAAATGAATCCTTGAAATTCTCATTTTTCTGTCATTTTAGGAAATGTATGTGTGTGCCAAAGTATCTCGTTGTTCTTCTGATGTTTTTATCAGATCCATGTGAAATGCAGTTGGTTCCAGCCTTGAAATGCAAATTTGTCTTACACTGCTCTTGCTGCCAGTAGGAAGACTAAAAATACATATGTAATGATGTTCCTGGAACTCTTGCAAATGCCTTTAGATGATGATTCCAGGGGTATTTTTTTGCTGCTATCTAAAATAGTGTTAATTTCACAGGCTCATTTTGGCCAAAATATATGGAGTTGTATTTAAATTAAAAATTCCTCTGAGGATAAAATGACTTAACTATTAGAAGAACTTTGCCAAGTAGGTAAGTCACCAAAACGGAGCCTGAAAAAAAAAAAATTAAGTTTTGCCAATTTATTATGCTTACATCTGGATTCATGATTTTCTTGTTACTTTAAACATTCTTTGCAGTATTTGAATCCCAAAACAACCCACAAGCCTGGTAATTCAGGAAGACTTATAATTGAGGCAGACCTATTTAATTTCATTGAAGAGAGAAAAATGAGAAAAGTAATGAACAAATTAGAAAAAGTAGCATAATCATCCTAACCAAAGGCAGTTGTTACAAAGGCTTCTGACTAACACCAACAGAGATCTTGAAAGCGGGGACATTTTAAGGCTGGTGCCTAAAAATATGGAACTAGGAAAGCATACAAAAGTGACTATTTACTGCTTGGAGTCAGGAAAATTTTTCTGCTAAAACCATATTTAAAAACTGGCCTGAGTGAAGGGAGAACTAGATTGATTTCAAGAGCCAAGGTACTGCTTTTCAAGGAGACTGTATGTCCCTGTGTTTATTTTGATGGGAACCAGGAGCACTCAGACCTTCTGAAAAACAGGCATTTTAAAGATACTGATCGCATACACCTAGAAGGGCAAGGCGGGACACATTTAGGTTGGGCTCAATGTCATATTTTTAAATACAGCTGTAATTGTGGAATTCATCTTGTCCAACTTTGAATATACAATGTGGAAGTTTCTGTTTGACTTGATTGTCCACTTTGCCTTCAGTCAATGGAGAGAAGAGGCATGACAGAGAATTAATCATCTCATCCTTAAGTAGGTATCTAAAGCTGTAGAGTCTTCCTCTACAAGGGCACATTTCTCTCCATGCCTCTAAAAGGAGTGTGGGATGGGTGTCAACACCACAGATGTCTGAAATTTGAAGAGAGACATCTTGTCCTGGGTACTAAAATCCAAGCACCAACCTGTGAACATTTTACTTCAATCTTTATTCTTCCTTTCACCACTTTTAGTGTATGATATGATGATGCCCCTTTAATGATTTCTTTTCCGTGGTGTGCACAGGTGGAAGAGATTTATGATACTTGGTAAATTTAACTTCATACTTGGTGCAATAAAGAAAGTGAAAGTGCACTTAAGAGTTATAAAAAATCTTGGCTCTCAAACCATAAAATTTCTGCAGTGTGGGTATTTCAAGTGTCATTGCTGAAAGTGATTAAACTAGCCTAAATGGTCACTGATAATAGGAAATCAGCATCAGCAGTATAGTAAATCTATATGTTTTCTGGATAGCAGTGGGAGGTTAAATACCATAAGCAATGATAGCAGCTAATGGTACATAGAGAGTTTTGAGAAATACCACATTCAAAACTCTGGAGAAAGAAGCTGTAAGGTAAAGCTAATAAAGCAGATAATGTGGCTAACCTGGAGTGATTCAAGCTAAAATTAAATTCCCAGAAAATTCTTGGTCCTTTGATGAGAGCACATTTTACTATTGTAGCTACAGTTTCTAAAAATGCATAGCAGTATCACTCAGACTTAAAACTAAATATAGTTTGATAATTAGCTGCAGAAAAGGATTTGAAATTATACACAGTATCAACAAAGGAAATAAGTACCTGAAATGCTTAGCAAAATTACAGGTTTTTAATGAGAATTAACTCAGCTTCATTTTAAATTACTATAGAGACTAAAGGTCATTTCAGTCATCAGACAGTCATGATTTATTCCCTAGAAATTAATAGGCACACTCCAAACCTTAACAGAAATGAAGGATTTACAGCATATTGCGGTATTACATATTGGCACTTAGGAACAAGGCTTCTTGCATGAAGGCAAATGACTTTTCTTAGCTGTAGCATGGTAATTGTTTGAAGAACAACAACAAAAAATAAAACCCAACAAAAAAGCAGCAAGTTATTTCTGAAATATAATGCATCGAAAAATAAGAAATGGATTTGGCTGAGAAAAATACATTTGCTGAGGACAGAATCAGTCAGGAGGGAGAATTTATAGCCCTGTGCTAGTTTTGTAATCTCAGATCCTGAGCTAGATGGAAGAATGACAGAAAAGGACTTTTATCTAATAGATGTGACAGAAGTGATGAGATTGAAAGATGATGATCTTCGTCTAAACCGCTACCAAAGATTCATATTCATAGAGTTAAATGTTAAACTTCCTCATAAAAGTGAAGTGTTTGCACTTAATATATTTAGAAATTAGAACCAGGGAGAGCTGCTTCTTCTATTTCATCTTCTATAGCTTTTTGGCATAAACTAAATGTCTTAAATATGCTCGGGAAATCAGGTAAGTGCATGCTGATCCTATTTGCTCATTCACTCACATTACCAAATTGAAAGAGTTGTAAACAGTAAGTTATGGGCTTATGAATTTGCTGTGCTTCAGAATTATGCAAGTCACGTAGTCTTGTACATTTACTCTTGCAGCATTTTCAAACCAAACAAGATCAGGCAGAGCCTAAGGGAATAGGAGCTCTACTTGCTGAAAAAAATGTTAGGGTCAGTATTTCAGTAGCTGGCAGTCTGCCCTTTAAAATAGTAGAGCAACAGGGAATGAAGCAGCTTCACCAATATTTAAACTTCAGCCTTTTACTTAATCGTGTAAGTGTAATTTAGTCTGTTTTGCTTAAACTTCTGAAAAGCTCCAGAAAGCTACTACGGTGCCTGAATTGCATCATGGCTTGGGGGTCTCTTTTGCCTTCAACTCTTCGACCCTCTCTCTTGTTTTAAGGTCAGCCCAGCCAGCAGCAGCTCGTCTTCAAGATTTCCTAGCTTGATCTGTGGCATTATTCATCTGAAAGTTCCTAGTGGACCTAAAGTGGTATAGTCAAAATTAAATTTTTATTCCTTCCCCTACCAAACATCCACTCTGTTTCTGCAGCCATGGGGAACTTGTGTGTTCTTCTCTGTTTCTCTGTTGTACAGGTTTTGCTTGACTCTGACTCCTCTCTGAGCCCCCCAGCACAGCCAGATCTAAGCTATACCATTTTGGGGGAAGCAATGTCTTTAGGGTTGTGCTGGTCTGCAGGGGAAATCTCTTGTTTAGGTCATTCTCATCTCACACCCTCATTTCTTCCTCTTACCCCTGACAACCTCTTCTTCATACATGTATATCTTTTTAATATAAAGGTGAAGTGACTGTTCCTGTAGTTTGTCATTTAAGGGAATAAAGCACCTTGTCCTTTTTTGCATTCCTTCACTGGAAATCTGCACAGCATTCAGCACAGAGGACTTGTGCACTTTCACAGACCACCGCAGCCTTTCCCAACCCTGCAGATGGTCTCCTTCACCTACTGAGGTGTTGCCAGACAGGCACAGTCTACACACTTCATGACTCTTTGTTAAAAATATTAGCTACTTGTTTACTTCCTTTCTTCTCCTCAATCCCTTAACTAGAGAGGGGGAATTAGACTAGACGACCTCCCCAACTCCTTTCCAATCCTATTTTCTGTAATCCTGTAGGTAAAACCCACAATCTAGTCATAGAACCTATTCACTGCTCACCTTCATATTTTGCTTGAGAACAATTTGTAGTGCTGTCAATGAGAAAGGAGCCAACTTTACCAATGATTAGGCAGATAGTTTAATGAGGCTATTCAGATTGTTTGATGTCTCTCTCTACATCTCCTACCTTCTAGAAAGTCTCATGGCTGAAGTTTCTGTCAGCGACTCCCTCTTGGTCGGATATTTGCACAGTACCCAGTGCAGCGATGCTCTGGCTCCCTTATGCTGCTAGGTAAAGATAAAAAAGTAAAGATGATAGTTCTGAGTGGACACAGTTTGAGGCTTCACACCAATTACGAGTGAAGGTAAAAGATTCTGTCCTTTCCAGCACTGAGGAGTTCTCATTTACTGAACTATAGCTTTTATGGTTTATAATGAGTCACTAAACCAAAGATTGCATGTGTATTATATAAAGTAACAGAAATGACATAGATTAACAAAATTAATCTGGGAACTAAATTTCTCCATCAAATACTGATAGTCAAGACTGAACAAAAAAGTATCTACTGCTGCTCTTAGGGGTGCCTGTGGTGTTTGGTAAGCCCATTTAACACCAAAATATTTATAAAAAGAAAAAACTTCTAGCAATGTCTGAATGCGAGAACTGGACATTAACACATTGCTTTTGATAGGTAAAGACTTATAAATATAGCCACAAACACCACAATCAGACACAATCAGAGTCTGGGCCTTATGCAACCCTATTTGGGTTGATTATTAGTGTTAATTCCCATCACCATGTCTGTTAGGGCATAAAGAACTTCAGCTCAGGACTGAGCATGAGACCTGGGCAGAATTCACCTTCCTGCTCTCATTTGCACAAATATAAATGCTGAGATCAATTATACAATATCCAGACTCTTTGCTGGCTCATTTCTCTCCTAGCGAGGAATCACACTCTCCGGAAGTTCAGTTCTTCTTAAACTTCTCAGAAGCTGGGACAGCACATTATCTAATGGAGATTGCATACCTTTGGCATGTCTGAAACCATGAGTAAAATTAATTCAGCCACCCAAGACGTGTGATTACTTCTACATAGCCATATTGCTTGAGACATCCTTCTGTCTTTATTGCAAGACAATCCTCACACTTATAAGGATATCACACATTTATTTTGCAATGTGAATGTGACTAAATATTTTTTTCCTGATTTGGAAGCAAAAAAATAGCGAGTAAGTGGCTGCTTCACCTCTGATCAGCTGATGCCATCACGGTGAGCAAAGGTATGAAATGGAGAAAAAAAATGATAGCTCCAGGTAAGGTGAAGGCTTAGAGTGGTGTGACCTGTTTAGTCATTGACTGGTTAGAAGAGAGGAGTGCAGAGACTCCCGGCAAGGCAATGAAACAGATGGACAGTTTTGCCCGAACTAGAACTGAAGAATCTGTGATGAAGGAGGTAAAAATGAATATTCTAAGAAAGCAATAAGATTTGGGCTGTATCTTTAGCTGGTGCAAACTGGAAGCTAATGAAGCAGTGAATCGGGGATTGGACCTACTGTGGTCTTCCTATATCTCCTTTGAGTGAAGTGGTTGAGAAAGTGTTGTCTCTACCCAGGTCTGTGAATAGTATTGTATCTGCACGGTTATCGGATAAGTCAGTGGTAGAGCAAAGAAAACACATTCCAAGATATATGGAGCATATGCGGCAAGACAAATCGGGACACTACATTATACTTTGCAAATGTATTCCTAGCCTTAAATAAAACATTTGCTACTAAAAGAACCATTTTAAGAAGATAACCCAGAGCCAGACTGTGGCTGCATATCAGGGAGATAATGACATGGCAGGGTTGCCTGTTTGGGTCCAAATGCAGCCCTTGTGCAATCTAGGGCAACTCTTCTGCACTGCTACACTGGGTATGCATCTGGCAGCCAGTTTTTGTGCTTGCACTGCATCCAGGGCATGCAGAAACATTACTTCCCATGCCACACGGCGTTTTATTGCTTATGGGCTGCTAAAGGATTATCGGTAATTCAGGTGATTTGCAGAGAACTCCAATAACAGTCTGTCTTTCTCTGAGCCCTGTGCATGAGATAACGGTGAAAGTGTATTTCAGACTGAAAATATGCCTCCTATCTCTTACCCAGTTAAAAGCAATTCTGCAGCAGTGAGGTACTGTACTCTGAGATGGATTTTAATCTCCCTTACACCAGTGGAAATTAGAGAAACTTCAGGTAGAATCAGTAGAGTTGCAGAAACATAAATCAATTCCTTTTCAGCTGTGCGTGTAGGGAGAGAGACTTTTTTCCAAATAAAGAAGGATTGAAAGGCAGAATTCTCTCTCCTTATATCTTCGTCCCTGTATATGCTGATGAATTTCAGGTAGAATGAATCAAGACAGGGTGAAGTACAAAGAAGATCTAGTAATGTTGACAAGAAGTAGTTGGTGACAACAGCAGTTAATGCTAAGGAGGCTGAGAGAGGATTTAGTGGTTATGGCACTAGTACACAGAGGGAGATGAGGCAGAGACAGTCAGCAAAGAAGCAGCAGGAACAGAGTCATCAAAAGACAAAAGGAATGAAAGGAGCAGCTCAGTGATGAGGACAGTAAAAACCACTTAGAGATATTTGTCCTCATCACCGCACATGCTCAGCTGCCATTGCAGTAGAAGAGGTCTGTGTCTTGACAGAAGAATTGAGCCCTTTTAGCAGGAAGGATATTTGCTGTGATCTATATATTCAGGTAGTTATATGGCCCCTATCGCCATCATTTTTGATGGCAGAGGCAGCGCTAAAATTCAAATCACTCTATGCAGCTGAGGGTACCCATTTTTCATGGCAATCTCACCACGCCAGTGAATCAACCAAGGGAAGGTATCACCCCATGACCCCATGGTGGGCTGATATGGGGGCTGGTGAGCTGAGAGGCTGGCCTTGCGACTCTGTCATTTGGTTTCTACTACTAATATCACACATGAACTTTATACTATAATTTACTCCTTTAGCCTGTGTCAGAAGATTGTTTTTCATAAGGTCAGTGGCATTTTTCAAAGAGCAAAGCAGCAATTTTTGCAGGACGCTGCTGCCACTTCCTGAGCATGCATTAGATGCTATTCCCAGCCAAGCAACAGGGAGTTCAGAGCATTTCTGTACCAACATGAACATGGGAAAAAAAAAAAAAAGAATTTCTGTCTGCTTTTGAACTACTTGGAGCGTTCCTTCAGCTAACAGATTGAAAGCATTGGAAACAACATGCACAAAACCCTGCTGAATAGGGGTAAAAGAAACACAGATTCAATACTTTCACCCAGTTGAGAGCATTCTGCTGCAGCTTTCTGACAGCACTCTGGTGTTATCACTTAGTGTTTATATAAAAAAGGTCTCTAAAGCCCTGGCCCTGCTGACTGGCACACACTTGCAGAGAGAACAAGCTGCCAGCCCCAAGCATATGTTCAGCCCAGAGGACTAATAATTACCATTTCTCTCTTGAAGCACCTGGAGGCTGTGATTATGGTCCAAGACCCACCCAGATTAGGTGCTGATACACCCCAAAGAGTAAAATTTTACTTTTTAATAAGACAGAGCAGGTGGAAGCTGGCAAATTGTCAGCTCATGTGTACTCATCCATGAGTACTCAGCTGTCCTTTGGGCAAGGAATGATTTGAAAGATTGCACCTTGCAAGACCAAATCCTCACCTCCCATATCCAAACGAGAGTTGTCTTTTCCTCCATTACAAGTAAATAGTTTTCAGCATGGAGATTTCAAATGTACAAGATGGAGAGTAACACCAAAAGAGGTTAAAAAGTGTGGACAATATCCCAGTTTAGCAGAGGGAGTGAAAAACAACCACCTTGTGCTTTTTTGTTCATGCTTTTATGAAAAACTTATGCCAACTGCCCCAAAGTCTGTTCTGGCAGCTGGGTACCAGCAAGTCAAATCTGGACACATGCATTTTCAGCAAGAGCCCTTTATCCTCAGCCACATCCATTGTCCTGGTCGAGGTGAAAGCATTACTCTGGCCATGCAGATTTTTAGGATTGTGGCCACAGTCCTCCTGTGATCACAGTGACCTTGGGGCTATTTTGTACTGGCAACAAACTGCAAAACAGCTACAGTACAGCTGAGGATGAGGCCCGTGGATTTGGTCAGTGTAATGATTTACATTTGCTACGTGCATCACCCAGCTCTGAGCAAGGCTGTGCCAGAACAGCGGTGAGAGCTGCATTGCATTTAAATGAGAGCTTGAAAAGCATTTTGAGCTGTTCAGATGGTAAAGACATCTTCATCAACATCCTTAGTCCATGTTTATAAAAGGAACGTATGTCTAAGTACCAGTGCACAATTTTAAGTTCACCAATGGCATGCAAAAATCAAGACAATATGGTCTTGGCCACTGATCTATTGAATCTAATACCAAAAAGAACAAAAAATAAACCCCAAGAAACCATTCAGCACAGATGACTTCAATGAGACTTGCCCCATCTCCGGCAGCAAGCTAATTTCCCACAGAAAATAATTGACAGAGAATGACGGTTGCAGCCCTTGTGTGAGAGACAGACTGCCTCTGTATCTCAAAGCATATTTTTATGAGATTCTGGAATGGAGCTGGTCTGGGATAATTGTTACTGGAGACACTGAGAGGCACTGAAAGCACCAGCAGGCATTTTTGACTAAACCCAAGAAATTCTTAAAATGTAAAACGCAGTGTGAAAGAAAAAAAAAAAAAGAAGAAGAAAAGAAAAAAAACCACACTAACCTCCCCCAACCCAAACCCTGCAGTTGTGAAGCAAAAGGAGCCCTCTGAAGACAGACAGTACAGTCAACTCCCTGCAACTGAGATTTCTTGCAATCAGAGAAGACACAAGTGTGAATTTTTCTTTCCTCATGCCCTGGAAAAAAGTCTTTGATATTCTGGAGGAACTTAGGAAAAAAAAAAAAAAATTGAAAGCAAGTGAACTTCACTAACTGCTTTCTCCCCTTCCTTGCCCCTTGGCAAACGTGTTGGTATTAATTTATGCAGTTGCTGTGTAAAACGGGTCAGATATTTTCTGACAGAATGCTTTCCTGTTTAAGAATGATGTTTTGCCCATTATTAATAATTTTTCTGGAAGTTTCTTGTCTCCTTTCTGAAGCCTGATCTGTCTGATTTATTCATGTTTCTTAATGTCTGGAGTTTTAACTTACAGGTACCACCCAGATTATGTGTTTATCTGTGAAAAGGGCCTAGACATGTGTGATGCTCGGGTGGGAGTGCCAACGCATGCAGAAGACCTGTAGCCATCTTTTAAAAGCAACAGCAGAAATCAGTAATGCACTTGCCTCGGTTGCTTCAGGTAGTTTATCACTTAGTGAGAAAACTCAGGAGTAAGTTAAATCCCGAGTAATTCACTTGCCCAGTACACACGTCAGTCATGAGATGATTTTCCCTGCCTCCAAAGCTACTGGAAAGAGGATATCCCTATCTTTGAAATCCTTTGTCTTAGCATATGAAATACAGGTAGATTTTAAGTCTTTCCTCTACAGCACTTGGCAAGTGAGCCATATATGCAATGTGGGGAGCACAGCAGCTCTTCTCCTATATGGGGAATGGTATGGAATAGCATAAGGAATTTTTCTTCTCTTTTTAGTTATTCCTCCTATATAGTTACTTTTAGGACCCCCTTTCAATGCCTGGCTGGGTATAAGACGCCCCGAAAGTGGGAATACCTCACTCCATGGGATGTGAGCGCTTCCCCAGCACTGCTCTCCTCGCAGATGATTTTTGGATCACACACTGAAACAACTAAAACTGACATCAGTTGAAAAAATGTCTACGGTTTCCCATTAAAAGTGATTGTTTTTCATCTCTGTTAAAAAAAAAGAAGAGTATAAAGGATTTTGCATTTGATTTTGCATCTTTGGTCTGTACAGTTAAGACTGTTTTATGCACCTGTCAGTAACATAATGTTGCCTCAAGAATGAGGTTTCCTCTAAGCATCTGTTCCAGTTGATTGCATATTCTTTTACTGTATAAGAACAGTCCATTGTCTGATGAATACATGTTATTTAATTTTTGAACAACATGTCAGGGACTCCTACGGCTTGTGTATGCAAATTCTTCACAGCTATAAAAGAGCCATCATTTTTGCATCTCGATGGATCACTTTTAAGTGATAAGGCAGATAATTATTTTTTTTTTCAAATATAAAAGCATGATTTAACACAGAGAACAATTAAGTAGATGTGAAAAGTTCGCAGAATTAAGAGCACTGGCAATGCAGATCGAGCTAACTCACAAAGAGCCTTTGTTGTGGACGCATTGATATTCTAGATAAGTCCAGACACTTCTGGGTTTTTATTGTGGCTTTTTATTCCTGGTTTGCTTTAGGGTTTTTTTTTCTTTCTTCCTTTCTTTCTTTTTCTTTTTTTTTTTGAGGTTGTCTGAGGTTTTACAGTAGCAGTTCTGAGATGTACAAATTACAGTGCTAAACACAAAATGAAGTGGAAATGGAAAATTAGTGTACTGCACAGTAAAGTCTGGCTGATAGATTGCTGCAGCTCGCTTGAAGCTTGCTTTGAAAACAATGCTGCTTTAAAAGTCATCTTTGTGATCTGACTTTCCTTTTCACTTAGGAAAGAAAAGGAAAAAAAATAAAAAGACTTGTTCTTAACTTGAATTAACTTGACGTTACTTTGGAATAAAACCCTAGCAAAGACATGGCAGTTTGACACTTTTGCACAGGTTATCACTTTAAATTAAAGCCTTCCTGAAAAGACAGCCCCAGGCTGGTGTAAATCAGGAGCAGCCCGCCCAGGGGCTGGGAGAGCGCGCTCTGATCCAGACGGCATATGCCGTCTCATGACGATCAGAGCACAGGAGGTTGCTGTGGCTACGCAGCAAAAACGTGTGACTTTTCCAGGACCTTTCCCACAAATCAGCCATGTCCAGCACTGGCGGATTTAGCAAGTGTGCTTCAAGCTGACACATAAATGTGAATGACTGGGCAGGAGACATGATATCAAAAAGCCCTAAAGAGCCCAGTTTATCTTGGATGCAGTCTGTTTGCCTGCCTGCCATCCAATACTTTAGTGGCAGTGGAGTTGAAATGTTGGCTCTGATAGTCCTGAAATGCCCCAAGGCAAAGTTTCTCCATCATGGGTGAGCAATTCAAGGACTGGACGCACTGCCTACAGTAAATGCTCAGTATTACTGTAAACCTGATACAACCCTGCCCTCAGTGATCCCTTTCCCAACGGGATAAGCAATTGTCTCTGTTCTCTAACAGTTCCTTGGGGCCCTCCAAAGACAGATTTATTTTTTTATAAAATGCCAGTATCAGCATTCCTACATCGACCTTGTGCAGTCTGGAATAATGCAAAGATTTTTCTCATACGAGATTTAAGTACTGTGGACAGGTTATGCACTTGTGTTTTATTAAAACAAGGGGGATTTTTTTCTTCATATGCTGATTCATTCCATCATCTGGAATATTGTGTCCAGTTCTGGGCCCCTCAGTTCAAGAAGGACAGGGAACTGCTAGAGAGAGTCCAGCGCAGAGCCACAAAGGTGATTAAGGGAGTGGAACATCTCCCTTATGAGGAGAGGCTGAGGGAGCTGGGTCTCTTTAGCTTAGAGAAGAGGAGACTGAGGGGTGACCTCATTAATGGTTATAAATATGTAAAGGGCAAGTGTCATGAGGATGGAGCCAGGCTCTTCTCAGTGACATCCCTTGACAGGACAAGGGGCAATGGGTGCAAGCTGGAACACAGGAGGTTCCACATAAATATGAGGAAAAACTTCTTTACGGTGAGGGTGACCGAACACTGGCACAGGCTGCCCAGAGAGGTTGTGGAGTCTCCTTCTCTGGAGACATTCAAAACCCGCCTGGACGCGTTCCTGTGTGATATGGTCTAGGCAATCCTGCTCCGGCAGGGGGATTGGACTAGATGATCTTTCGAGGTCCCTTCCAATCCCTAACATTCTGTGATTCTGTGATTCTGTGATTCTTTCTGGTACACAGAAGAGCTAAAATTGTAGAAACACTTTTGACCCAGTCACTTGAAGGACTCATGGCAAGTTGTGGCTGTTACGGAGAGTACAGAGGGCTCTTTAGACACATGGTGAATAACCTTGTACGCAACTGGAATGCAATCTGGAGTCTCCGTAGTCTGCTGGGTAGATCCCCTCGTGCAAAGCAAGAGCCTCAAGAAAGCATTAAAATAATGCAGCAAACACCTACTTATTATTATTTATGGTATGAAAATAGATATATTTTGTAGTCATTAAAAGGAATGGCCACATGTGTCTTTTCTGACCTGCTGATTAGAACAGTAAAAATTGTAGCAAGACTTTTTTCTCGTGATTTAATTTGTGGAAGGTGTAAGATACTGCTGGGCAGTGACATGTTCTGCAAAAATTTACTGCTTCATCACCCAGATCAGTGGTTATTCTGATGTGTGTGATCCTGCTATGAGGAGACAGTTACCTACAGCTGTGTCACTGCTCTATGTCCCCAACCTCTCCAGGGCACATCTGGCCTACATAAATGTATATAAAGAGTTTCCTTCTTACTTTGCAGTCCCTGTTCATTTGCTGAATGTCTGTTTTCTCTATTTGATACTTAAAAATCTGCAGTGTGATGCTATTGCTTGACAAGCTTATGTCGTGCCTATGCCCCTTTCTACCATGTCACTGATAACTACAGTGACACCAGCACAAGCTACTACACCAATAACTTTATAGAGAAGGAATGGAATTAAGGGTGAAGCCAACGCTATCCAAGATGACCCTGAGTATATGAGATACTCAGAAGGACTGGCAGATATATCACAGTGTCCTACAGACAGCTGGAAGCCAAGTGCCTCTCTCCAGGGTGTCTAAAATAGCTCTGTACACCTATATGTCTTTAGACAGCTGAACACCAACATGAGTGACTTCCCTGAAGTCACAGATTATAACCTGCTTATCCAAACCCATTGCCTTAATCACATGATCCAACCTTCATCTCAAATCCCCATGTGGCAAAGACGAAAAGGATGCTCAGGTCTCTGCTGCCAAATTGCTGCTTCTAGAAATATGCCTATCACTAGTGGTAGCCTGGAAGGTTACAACCAAGCTCCTGGTAAATGTAACTGTGAAAATAAAGGAATGGCAGCATATTGTTCTCATAAGTGGCAGTTTATCACTGGGTTTGACAAGGAGACAGTTAGCAGGGAGTGTGTATCCACATGGGAGGTGAGGTAATGCAGGCAGAAGCATTAAGTTTCCGTGGGTCACATTTTTATAGCTGATGGCACAAAATGCAATTAGGGAGGAAAAAAATAGGTTTAGTGTCTTCCCATCTACAAACACATGTGCTCAAGCTGCATTTTACTCCAGCTGCACAGTCAAATGCAAAGTATTGAGTAACTGTTTAATTTGAGAGACCAGCTCCTCAAGTCTTAGGCCAAGATAAGAAATCAAGGCCAGTTATCTCAATGTGGAGGAGATTAAAGATTAGAGATCTCTTTTTAAATATTCATAGAGTGTTTGAAGCACTCTGTGGATATCAATGCAGAAAAAAAAAAAGAGAAAAACAAACAAACAAAAAACCCCCTCAGTAGTCCTTGAATAACATTTCGTTCTGAACTACAGACTCATTGAAGATTTTCTATTCTGATTTAGTCAGGACTAAGGAGGGAAGATCGTTCTTCTATTGTAGGTAAGCCAATTTCTGTCTGAAATGGATGGTTTTTCTGCAAACTTGTTACATCATCCACTTAAACACACTAGAACCTACCTAACCTTTTTAATGTACAGTACCCAAGTGGCATCTGACTTTATTCTTCAGTTTTAAAAGGAAATCAATTGTTTAGATTCCTTATCTTGGTCTAAGATTTTGAGGAGATGGGTTTCCAAGTTGGTAGTTTGCAGAACGAGGCTCTAATTTCTACTTGAGGTTCTAGGAATTAGAGTAATGCACTCTTTTTGATAATGGTGAGAAAAATGTTTATTTTTTTTCTAAAATCATGTTCAAGGAAAGAGTAATTGGTTTGTGCTGATGCAAAATTTATTTTTAGATAGCTCTATTTAAAGTATTTGCACTCATCATAATTTAAAAAAATGCAAAAATTAAGAGCATAAATGTACAAGCCCATTAATGGTTTTTGGTTTGTTTGTTCTTCAATGTAACAGCAGAATCTGCCAATCCTTTGTCAGTCCTCTCGTTGGCTGCCACTGAGAAATGAAATATTATAAGAGATTTCTAACATGGTTTAAGTTATGTCTACAATAATAGTTGTGCGTGCAATTGTGTTATCTGAAAGGGGAGGGGGGAACAGATTGCTTTAACCCTCGGTTGAAACCATTATACTGAGGAACTGAACTTTAGCCACGGAAGAGTTAAATGTTTGATCCAAGTTAGTTGTCTGTAGGAATGGTGAAGTGAAGGATATTTTTACAAGGCTATTCATCTTGCCTTGAGATAGATAACCAAACCAGTAGCCTGAATCCCATCAGGAGAGTCTACCTGTTTCCAGTGAAAGAGTTACTTAACGAGATATGACTTAATTAGTTCGTGTTTGATGTCTGGCTGTTGGATAAATCCTACCAAAGTGAACATTTTGAAAAGACAGACTAAAACCACATCACAAAGAATACTCACATGCATAGGAAAACATATAAATCAGACCACTTCTCCTCCTTCACAGGCATCATCACTCACAAATCATCTTCTATGTGTGTTATAAAAATAATTAATGACCCAGCTGTAACTTATTTTTTCCCACAGTACTTCAGACACCTAATGTGTGTAACCATGCTCAGAAAATCCCAGAAAGTGTCTGTTTGCATTCGTAGGAGCTTGGAGATCTATGAAAATGTGGTCCTAAGGGCATTTTAAAATGCTGCCCTGTGGTTTAGCCTTTATTATGTGAACTTTTCTGCTGTCATGTTCATCCCTTACGCTAATGAAATGTAATGTGGTAGAAAGTGTTTTTCTCCAACTGTTTGGAAGCTACACAGCACCTTTTACAAACTGCTTTTTGACTGGAATGATTCAAAGACAGTGATTTGTTAACTCCAGTAATATATGTATAAATCTGGTTTGATAAAGACTGGCTTTGCCAAGCAAATCACCAGCTTCAACGACTTACAGTAACCTACTCAGCATGTATGTGTTGCAGGGACACTAGAGCTTGGACTGCTTATGCAATAAGAAAAGGTTGCTGATAAATCCCATAATATTGCTTTTGTCTTTAAATAAAAATGGTGTGAATTCAACATAAAAACAGACATCAAGCATGCTGCATGATAATTTGGCTTGGATTCTAATCAACAGCATGTTTTCTCAAGTGAAACATGGTGATAAATACAATGAATCAGAGGCACACTGGGATTCACTGCAAAATCCTCAGTGTTAAATTGTTTTTTTTTTTCCCCCCCTAATTGAAGCTTTTTCATTACTTGAGCAGAGAAAACAGAAAACAATTTCTTCAAGGAATCTTGTCAGTCAAACTCTGGATTTATCAAAGTCTACCCAATGAGCCCGAAGCTTCTATAACATTACTTGTAGAAAGCATTATTTGAAGATGATTTGCACTGAGAGTCCTGGGAGATTTCATTTTTGTTTTTTTTTTTTTCCTTAAAAAAAAATGTTTGTCTTCAACAAATTATTGATTATTATTAGTTTTCCTTAATTTAATTTACATGACCAAGAGTCAGGAATGCCACCATGGAGAAGTATGAGTGGAAGAAGTCTTCATATGAGACTTGTTTAGATTTATTTTGTTAGTTGCAGTGAAGATTTAGAAGACTCATTTCAGAGCTGTTGCATTTTATTGCTTCATCATCTGGATAAACTAACCTTCCTTCCTTCCTTCTTTCCCTCCTTCCCTCCTTCCTTTCTTCCTTCCTTCCTTCCTTCTTTCCTTCCTTCCTTCCTTCCTTCCCACTGTCCTTTCTTCCCTCCCCCATTCCCTTTAAGTCCTATAAATACTTGAGGATCAAGCACTTCTCACAGCAAACCAGCAAAAATACAAATCCTGCTGAGCCCACTTCCCCAGTTAAGCACAACATTTCTAATTGACCAAGGATCAGAAAGAAAGATGAGTCCCTGATGAAAGCACCCAGCAAGTCACTGGGACTGCTGTTCTGCTTTGCTCTGCAAGCAGTAAGGCACAAATTTAGAAGTGCTCAATTCTTCCTGTGACATTTATGACCAGATTTTCCAGCTTAGTTCACTGCCTTATATCCAATGTCCTGAGGAAAATCTAGCCTTTAAAAAGTAATTCTCCTTGCATGACTTTCACTCAAGTCCATATGTTAGTGGTCCCTCTGGTTTTTGTGGCCTTTTGGCCAGCCCAAAGGACATAGCAGGCTGAGGGATGAAGACAAAAGCTAGACCAGAGGAATTTGGGCTTATTTCACTTCCTGCATGGTAACTGAGTTCTTGTCTTTAATCTCAATTCTCCATCTGTATGAGGCAGATAGATAGCCATCTTGTCTTTCTTCTACGGTTTACACATCCTGTTTGCTTAAAGTATAAACTCTTTAAGGCAAGGATGGTCTTTTGTGAAGCACAATGGGACTTTGATCCCAGTAAAGCTCATAGATGCTACAATAATACAGATAGATACTGCAGAATCACCTCAGTTCCCACAAATGACTGTTGTGCATATAACGTATTGATTTTTTACCTCTCTAAGAGTTCCCCTTTTCTTTTCTCCTGTTTTCTTTGATCTTTTTGATGGATAAAGAAGATAGATAGAGGTTTATGAGGTCAGACGCCTAACAGAGAAAGAGCAATTTAACTGTGGAACCTTAAAAAGAAATTTGAGCAAAATGTCAATCTGCAAAGGAAAAAATTCAAAACATAAATAAGAAGCTGAAGAAAGACCAAATTTGAGAGAAAATTCCCCTCTAAGGAGATGGAAGATGAAAGGCAAACGATCTTTAATATTAAAAAGAACTACCCAAACAGAAGTCCAACATGATTTTGTTCTAAAGTAGTAAAGGGAAGAAACAATTAAATGGTCTTAATAAGAAAGATGGAGAGAGAGATGGAGGTAATTATAAGTCAACAGAAAACAATGATAGGAAAGAGAAGAGTAGGGCAAGTAGGAATTAACAGAAAAGGAAGAGCCTTTGTAGACTAAGAAGTCCACACAGCAGAATATTATTCTAAAGAGACAGATGTCTACTTCCTTGAAGCTTGATGGAAAAACTTGGTATGAAAGTCTCAGCTGTTTTCTTATACATCCGTTCTGCCATTTTAACTGACAGCCCGCTTTCCCAGCAAAGTTTTTTCCCCATTTCTCCCCCTGCAGCCTTCTCTAACTTATAGGTCAAGAATTTGGGGTAAGTGAATATCCACCACTACTGCCTTGTGTCCATCAAGGGTCTGCTGATACCCACCTGCCTCCTAGAGCACAATAAGGGTGTCAGGACAAGCTGCAGAAACTGTAAACTCTGATAAACTTTCTCTTTGTTAAGCTTCACATTTTGTCTCAATGTCAGAAGTAAAACAGGCAAACCTTGTCTCTGCAGCATTTGGGGAAAGTGTGTTTAAAACACTCTTAATGGTCACACTTGAAAACCGTGATCAAGTACCTTACTACTGCAAGGTAAGGATGAACTTTTTGCTGTTAAGTTTTTCCCTAGCTAAAAAGTGATCATTCCAGTTGTGCTTTCCATTACAATGTCAACCCTGTATGTTGGACTCTGAAGAAAGGACACAACTTTTGTTATAATGCCAGGGAAGGCTCATATGTGCTATCATTCATTACTGAACAGATGAAACCAGTCTCTTGGTCCATTTCTTCCCAAAGGAAATCTAGACAGCAATATCTGTGCAGAAAATGCATTTTCACGGCAGAGTTCCTTTCAGTGGTGACCCTATGTGAGCAGGTGCTCGGCAATACGCTAAAATCCATTTTAAAATACCATCTTGAAACATCAGATGAAGGAAAGCCAGGCATACACTCCTGAAAATGTAGGTCAGAGTTACCAGGGTAATTCTACTTCTTTGAATTTGAAATGAGGAATCATACTCACTGACCTTCCAAACTAAGCTTGTGTATGGCAGAATGCATATAAACCTAGCTGCAAAATAAATGTATTGCAGCCACCCTCCCCTACACACACAAAAATACAGGACTTTTTTTTTGCAGTATAAGTAAATGTCTCAGCAGTGGGAAAATCATAATCCTTACCTTTCCATGGCAGAAAAATTCCCATTTTCTTTTGTAAAATGTTTGTTAAAGACCTTGATTTATTCTTATATAGACACAGAAAGTGAAGACCTGTCTGTAACCTGTGAAGCGCAAAAAAATGGATGTTAAAGAATGCATGATGGGTCTCAATTAGCATAAAATATTAATAATGTGAGTAAGGCTGTGTGCATATTGCAAGCCTTCTGCCATCTAATTAGAGTACATTGTCTCCTAGCAAAGTTACAATACAAATGATTCTTCTGCATATTCCCAAACTCTCTGCTCCCCATCCCCAAAATGCCTGTGAAAATTTAGCATCTTTTGTTGTTATTTTTTTAAAAAAAGAGTAAGTCCTTGTGTCATTAAGTACCAGTTAGAAGAGAATGCTGGAGTTCAGCCGTCCTGGAAATTCAAAATACAACCCTCAGAGAGTTTCTTTTTTTTTCCTGCTATAACCTAAATTTAAGAAAATAAGCCTTGAAATGCAGAAGAAATACAGGGTGCTTTTTAGAATTGGTGTCTTTCTAATCAACCTACTTACTGAAAGCAAAACCACTGGAAATCCTAGCACATAAGTTACTAGCAAATCTTTCACAGGATCTTAGTCCTGCAGGATACTCCAAATGGCAAAAAAGTGTTTGGAATTTGGACTGATGCCTTGTCAGGTTCAAAACCATCTCAAATTTCACTTGACTCACGCAAGCCGTTCCCTCATAGTTATTTATTAGCATATTATAAAAATTTTAGATCTTTAGACACGTTCCCTTGGAAGGGAGATTTAAGATTCTCTGGTTGGATTAGTCCACACCGTTCAAGTATCTCTTGATGGACAGATAAAACACAATCAGTGGGTAAGCAAAAGATAATCAGTCTTTCAACATTGCTCCTACATCCTTCACTGCCACTGATTAAAAGAAAAAGTACCCAGTATGACCTGGCTCATCACATTGACCTGTTCATGTCTAAAGTAGGAGATGAGGTTAGGACCACAGACCCTTACACAATCTGAGCTGTCACCAGAAGATGCCCATTTTTCTCCTTTGTCTGAATAGGAGTGTACAGGTGAGAAGACTTTTTTTCTGAACTTCTTGATTACAAATAAAAAGTTAGGTGGGATATGTGGCCGTTATTCCCAGGCTAAAGAACTGAATACTCTGAACTAACCCTAGGGTATGGGACCATCTATAAAAAGAGCGTTCGTGAAAAAGAGAAAGATCTAAGCTGTTGAAATCAAAGCGCGCACTTTCAGTATTGACAAAAATTGGTGCTTAAAAGTCATCAGCAAGCCTCAAAGATACAGCAAACTTGACTTATAAATAATATATTAAAACTAGACATTTTGTTTCTAGCCCTGCAATTGCATTTGGGTTACATTTGCAAGCTTTCTTTCTCATCACGGTATTTTCTCTTTTCCTCAATGCCATACTTAACACGCCTTGATTTAGCCAGCTCGTATCCTACTATCAAAAGTGTCAACACTTCGATAGTGCGATCCTTCATAGGGCACTGTGGGACTCAAGATGAGAAATGCTTCATCAGTGTAAAATCATAATTACTGTAGTCAAAGGTTCATGCACATCTGTCAGTGCAAATCTTGCATCAGAATTTTTTTCAGGTCATTTCCCTTTCATCACCTCACATGAGCATTTCACACAAGGCTACTGCTTCTTCCTCACAAGGTATGGCAGGGAACGTTTCAGGTCTTGCCAGATGGCCGCTACTACAGAACTGGGAATACTTAGATGATAGTTTCTTGATTGATTCTATTTTCATATCAGCTCTCTTCAACCACCACCAGTGAATGACTTTCTCCCTCTCTGATAGTAGTATTCAATCAATCACTTTAAAACAACTGACTAGACTCTAGCTTCACTACAAAGTCTGAGTGTATGTAATAATAAATCACAAGCATATTTTTGTTTGCATCTTTATCTAAGGACTGCAAAGAATTTCACAAGAAATCTTGTGTTTGAAACAATGCTCATGAAAATGTTGAAAAAGGCAATCTTAAAAAAGAAACTGCTGGGAATTTGCCTATGATGAATGTAGGGCAAGATCAGCCATTGAGATTTTACAGTGTTTCTCACATGGTCTATTAAATGTGGTTGTCATGTCCCATCTGACATGATCTCATTTCTAACTTAGATTTTGTCAGTGACAGGGCTTTTCACATAAGTGAAGACAGTCTCAGTCTCCTGGCACTGATTATACCTACTAGGAAAGCATCCGGCATATTGATTGAAGATCCTACATGAATCACACTCTGGTCTCACCTGTAAAGGATTTTGTTGTATGAATGAGCAAGAATGTCCTGTTAAGAGACTCAGATTATTAGATCTGTAAAAGAAAGTGAACTTGTATTGAATCAGCAGCTCCAGTCCCTTCTTTTTTAAGCATTTGTTTGTTTGAATCGTTTTAAGTGTAGGGTAGGGCACTTACCCTATTTTCTTTTTCTGAGATATATCTGAGCTGTTCTTTCTTAAAACTCTTCAATGAAATCTCCTTTCATTAGGGATAATTATTACTGCTCTGTAAGTCTAAAAGAGAATGGCCAAGTACTCGCATTGAAGGGTCAAATATTTGTTTGACATAATATCCTGGTTCACTCAGGGATGAATAATGAATATTGTTGGAAGTGAAGTGAATTTTAAAATACCTAATAAGGAAATAGAAATTCAGGAAGGGTGGGGAGGGAGAGTGTAAAAGCACAGTACAGAAATGGCAGTGGCCTCTGTTTTTTCCCTTGAGACTTGATTGTGACAACAATAGATTTGCCCTTGCACAAAGGCGGTGCAGGTCCCAGTTTGGCAATACTTGCCAATACCTCTTAACTTCAAGCTTGAGTCTTCATTTTTTTCTCCTAATGAGTGAGAATAATCACATATTAAAGTTAAGTGAGTGCCTAACTATGAAATCTTGGCCATATAATGTGCCCTGGTATGAGCTGTGAGGAGACTATCTCATATTTCTGCATGCAGCTTCTCTACACTCTTGATATTAAGAGAAGTCCTTGTTCAACATTTTCATTAACGCTCAAATATCAACAAATTCTGGGTAAAAATCTCTTTGACGGATACAGAGGGATTTGGTTTTCTCAGTTACAAACTGGTTAGACAAAGCAGTCCAAATGAACTTGCACTGAAATATGTTAAACATTTTTTAAGGTCTTCATAGCAAACTGCAACCCTTTATTAAATGCCAGTTTAGTCAAAGCAACCACTGAGTCAGCTGTGGGCAGCAACCTATAGGAAAACCTATAAGGAACAAGTAACTGTCAAAGCTATATGGGATTATATTCAATGAAATTGTGTTTTTTATAACCTATAATAACAAAATGTCCTGTTAATTAAAATACAGTTTAATTCAAAAAGAAAAAAAAACATTGTCACAGTTGTTTCTTAGGGTGAAAAACGATAAAAACCTCTGACCAATAGTCCAAAGAGGACAAAAAGAAAATTCGGTGTTAGGAATGAGTCATGAGCTAGATTCATCCTTGGCTGCATATTGAGGTCAATGGCTTTCCAAAGAAAGTTTCTTACCTGGACTTGTGTGTGCTTGATCCTACTCCTATACCTAATTCATTATTATTTATTTGTCTTATCAAAGTGCCATGAAGCCGCAGTGCCAAAGCAGGATTCTCCTGTGTTAGGTACTGTGGAAACACACACTGAAAAGGCAAATCTTCCCTAAAGAACTTAAATATAAAAAGAGAACAAAGACAAATGAATACAATTACCCTGGGAACTAGAGGAAAAGAAAGGGATAGTACTGTTCGGTATGATAGGACACAGTCTCATCAGGACTTCTGAATTTTCAGAGAGAAGAAACACATCCAGGAATACATTTACCCATCACAGCTTTATCTACCCTGACAGCATCCTATGTTCCTGTCTGTCTAGAGGGTAGGAAAACATAACCTGTGGAGGATTCTTATATCTCTTTACCAACAGCTCATGGAGCTTAGATCATGAGCTCAAACTAGATGCTGGGCATGCCCAGACGTACCTAACGCAGCTAAAGCTAGGGAAGATGAATTCCAAATGATGGGAATTTGAATGAGACTTTTGCCTTGAAGTCAAGTAGGAAAGGTTAGGGTTTGTTTTTGGTTTCTTTGTTTTTTTTTTTTATTTCAAGGTGTTGTAAGATAACTCTTCCCCACCCCCAACCAAGATTCCTTGCCTGAAGGACAATACAAGCAGGAAATGATGTCTGAATTCATGGATGAGCATAAGAATGGCTATAGAGAACTAAGATAGCCCAGAGGGATCACAGGAAAGGATTATAAACTCTGTTCTAACCTTGCTGAGCTTGAACTAGTACATGAATACATACTAGATAACGTTGTTTGCCTGGAGGGAGATTCTGGAGTAGAGACCAATCTGTGAGCTTCCTGCTTAGAAATGGTGAACATTTGTGTGAGATTTACCTACAAATGAGTGGCAGATCAAGATCAAGAAGGACCAAGGAAAACAGCCTTGTGAAATCCAGGAAATATTTAGCAGATGGGAGGAGAAGGCAGGGTGGAAACTAGAGTCAGAACTTATTGTCTGATTCTGAGCTTGCTTGATGACACCATGACTACAGCTAAATTTACTCTGGTGCAAGTTATTGTTGTCTTAGTAGAGGGGCTCAGAGGTGCTGTAATGCAACTTCCAGCAGACAGATACTGGGATGTCTTCTTGAGAATTCAGGTGGTTTCCATATGTTATGAAAGGTTAATCTCCTACTTGCACATTGGAAGTAGGAGAAGATGCTCTGATTCAGAACTGATTAATCTGTTGAGGAAAGCATTTGCTTTCATTCTTGGAGGTTGTGTCTCTACTACTAAACTAAACGGGGAAAAAGAGCTTTCTGCAGACCTGAGGTGCCTTCATGAGATGTGATATGAGGTCATGTAAGAGTGTTTTACAGTGCAAATCCTGCTGGGGTGGCTTTGAAGAGCTGTGCAAGGTGGAAAGACAAAATTCACAACATGCTCGCCACACAGCCTCCTGAGAGCAGTCCTGTTCCCCAGACTATGCCTGGGCACTGCCTGGGAGACCACTAGCTGACACAAAGACAAAACTGCACCAAAGAGCATGTTAATAGTATAGTCTGAGAAACTGGAGTAGCAGCACTACCTGGCTTTGCTTGCTGTGCTGACTTGGTTCTCTTTTTCAGCCTCAACAATAGGTTGAGGTCACTTTGGCTAGAGGCTGGATCCAGATATGCTTGTTCTTCTGTCCTTTATGAAGTGCCACATCCTTAATTCATTGGTCTGCTTATAGCACTTTTTTGCTCCAATAAACATGAGGAACAGCAAGAGCAAAATGCTCTCATGTAGAAAACTTGAAAGAGGAGGAAAAAAAAAACCCTAGAACTAGCGTAAATCAAACTCTTCAGTGAGAGTCACATCTTTGCTCTGAATCACCCTATCCACTTAAAGACATTTAACTGAGAACTGTACTAAGACCTAAGTGATCTTAGGTTTCCTCTGTGGTCGAAAAGAGGACGGAAGAGAAAGTAATTGTTTAGGAAGTTTAAACTCACCCTTCCAGAAATGCCTTTTCCATAAAATATTTTGCATATTTGTTAAGTATTTAGTTGAACTGTAATACAATATAACATATCAAAACAAAGGCTTTTTTGCGTATTTCACTAGTGTTTACTATTTCCCAATTATTAATCAACACCAGTTACAAAATATTGATTGTTAAATGACTCAAAAGTTGGGATAAAAACTACCAACCCATGAGGCAAAACTTAATGGCTTTCAGAAGCAGGGAATACAAGTTGGTTTTGACATTCACAACCACTGCTAACCTAAAAAAAAGCAAAGGAAAATATTTGTATTACATGGGAGGAATAGGATAAATATTGAAAAAGTGAGTAAATATGCAGAAAAATGACAGAATGTTCATTTAGCTGTGGGTCATGGGGCAGGAGTAAAAGCCTAAATAACGGCAATAATAACACAATTAATGCATTTGTAATAAAGGCTGAATCAATATTAGCAGAGGTTGTTTGCAGAGGAATAGAATTTTGCTGTTGTGGAAAATATTAGAAAGAAAAGCATCACAGCCAATACAGAGAATAAAGAGGAACACAAATAAGAAGAGAAAGGGGCTCCCTTAAAAAGTGATCAAACTGCTGCTTTTCTCTTGGAGAAACCACTACTACTATAACCAGGTGGAAGGAGCTGGTTTGCCTTCCACCATCCAGAAGTGAAGGCATTTTCTCCACATAGCCGCAAAAGAGGTGTCAGGCCTTGTCTCTCCTACATACTCATAAAGGTTGGATGCACCCAGACTCAGTACAGTAGTATCCCAGTTTCCACTGCATCAGTTGCAAGGACTTGTGTACTTGCAGTCTACAGCCACATAATCCAGCCACAAGCTATTCAGCTGCTATCAGTCATGGCATGGCTGCAGGCACTACCAGCAGCAGTGGCAGAACTGCAAATAACAGCAGTAGGTACAGATACCAGTAGCAATTACCACATCTGGATTTAGAAAAAATACAAACAGAAATGAAGGAAAACCTCTATTCGTTGTCCCCCGCCCTTGTAAGCTAGGATGCTAACCGTGTCTATCTAGGTCATCTATCTAGCACATCTGTCTAGCACATCACTCCACCATTTCACACCAAGATACCTGTTGCACATCAATTATCTTCCCCTCTGCTTATCACTCAAAGCCTCTCTCTCTATTACCCAGTTTTATCCTCCACCTACAAAAAATACACCCTAGCTTCATCACCATCCCTTCTTGTACATGCTCCACACCCTGTCCCTACACCCTCAGAATGAAACACAGGTGGTAGCACCACTTGTGTCCATCCCACCAGTAATGGAATGGACTGGGAAGCTGTGGCAGTTACAGCTTGGTACTCCTGATGAGCTGAGCAGTGTTAATCACTGACTGACTAATCAATGTGTTGAGGTGTTGACCCAATGGCACCTCCAGGGAGGTCAGGATTAGTACCAGATCACTGCCTGCCTTCCTGGGAAATGTCATCTTGTAGCTCCTGTAGAAGCCTCCCAATGGAATCTTTCAAACTGTTCATTAAGTGTTTTATACCCCCAGTGCTATGTGTAACAGTCTCGAAATGCTTGATCTATAGATTTTTGTTCATGTGTATCTAGAAATAAACATCCACAAACACATGCATGTACCCATATGTGCAGAGGAGAGGCACCAGCACAGTTTAAGCCACTCTAAAACAGGTTTGCTCTCATAGTACCCTCAATCCTATCCTTTTGCACATGGTATCATTCCCTGACTTGCATTATCAGTACAGGATAATGACATAGGTCAGGAAAATGGGCTGGCCAACAACTAGTTTCTAACTGCATCAACTCCCTGATCTAGCTCATTGCATGCTATTGCATAAAATATTAACCTTTATAACAAACCTGCTAGTGCCAGCTCAAAGATGAAGGTAGGAACATGAGGCTGGGGGTGAAGGAGAGTGAGCAACTGCAGTCGCTCTGGTTTAGATTAGCTAAAGCACTGTGGAATTGTACTCTTAGAGTGTAGTTAGGGTTGCAAAGTGATTTATGGGCATCCTAATGCAAACACACACTCGGGAGCATGTGTGATAGTAAATGTGGCAGAAAATCTTGGACAGAAAGAGAAAGTACTGTTAATAAAAGCTTTAGGGAATGACGGTAACTAGTCTGTCTGCAAAGTATCTAGTACAAAATAGCAGTCAAAAAAATAAAATATAAAAATGAGCAGGCCTCTAGAACCAAGGAGGTTCACAAGGGAAATGTTCACAGCCTCAGAAAGTTCACAGTCTCTGTGTGTGGAAATGAGGTGTGAGCCCTGCCATCAATTTGAACTGTAGCACAGCTGATCGAATACAGCGAACGTGCTCAAGTTAAGGAGGCAGAGACAGGACCAGATGATTCACAGCCACATGGTTTTCATCCTATTAAATGGAAATGAAGCATCCCCAGCTGAGGCGCCAGCTCAGAGGAAGATTGTGGTTGTTGCCATAAAATAGTAATGGGTGAGTGATTTTCCAATTATTCAAACAACGGTGGATGAGAAGGGCTGCCCTCCCGCTCAGAAATGCCATGCATGCTGTGGACACTATCACACTTCCAGATGAGTTATTTACAAACTTTTATAAGCTCCCTCAGTTCAATGCATGTTTAATCTGGAACTTTAGGGCTATGGGATATATGGATGCATCTGGATCCATAACAACCTCTCCTTCCCCAAAAAGTTTGATCATACTGGTGATCCACACTGTGGGTCTCCTGATCGAGGTACAGTCTTCCAGAACCCATGAAAAGTTCATCAAGATCAAGGAAAATTTTTCTATTGTCTTCAACAATCTTTGGAGCATGCTCTTAATGAAACCATCGGTTCCAATCCATCTTCACAATAGAAGGCACAATTTCAGAGGAAATTTGAGACCATTGCTCTTTGCCTTTTTTTTTTTTATCCTTCACCATCTGCCCTCCCTTCCTCAGGCGAGTAATAAGAAGTCCTTAAGCGCCACAGAGAGATGATCGATAAGGTGTACCTGGAAGATATGAATTATGCTCTATCTTCTGGCTTTTGGCACCTCCATGGAGAGGTCTGTGTTAAATACTGTGAGGACCCTGTGGGTGTGTAAACACAGCCTGGAGCTAAAGCTGACATACTTGGACAAAGGTGACCAAACAATAGAGTCTGCAGCTCCTGTTGGTGGTCCTACCTCACATTACAAGCTCTTTCTGCAAGCCTGCAAGTGCCAAGATATCTCCAGGTTACCGAGTTTGGAGGGGAAGATGAGCCACTCATCTTGACACCTATTATTGGAGGAAGAATTGTCTCTGCTAGTGGGGGCACCTAATTCTTTGACAGAGGCTGCTGTCATCAATTAGGCAGTCTTTACAGGGGTCCAGGGCTCTAAAAGGTATTTGCTCTGCTCTAATGGCTCCAACAAAGAGCCAAAAATCACCTCCTTACTCAGGCGGTGTTCCTGGAGATGGTAGTGATGCTCCTTTCTGATATGAATGGCACATTTCATGGGATGTGAAGTACACTGAGGCAGAAAAGACCTTGGATAGAGGTATCATCAGATTTGAACCCTTTGAGGTAACCAAAGGCATGATGCAGTAGGGAAAGCAAACATCACATCTCACCTTCCCTCAAGGCAAGCTAAAGGGTGGGGCAAGAAGAGATGAACAGAAGTGAGAAAGTAGAAAAAACAGTTCATGCACAAAGCAATACTATGATCTAAGCTGGGTGTTAGGAGAAACTGGTTATGAAGCATGCATCAGCCCTACCAGGATCGGTAAATATGTGATGGCATAGGAGGAATGAGCATGTCCTAAAGCTATTGCTGAGGTGATCAGTTCTTAGCAGGAGTGTAGGTACAAACACACAAAGGGAAATGCAGATATCATAAACCTACCTCTTCGGTTGCATCACCTTGCCAGGTGCAGGGCAGTGCTGAGTCAATTTTCTATGAATATTGATGCCTCTTCCTTAGAAAGAAGCTACCAAAGCACACATTCCTTCAATCAACAGAAACAAGCTGGCATCTTGTACTGAAATAGGAGAACTAAATCAAATCAAATCAAATCAAATCAAATCATATCAAATGAGATCAAAACTCCCACAAAGCTTGACCATCCTCAACTTGGCCTGTTATCTATGAAGGTACAGCATAGGTACTGAAATATATATACTGAAATAGTATTATTGTAGCTTTTTTTGCATAAAACGTGTCATCTGCAGTCACTGAGAGAGACAACATCCCTCCTATTTGAAATCAACATCTAAGGATGGGATGAATCGTACTTCCAGCGGTGCCAAAATCCTTTTCCATTGACCACTGAGAGAACCTAGACAACAACTTAGATTGGGCACTGAGATTTTAGATGCATCTATGGAAATGTATGGCCTTTTCTGTAAATTCTTAAGGCTTTCTGTTACTTTCACTAGTCAAAGGAGAGCTTTCCCTTCGTCTGATACTCTCTGCAAGATAGCCTGTGAATCGAGCCACATACTGCTTTACAGACATAAAGTGATAATGTGATTTTTTTTCTCCATTCCTGGAGCAGGAGGGGCTGTAAATGCTGTCCTCTTTACTTTTTTCCTGAAGCTGCAGTAGGTAAGGCTGTGAGATCTTAGCAGAGAGGAAATTAAGTTCAAGAACACTCAGTAGAATGTGTTTGTCCAGTCATGTCATGTGGGAGTGATGCAAAGTGAAACTTTCCCCTGCGGTGGATATAAAAACTTGTCAAGTTGCAGCATGGATGTGCATCCCTGTTACCTGGGGTATCGTTTTCAAATAATGCGCTGCTCTAGGTCATTCTTAAATCACACTGGATGTTGAAATGACTAAGGTATATAATGTGAACTGAGAGACTCATGGATATTCTTACCAACGGCAAGAATATTACCTTATTTTTTCCTGCATTAGTGGTCAAAAAATAATTGCAATAAGAAAATGTGAATTGTGAGCTGGATTTCACTTCTGGCTTTTTTACATTTACCTGGTGTAGTGCCTAAAGTGTCAGTAGAGCTGTATTATTTCCACAATTTCCCTTGACATGGCTAAAACACAGACAAAGCATGCAAGTTCATCACAGAAAAAAACTGATTTGGGGTCCTACTGAAGTGAATAGAGTCTTATCCAATGCCTTAGGTAGTTGTGAGAAAGCCCTTGAGCACTTAATTTAAGAAGTGGTCAGATGCTTTACAGGCCTCTGAGTGAAGAAGGAAATATTTTTGCAGCCCGGTTGGTCAGAAAAGTGGATGAAAGTTTCTTAGTATGGTTTTTTTTATACTCAAACTTGGCTCAAATTTGCACAAATCACAACTGAGACCCTCTGTCCAGCAAGTACATTTCTGTTTTCTGTTTACTGTGGTCCTCTGTTAGGTCTGCCAACCTGCTTTCCACTGCTATGCGTTGAAGTAACCTTTCTTTAAAGCTGATAATAAAATAAATGTGAGCATAACAATGCAAAGAATGTTGTACTAAAACTCAAAAATTCTCGTTGTTGACTTTTTGCAATTAACTTGAAAAGCATAACTAAGTTAATATGCTGTCAACAGTTAGCTTTGAAAATCCATCTGGTATCTAAAGATAACAGATTAAAAACTGTCACTGAGCTCAGGGGCATAATACTACTGGCAAACCAGCTGACCTAATATTTACAGGTCATTTTAAACAATAATGATGGCCTGATTCTCTCCAGGATATGATCGCTTTGCATCGAGGTTGCATTTCAAATATCGTGGATATTAGCCATAAGTCTTCATCTGATATAAACCCTCTGCTAGTGGCTAGCTGGCATAATTGGATGATACATTACCTTCAACTGCTGGATGTGGCAGAAAGATACATGAAGACACGTGAGATAAGAAGGTGACAGGGAGAGCTCACTGGAGAAATGAATGATTCCTTGAGGACCTTTGCTAGCTGGTATAAGTCAGTTGGCCCAAGGGAGAAAGAACAGTATCTTCAGAACAAAACATCACACATAAAGGCTTTGATATGAAAGAGTTTACATCCCATGACAGGGGTCCGGGCTTTTAACTTACTAGGCTGATGAGACCAAGCAAAGCTGCTGAAGGTCTACATGCTTTCAAAGAGTCTTCCAACCTTACCTCAAATAAAATACCCAAACATATTTATTGTGTCTTCTGTCTACTACTATGAGCTCTGCTAGTGATATTTTAACTACAGCTAATAGCATATGTACAGATACTGGATTGTATAAGTCCCTAGGTGCATAAAGACATCAGAAAAGTGGAAGTGTCTTTTATTTATTTGCAATTCATAGCAAAGAATTCTTAACAAGATTAAAACTGAAAGGCACAACTGGTAATTGTTTTTGTGTGCTGAAGCAAAAAATGCCACAGTAGGGCAAGTAAATGTGCTGTACTGTTCCTATCTTGACAATCATGACAGCAGAGAGGAGATTTGGACTGATATATTTTTCTTTCTTTTTAAAAGTGTCTCAGGAGTCTATTCTTTGCAATAAGGACTATACTCAAGAGTATTAACAAAGCCTAAGCAGATGTGAACATCACTGTAATTCCCTTCTTCTGTGGTTTAGCTGTTGTCAAGACATCAAAAGCAGGTGGAATGGGGTAAGCCACTTTGAACTGGATGACCCAAAAGCTCCAAAATGTTAAGAAAACAGGACATCTTGACAAATATATAACTTCTTGTCAAATATAACCATGACTCAGTGGAAAGATTTAATTCATTGCTTAAGTAAGATTGGACATCCTCAGAGGACATTTTGGGAATGCCTTCAATAATCTATGAAATGCATTCAGGAACACAGCTGCAGTGGAGAAATAAAGTGTTGGCAATTATTCCTAGGCCTGAAAAAATACAAACTGGGGATATCTTATGAATGTAATTGAAAAAAGATCTCAATTTTCATCAATTTATTTACTGTGCACTGGCAAGGTATTTAAAAAATAAAGAGAAATTGTTTAATTGAATGTTTAGGTATGGGTTTAGGCAGCAGAAATGAGTTTCCTTAGTCCAGCTATCTAAACATTGCCTGAATTTTGGTTGTAATGAGCATATGGAGATCCCAGAAACAGCACTAGATTTAAGGGTGTTCAACACCTCTGAAAATTAGATCATTTTAACTGTGTGCTAAATATAGGAATGGGTGCCTAGCTTTGTGCATCGCTGTTGAAAAGTTTGGCCTCAGGTCATAATTGCTTATGCAAAATGCAATGCAAGATTAAAAACACCCAAAACAATGGGTTTTAATGACAAAGATAACTAACTGACTTGATCTAAACTCACAAGGGCTCATCACTTCTAAAATGCACTTACTTGGAAACCTAACTATGACAGAAGGTGCAATTAGGTCTGCATATTTTAAAATCCTAATCTTAATGAATGTAGGAGTTAACATGCAACTCTCTACAGATGAGGGGAAGAGATGGCAACAATTCTCAAGTGTTAAGCAACAGTTTTCTCTACTTTTTGAGACTAGAAGATGATGATAGAAGTGGGAGCTAGAGTGGAATGGAAAGTAACAAGGATTTATTCACTAAAAACACTGAAAGCACAAATACAACTAGTTGCTCACCTTCTGAAGCACAGAATGAAGTGTAGGGCAAAGCTTGCTTTGAAAGATAAAACACATGCTAAGAATTATGTTAAACTTTACCCTTTGATAATGTTATCTGACATCCAGAATCTGCTGCATCACTCTGCCCTTCCCAGACATTGCCCTTTATGTTGTAGAGTGTCAAATCTCTTTGACTATCTCATCATAAGGATTTTCCCCTGACTGCAGCCAACAGAGCGACTGAGTCTTGCAGTAAAAAGGGAATAAAAGGAAATCTAGACAAAAAGCATGAAGAGCCAGGGTACAGATTGGGAAGAACAGATGAAATGGAAAAGTATAGAAGGACTGAGTTGAGGAGTCACCTTTTCCACTTTTCCAGGGCTTCAACACAGCAGGGTAGCATCTAGATCCTAAACTGTTGTCAGGCTGATAGAGACCCACATTCAGCCTCTCGTACTTAACAAGGATTCCCAAAGGTAGGATCCCTCTATAACTGGGGGACATCATCCCACAACCTGAATAACACGGAGATGCCTATAGAAGAGATACTTCTCTTCCTTTGCTAGTTTTGAGAACTGAGGTCTATTCATGTGGCAGAGTTCAGCACTGATTTTTGAGGCATGGATCATGGCTTTTAGAATATAGGTAGTTGTTAATACTGAGACAACCTGAATGGATCCAGAGGCTTTCAAGACAGTGTAGAGGTCTCTTTTCTCATTACCAACTTGTGTGCTGAGGTCTATAGTGTCACAAGTAGCTACCAGAAGGTGACAATCATCTTTTCCGTGAGAGAAGGAAGAATACTCTTAGCCTGCAATGACTAGCAGACTCATTCCAGCTACTGAGTATAAGACAAGGACAATCTAATACAGAGCTTAATTTCTACTCAGCTGGGAGAAAGTGGCACTTTCGGGTCCTGATTCAGAACTTAAGAGGTTGCTGTGTGCTGGAGACGTCTGTCTCGCACTGTGTCAGGAGAGGATCCTAGAGTGACTGGCCTTCAAAATGACTTGCAACACAAAGTTAGATGGGAGCAGTCCTGTATGCATTGTGTGGGGTTGCACATGGTCAACTTATCATGACTGCAGAGGCACAGAAATACAGAAAAAATTTCAGCAAATCAATGTTTGAGACAATACTTGCTGTAAAGTCAAATAATCTAAAAAAAGAATACAGACAAAGAGACTTTTTACCTTTTAGCTGATCTCACCCCAAGAGAGCCGAAAGGAGAAGACAGGTAGATGCTTGGTGGGCAGAAGAGATTGAACTCCATGTTGCCATGACTACACTGCTACCCAAGGGAGATGCCTGTATCCACATAAGGTGGATTTTTTCTGCTGGTCGCAGTATAGACAGACTTCACAGTCTCACAAAACCTACACCTGGAAATGAGCCAGAATCTCCCTTTGGTAGAACTTGTCTTCTCTGAGATGTTCCCAGATTGGGATCCAAGGTGGTAACCATCCCAACTGAGTTTCAAGCAACATTTTTTGAAAATAATTCATTAAAGATCTGTAAATTTGCATTACTGCCCTAGATTGGCTGAGATCTCCTTCTCTGGAGACATTCAAAACCCACCTGGACGCATTCCTGTGTGACATGATCTAGGTAATCCTGCTCCGGCAGGGGGATTGGACTAGATGATCTTTCGAGGTCCCTTCCAATCCCTAACATTCTGTGATTCTGTGATTATGTGAGATCCTTAGGAAACATCTGATAGTTACGTGGACAACATTAGTGCTAAAGCAGAAAGAAAGCACAGATCCCTGAGGGATCAGGAGCAGCAAGAGAAGAAATCCAGACAAGTACAATCCTATGGGAGGACAGTCCCACCCTGAGTCCTCACGAAATCCCACATCTCTTTCATGAGAGCTTTGATATTCCACTGTTTCCAGTTATGACATTTTGCAACAACCACTCCATGTTGATAGAAAAATTGAAACAGAGCGAATTAAGGGACAAAGCAAAATTTTCTTTAAGGTCTGAATTGTTGCTGGCTGACCCTATGTAGAGCAAGACACACAAATGGCAACTAGGACCCACACTACAACCAAGTGGAGTAACATTCTGCAGCAAAAAGATATTTAGAAAGAGCCTGGGAAAAGTTAGTCTCATTGTTTTTCCATTGTTTTTATCATACACATAATAGTTCCATAAATTGACGATTTTATATACAAATATTACATCTTTATGTGCATTCTCTTTGAAGGGTGTGAGGGATATAGAAATCAATCTGAGAAGTTAATTTTAGACTTAAAAACTCACGTTCATTTTATATAAAATCCCAAGTGGATTCCACTTTCTTACTGTCAGGAAATTATGACAAATGATACAAGAAGGTAAGCTTATTATCAGGACAAAATGTAGGCAGTTATAAGTCTTTTGAAATTACGGTGAGATTTTCATAAATGTTGGGTCAGACTTTTTTCAGAGCACTGTGCTCAGGAGAATAAAATTATACTGTGTACCTTGAAAGGGTACAGCAGAGCGTAATTAGGCTTATCTGAAATAAAAGGGATACGTATAAAAAAAGTCAGTAGTCAAACAAAAATGTTGTGTAGCAGTGCATTATTTGACGATTGAGTGGTTAATTCTATAGGAGAAATGCAATTCTGATGCCAACATGAGAATTATACAGATCTACACTGCTGGAATGATCACAGACCTGTCAGAGATGGTTTTCTTTGACTGGAAAATGAATGATATAAAGGGAAAGTGAACACACTCAAACCCCTATCAAGGGATCAGAGTGACATTTGCATTTCAGCTTTCATTTTAACCAAAATGATCCATGTTTGGATGTTGCAAGCATTACTATTCAGTAGAATAAATGCTTAAAACAAAGCATATAATATAGCCTTTTAGGAATGACCTTTCAGTCCTGGTCTTCATAAAAACCCAACCCAAACAATAGCGGCCCAACAAATAAATAAAACCCCAACGACTGATAAAATAAATCAGTTCATGGGAATTTAAGATTCAGTCCTCATCAGAGAGCCCCAGGAAAGCCAAGACTTTTGAAAGCCAGTAATTATATTCAGAACATAGCATATTCTGAAATTCAGCCTTCTTCAAGGTGTCTCTAACTGAGCACCTCATACCTGAAGCACCTGAAATAATTAATTACTTTTCCAAAACTGGGACTAGGAGCCAGATTGCTGTATTTGCTCAAAGTCAGGACAGCAATATCTGGTCTTTTAATGAGATTTCTTTCTCATGCAACACTCTTCTGAGATGCATGAGGGGGATGTAACATACACTTTTCAGAGTGGTGCTGAAACTTATACTGAGTTTGGAAACCTTCCAAAAGTATTTCAGATGCTATCACAATACAAACAAATCCAAGAGTAACAAACCTTGTTTGCTGTTAGATATATTTTTTAAAACAAATGTGGAGGAAAAATTGTCAGCAAATTGGACCATCTGAGGCTTTTTACTTTCCTCCTGATTTATAGCTGTAGCGCCCCTGCAAATTTTAAGCTAATATTAAATCCCTGCAGTATCTTTATCTGTCTTAAACCAAATAATTGTCTTCTGCAGTAATACCAATTTTCCTGTGCCTCTAGGCTTGCTGGCTTTGATAGAAAGTTCTTTTGGATGCTAATTTATTTGGTTATATTACAGTGAGATAAATCTGTTTGCAGCCAATTTCTGGTAGGGCGAAGGAATATAAAACCACATTACCACTGTATATTCCAGAAGCATTATGAAAACTAGAAACAGGGGGAGGAAATTATAGCAAAATGGCCCTACTGAATATAGGGGTCCCCCCCAAGTAACAGGATTATTCACTCTATATGACTATGCTAAGGGCTACGAAGGACAATGAAGATTAAAGGGTAGGCCAGGGAGGCTCAGGGGATCAGATTTATTCTTCAGCAGTTGCCGTTCTCCAAAAATTTGGCACCTTTCAAGGTGGTTATCTGGACTCTCAATAGCTGATGTTGAGAAATGAGCACCTCTGGAGGATTTGCTTCTCATCCCAAGGCAGAGGTCTGTGATAGGTAGATAATTTTTCTTCAGAAAAATAGATCCAGCTAACACCGTTCTTCTCATTTCCAGCCTGTTTTTCATTCAGCTTTAGTTTACACGTAATTTAAATATTCCTTTCCACGAAGAAGCTAGAGGTGGGCCAAAAACCCACTTGTAGCTCAGCTGTTGTGACATCTGGGCTGGAATCAGGAGGATACCAGCCCCCAGCTGTTTCCAGACTTTTGTCTTCCCCCTGGTTCCTGAGGTACCTCTGAAGCTTTCAAGGCTGAAATAGCAGCAACATCCTTCTTTCTTTTTCTTTTATAAACCATTGAAGAAATAGCTTGCTTGGTAGGGTTATGAGTTTTACAGCTTTAGTTGGCTTCTTTATGTTTATGTGTATAGAGGTACACTTATCTACTCTTTGCATAAGCAAAGATGATCAGTGTAAATGCTGGGTGTTAATTAGCATGTCCCTAATCTTTTTCCTCTATACTTTTGCATAACTAACAAATTGCAGATTGATATAGCCATCCTTGCTCACATTGACTAGTAATCTTGATTTTTAAGCTTGGGTATTTGCCCACAGATGTAGACAGGTTCCTACTTTTAAAAATCTGTCTTCAAGCAACCTAAATTCCCCTGACACAGGGACTTAAACTCCAAGTTTCCATGGACTTGCCAACAAAGGGTAATTGAACCCTTCAAGTCACCTTTATGAATTCGGACCAGGACAGTAACACTGACATCCTTGTTCCTGTCCGAGTGGAAAAGGGATTAGTTTAATTTATTAAAAAAAAAAAATCACTCCCTTATTGAAATACAGGTAAACCAGCATAAGCAGTAAAATATCTATATCAATAAGACTTACAAGCCAAATCCTTAAAACTAACTGGGTATCTGACTCATAATATACCATTTAAGGATTGGCTCTTTGTTCCCTTTGGAAAATAAGCTTATATTTTAAAACTTGTGGATTTTTTTTTTTAAAAAAAGCTCATCTGGTATTTATGCACCTTGTTTTGAGTAAACAAAGGAGGTCCAGACTGTAAATCTTCAGCCTACTGAGTTTTTTGTGTTTCTCTTTTACATGCCTTTGGACATAATTGCAGCAACTTCATCATTCATCCGCAGACACTTTGGAAACAAGTCATTGTTCCTGGAACTCTGCAGGCTGTGGGAAATCATATTTTTGAAACTATATTATATTGGTCTCAAGAAACCACTATTTCAAAATCTTTATTAACCATAGGTAGCTGCTACTCCAGTAACCCTACTGAGTTCTCCTTCTCTTCTGCTAAGAAACAAGACAATTAACTTGACCTATGTCTTTGTAAATTTAAGTCAGATCTTCAGCAGTTAATTATAACAAAATGATAGCAACATTACACTTAAGGCTGTGCAGTTTTCATTTCAGTAGGAGTGATAATGTTTTCTGAAAGCCTGTATGCACTGAATTATAGCATTAATTTGAAATGGTTATTGTAATCTGTGCAATAATTAAAGTTTCTAGTACAATTTGAAGGTAAAAGAGAAACCTCAGCTGTATTAAGGCAGAAAAATATTTAAACGAATAGTCTAGGTGACAGTCAAACAGTCAGGCAGACAGATTCTGGGCCATATTCTGGGCTGATTTGCTCCCCTCGAAGTCAGGGGAAGTTTTCCCACATTAGCTCCAGTTATAGGCAGTACCATTTCAGATACAATGTGACACGACGCTCAAGGCATATCATTTAAAATTCTCCAGCACTTTAAACTTAAAAATCATGTGATTCCATAGTTTTCTCCCTTTTATGAGTAAGGTATAAAGCAAGCTTTTGTCTTTGGGATTTTCCTCGATGCACATCATACAACACGGTATTTGCTGCTGTTCTGATTTTGCAGCATGTCTACGTGAAAAATCCTGCATCATTTGTGGACAGAAAGCGGGAAGTAGGGATTTGGGTTTTCTTTTTGTAAAAACAGTTCTCAGCTGAGAACTCAGGTATATATTCTCACTCATTGAAAAAGGAAATCAATAATTTGGACTGGTGGCATATTATATGTCAGATTTTGCATAGTTGGCTTACTTTAATCAAATACTAATAAAATATGCAATGATTGTTTCTCCTTGGTAAGTACTTGTAAGTTGATTTATGCAGCGATGTGCTGCTGCGGTTACAGACCATCATATGCTGAAGGAATTTCCTGCCTTTTTATTGAAATAGCCCTGGGGTTGTCATTACTCGGACTGCTGCAAATGCAGTTCAGCTTTGCATGTTTGAGTTTTAGTTTCCCTTGGTTCTTCAGAGATCGAAATCATTGACCACTGAAAATTTGGCTTTTAAACAAAAATGCAGCTACACCTGTGTGACTATTTCAGGAGAAGCCCTCATTACTCTGGGGTATCAGATGGCAAACCACTTGAAGGTACTCAAGTGAAACCACTTTCTCACTACTGCAGCACATCTGTATAATATGGGTTTATGCTTATACAACGCAGATGGAAGCAACGCAGTTACATCAGTGCAGAAACCTAACACAGAGGAAAAGCTCTTTACCTCTGGAAGTCATTGTTCCTCGGAGAAAGTGATGTTATAAAGTCACTTAGGGGTTTCTGTGTTCTCTGTTATAGTCAGTGCTTATTAGAGTTTAACTCTTCTTGAAGCATCCCAGAAAAGGAGCTACCATAAATACAGCTGATAAAATTTCTCATTTCTTTCTATTAAACCAACAGGCATCTCAATGGTACTGGGCTATTAAATGCGTTGGATTGTAGAGCAGCTCCCCAACAGGCACAAGTTCAGTGCTACTATTGCAGACAAAAGACTGCCCCTAACTTTCTCCCTGTTTCCCATATAGGCATTGGGCAATACTTGTCAGAAAACACCAACTTTGTGTAACTAACGTGTCCCTTTACAAAGAAAACCTTTTATAGAGATGTTAGAGCTGGTTTTCCACCTTTGCATATTGACTTCCTAACATGTCTCCTTCTAACATCCTACCTACCAGTTCTGAAAGACTTACTGTGATTTAGACTTTGGTCTACCAGCAAATAAACTTTGCCTCTAGTTGACTACTTTCTGCCTGTGATTTCTCTGGTAAACACAGTTGTGTGGTCTTTCCTCCATCTAAGTGAAGTGTAAAAGTGCTTCTGACAATGCTACTGCAGGGCTTGTTAAACCAGAATGAGGGAAGAAAAGCTGGTGTTTCACAGGGGAGGGCAAGAGGGGAATGAATTCATAGCAAAGGTCGAGCTCTTTAACGAGGGCTCATACGAAGCACTGGAGCTTTGTGGTGGCTGGTGCATCCAGTGTAGAACTCTCAAAAATACGTAAAGCTACATGACTGTATTGGTAGCTTAAAACTAGGGCAATCACAGTTCCCAAAAACTTACCTAGAAAAAAAAAAAAAGATGTAAAAAAGTTTACCTACTGGCTTTTTGTTCTCTTGTTCAGCAAGGGTTCACTCTTCATTTTATTGTATAGATAGATATATATATATATAAATCTAGTATGAATAGAGCCAGCTACTGACCCTGGCTGACGGTTGGTACCAAAGTCCTATTGCTTGAGAATGCAAGCTAATGTAATATAGATGGTCTTTTTTTCCTCTCTGCGATTTTTTTTCCCAGAGCTTGAAGAATAAAGATAAACTATCTTGATTTCAGTAAAGCGTTTGACACAGTCTCCCACAGCATCCTCGCAGCTAAACTGGGGAAGTGTGGTCTGGATGATCGGGTAGTGAGGTGGATTGTGAACTGGCTGAAGGCAGGAAGCCAGAGAGTGGTGGTCAACGGGACAGAGTCCAGTTGGAGGCCTGCGTCTAGTGGAGTCCCTCAAGGGTCGGTACTGGGACCAGTACTATTCAATATATTCATTAATGACTTGGATGAGGGAATAGAGTGCACTGTCAGCAAGTTCGCTGATGACACCAAACTGGGAGGAGTGGCTGACACACCAGAAGGCTGCGCAGCCATTCAGAGAGACCTAGACAGGCTGGAGAGTTGGGTGGTGTTACGACCTGGTCGCAACTAGTTCATAAATCTCTTGGAGTAAATTAAGGTGAAACGACACCAAATAACTGGTATGAAATTAAGAACAATTTATTAATACAGGGAAAGTTGCATGGTTGTAAGTGTCTTGGGTTTCTAAAGGCATTGAGAAAAGAGAGAAAAGGGAAAAAGAAAAGAGAAAGAGGATAGAGACTATGAGAGAGAGAAAGAGAGATCACCACCCTTGGATCCAGCGATGTAAGTTGTCTGTAGAGTTGGTAAGTTGCTTGCAGAGTTGCTCCTCTGGTAAATCGCTTGCAGGATCGGTCCTCAGGTGGCGGGCGGGAGCGCGCACCAGCATCCCAGGTGAGAAGGTCTAAATACTTTAGGTCATTTGCATGCGAGATAGGAGAGGGTGGTAACACCCCTCTTGTCTCCCCCCCTCTGCTCGCTTCCCATGCTAATTGGGACGCCTGCGCTTTGTAGTCTTAGATTGTTCTCGAAATGAGTCTGTGGTCCCCCAAGGGGTGTCTGGTGGTCGTGATCCCCTAGTTGTGGTGTCCGCTGTATGACCCCGCTTCTGCACAAGCGTGGTTGAGGCCTTGCAAAGTTGTTGCACATGTGGGCTGGCCCCAGGGAAAAGATACCATCCGGCCTCCGCAGCACTTATCTCTTCCTTCAGCCAGAGTTGTAAATCACAACAATTAAGGCACAGCAGGGGTATTGTTCTGTTCCCAAGGCCCTTATCTCTTGCCAGACTTGCAGGCCTCTGTAGTACACATACCCTCCTCCAGCCAGAGTTGTCAAACAAGTTGTTTAAGGCATACAAACTCTGTCCGTCACAGGTGGGGAGAAATTTAATGAAACATAACAAGGGCAAGTGTAGAGTCCTGCATCTGGGCAAGAACAACCCCATGTACCAGTACAAGGGAACTGCTAGAGAGAGTCCAGCGCAGAGCCACGAAGATGATTAAGGGAGTGGAACATCTCCCTTATGAGGAGAGGCTGAGGGAGCTGGGTCTCTTTAGCTTGGAGAAGAGGAGACTGAGGGGGGACCTCATTAATGTTTATAAATATGTAAAGGGCAAGTGTCAAGAGGATGGAGCCAGGCTCTTCTCAGTGACATCCCTTGACAGGACAAGGGGCAATGGGTGCAAGCTGGAACACAGGAGGTTCCACTTAAATATGAGGAAAAACTTCTTTACGGTGAGGGTGACTGAACACTGGAACAGGCTGCCCAGAGAGGTTGTGGAGTCTCCTTCTCTGGAGACATTCAAAACCCGCCTGGACGCGTTCCTGTGTGATATGGTCTAGGCAATCCTGCCCCGGCAGGGGGATTGGACTAGATGATCTTTTGAGGTCCCTTCCAATCCCTAACATTCTGTGATTCTGTGATTCTGTGAAGTTGGGGACAGACCTGTTGGAAAGCAGCGTAGGGGAAAGGGACCTGGGGGTCCTAGTGGACAGCAGGATGACCATGAGCCAGCAGTGTGCCCTTGTGGCCAAGAAGGCCAATGGCATCCTGGGGTGTATTAGAAGGGGTGTGGTTAGCAGGTTAAGAGAGGTTCTCTTCCCCCTCTACTCTGCCCTGGTGAGGCCGCATCTGGAATATTGTGTCCAGTTCTGGGCCCCTCAGTTCAAGAAGGACAGGGAACTGCTAGAGAGAGTCCAGCGCAGAGCCACGAAGATGATTAAAGGAGTGGAACATCTCCCTTATGAGGAGAGGCTGAGGGAGCTGGGTCTCTTTAGCTTGGAGAAGAGGAGACTGAGGGGTGACCTCATTAATGTTTATAAATATTTAAAGGGCAAGTGTCATGAGGATGGAGCCAGGCTCTTCTCAGTGACATCCCTTGACAGGACAAGGGGTAACGGGTGCAAGCTGGAACACAGGAGGTTCCACATAAATATGAGGAAAAACTTCTTTACAGTGAGGGTAACTGAACACTGGCAGAGGCTGCCCAGAGAGGTTGTGGAGTCTCCTTCTCTGGAGACATTCAAAACCCGCCTGGACGCGTTCCTGTGTGACAAGATCTAGGTAATCCTGCTCCGGCAGGGGGATTGGACTAGATGATCTTTTGAGGTCCCTTCTAATCCCTAACATTCTGTGATTCTGTAAACATTCTTCCAGTAACTTAATTCATTCCTTCTTCAGTCATGTTTGCATTCATTATTAACTTCCTAAGAAGACATATCTATGTGATCTTATGTCTACAAAAACCAGCTCTCCTCCTGCTCCTCCCTCCATCCTCTCATGACTTTTGAAACTCATTACTTAATCCCCATAAAATTTGAAGGGGAGGAGGAGGGAGATTCTGAGAGAATTCAATATCCAAGGGTGGTGTAGTCTGTCATTGGGTGGAGGAAAGAGAAGGAAATTAGCACCCTCTAAACTGAAAAGACAGGAAGAACTCACATTAGCCAATTTGTTTGGTGGTATCTGGACAGCCACGCAGTTACTGGCCCACTGGCTGGCATGCGTAGTTCCGAAATAGGCATAACACGCATTGTTTCTCACTGAAAAAGACACTGAGAGTCTCAGAGGGAGAGCTAGAGTTAGTGCTGTGCAGGCACAAAGCCATAACGAAGCTGGTTTCATTAGTTCCTCTGCTCACAGAACGACTTCTTTCAACCTCTCTTTGTTACTGGTCCAGGAAACCCATCCATTTTCATCAAAGAGAAGTTACTGAATTTAGGAGAAATCAGGTGAAATTTGGGAAACTTAAATTAGATGACCTCAGAAAGCCCTCTGGCTTTAAATCCTGTGAACTTATGAAAAAAAAAGCAGATTGAAAGTGATTATAAAGTGAACTCCCAAACAAATTGTGCCGGTGGATGGTAGAAATTGAATGTTCGGCTGGTCATGGTCATCCAGGTGCTGCATCAAGGCCATGTGACTTCTACAGCCAGATATGAATAAGCAATATGAGTTATATTTTAATATTACTGATCAACCTATGGCATCAAATTTTAGAAAAAGGTAGCCGTGAGGTACAGCAAATTCACTGAATGTCAGTAGTCATGAAATCATTTGCTCAGCTCTAACATTTTCTTTTCCCATTATGATGGGATTGACAGTGACAGGATTTCAAATGTAATGAATAAAACTTTTACAATAGGGAGCACCTGGGAGAAGCAAATAAGACAAGGTAGCTAATGCACACTTGTGCTTTAGCTTTTCACCTCTGGAGACTTGATTTCCACTCTCTTTTAGATCACAACAAAGAAGAGTAAGAGAAGAGAGAAAAAAAAAAGTGAAAATTGGAGGCAGCTGTTAGAGTCATAGAATAGACATCCCTTCAGCAGTATTTGCTCAATGTCATCACTTGCACCCAAAGATCAGTCCCATCAGACACTCTAAGCCCAATGCCCCTGTGTCTTCCCAATAACAGCATTACCCCTGATTGTCACCGACGTGAGAGAGAGGAGAATCAGGTGCTCTCTGTATGCAGACCCTTGTGAGACGCCAACAGGGACAGAGTGTATCAAAGCAGATTGTATCTGACACAGCTCTTTTAAAGAGTTGTTTAGTTTCCCAGAGAAGTGGGAAGCTTGCCTAATCCATAATGACCCGAATCGTTTTGCAATACGCTCCTTTAAGTGAGTTTGGCCATGTAGTTTCTCACTGACAAAATCCCTTCATTTTCTAGGGGTGTAGAGAAAGATTAGTGCATAAAAGACCATCTGTCTCCTTGCTGCTGACAGGCTAAAAGATGGTCTTTTTCTTCTCTGCAGAGCAGGTTGCAACCCTCCCAATCTGGAGGCAGCGAGCATTCGTTATCTCTGTGAAGCACTGGCCTGCAACAAGCATGTTCTTTTCCTGCGATTTGCTGTCGTGGGATAATCACTCGGCTGCTCAATGGGCTCACCTGTGTGTGAGCTCCTAGAGCCCCTCACACCCGAGAGGCACAGACTCATATATCAAGAGTTAATGGTTTGGCTTCAAGATTGGATATAATCGTGTCTTTCCACCAGGTAGACAAGCTCGCCTTCCAGCAGGAAAGTCTTCCTGATTACTGATAAAGTCTTTTAAGAAAGAAGTGAGATTTTTCCACCTGTCAGAGGTAGCAAACCAGACATTATTTACTCTATCGTGGCCAGTTCTGTGCAATGAAAAGCGAAGAACTGTTTGACTTATTGTTGCTTACACTAGTGTAGCATTTGGTGCCTAGGGCCCTTCCATGCTATGTGCTTTGCAAACTCGAAATAATAACCACTTCCCATCCTGGGGGACTGTGGTGTGAAGAGGTAAGCCAGGCAAAGAAAATAAAGACTTATATTCGTGTTTCAGGGATAGAACAAGCATGGAGAGACTGAGCAAACTGCCCAGAATAACATGGGGATATAGGGTCAGAAGTGGGAGACACATTCAAGTCTTTTCCCAGTCTCTTCACTGTCCTGTTGCTCTGCAGCTTTCCATATGGGGTTGTTCACATTCTTCCACCCCAGGCATGTTCTTACACTTCTTTCGAACGAATTCTAAATAGATTTGATAGTTTTTAGCATTTATAACAGACAGGTGCAGGAAGCATAATCCACAATTGTGGGGTTTTCTGTCCTTACTTTTAGGGGTCTCATAAAAAATATAGTTACTTGTCCCCTTACACATCACATATGCAGTGGGCTAGTCTGATATCAAGTTAATATTTAATAGTTGCAAAATGGTATGCTATCCTCAGGGAAAGATGCTTTCTAAATGTAAAGTGTAATCTTGTATTTGGTGGATTTGAGCTTTGCACATGTCACTGGATCAGCTGCTGCTACTACCAGATAGGCTTATCTAGATACTTACAGAGCTAAAAAACTGCATGTGTGTATTATTTAGATTGTGGTCTGTATATATCCTATCATCAGCCACATTCAATTGCTTATTTCTGGGGATTGGGTTTTTTTCTTGGAAAGCAGACTCAGTTTCTTTCCTTCTCCCCTCCCTGCATGATTTTTAGACGTCTTTGTTATCAACACACTCATTTCCCCATCCATAAAGTATGGATAATAAGATAGGACTGTGTATAGTGTGAAAATGAAATCCCTGACTTAATCATGACATCTAAACACAAGCCACTGTAACATTGACGTTCCTGATGGGACAGTTAAAGCAAGAGAGTGCTCGTAATACTTTCTTCGTGGTCTATATATTTTAAGAATGAGGACAGCTTAAGTCATAAATTGTTCAATGGAAACAAAGGGGAATTTAACCAGCAAAATGAAAGTGAGTACAGGACAGAAGAGAGAAGACAGAAGTGTTCAGTTCCTTTCCAGGAGGACAAGAGAAAGGGGCTTCACCACTGTTTTTTTCATCTGAACGTTCTCAGCGTTCACACAGCTCATAAGAAGATACACCTGATGTGGCAAATCTTCTTTCCCAGAAGAAAGTAGCTCTAGCTTTCACCAACCAGATCCTCGAGGCTCTCCAAGTGAGAGTTTTAATAGTGCTTTTTGTTTCCACCATGCATGCGACAGAATGCTGTGTCAGAGCTCCCTTCACACCAGCTGACATAGCTCAGGGCTATGCCACGTTTCTGACTTGCTTGGGAAAGCAGCAGAGTCACAAGGCTGTGGTCTGGACACTCCACTGCTTTTTCCTACAGCTGCTCAAACTCAAACTTAGCATAGTAGTTTTTCAGCTCTCTGACTGGCTATTTCTGCACAGTTTGCCATTAATAGGAAACTGTGAGGATGACCGTGCTGTGTCAGACTAAAAATCCTCCTAGCCCAGCATCCTGTTTTAGATAGTGATCAACTCTGGATACCCAGGAAGAGCATAGGAGAGGGCATGCATGTTGTACTACTTCCTCAGAGGACTTGTTCGATCTCTCTCAGCTTGTGGCTGAGCTAAATGAGAGGTGGTGTCTTCATATTTAACTGACCTCAATGTAGGACATTTTTTCCTATGAATCTGTTCATTTTCTTTATGCACCAATGTAAATAAGTGTTGGCCCATTACGTTCCCTGTTCACTCAGGCTGGGCACTTCACAACTACTCTTTAAACGCTTAGTCAAACATGTGGGAGAGGCTTTCTGCTGTGCAGAGAAGATGGATGAACCAAAAAGCTCTGTTTTATGTTGAGAAAGCCATACTGCTTTACAGAGAATATAATCCAGGTTCTTGCAGCCAGGAAGGAGGAGCTGCTGAATTTTAAATGCTTGCTGACAAGCATGTGAAATGAACAGATTTGATTTATAATACTTGAATTATTTGCATGCTTCATAACCTATTTGGTAGAAAGGGTTCAAGCCTGTTTCAGATACTTTTGCTGCCTGTTGTATATCTACAAGTTTGCTGCATTGTTGTATACTCCCCCTCCCCAAGGGCTATGCTTCCACCACTCTTATTTTAAATAGTAGAATTTGTTATTGTTGTGGAGCTGGCAGAAACAGAGTAACATATGTGCAAACTTGTTCTCTACATCCCTCTGAGAGGGGCAACTGTAGCTCTAATATGGTCTTTCTTTCCTTGCCAGCAGATTAGACAGGGATTATGGAAAAGAAGGATACCAAGGGAAAGCATCATTTCATGTCTGTGCTGAGGCAATACTCCAGCTGGCATCAGTCACTATTTACTCTATGTTTTACATGTGGGATCAGCAAAGGAGAAGCAAAAAGAGAGACCAGGAAAGCCTGGAAGTAGAAAACATGTTGTTTGGCTGTTTCCATTCTTTTATATTTAGTGTAGTGCCAGCCTGCAAGACAACTACAGCACACACAGAAAGGATGGATTAAGGATTTGTGCACAAGCCGGCATTTGTGTTTCTGCTCTGTCACAGACTCTCCATGTAGCCTTGGGCAAGCTATTCAGGGCCAGGTCTGACACAATAAGGTGTGACCACACCAAGCAAAGAAACACTGAGAGGGGCCATTGGGTCAGTTGTGACAGCTCCACAGGCAGTACAGAACCATGTAGACTCACAGCTTGGGACTGGGCAGAGGGAAAGCTGGTGTAGACTTCTCAAAGTTGGCTACTTGTAGTTAACATGGCAGAAATATGGATATTTCCACATGAGACTCCATTGCAAGGCCCAAGAAATACCAGACAGATAGGAAGCAGGGAAACCAGGTTCCTAAATCCTAAGCTATGATCATGAAAATCTCTGTTCTTCAGATTCCTAAATTCTAAAGGTCTTGCACTGTTTTTAGCTTAAACATTCCTTAGGCATTCAAAAGCTCCAGTTTTGCATTTGCCCCCAGATAGATCTGTCCTGGCTAGGTTGAGAGGCATGACACCCATTCTGTACACAAGCCTGGCTGATGCAGAAGCCAACTGTTTCATGTGGGGAATCATTCCCTTAGGTCTTCTCAGACTGTACCTAACAGAGACCAGTGGGATTGGGTTGCCCACCAAATGCAGTCATGACAACTGTTTGTTTGGAAGCATGATTTAAAAATAACAAGCCCAACTTTGTGGAGGGTGGAGCACTCACATGGACTCCATCCCATGGTCCAGATCTGGTGCCACCCAGTCTCCATGTGTCCCACCTATGCAGCCGATGTCCTCACTACTAGGCTGTTCTACCCCACCTCTGGAAACTGTGTCAGCATCCAGGAAACAATTCAAGATCTACTGGGCTGGAGAGAAAGTATGTGTGACTAAACACACTGCAAAGTATGAAATCTATGGAATCAGGGAGTTATAGGGTTATGAAGGCTAGCATACATATGAGAAAATTCCCACTAATATCCCAATTTAGGTACCTGAGTTCTCTTTTTTTTTTCACCTTAAAGTCTGTTGAAGTCTTTGGGACATAGGCACTTGTAAAGGCACTTGCCAATTGCTGCATGTTTGGGCCGAAGTCTCTTTCCAAGGAACTCAGGTCTTTGTGGAAGGAAAATTGTTGTGCCAGATAATAGCAAGTGACATATTTTAAATCCACTACACTGGGCCTGTTAAAGTCAGGGAACACATTTGAGGATTAGAGTGAAAGACTAGTTCCACCGGATATGTTCTTACCGGTAAAAATCTCCCAGATGTAAGATAGTGAGTCATCTCCTAGTGTAGAGGAGAAGTACAAAGCAGTGCAACTCTTAAAACTTGTTAGAGAGCAGGGCACCTGTGCCAGGGAAGGCATTACACAAATGGACTTGAGATAATAGGTCCTTTTTTGCTCCATTTGAAATACAGGATCCAGAAGAAAATATGCAAACATCAGGGCCACCTCCTACTACCCAATTATTCAGAAAGGATAGAGTCCAGGCTCTGTCACAGAGAAGCACTTAGACTTCCTCATCAAAATGTGACTCTCTGGCAAAGTGAATACTCTGGGAGGTCAAATGCATTACCACTCAGCGCAGTATCGCTTCCAACAGCCTGAATGAAGGATTAACGAAGATGACTTGACATTTACCTAGATTTGTGTGCAGCTAATAGGGTTGATAAAAGTGCTCCATGAATAATTTATATTGGGTAATTCACAGATGGAAAGATTAATCTTCTTCCCATAAGCAGAAGGGAAGGGGGAGGGTGGGATATCAGAAGAGATTGGTCCCTAACTCCATAATACCCTTATCAGTGGAAAGAGAGGTCAAGATTTCCTGGTTTAATATCATGGTTACTTCCATTAAGGAAGTAATTTCAATTACACATAAGGTTATAGCTGATCCTCTTTTTTTGGCGGGGGGGGAGAAGGAGAGTGTTTGGAGTAATTAGCAAAACACACTGCAGCTGAGGTCCTTGTTCTTGGTACATGGAGGGGCTGAGCACAGTATCACAGAGTCATGGAATACCTGAGTTTAGAAGGGACCTTTGGAGATTTTTTGCTCCAACATCCATGATCAGAGAAACACCAGCTACAGCAAGTTGTCCAGGAAAGTGTCCAGTTGGGTTTGAAAATCTCTAAGGATGGAGACTCCACAATATCTCTGGGCAACTTGTTCCAGTTCAATCACCCTCACAGTAAAACTATTTTTCTTATTTTCGAATTGATTTCTTGTATTTTAATTTGTGACCATTGCTCTCATCCTGCTACTGGGCATCACTGAGAAGAGTCTGGCTCCATCTTCTTTACTGCCCCATCAGTATTTATACACATTGAAAAGATCCTGCATAAGGAAGATCTCTTAAGTTAAAACAGCCCCAGCTCTCTCAGCTTTTCTTCACTGAGAGATGCTCCAATCCCTTCGTCATCTTTGTGGCCCTTTACTAGACATGCTTGATGATCTTCCTAATGCAGCCCAGGATAATGTTGCCTTTTTTTCTGTTGCTGGCTCATGGTCAACTTGGTGTCCACTAGGATCCCCAAGTCCTTTTCCGCAAAGCTGCTTTCCATTTGGTCAACCCCTGGCACGTCCTGGTTCATGGGGTTGTTCCTCCCCAGGTGCAGGACTTTGCACTTCACCTTGTTGAACTTCATGAGGTTCCTGTTAGCCCATTTCTCCAGCCTGTCAAGGTGTTTCTGGATGGCAGCACAACTGGACCCAGTGGTTCAGCCAGTATTCAGTTCACCTCACTCTCTGCTTATCCAGCCCATACTTCATCAGCTTCTCTACGAGGATCTTATGGGAGACAGTGTGGAAAGCCTTGCTGAAGTCTACGTAGACTATGTCCACTGCTCTCCCCTCATCTATTAAGTCAGTCATTTCATTGTAGAAGTTTATCAGGTTGGTCAAGCATGACTACCCCTTTGTGAATCCATGCTGACTATTCCTGATGATTTCATGTTCTTTCATGTACGTGACTACTCCTGATGTCCTTCATGTGCCTGGAAATGTTTTCCAGGATTAGCTGCTCCATTGCCTTCCCAGGGATTAAGGCTGGCTGACCAGGCTGTAGTTCCCTGGGTCCTCCTTCCTGCCCTTTTGGTAGATAAGAGTGACATTTGCTTTCCTCCGGTCCTCAGGCACTTCTTCCAATCACCCCAATCATTCAAAAATTATTGAGAGTGGCCTTGCAGTGACTTCAACCAGCTCAGCACCCATGGACTTACGCATGTCCAATTTCCTTAAGTATTCTTTAACTTGATCTTCTTACACCAATACCCTTGGTGGAAGAGGACCGTTGGTCCTTATCTCTATCTTCTTGAAGTGGGCCTCCTTTAACCCTGTATTGTTGATTACAAAGTCCACATGACCCTTCCCTCTTCTTGCCAGCCTTGTCCACTACTTCCTCACTTGGTTGCTGGCTGTCATTTCCCAGGTGGGGAAGACTGAAGAAAGGCAGAAGGTGTGGTGACCTCCTCAAGCCAATGCTACCATCATCTGTCGTGGTGGTGTTTGGACCATGGATGCAGTTAGTCCTTGAGTTCGTAGGGAAAGGTGAATGCAAGCCTTTTGGGGAAACACTTTCATGTTCCAGATTACAGTTAACAGGAGCAACCATTCACTCTCTCCTGCAGTTCATGGAAGGCGTGACAACTATCTGTCACTGCATCTGGTGTTCTTCAAAATTCTTCTTGTTAAACCTCACACCTACTTGTAAGAGAGGCTTAGGGAATAAATGGCTTGCCCAGAGCGAGCATTAGCGAGGTTGATTCCTACTTGTGGCCATAGCATTCTCATTCAGTTTGGAAAGCATTGTTGTGGGGTTTTGTTCACTGTTGTGATGGGACCACAAATCAAGCACAACTTTCAGAAGGATGTGTCTAGATAATTTAATAATATCCCCATGAAGACCACGGTGCCCTTTAAACTCAAAAAGTTGGGCTGTACACTGACTAGAATAATTACCTTTTTGATTAGGACAACTCAGAGCAATTACGTAAAGCAGAGAAATAATGAGAAGGTTTTTGAACAAGACGCTGTGTCCTTGCTTCTCCTTTTGATTTCAGTCAGCTCAGTGGTTTTCTGGGTTTCAACAAATTCTGCACAATTTCTTTGTTCTCTTCAGCAGTCTCCCAGTCTTGACCTGTAGCCTTGCAGGTCCTTGCTAAGCTCTCAGTTTCTGCATTTTCCTGCATCTGCCATATCCTTCAGTCTTGGAGCCTTCTTGAGAAAGTTAATTTCATCCTAAAAGAACAACTCCCTCTCCCTCTGTAGATTCTCATCTGACCCACTCACTTTTTAAAGGCATGCGGCATATGTTACAACTTAAACAAGCCAGATATCCTTTGCCATAATCGATCACCTGAAAAGGCTCTGTCATGTTGATACAATATGGCACCAAGTTGAGTTTCACTGGTGATCAGAATTCTCCTTTCCCCATAGCTGAGTTGATTTGTACTCCAATGCAGTGTCCTTGAACAAATTGGCTCCACATCTCCATTCATTGCTACATTAGAGCTGAATTTTAGTCTGAAGGTGTGTTTAAATGAATGGTAAAATTCTTCCTGCTTTCAACAGAAGTAAAATTTCTTCGCATGAGTTGAATTCTACTCAGTCAAGAGTTCACACTTGTCTTGGTAAATAGGAAAAGGCATAGCCAAGCTGTGTGAGGCATTCTGACCAAACTCCCTGAGGCTGCACGGAACAATTAAGTCTTCAGGGACATGAAGTCAGGACATCTGCCCCCAACACTAGAGTCTGCTTCTAACTCAGAAATAGGGCTTGGGCATGTCTTGACTTTAGTGGCACAAAGCGCCCACAGTTCTCATCAACATGAGTGATATAGGCCCTCCTCTGCCACCATCATGGGACCTCAAAGAACAGCGATGCCACTGCTAAGAGTGAAGCTGTTGGAGCTTCATAAAGGGGGTCAACACAGCCTGGGTTGTGCCCACAGACTGGTCATGAGCAGGTAATACTAATATTGCTAAGTAAGGTGGAAGCACCACAGCACAGCAAACACTGTTAAACCACGTTCTGCACAAAAAGCTCTGAATTACGTGGCTTCTAAATCATGATGTTTAATTAGGGGCTGGGCTCCTTTCCTAGAACAAACAGTTGGAGGTACAGAGCCCTTCATGTGATGCTTTCTACCACTTCAGTCAGCTGAAGCTCTGGCTCTTTGTATATTCAGAAACTGCCAGACTGTGTCTGTCTGCATGTGTGACGATCACTGGCAGCTGCACCTCCTCAGGGTCATATTTGTGGAATATCAGCTATTTAGTGCCATCTTGTTCACTCAGTGGGCAAATCAGAAATCAGTATGGAACTAACCCAAAACAAGACTTTCCTCTCCTGGCGGATCTGGTGGTATGCACCTCTCTTGTCTTGCTAGATGACCAATGCAAGTAAGGTGAAATGACATGGTGAATGTCTTCAGGAGGCTGCGCCTTCTTACACTCTGTTGGATGTGTCTTATTCCAGGCAAGGTTTCCATGCTGCTCTGATATTGCATCCAAGTCAAGGATTATTGCTTTTCTATAAATTATGGCTGAATTTTAAGAAGAGGTAACTTCTAGTTCAAGACTGAATTGCTTCTGAGTGCATAGGACCGAATGCAAAGGGACTTGAGATGCAGCTACCAGAGTGGAGAGAGAAATGATAGTGATATGGGAGAGAAAGGAATCAATTTGGTGAGAATTGAAATAAATAAGACAACAGGAATATATTCACTTCATGCCAAGTGAAAAATCCTCTTGCTGAATACAAAAATTAAATATTTCTAATTTGGAGCACCAGGAAGAAAAACAAATAAGAAATGAAGGACCATATTCCCTAACTGGAGAAGAAATGCTTCCTCGCCTCAGCTGCCAAAGCACTGACCCTGGCTGCAGGAGGCACAGATTTCACCCCTGCTTTTGCTTTAGTGTGTGGAAAAGCCACACCTCCGTATCCTTTAATCCTTCTGCTGCTGGGTATACGGGGCACAGTTGCTCCTGTTACTGCTTTTCCAATTTGCTAGTACATTCTGGGTGTAGATATTAGGAGACAGGTATCTTGTGTCCCATGTGAGCGTTCCAGCTTATGCTTGGGTTCAGGGAGTATTGAATACAAAATGGGACCCCTCTGACAGGAGAATTTGAGGGAGAAAATACTACTGCGATACTCACCTGAGTACACTCACCTGAGGCTGCAGTCTCTGAAAGGAGCAGCATGTAGCTGTAAAGCTGAGACTCCAGCCTCCAGGGAATAATGGTGTGCCCATGGAGGTATAGACAAGTCTGAGCTGGGGCTTACTAAATCGCTATTTCATTTTCACTAAAGCAGGGAAGAAGAACGAGTTTAGCAGTCAGGACAATTAATAATCAAACCTTATGTCAGGTGAAAGTTTAATTAGCAATGCCAGATGGAACTGCATCAACAGGAGGCATTGAATGCTTCCTCTCCCTCACAGGAATATACCACTTCGCAGCAGCACAGGTACTCCTCCAGGACAGGGGGGCTGAAATCTCTTCAAGCAGAAGATGGAAATGGATTTAGGTTTTCATCTGTGAGCTGATGCCATAAACCCTGGAACATTGGTTAATATCTCCTGCTGTGGCTATTTTGCAACTGTAATGCTCCTCTTTCTCCCCTTTGTTTTCTATTTATACTGCAGCTACTTAGTGAGCTGTCTAAAATCCTGAATAGTTTTGGGGAAAACCTATATGATGCTTTCTGTTGGTAAATTAACTTCTTGCCCTTGCATTTCTTACCCAGTTTTCAAGTTTCTTCCACAGAGGAAACATCCAAGGTACCGTTAAAGTAATTTTTTTTTTAAGCAACTCTTTAGTAAATATACTGCATCACTGCAGACTGCTCAATTCCATATTGAGGAGGTGGAACTCATCTAATAACCATTACAGTACAATACTTTCCCTCGAAGCACTCCCAGGAGGCTCTCTCTATCTGGGAAAGAGTAATAGAATATTAACACCTAATCGCCACGACACAGAAATACAGTTCTTTAAATGGGAAAATCAATTTTCCCTTAATATTTAAAATACTAACAATGTACTTTGCTGGGGCTAAGCAGTTAGATAAGATTATATATTCACTGCTGATGATTAGGAGCATAGTGTCTGAAAGGGAGGCATGCAAAAGGAGACATACTCTGGGGTTCAGTGATAATAACTGTTTGCAAGTAAAAAGTAATTTATTTAAAAAAAAAGGAAAAAGAGAAAAGAGAAAAGAAAAAGAAAGAAGAGAAAAGAAAAAGAAAGAAGAGAAAAAAAGAAAAAAGAGAAAATAAAGAGAAAAAAGCATTAGATGACTCTCTTCAGTCCAGTTCCACACGTAGGCAGTTTCAGTTAAGATTTATTCCTACCATGCCAGTGCAAAAACCCAAGTGTTGGTCCTTTCTGATGTTAACAGGGCTTTTCCCAGTCAGCAGTATCTGCTTGGATTCATGACACACAGACAACTTCTCAGCCCTCACCTGCGATTCTGGTCTCTTTTCCCTTCACCATACCCCCATCATAACTTTGTTTTGGTGAGTCACAGTGGTGGCAACAATTCTGTCACTTGAGATCACATTAGGAACTACCACAGAAATTCATATGATAGAAAACTGGATCATCAACTAAACACTCTTTTTTAAATGAAAAGTATTTCTTGTCTGTGGGGGATTCATAATGTCTGTTTAAAAAAACAAAACAAAACCCAAACCTATACAAATTTCCATCTCAAATCTTTAATTTTCTTATGTGAGAAAATCTATAGGGTCTGTTTGTTTGTTTATTTGATAGTTTAAGAAAAAAAATCCATTGTTCTACTAAATGAGATTATATCTAATGGATAGCCGAACAAATCCAATCCATTTCTTCTGTGCAACTTCCTTGTCTCCTGAGAATTTCAGTTACGTCTCATTTGTTCCTGCAATCAGCCCACAGTTCTTCCTTTCTTCTTTCCTTCTGTTTCTTTTTCTTCCTTCCTCCCATTCTCCCACTTTTTCAAGGTCAGTCTAAAAATTCCAGCCCTGGGAAAACGTGGAAAAATCTAGCATTCGGTATTACCGTAACCCTGAACAGAAATCAGATTAAAACCTGAAGCTTAATGATTCTATGGATGTATGCATGTACTAGGTATGATTTATTGGATGTGTCAGGGGTCCATTTCATCTTTAAATAGGAAAGCCATGAGGTGTAACTTGATGAGTTATTAAAAGAGTGTCACACTACCTGAAAAGACGAACACTGTAAAATTCTTAAACACACAACAATTTCTGGAGAGGGTCTTGTCAGAACAATATCCCGGCATACCATTTAATGGAAGAAAATAATTATTCACAGATTGTTGGTTTTGCTTTTTGCAAACAATGAGTACAGTTAATTTTGTCATATCACTTGCTTGTGTTTACAAGCTTCAGTCACTCCTTTAAAACAGCCCAACCTTCCCAGGGCACATGGATTGAAAACACATTATTTTAATGGGCTTGTAGCTAATTAAAAAGTGTGACATTCAGAATGTGGCTGGAACATGGCATAAAAAAGTAATTACAGAACAATACATCATGTCATGGACAAGTGGCTAAATGTGAATGTGCGTTGGCAAATGTTACCGAGGAAAATCCAGCTCGAACTAGGCTCTTGCACGCAATCAGGACCCTGCGTGTTTCAACTAGATGTGAGTGGTGGATGTGTTTCTGTCACAGATAGGTTTCAAGGCCTATTTTGCAATCCCTGCAAGGTTCTGCCTTTGAGGCCGCAGTGCAGATTGATCTCTGTCCTCGCGGTGGGCAGGCTTCTGGAGACCACGATGTGGCGAGCAAATTCTGATTCCCTGGGGCAGCATCTTGTGCAGTGAGCAGCAAAGATTTTTCTTCTTCAGCTGATGTCGTGTATTACAGGCTGCTTGGTCCCCTTGACTGCACCTACTAAGTGAATAAATACATCGGGCTTGGCTAGTCCCCGTTTGTATAGACCATGTAAAATGTGCTTTCCTGAGTTAATAAGGGCTGCTGAGCACCACTGAGGGGCATTTAAACCCAATGGGCACCATGTGCCTTTGCAGATGGCTTTCCATGTAGAAGAGCGGTTTCATAGACCAGCCTGGGTTTCAGCAGGCTGCTCACCCACAAAACCAGCCTGAATGGGAAAGGCTACTGAAAAAGACTTGGAAATGGTAATACTTTTCAGGATAAAGTCCTGTGTGTGATGTTTTCCTATAGCAATATCTGCAACCCAGTCGTTACGTTACTTTTAAACAGTGCCTTCTCACTTGAGCTGTGTGTATCGTTGTAGCTGTACATAGCTATTTATGTAAGTCACTATAACTATTCTTTACATTGCCATAATGACTCTGAGCCCAGAGATGGAGCAGAAACATGGTACCCGCACAGAGCTGGTGGCAGATCTTGCTGCAGAGAAAATTGAAGGAGGCAGGGAAGATCAAGGAAAGAATAAGTCAGCTTGTTAGAAAGAAGACAGAACATGGTTAGTTTTATTTATTTGATTTCTAATAAGTGTAACAGGAAAGGAGGATTTTAAGGAGGGATTTTCCCGAAAAGTTAATAGAGTCAGGTGTGGATCATCATAACTGAGGTCTCCAAATAGACAAGGAAAGGAAATACTGCTGTATGAGCTGATTAAGTTAAATATTTTTGTGTACTAACCTTCTTCCCTCCTGCTTTTTAAACTATTTCTATTTACTGCAGAGAATTAATTCTTTTTCATTTTTAGCTATGGATATTGGCTTGCACTGCCATAAAGATTAAAGGGGTTTGGTATTTCCTTTTAAAATCTTGTAAGAATTAACCTTGGATTCATAACTTAGCAGTCAAAATGGACTCCATGCTGAACGCAGCAATTAATTTTTTTAAAAAAAATATTAGGAGTATCTATTTGGCTGTTTTTCAAGGAGAGTAACACAAGAAAAAGGAAAAAAGGGAATAAAGAAAGAAAACAAAATGTACCAGTACTCTTAGATTTATTTTTTTACTATTGTTTTGTTGGTTTATGTATATTAAAATGAAATTTTTCAGACTATTAATCCATAATATAGGCTATAGTCTTCTTTGTACTTAATTAAAAATGGATAGATTGATACAAGAAGGATGAGATTTTGAGAAGTACTCAGTGTTGGCGGAACTCTGCTTTGATTGAAGTCAGTGGTGAAACTCTCCCAGAAACCATTAAGAACAGAGTAGAGCATGGCTGAGCATTTCTGAAAATCCTGCCCAAACTGAGTGTGGTAAGGGATCATTTTCAAAGCATTGCAAAGTGTTTAACATTGTGGTGTCCATTAAATTCAGTTTATTCTTTCTTTGGCTAAAAAGTGACTTCAGCTCTTTAAAATATACATCCTAGATAGGTTTTTTGGACTTTAGAGGATTCTCCTGAGCTGTTGTGGTTGGGTTCAGAAATTCAGACTGGCTGGTAGAAAAAGGCATTAAAAAAATACGTAAAGAAAGTGGGAGACACAACAAGTAGAGATGTTTGGAAGCTGAAATGAAATATATAAATGCTGCAAGAATGGATTTAGCAAGTTTTAATGGATTTATTACTTGCAGCTGACACAAGCCTCTAAGGGCAGTAATAGCTTCCTCACCTCTGTCCTCTTGAAATCCAAAGTGAAAACCAGAATGCAGGGATGAAGCAAGCACAACAGGTGAGTCCTGGTGCAGAGTTGGGAGAGAGGAACTACACTTCAGCATCAGAAAAGACAGTTCAACCGAGGTCTTAAAAACTCATAAAATTCACTGCGATCCGAAGCATCAGGGCTTCGGATATAAAATAAGGAAATATAATAAGGGCAAGTGTAAAGTCCTGCATCTGGGCAAGAACAACCCCATGTACCAGTACAAGTTGGGGACAGACCTGTTGGAGACCAGCGTAGGGGAAAGGGACCTGGGGGTCCTAGTGGACAACAGGATGACCATGAGCCAGCAGTGTGCCCTTGTGGCCAAGAAGGCCAATGGCATCCTGGGGTGTATTAGAAGGGGTGTGGTTAGCAGGTCAAGAGAGGTTCTCCTCCCCCTCTACTCTGCCCTGGTGAGGCCGCATCTGGAATATTGTGTCCAGTTCTGGGTCCCTCAGTTCAAGAAGGACAGGGAACTGCTAGAGAGAGTCCAGCGCAGAGCCACGAAGATGATTAAGGGAGTGGAACATCTCCCTTATGAGGAGAGGCTGAGGGAGCTGGGTCTCTTTAGCTTAGAGAAGAGGAGACTGAGGGGTGACCTCATTAATGTTTATAAATATGTAAAGGGCAAGTGTCATGAGGATGGAGCCAGGCTCTTCTCAGTGACATCCCTTGACAGGACAAGGGGCAATGGGTGCAAGCTGGAACACAGGAGGTTCCACATAAATACGAGGAAAAACTTCTTTACGGTGAGGGTGACCGAACACTGGAACAGGCTGCCCAGAGAGGTTGTGGAGTCTCCTTCTCTGGAGACATTCAAAACCCGCCTGGACGCGTTCCTGTGTGATATGGTCTAGGCAATCCTGCTCCGGCAGGGGGATTGGACTAGATGATCTTTCGAGGTCCCTTCCAATCCCTAACATTCTGTGATTCTGTGATTCTGTGGCTGGTGGGTCAAAATTTCAAGCCAAGCTGTGCTTTCTACTATAGAGGCCCGTTTGGTTTATCCTTACCATTGGGGAAGATATAGTGTGTTACAAAGGACTCTTTCCTAAGGGATCAGATTCAGAAGAAGATGTAAGGTAAAACAACCGACCTGGAGGTTGTATCCCTAACAGGCTAAATGCCTATGAAAACATATGGTCCCTTCGCCACCGCAGAGGTTGTAGGAGAGGCAGTTTAATGGGGCTCTGCACAGAAATTTTAGAGCCTTTCATACCACAGATATAAATGATACATTTCATCTTTATGCCACCCTTCTAAACCACAAAAAAAAGTAAATTCAGTTAGTGCTGAAAGGGAGAAGCCCTGAGCTCCTTCTTTGCTTTGCTATTTATAGTGGCAGGGCCAGCTCTGGCTTAATCTTCCGGGTGTAGTTCAATATATTTCTGACCCAACCAGGTAGAACGGAAGCCTTGGCTGTATTTCCAGGCTCTCAGAGGTTTTAAGACAATCCCACAGCTTTCGCTGGAAGTAGTTTTCACAGAGTACTGATAAATAATCTCAGGGAGAGTGTAATTGTCCACAAGAAAACTTCAGCTATGGAGCAGAAAAAAAAAACAAAAACACAAAACAAAACAAAATTAGAAAAGGGATGTACTGACTTTATTTTTCCAGCAGATGTCTTTGCTGAAGTCCCTCCCTTCCCTGGCTCCATTTTTGCCATGTTAATTGTCATAACTATCCCCTACAGTTCCTTGGTAGGAGAATTGTAACAATTAGCCCGTGACTTTACACCAGCTGTCTTGGCATTGATGAGGCAATGTGCTTTGGACTCTGAACACCTGCAAACCCAGTACATGGTGGATGTTTGGATGCTAAACCAAACAGCTGTTGCGTTTCAGAATCATTTTCTTGGGGAGGGTGGGGGCAGAGAGATGGAAAAATGTCTGTATGCCTGAATGCCATAGATTTCCCTTTTTATAGGGTTTATTCTGTGCATTCCCTTCCAGTATGCTGCATCTCAGCTGATTAAGGAATGACCCTAGCAGTTATCTGGAGATTATACAATCTGTAGGGTTCCGTATGTTACAAGGCTTTGTGAGTAGCTCCAAGTAGCTAAATATAGGGGGGGGCGGGGAGAGAAACAGACCCATATTTATTTTGATTTATTTCCAATTACTCCCTTTTCAGTGTTCTTAAAGGACAGTTCAATTTGGTTTGTACACTTCTCGATTAGTGTAATCTGGAAGCTGGCAGTTAGCACTTTGGCAGTTTTACCCCAGTGAGTTTAATAACTGAACGAGAATTGCCGAGAACAGTGATATCAAATTCACAGAAAGAGCCATGAATGCATTTCTTTTCCCCGGTAACTGTTCAGTGGGATTATTCAAGAGATTTAAATGTGGGTGGCATCAATTTGAAATGCAGATGGTGTATCTTATTAAACACCATTTTAGCTATTTGTAGTGCTCAGAACAGTATTTGCCCTGAATTTAAATAATGATGTACAGTATTTGTTAAAAAACATGCTTGGGCATGTTTTGTTTAATTAGCAGCTTGAAATTTCCTAGCATATGGCTTGTCATTTGGTAAAAAGATATGCAATTATGAACTTCCTTGAAGTTTTACTATTTAAATGCAAAATTATCTTACTATGTTCAGTAGTTAATGGCAGGCCATTAAATATAGTATTTACTAAACAGAAGACATATAGGAGCAGCTCAATATGCCTATGCCATCTGTACCTATAACACTGTAAACCTTTTGGTTCATATGAGGTGGACTGGACCCGGTCTGCTCCCACAGTTCATTACCAGAGTTTTCTGCACATCAGTGGAAACAACATCATGTCTGTTTATTATCTTTAAAGGCCTGGATGCTGCTTTAGAAACATCAATTTAATTTTTATTCTTCGGGAAAGCAAACAGACCATCTGCTTAGTTATCCAGTACTTTTTGAAGCGCTTCAGATTCTTTTCCCTGTCAGAATTTGGATGCCTTTTAAAGTTTTTGGAACTTTTAGTTGCTCGCCTGTTCATTTTTCATTAGGAAATGGAAATGAGAGTCTGGAAGACTGAAGGATGATGCATGTGTTTTTTCCCCATAACTTACCTGCTTAGTTCCTACTCCTCATCACGATGGATGACTAATTCAGAGTCTGACTCCCTTCCAGCAGCTCAAGCTAGTTCCTCCATCCACCACCTTCATTACTCCCCAGTCCCAGCAGAGCTGATGAAAAGACTTGCCTCAGGCCTCTCAACCAACCCTCATTGCAAGCAATATAATGCACTCAAATGACTCACAAATTAGAGGATTCTCATTTTTACTCTTCAGAATGACTTATCTCAGAAAACAGAGAGAAGAAATGAAATCTGGAAGTATGAAAGGAATGACCCCCAGCCTCACATATTAGTTTCCTTCACAAGTCTTGTTTCATGGCTTTATCACACACTGCACTTCTTCAGATACAGACAGCAGGATTCATCTCTGTATTATAGACATCTACATATGATCCAGGGCCTCCTAGGCTTTGTGTTTATTTAAGAAAGAAATAGGCTCTTTCAGGATTTTACCTCTTCTATACATTTCCTTCTGGAAGAGGTGTATGACTGCCCTGAAATGCCTGTTTCTCTTCATTAACTATGAAGGGAGTGTAGGTATCTACAACGAACATGTTTGCTTTTGGAAATACAGACTTCAAGAGCAAAATTCACAAAACATCATGGCTGAAATCTTGGTTGCTGACATCAGTGAAAAATTCCTGTGGATTTTGGGAAAGTCAGTTTTTCACTTTATTTCCTTTCTTATCATCACCGCTATATCTTGGTTCAGTAAAAGCAAGATGCTCAGCACCATCAGAGGGACAACCAAGGATGTGATCCTTTTCAGGATGAGCTGCCAAGCAGATGAAAGGAGAAACAAAACAAACAAGAAGGGAAAAAGGTGGGAAATCAGAAGCATTAACTAATCTCTGTTTCATAGTGGATGGTATTTAATATTCTCACTTTAACCATCGTTACCAATTCCTTTGCTCATATTTTTTTCCATCTTTCTTCCCACTAGTCTGACCATGGTATTCCACTGTCTCACTGACCTGCTTCACTCCCTTCTACTGTGACTTTTTCAGGTTTCTCTTTGTGATTTACACAGATGTGACTCCTGGCTTTACCACTGTGCTTCCTTCTGCTCACTCTTCAGTCTGCCTGCTTCACTCCTTTTTTTGATCTCTCTGTTGTTTTTCTACCACAGCTCTGTGCCTCTTATTTTTTACATAACTGGCTTGATCTCTCTGTCTAATGAACAATTTCCCTGTCTCCCAGCTCTCTCCTGATGAAGATGGAGAGAGCTTTATCTCTTCAGTCATAGAACCCTGGGCAATATCATATAGCAAAATGAATTAATGATACAAAATTAGGTCCCTAATATGCCCACTCTTTCTTCTTCTGCAATTTGAAAAGTGACTAGCTCAAGGGGAATGTTTCTTTCGTTATTTAGGATTAGTTCTTTTTTCCCTGCCCAGTAATCAATTGGTTTTTGTGATTATGGAGCCAAAGTGTATGGAGATCATGGGTAAGGTGCTCAGCGCTCTGCCCATATGTACAGCCAAAGCAGAGATTACGCTTAACAGGCAGTGATAATTTCTAAACCCCATCTTGACACTGTTAAATAGATAAGTTTGAGATTCTCCATATAGAGAACTTAAGTTTTTTCACATCGTAGTATATACTGTGAACTCTGACTTAAGCTGATGTCAAGGCAGGTCAGAGTGTAAGGACTTTGGACTTCTTTGAAGCAGAAAATTTCCACAACAGTGTGTGCATGTATATACCATGTCTATTTAAAAGGGGCTTTGAAGCAGTGGGGTCTCTAGATGTGAAACTGACTTGGGTACTGCTTGAGAGAAGATGAAAGGGAAGGGAAGGGAAGGGAAGGGAAGGGAAGGGAAGGGAAGGGAAGGGAAGGGGAGAAGAGAAGAGAAGAGAAGAGAAGAGAAGAAAAGAAAAGAAAAGAAAAGAAAAGAAAAGAAAAGAAAAGAAAAGAAAAGAAAAGAAAAGAAAAGAAAAGAAAAGAAAAGAAAAGAAAAGAAAAGAAAAGAAGAAATGAATCACCACCTCAGGCACAATATTATGGTTTTTTAATAGCAAGTTCTATATCCAGCTTGGACTCTAATTTATCCTTCTAATGAAGTCCATTTGAAGTCTAGCATCCTCCAAACAACTGTGTAATATTTCCATTCCAAAGACAATTAATTCCGGGCTGCTTTTTTCCAGATCTGTCATTGTCTAAAATCCAGCCAAGATCAGACAGAAACTTCTTGAGATTTTTCCAAAGATTTTGTGACCACCTCCTTTGGAATGGTCAGCAGCCAGTCCCTGAGCACTTCTGAATATTCTGATAATGACTTTCTGTATCTAAGGTGCCTGAAGACCTTAAACGCTTCTCCCGCAACCTCCCATCATTTTTTTTTTTTTTAACAAGCTCCATCAAACATTACAGAAGAAATAAGCCATGTTTTGATTCCCCATTAAACAGTTGTGACTGCAAACAGACATTACTGGGAATAGTTCGCCTCAGGGAATATTTTTAAGAATCTAAATATTACTATATATGTTATACATTTTATATATATTATATATTATTATATATATTATTAAAAATGTAGGAATAGTTCATTAATTCTTCAAGAATGTTTCTGTTAGGTATTAATACAACATTATTGTAACTTTTGGCCTTTGAATTGGTGCTTCTTTTTGACTTATTTTGGCCTAGAACATGCTTCGTTTTGCATTCTAACGTGGTGAGTTGAAATGTTTTATCTCCTGATCGTATGTTCCTTGCTGGACAAAGGACCATTTTTTCCTACAGACAAGAAATAAAAAAGAAGAAATTAAAAAATGCAACAGGTCATCCGTCCCCTGTGGCTTTAAACCGTCACTCACAAAATAAGCCCATCCAAATCAGAAGAAACCAATGAGGCTTGACAGCAAACCATTAGAGGAATGGTGGAGGGAGGAAATAATTCAAGCTTTTAAAAACACAAACACATGCTAAAAAAATGAAAATATGACTTTTCATCCCTACCTTCCCACATCCAAATGGCATTCATTGTGGTGTATTTTTGACCTGCTCAGATGCCCCAAAGTTTAAGCAGTGTTTATGCCATCCAGTCAGAGGTAACTCTAAAAATGCAACCACTATTAAAAAGAAATGGTACTAAAGATTCACCATGGGAAGCTCTTTCCTCTGAGTTGTTGAGAACCAATATTCAAGTGTGAAGTTGGGGTCGCTGTGTTTCTGGATGTCATTTCTTAAAAAGGAAACATAAAAGACACCTTGACAAGTTGTCATTAAAGATTTTATGGCAATATCTGTAAGTGCAGGGATGTCTAATTTGTTGCCGTGGCAAAATTCACATTCAGATTATTACATTTTGCCTACTTACACTCAGCCTGCGTTTTCCATATGTCATTCTTCTTGTCTTCTCATCTTAAAGTGCTGTATATTGCTGCTGTGCATTATTAAACAGTTGCCACATTTCACCCTGGTGGATCTTGCATTTAAATGATGGATTTACAAAGTCTATGCTGTTTTGTTAAGTTTGCCTGTACAGCTGGTTGAATTTTTTCTAAAAAAAAAAGTTCTCCTTCAAAAACAGATTTGAAAATTTACTGGTTTTCACTAAAAGTTTTCAGTCTTTTTTTTTTCCCCAAAGGTTTCTGGCTTGCTGAATTGAAAATGAAATTAAGTAGATGTATATAAATGAAAAGGTGTTAAAAAATCAATAGTATTATTAAAAACAAAGAAAAAGTTTTGCCAAATAAATATTGAAAATTATTCCAACAGTATTTTAGACATCTGTTTTTCAGATTTTGCTATGAACTGAAAAAAAAAAAAAGAAAAAAAGAATAAATTTAAAACAATTGAGAATGAAAACAATGCCAGAACTGCAAATATCACAGCAAAAATCTTTCAATTGTTTCCAGAAAGTTCTTTTTATGCATAATCTTTTGAAACTTGCAAACTATTGTACCATTCAGAAAGAATAACTGCCTTTAATTCTGTTTCTCAGTAGATGTATACATAAAATGAAACCCAAGTGCAATTTGTTTTTTAGATTAGAAACTCAATGAGACAGGGATCAGTACTCCATGAAATTAAGCACGTTGTATGTAGGCTAGAGGAATGTTCCTAAGAAGACAAAGTATTAGAATCTGTCCCAAGGAGGATACAGTGGCTGTCTAGGGGGTTTGAAGAAATGGAGAACTTAGTTTCAGGCAATGAAATAAGAAAATATATATGTTAGGGAGGTGGTTGAAATGAGATATGGATGAGGGGTATTACCTGGTGATATCTGTTATGCTTCAGCTGCTGTTCAGTAGTGGCAAATGAAGAATTTTGATTGATTGGCCCAGTCAGGGAAACCATCACAGTGTGTGTGTGTTGTGTTATCTTGGGAATACAACAATCCCCGAATGCAAAATCAGAGCAGTCAATACCCTCAGAAGAGAACTTAGACTATTTTAAGACACACGGGAAGTTCCCTAAGGACACAGATTCCCTGGAAGACTTTAAAAAGCTTTAAAGCTCCTCTTTTTCTCTATAGACAACTTCATTAATTCAACTACTAAAATATGTTAAAATAATGTGTGTTGTAGAGTTGTTTTAGAAACAATGCATTTCTCAGGGTCAGACTTCTAACCAGGGCTGAACATCTCACTCAAAAGTTAGTATCTTCTATGGCCCGAAGTATTGACTGCAGAGGGAGCCCTAGGCAGACGCTACTGTAGAAACAATGTAGGTAATTTTGCAAAGCAAGAGGAAAGCCAATAAGTACCATGCATTTAAAAGATGTTGCTCTGTCCTTCTTGGAAAAAGAAAAAAACAATTCCCTTTGTATTTGTTAAGATCACAGCCTCCTTGCCTGACCATAAATAGTTTCCTTCATCTCTGAGAACAGACAGGGTTCTGCCTTCTGGATTTCACATGGGTTTGTTCTGGCTATTAGTAAGATGTCAGGAGCTATGTATTGCTGATGCAGAAAAAGAGAGGCCTCCCATCACCATCTGTGGGGCATCCAACCTATGTGGTAAAGGAAAGCTGAGATTGCAATCAAATAATCTGGTTTAACAAGATGAGGCTCCAAGCGAAACATCTGGGATAAAATCAGGAGTGAACATGTTAAAGTTGGAAAAAAGCACCACCCTTCATCATACTTACACCACCATGTAACTCTGCCTCATCACATGGCCCAAAAGAGAAATAGCCAAGGTTTTACTAAAGACAGTAATTTCAGAAAGAAGAGCGGTCCCTGAACTACTCTTTCCAGCCAGGCACATGTAGTGGTTTAGAAAGAAGCTCTAAAATGCTTTTTTTTTACATTGAACTGGATTAAGAGAAGTTGGCTCACAAATGTCACGGTTTAAAGCTGGGCTGGCGATTAAACCTGCGGCAGATGCCCTCTGTTATCCCCCCCCCCCCTCCCCCCAGAGGGAAAGGGAAAGGGAAAAGGGAGAGAGACTTCTGGGTTGGAAAATTAAAACAGTTTTAATAAACTATAATAATGAAAAAAAAAAGTATAATAATAATAATAGAAATAATCAAATATATACAAATATATATACAAAACCAAGATTGAGCTCCCCTGAAGTCAGCCACGTCACCACCGGCACTGCAGGGCAGGCTCCGGGAAGGCCCAGCCTGGGCCTAGCGACGGTCGAGAGCTGGATTCAGGAACGCACGGATCGGGATCGGGGGCAGCAGGAAAACAGACGGAGTCCTCCCTGGACACCGGCCATAGCAGAAAGAGAGCGAGACCCTCGTGATCCCCCCACTTTATACCGAGAATGACGTGTATGGGATGGAATACCCTCGTTGGTCAATTTTGGGTCACCTGCCCTGTCTGCTCCCCACTGCAGCTGCGACCCCCCTTCGGCTCTTCACTCGTAAGCAATGAGGAATTCAGCAGTGACCTTGGTTTCTCTCAAGAATAAGTACAGCAAGAGCCTTTCTGCACAACATCCCTACCGGTGCCTCAGTGATAACTACAAACTTCGAGCGTTATCAGTCCTGGAAGCAGACACTGTCTGCAAAAACATGCAGTTAGTTTCAGAAAATGCAGTTACTTAAAGGAGATTTAGCTGAAAGTAAAAATCACTGAAAGGAAAATCGGCCTGGTTTAGGCCAAACCAGGACAACAAATTAAAGGCAGCCTTGTAGATGAGGATGGACAACCAGCAAGGTTTCTGGATTACTTTTGAGGGACTGATACTTTTGCATCCAAGTTCAGTAAGCAAGCCAGCATCTACACAAGCTACATCTTCAATGATTTTGAAGTATGGATATGCACCAGTGTTTTGTGATTGTCCAGTTCAGAGGTCACTAATGTGAGGTTAAACAAGGCAAAGTTCCTACTGAACAAGAAGAATTGTACAGGTGAATTCCAACTATGTAGTGCATTTCATTTTCAGATCATTCCATGAACATTAACTAATTAATCCTCATAGCACCCTGGAGCAGAGAGCAGGAATGGATAGTTATACAGACATGTCAGTAAATATTTAATTTCTTCATTTTTTTAATAGACTGTTTTCATGCAGTAATTCCACAGATGGACTCATTGATTCAAGTCCATTAAAAAAGAGAACAACTGTGACATGATAGATAAGACACATTTAAAAAAATAATCCTACAGGTGATGTAATGTTGCAAGCAGAAATAACTTATTTCAGTGGGACACTGCAGAGAACCAATGAAACAGTAAAATATACAGTGACACAGATGCTCAGGAGACTTGCTTCCGAGGCTCCCATTTTATCTTTAACTACAAAGGCAAGATTGTCCCTTATGTTCAGCGAAGATGTGCCAGAGGAGGGTTGCCATGGCAGAGGATAACCACATTAAGTCTCCCAGCCCCCAGCATGTCTGCTCCTATTTCCACCCACTCATCCATCTGGCCAGGCTGCAGCAAAGGTGCAATGCCTTGCGGCCCAGCACACAGACCCACTGGGGAATTCTTGTCTGGGCAATTTGTGGCTGGATTACAGCATTTCTCATCACCACCTGTGTTGAGGGGTCCAGGCACAGGCTGTGAATCCGGCCCAATAGATTTTCCAACCCTGAATTATGCCCTGGCCACCTTCCAGATATACCATTTGGGTCTATGATTTTATTAAATCCCATTCCCTTGCAGGGTCAGGATTGATCAACATAGGACTTTTTTTTTTGGCAGCACAAAGGAATGTGTTCTTTAGCCAAATCCTGTACCCATAGAAGATGAGAGTAAATCTCCCTTTGCCTTCATAAAGGTCAGCTTTTCGAATTACCCTTATACATGTACTGCATCAGGGCATGAGAAAAGGTGATGAGTACCCTTGCCATGTGGAAAAGTGGGAGGGCTAGAGTTAACTTAGCACCTCTCAGGAGTAGTGTTTCAGGACTGTTTTATTCCACTTCAGTCAGGACTGAATCCATACTCTAGCTTCATGCTAGAAGGAATCCTGCCTATTTCTAGTGGCTTTGCTTCAGAAGAAATGTAAAACCAGTCTGCTGGCTAAACTTCAGTTTGGATAATTACATTTTACTCACATAAATTACTTTAATAGTTTCAAGGAGGGAAAATTACTCTCTGTTTACTCTTCCAAAACTATTTGGTAGTGTTAGGAGAGACGAAATGGGTCAACCCACTAGACAGGTGGCTGTATTTTAATGTGGGATGAAATTCCCCCTGTAGAGTACCTATTTTGTTCAGGGAACTTCAGTCCACATCCAGCCTGCATGAAAGATGGAGAGCTATTAACATCTTTCTGAAACTTCATGACCCTCAGCCTGTGATATATCTCCCTCAACCTTACTTTCATGTGTGAGACTCTCTCTCTGACAGCTCTTCTGGGTTGGCTTTATAAAGGCCTATTCTTAACTCCTCATTTTCTCATTGTGAGCTTGCTAGTTTCTTCCTTTCTTTCCTCCATCACCATCCCCCTTCCTTCAAGATATACTCTGTCACCTGGGCAGTTGTTTCCTGTTATCGTCCTCTGACATCCAGGCTAGCTGCAAGACTGCTTGGCTCTGTAGCCATCACATCTCAAGGAGCCAGGCTTTTGCAGACAAGCTAAACCTCTTGTCATTGACCTACGCACCCAGTTCTGCAGGCCAGTGCAGGACCATCCATCCTCATCTCTACTTGTGACAAACTGCAGCTCCCAAATTATTCCCTTCTTCTTTAAATGATCCTTCTAGAGCCTGGCTGTGGAAATGATGCTTTTAGCTGACTATCTTCATCCTTACATCTTTCTGATGCAAGCTGATTTTTCCCCTCTGTACCAAATCCAATATTCTTATATTTTATCTTAGACTTCAAATCCATTACAAGTTTCCTCCTTCTTATTCTTTCTTGCCCTTCTTAAATTTCTTCAATGATCTCATCTATCACATCACTCATTCCAGCCTTGATATTTCCATTGTCATCACTTTGTGTGTCATTCTCATGCCTGGAATGTTCTAATTTTTCACATCCTTTAAGTCTGCGACCCAAAATGACACCCTTCCTGAATCAGGGAATCAGTTATATTATCTTTATGATTATTCATTACACAGAACTCTTAGAGCAGCTAATGCATATGCATAAACTTATTGTTCACAAGGTCTGATTGTTCAAACACTCATTCTGTGAATTCATTACCACAAGATGAAATTTCTTCAGTGTATGAGGAACAGACCAAAAGATAGACATGTAGGATGGGAACATTTTGAAGTGTAATGTGCAAGATTTTAAAGCAAAATACATGATATTTGGATGTGAGGATTATGCTGCTAAATGGTAGCACATGACTCTCTTGACTCAAGCTGCTTCTTGCCGGGAAGCACTAAAGGTGCCAGTATGGTGGACTAGATGGATTATCCCATTTGCTTAATTGCAGAAATCCTGACATTCCTTCTCCCTTCCATAGCCTCCCTCCTGCCTCTTGTTGAGCTTGTTCATTTGGTCAGATCTGACATTCTGCAAAGATTTACGCACATCTAATCTTAATATTGCCAGGAGTCCCACTGAATATGACTGATACTTGCAGGAGCAAAGTATTAGTCTAAATCATTGTATGGGCTGGACTTTCTTTGAGCAAGGATTGTAGGTAATTCTACTCACCAGCTGGGAATTGATCTCATCTTAGGTGCTTAAAAGATTCTTATTTTTTTAAATCTTAGATTCTGCAATTTCTGGATGTTGTAGCAGTTTTAATGGATTTGAGGATTCTGACCTTCCACTGTTATTCTGAGAGGCTGAGAGAGTTGGGGTTGTTCATCCTGGAGAAGAGAAGGCTCTGGCGAGACCTTATTGTGGCCTTTCAATACTTAAAGGGGGCCTATAAGAAAGATAGGGACAAACACTTTAGTAGGGCCTGTTGTGATACGAAAAGGTTTAATGGTTTTAAACTAAAAGAGGGTAGATCCAGACTAGATATAAGGAAGGAATGTTTTATGATGAGGGTGGTGAGACACTGGCACAGGTAGCCGGAGAGGTGATAGATGCCCCGTCTCTGGAATCATTCAAGGTCAGGTTGAACAGGACTCTGAGCAACCTGACCTAGTTGAAGGTGTCCTTGTTCACTGCAGGGGGGTTGGACTAGATGACCTTTAAAGGTCCCTTCCAACCCAAATTATTCTATGATTCTATGATTCTATTCATATAGAGATGAACAGACCAATGCTGATAAAAGCACAAATGTATTCCCTGTGAATACCCTTATAAAGGAGAGAAAGAAATCAATGAAACATCATATAAAAATTTCTCAGGAAAAAATGTTTTGCTATGTCATGAAGTTAACTTCAAAAGCTGTGGGTGTTGAGTATTTCGAACAGTGGAAGACCTTTCTCACAAGTCACTGTTTTTATTAGCTACTAACGTACACAGCACTTAACATTTCTCTGTGTTCTTCTTTTGTATTTCCCCATATCATTACTATTTTCTCACTAAATATTTAAATACTTTCTTTTCTCACTGTGCATCTTTTCCTCATTCCTCCCATGGGCTTAAATGTTATATTTGCATATTTATATAATGTGGCCTGAAGAAACACCAGGATGCAAGAAGAACCATAGGTGCTGGACAGCCTATGAAGAGAAATTCAAGATATCTACCATATATTATAGCAATGCTTTGGGCTCCTGTACTCCAAGAGAGCTTTGTTAAGGTCGTCTATGTGTCATGCCATAGGCAAGAGCTACCTGAAAGGAAAATTCAAGTTCCATGGATGATTCTGAAGTCTTGGAAAATTTTAAATCTTAAATCAATGACATAAAGGAGAATGCATTGCTTTATTTTTCCTCAGTGCATTTTTGTTCTGCAGAACTTAAATTCCAACATTTCATTCCAAATCCACCAATGTAGTCTGATCACACGAAGACTATTCCTCATTCTCCAAAATCAAAATGTGCTTCCCACTGTCCCTGCCTTTTTGTTTGGATGAGCTGGAGAAAGGGAATCTGCACCCTGCTCTCTGTGGAAAATGATTAGATAGACTGCCAGGGAACTGGGAGCTTGGAAAGTGGCCAGGTTTGCCGCCAAATGCCTTGTGGGCTGGGAAATTTTATTTTTACTCAAAGGACTTGAAGTTCTGTTGTACCTCTCCTGTGAAAAGAGGCCAGATGAGACCTCATGATCCTGGAAATCTTGGAAACAGCTGATCCTAAAGAATTCACACAGAGAACTTCTTCAAAATCTACCAGGCAGTCAAGGAGCCCAAGTTCACTATTATTTGTAGGCACAATTTTCATGGTCTTCACTGAAAATAGGTCCTCTAATTGAAGTCTCAGCACTACAATTTCTAATGGAGAAGCACTTGGTCTGAGAACTCCTAACCGTAGTTACACAGAGTCTCTCTCTAGAGCTTGAGAGATATATTCCAAGTCACAACCTTTACATGGGGCTTACAAGGGAGCAAGGTAAACGTTGACTGCTTCAGCTGCATTCTTTTGCACTGGGAAATTTCGCCTTTATAGATCACTGGAGATACATTCACAGAGCTGAAGAGAAATGTTTTCTTCCCCCAAAAAAATACATTAAAGTCTCATAACATCTTACTGGAGTAAATACATATTTTGATATTACCTTTGCAGTATTGGAATTCATATTTTAAGAAATCTCACTTTGCCATCAGTTCAAATCTGAGGAAATGCCAAATGAATATTGGAAGGAACAAAGTGAAAAGGAGGGTCCCAAAGCATATATGGAGGCTGATGAGACAGCAAGTTCTCAGATGGACACTGAAGACGGTACTGTCTTTTACGTGGGCTGACAGCAGCGGACATGAGCTCAGGTGCGGTCGCAAGAAGAGATGAGGTGTGATGACAGTGCTATGGAGAGTGTCAAGGATAGATATCTGAGAAAATGCAGCCAGCCAATGTGCCAACAATGATTAGACTTCATATGACTTTTAGCATTGTCCTTGAGCTAGAAGTCATCAAACACCTGTATTGCATAACACCACTGTCAGTTATTAAGTACGTCTTGTAATTGGTTGGAAAGTCATTAATGACAACTTGCTTCAAAACCAAACAGCTGGTTCTGTGAACCTCTAGGTAACAACAAATGCAAGAACAAGAGGAATAGTAATAATTTAAATCCACAGTGTATCCCATTGCTATTCTAAATCCTAAGGAATTAATTTTTTATATATATTTCAATGCTGAACTAATCTTTACACTTTTTCTGTTAAAATACATAGCAACTGAGTCTTGAAATGATGTGGATTTGTTTATTTGTTTTATATTTTATCAATGCAAAGCTAGTTTAATTTGGTGTAATAGTTCTCATTTGTGTCTTAAAAGGAATGCTCAAGAATGCTTTGTGTTCTTAAGAACTTCACTATCATAAATCACTGTAACTTCACTGACTTTAGAAATGCTGCCATGATTTATATCAGTTGTGGATCCAGCTCTCCATTCTTTGGTACTGGGTGCCAGCACAACAGTTCACTGAAGTTTACTAGAATGTTTCTGATCAATAGGAAAAAAAAAGCCCTCACTTTTTTTTTTCCCATGATGAGAATTTCTACCTCTTTTTTAAGATTCTGATCCTGCAAGGTACTTGAATCCACATTTCTTGCTCTCTGCAAGGGCCTCTCATTGAGTTCAGTGGGAAACTGGGGCTTTTGACCCTCTGCAGGACAGGACCCCAATAGTTGGAAGGAAATTGCTTTGCATCTTGTACAACCTGCTAATGTGCTTGTGCATTCATGCACAGCAATTGATCTTACAAGCTTCTGAGTGTTCACTGGGCTTGCCATTATACCATGAATATTTTATAGCTGCACCACTGTAATAACAGTAATTACATTTGCCCTTTTACAGAACCTTTTATCTAAGGATTTCAAGGTGCTTTATGGTTGTTAATTAAACCCCACGGTCTTCTTGTGGAGTAAGAATTATTGTTACCATTCTGCAAATGGGGAAGCTGAGGTACAGAAAATCTGAACTTGACCTTGCCCAAGGTCATATTAAAAATCCCTGCCAGGACTAGGAGATGAATTCAAGGGTGTTTGCTCCAAACTTCCTGTAGTTATTTGCTTGATTCGGACTAAGCCACCAGCTGAAGAAAAGTGTTTAAAGTTGAAACTTTGGATATTTTCCTACGATTTGGAATATTGTAAATTTTTACTTCTCTGAAGTAACTTTTTACTGCCCCACAATACACCCTCACAAAATAATCCACATGTCAGAAGATATTCCCTGAAATGAGTTTGAGGTGCTACACCCAGAGGACCTGATGCTATATCAGAGATGCCAGTGAGACATTTCACTAAGTATTAGACTATTCTTGCAGGTACCAATACAAAACTATTAATGCCATCATGAGCCGTCAATGAGCTGTGAACAAAGTCCATAGTTGAAAGGCACTTTTCTCTCAATCACTTTACTAATAGTGAAAAGATGTCCCAAAGTATATTCTAATGTCAGTGCCTGTCATTTAGATGAATGAAAATGACTCACTGTGATTGCTTCTTTGATAAACTTATTTACTACGAGAGTGCTAGCCCTTGATTGCTTTGTAGAAAAAGTGTAATTATTATACAATGATTATACAGTTAGGCTTGTGTTTAAAATGAATGTGAAAAACACCTATTCACCCAGGGAAAATGAGCACATTTCATGAGTGGAAAGGTACCTTAATGTACCTTAATCTAAACGGGGTGCATGCTCACAGTCACAGCAGGGCATGATAGCCTTTGGGAAGGTAAACTTTCAGAAAGAAATTCCACATCAGTGAGCCCACATGCACAGCAGAATCAAGCTGCAGTGTTTTTACCTCAGTCACAGCACTGAGGGAACATGAAGCATCTCCACATTTCCAGCTTCAGACTTAATGTGACCAAAACCATGTGTGGGATTTCCCTGCAGCTGGGGAACGGATGTGTGCCAGGTTATGCAATGTGGGAAGTGGGAACAGTGTTCCCATTCCCCAAGCTGCTGCTCCTCATGGCACTGAGCTGATTTGGTATAGTAGAACTGGGAGAAATATGTATGTAAATATAAAATGCTCTCCTGAAGTGGACAAAATTCTGGCTTCATGAAAGTAACTGGGAAATTATCACTCACTTCTGCCCATCCAGGATGTCCTTCAGGGATTTCATAGATACATTTAGCAGTTAGGAAGACACTGCAATTACTGTAAATGATGTAAAATCCTTTAAGCTATAAGAGATTTGTCTGGTCTAATCAATATCTTGCAATAACAAGATTTAGCCTGGTAAGAACTATTGTGCAGTAATAGCATTGTTTATGATTTATTCTGTTTAACTTCCAAGTTTTTAGTCCAACAAACCTATGTCTATCAGCAAAACAATATCCCAGAGCAGTGCTGGTGGGCATAGTCATTTGGATAAGACTGGACATGGCACTTAGTGCCATGGTCTAGTTGACATTGTGGTGTCAGGGCAATGGTTGGACTCGATGATCCCAGAGGTCTCTTCCAACCTGATTGATTCTGTGATTCTGTGATTCTGAGGTTGAATGGGGATGAGTGGGGTGCCAGCACATCCAAGGTGAGCAGGAATAAAGCAAGACCACCCTTATCACAGAGAAATACCTGGCGCAGACAACGCACATTGAGAAAGCAGTTATTCTCTTAGCACAAGTTTCCCATCTTTTTTTCTTTTCTTTTTCTTTTTTGTTCCTTGTGGGATCTATGTATGGATCCCATCCTAAAAAGGGATGGAGTTTCCTGTCCCTAGCAGGGCTGTATGAGCAGCTTTCCCTTTCTTCTTTGTAAGAGGATCATTCATGGAAAAAACAACCAAAGGAAACTACTCACTATATCTTTGACTATGGCTACTCACCTGAAATAAAATATTGGACATAGCAACATAGTACAGAGTAGTGTTCCACAGGTTGCCAACAGCAGCTCTCTAAACTGTACGTTGTGAACAGAACTATATTTTAAGTTCAAGATCTGATTTGCAAACACCTTAGTGTAGCCTAACAATTTCACTGTTGCATTTTGCTTACTCATTTCAGCTCTTCTGCCTTACTACCTCTCAGCTTTGATGCAATGAGAATCATTAGTAAGTAAAGCACATTTAGTCTATGCTACTGAGTTTGTATTTCTGAACAGAAGCAAAAACTCATAACAATTAATTATTTACTGAGTTGGAGACTTCTAAAATATATCTGAAGGAAGTTCACAGATTTATTAATTTCAGTTCATCTTATTTGGAGTTTTGTTAATTGGATTTTCAGCAGGTAACTAACTGTTTTATTTTTTACATGCATCATACTCAGTTTAAATGCCATTTCATTAAAAGTTGTTTATGAACAAAACACTCGAAAGTAAATGTGAATTGCCCAAAGCATTTTTCCCCATTGCCTGTGCTTAGGCTTTTCCTTGAAATCAAAGGTTTGATGGATTTTTGTTTTGTTTACATTACAGGTTTTTATTCCATGCATGTAACAAATGAAAAACATGAATTGGAGTGGACATTGCATTTTGAAAACCACAAAGCACTTGATTTATTCAAATTATGTTTACAAAAAAATTATTTCACCCATCAGTGAAATGCAGCTGCCTCTGGCTTGGAAGATGTCAGTCTTTAAAAAGAAACATTGCTAAGTGAAAAGAACTCGTTCTAATATAAAACTTGAGGAGGAATGTAGACTTGCAGAATGTAATTACTCATTTGGATCTTAGCCCAGACACCAAAGGTATCATAGCAAAAGTAACTTGGAATCTTAAGTGGTTACAGATAATGAAAGCCTTGATTCTGCAACCTTTCTGGAAAATAAAAATAATATTAGCAGTATAATGCTTCCCAAATACTTAGATGTAATTGCATTTAACATTTACACAACACTTTAATCGAGAGATCTCCTAGTGCTCTATATAAAGTAAAGGTGTGTTTGATTTTCAGGGCAGCCCTATTCACTACTTTTGGTTCTCCACTTTTCAAAGCCTGAAATATGTTGTTGCAAGGCAAATAATTGACTCTATTCTGGCCTCTGAATTCATGCAGAACTTCTCAGTGTTTCTGACAGGGAAGCGTGCTGCATGGATCATTGGCAGATGTAGCTACAAGGTTGTGGTCACACAGTAGTGACTATGACAGCCGGGGCTGGTTTGAAGGATTGCTTTGCCTTCCAGCCTATTGATTTTGGGGTTTGTAACAGCATATTTAGCACTGGTGTCAAAGTCATGGATGGGTTTGTGATAAAGCTTCTGTGGTATTTTAAAAGCAGTGAGAGTGAGATTCCAGAGTGGGCACATCCATTTTCTGTATGATGTGCAACATCTATGCAATCATTTCTATCCACAGCAACATCTAACCTATCCACCGGTGAGCATGTTTCAGCAATGGAGATGTTATCTGTTTCCTTCTGTATCCTTGACATTTTCATCAGTTTCCCCAAAGGACTCTCTGTCTTCCCAGATTTTGAGCTATTGCCAGACAGTCATCTGAAGATCTGTGTTATTTTACATTGCCTTGGGAAAATATCTGTCCCATAATTGAAGGAGAAGGGAAATATTATCCAAATGGTACTAAGATCCATATTTTATGTACTACAGCTGTTTCATAAAACCCATTGGGAAGATATGGAGAAAAAAGTGGAAGGTTGCAAGGAATGACACATAAATTAAAAGGAAGAGGGTGTACGTTTTTTTTTTCTTTTAAAAATGAGGAGTCTAAATATCCTTAAAGTTTTTTGACAGTCTTACCTTACAAGATGTTAGAGTCTGTTATGTAAACTCTCTGTAATAATAATTTTAAAAAATAATTCCATACAGTTTATGACATATCAGTTTATTTCTGTGAAACTGTAAAACATGTACCAACTGATCACATGAGAATTAGACATTTCGTAGCAAATCTTGGTGTTGTGTAAATTTGCCTTGTCCGTCTCTCTACGTCAGGATTACAGCGTGAGGATTTCCTGAAGAGCGACGCTGATTAAGTCAATTAGAACTAAACTACTGAGTTTGGGGGCATGAAACAAAGTCTGAAGGTCACATACATTTCTCTGATGAATAAACTTTTCTGTGTGTGCAGAGGAGACCACAGAGAAGAAAAGCTTTTTTCTGTAAGAGGGGTTGGTTACTCCCACACTTTCAAGGCAGAAGTTATAGTTGAGGATAAAGGCAATAAAGAATGCTGGCAGAAAGAGCTATAGTGACCTCAAAAAAAAGTCTTTTAGATAAAAACCCTGACTTCTAGAAATACTCTTCAGTCCATAACTGTCTCCTCAAAAGGTCAGGATGTTCAGTAGAAACATCGTCTTGGGTGAATGTGACTGCGAATGGGAACTTCATTTAGTTCTAGGGAATGTTTTTCTCATGGTACTGAGGTACTGAATGCTTTCTTTGCCTCAGTCTTTACTAGTAAGACCAGCATTTAGAAATATAAGGACTTAGAAACCAGGGATAAAGTCTGGAGCAAGAAAGACATGCATTTGGTGGAATAAGATCAGGTTAGAGACTGCTTGAGGAAATCAGACATGCAGAAAGCCATGACCTCTAATGAGATGTGCTGAGCTGGTGGATGTCACTGCAAGCCCACTCTCAATAATCTTTGAACGACTGGGGTGATTGGAAAAAGTGCCTGAGGACTGGATGAAAGCAAATGTCACTCCTATCTACAAAAAGGGCAGGAAGGAGGACCCAGGGAACTACAGCCTGGTCAGCCAGCCTCACCTTAATCCCTGTAAAGATGATGGAGCAGCCTGGAAAACATTTCCAGGCACATGAAAGCATCAGGAGTAGTCAGCATGGATTCACAAAGGGGTAGTCATGCTTGACCAACCTGATAAACTTCTACAATGAAACGACTGACTTGATAGATGAGGGGAGAGCAGTGGACATTGTCTACCTAGACATTGTCTACCTAGATAGTAAGACTTTTGACACTGTCTCCCATAAGATCCTCATAGAGATGATGATGAAGTATGGGCTGGATGAGCAGAGAGTGAGGTGGACTGAATACTGGTGAACCATTGGGTCCAGTTGTGTTGCCATCCAGAGGCACATTGACAGGCTGGAGAAATAGGCTGACAGGGACCTCATGAAGTTCAACAAGGGGAAGTGCAAAGACCTGCACCTGGGGAGGAACAACCCCAGGCACCAGTATCTTCTGGGGGCCACCCAGCTGGAAAGCAGCTTTGCGGAAAAGGGCTTGGGGATCCTAGTGGACACCAAGTTGAACATGAGCCAGCAAAGTATCCTTGCTGCAAAGAAAGCCAACTTTATTCTGGGCTGTGTTAGGAAGAGTGTTTTTAGCAGGTCGAGGCAGGTGATCCTTCCCCTCTACTCAGCACTGGTGAAGCCACACCTGGAGTACTTTGACCAGTTCTGAGCTCCCCAGTGCCATAGGTGTATAGAGTCACTAGGATGAGGAAGGGACTGGAGCATCTCTCCTATGAGGAAAGGCTGAGAGAGATGTGACTGTTTAGCTTAGAGAAGGAGGGGACCTCATCAATGTACATAAATACCTGAGGAAGGGTGCAAAGAGGACGGAGCCAGGCTCTTTCCAGTGGTGCCCAGTGACAGGACCAGAGGCAATGGACACAACCTGAAATGCAGGAGGGTCCCTCTGAACATCAGGAAACACTTTTTGACTGTGAGGGTGACTGAGCACTGGCATAGGTTGCCTAGGGATGTTTTAAGGTCTCCATCTTTGGAGATATACAAAAGTCATCAGGGCACAGTCCTGGACAACTGGCTCTAGGTGACCCTACTTGAGCAGGGGAGTTGGACAACATGACCTCCAGAGGTTTCTTCCAATCTCAGCCATTCTGTGATTCTGTGATGCAGTAATTCTGTGATTCTGAGTCTAAATAACTTTCAGCTTTATGAAATTGAAGATCTTCAAAATAAGATGAGAGATGTAAAAACATCTGGCTTTACAGATGCCCTCCTGACTGTTAAAAGAATATGTTCTCCTAAGTCGATCAGATGGTCTGAAAATTCCCTTTTAAATGTTTCGAATGCTTTATCAACTGGTTTAAAATATCCTAAACCAAGAGGCTTCTAATTATATATTGCCCCAGGGAAGGAAAATAGCAGGTTTCCTGGGTCTTACTGTTGGATTTCACCCTGCCCATCAGAGTCGGGGGTAAGGGATAGAAACAGGTCAATGTGTGGTGGAGCAGAGAGCAGCAGGCAAGAAAGGATGATAGAGGAGTCTGAGAAATTGCTGGTAATTGCAGTCCAGTCCTTGAAAAATTTCTGTCAAGAGGCAGCACCAGACACATGCTATTTTTCAGTAGTCCGTGAGCTTCCCATGATAATGAGAAAAGCTTGCTGCCTTTTTTTTTTTCCCTTTGCTCTTTGTGCATGTGTTTGTGGCCTCATTGCAGAAGTAGGAAGGAGCTATTAATTTCCTTACAAAATGATATTTGAAATCTTCTCTCCCTTTTAACAAACTCATCCATCTTCACAGAACCTTTGCTACTAGGCAATTTCTACAAATCAAGCTGAACATTCGATCTGTGTTGTTTTTAATGATCTTTCTTGCCAATATTTATAATGTGCCTTGAAAGCCGAGGAAGACCATGGGTTAGATATTTAGTATTAATTAATGTGTCGCTCCCCAGAACACGCACATGCTGAGGAAACTAGTAGTCGTGTTTAATTCTACCAGAGAGGTTGGAGGCACTTGTAAACTGCTAATATACTTAAAAGATGTCCCTCCCTACCTTTCTCTGGAGATTGAGTTAATTTCTTCATGCTCTCCTCTCCCTTTTAACTACTGCAATCTCACTTCTTCAGCCTGAGTTTCACCTCCCTCATATCCAGACTCGCATTGCCTCTGACTTTAGCTATCCTAGCACTCTTTCTAGCATGCTTATTAGAAATTTATATAATTGCTATCAGTGATTATACAGTAGCACCCAATGGGGCAGATAGTTTTGGAAAGGTAAGAGAGGCTCTGGAGAAAAGGATCCCAAATACAGAGAGGACACAGAGGTCACTGTCATGTCAAAAAATGCACAGGTTATTTCTACCCTAGTGTATAAATGAGGGCCAAATGTGCTCACTGTACCTATCATAGAATCATAGAATAGAATCATAGAATGGTTTGGTTTGGAAGGGACCTTTAAAGGTCAGCTAGTCCAACTTCCCCTGCAATGAGCAGGGACAGCTTCAACTAGATCAGGTTGCTCAGAGCCCCGTCCAACCTGACCTTGAATATTTCCAGGCATGGGGCATTTACCACCTCTCTGGACAACCTATGCCAGTGTTTCACCACCCTCATCGTAAAAAATTTCTTTCTTATATCTAGTCTGGATCTACCCTCTTTTAGTTTAAAACCATTACCCTTTGTCCTATCGCTACAGGCCCTACTAAAAAGTTTGTCCCCATCTTTCTTATAAGCCCCTTTTCTTATAAGCCCCTTTTCTTATAAGCCTGAAAGGCTGCAATAAGGTCTCCCTGGAGCCTTCTATTGTCCAGGCTGCACAACCCCAACTCTCTCAGCCTTGCCTCATAGGAGAAGTGTTCCATCCCTCTGTTCATTTTTGTGGCCCTCCTGTGGACCTGCTCCAAGAGGTCCATGTCTTTCCAGTGCTGAGGGCTCCAGAGCTGGACACAGTACTCCAGGTAGGGTCTCACAAGAGAGGAGTAGAGGGGCAGAATCCCCTCCCTTGACCTGCTGACCACGCTGCTTTTGATGCAGCCCAGGATACGGTTGGCCTTCTGGGCTGCAAGCACACATTGCCGGCTCATGTCACAGAATCACAGAATCACAGAATCAATCAGGTTGGAAGAGACCTCTGGGATCATCGAGTCCAACCATTGCCCTGACACCACCATGTCAACTAGACCATGGCACTAAGTGCCATGTCCAGGCTTTTCTTAAACACCTTCAGAGATTGTGACTCCACCACTTCCTGGGCAGCCCCTTCCAATGTCTAATGACCCTTTTTGAGAAGAAATTCTTCCTAATGTCCAACCTGAACCTCCCCTGGCGAAGCTTGAGGCTATGTCCTCTAGTCCTATCGCTAGTTGCCCACGCACTAAATGTCATTCAAGAAAGACCAAGAAAACTTATGCCATTGAGAAATTATGAGTTAACACTAAGATAATAGATAGAACATAGAGATATTAAGAGAACAATAGATAAGGCAAAAGGACGTCAACGAGACAATTCTGGTCAATGTGATAAGGAAACTGTATTAGTACTATGGAGCTAAAGGTGATCAGAAAATAATCCTTCCCTTTTCTATAACGTAACTAAAACTTTACCTTCAGGACTTCAGTAGCCTACAGCGCAATGAACTGAGGTCTTCTTTTTGTCCATGCAAGTTTACCCTGGTCACTGAGGGACCCTGTTTACATTTTACCTCTGAACCCAACAGGATCTTCAGTGATTAGGTGTAGCTCAAGAGGTTTTAGTCTACACTCAGAGCGTGTAGGCTCAAGCTGAAGCATGGTAGCTTTCATGCAATGATATCCCAGGTGACAAATGACCAATGTAGTAGTGAATATGCACATATCTTCCCTACCTCCTGTGGTTTTTTTCTGTTTTCCTCTTCCAAAGCAAAATGTCACACAGCTTGTGCTGAGTCTGTCTCAGTGGAAATCATATAATTCAAATAGAAAAAAGGTGAGGTAAATTTTTCCCCTCTCCAGCAGGTTAAGTCTGTTGGAGCCCTTGTTCGCTGGATTTGTTATAGCCTTGAATTGTCTCGAGCTCGGTTCCCGTCATTTTCCAATGAGAGCAGGTGGGAGAATGCAAAAATTGCATGTTGGAATTATCAATTTGTATGTTAAATGTCATATAAAAACCATTAGTCTGAATTAAATTCATAACTTAGGTTGGCTTTTCTCTGCCTTTATCCTTTTCCAGTAGATCACTATCCCCATGTAGTCTTAGACATTTCCTAAAGTTCTTCCTTAGGCCACGAATACCCCTTCCTATATTCCTTCTTCTCTCCAGCTGTCTTATTTCTTCTTTAATTCTTTCCTTGTCATCTCAAGAGAAAGTTAGTGCATTTTTAAGGTCTAGTTTCCTCTTTCTGGATCAATGTGAGGTACACCTAATCATAGTTGCTGTTGAGAATAATACAATGCCAACGATGGAATTAATAAAAAGGAGTAATGATATGTTTTCAAAGTCTACCTGCCTCTCCTAGAAAGTCCTTCAGATGGGCACAAGCTGAATGCACTGAGTTTAAGAGATATTAACAAATCTCAGTAAAACAAACTAGATTTCACAGAGCTATGCATTTCCTGAGCTCACTGCTAACTTACCTCCAGTGTATTGGTGACATGTCAGAAGATTGATTTGCAAAATTTCTGTCTGTCTTTATAACATGCTATAAAGTACTTTACGGGACCAAAGACAGATATATCCCTGTCTTAGAGGGCTTCCAAATTACAGCTTAATTAAAACACCGTGGGACACAAAGGGAAGACAAGGGCAAAAGATAAAATTCGGGTTTATATTCTTCCACGATGGATTTCCATTACCCTAAACAGAATCATACCAGGGAACATATGTCTCTCAGCAAGATATCGTTTATGACACTGTAAATACAGCTAGTAAATGCTTGAGTTTTCTTTCTGTTGGACAGGGAGAAGTGAAGGTCAGTCAAAGAAGGAGTAGGAAGTCTTTGAGGTGTAAATGTGTCCCTGGCACAGGGTGACAAAGAGCCTCTTTGGGCACATTCCTGGCAAAAAGGCAGCAAACCTGGTGGCAGAAGCCAGACTAAGGCAAGGAAAAGACAAGGGAAGAAATCTCTGTTTGTGCCAGTGTAAGGACCGAAGTCACCTCCACAGACCTGCAAGTCTGTCTCGTTGTCACAGGGAGCAGCTCTTCGTGTTGGTTTAACTCCTGCTCTGTCTATCTTTCTTTAGGTTTGGTTACTGGTGCAGAACCTATTACACAGCAAGTACACAGACTAGAGAGGAGGATGATAAGCCGTGTGATAAAAGCAAGTTAATATCATTGCATTTTGAAAATGTGATATTGCTTTTATCAAGGGAGCAACAGCCAAACTAAAGGCCTCTTGGACTCAATAGCAAAACATCTGGTTATTTCAGCCTGGCCCTAAACACTTAAGAGAGATAACAAACACTTCTGAGGACATGGAAAAGCAGTATCTGGGTACTTTTTAGAGCTGTGACTGTGTTTAGGTGAATCTAAACTGCCAATAAATGTTAAAGCTGTTAGGTTCACTTATTCAGAGCCGCGATGCAGGAAGGTGAATAGTCCTGTCTTAGTTCAGGACGCCTGAATGCCAGGAAAAGGTAAAACAAAAGACACCCAGAAACAAGCACAAGAAATTATTGATTAAGGTGAAGGGGTTGATTTAAAAAGAAGGAAAAGGTGAACCTAGAGTGATGTAAGGTGGGTTGCTTTAGAGTTTCTTCTGCACTGGAGACATGTGATGCTGGGGTCCTGCCTTGCAGGTCATGTCTGTAACGTGAGTTGGAATTTAGTTGCAGATTAAGACCCCATATTTAATCACCCATACCTAGGGATAGTTTTTGGGGTCCTACCTATTGCATAAATGCATACACTGCATACAAAATATGCTTATAAATTGTGTCCTTGAGTAAGAAGTATGGGGTACTGACATTGTTTGGACTGATCAACTAGGATTTTCTATCCTGAAATCTTAAAGAAATGAAGCAGTAGAGTTCCTTCAGAAGGTTATATCATACAAGGTCATCCTGAACAGCGTAACATGCTGGTTTAATTCACAGCCTCATAACAATAGCTGGAATATTCTTAGCCAAACTGAATTATGTAGTAAAACCACCACAAAAGCAGTTCAAGCCAGCATGTTTCATTTTGCAACTGAGATGGACTGAAAACCCAACCGGTGGTGGTCAGGGATCTGCCAGTGAGCGATAATTCAGTCTTTTCAGTCATGTGTCCATGTTCATATTATTTAGGAACTAACAGAGGAAAAAAAATGCAAATAGAGCCAGAGGGGTTTTTGCTGAATTTTATTGAACTAAAAATGGAAGTATGAAATGAAGTTGAACAGGCAATAAGAGGTACACACAGGAAATTTTTGGCTTCAATATAAGGATAATTGCAAACTGCCAAAGTTTAACATTTGCCTGTTTGTACTAGTTAGGCCTTAACACTAGAACCCTAGATAGGAAAAATTAAAGGCTTACTTCCTCCTTGTGGTACATGTTACATTACAAGAAAAGAGAGAAAATACCTAGAGCAACACATAATTAGTTAATACCAGAAAATAGTCCTTCTTTGCTAAAATCATCAGCTTGTGTTGATATCCATATGTGGCTGCCTCCTGGGCATTGTTCTTTTAGCACCACTAATTGTAGCTGATGCTATTAATTGCCTTCTGTGTTTGTATGTCAAATGTGGTAAGAGCTGTATTGTAAATGCAATCTCTTTGTGATCTTCATTTTCAGAAATAAGGTTAGGGAAGACTGGGGAGAAGAGGCTCAGAGACATACCAGCCCTGTGTGAGGAAAAGTCTCAAAAATCTCCCCAAGGAGACTTGTAGTATTCATATTCAAACTTTGTAATAATAACAGGGTTTAGTTTAATATTTTATGGAGGGATTTTTTTAATTGGATCAGAATTCTGCCTTAAGTCTTCATTAAAAAGACATATTCCCCACTCCCCCCCAGCCTAATTCTTCCCATGGAGCTGTAGATGCTGCTGATTTTGTCTGAGGGATAATAAAGCATCAGATGTGCTCATGGACAGCACTTATTTCACAGTATGAAATTAGCATCATGTGTTGCTGTGTGAACGATGTTGAGCCTGTCCTTTATAGCAGTTAGGAGGGGAGCACAAGTTCCCGTATTCAGATGTGGCTGCATTTGATGGCACATGTTGCAGCACTTATAATCTAGTGCTGTAAGCCTAGCCCATAGCGTAAGGTCTGTTGTAGGGCTGTGGTCTGTGTCTCTGAAATATATGTTGTTTCAGCTCAGGAGTCTATAAATGCAAAGGCCAGAAAGTCCTCATGCAATCATTTTCCATTATCTTTTTTACAACCTGGGCAAGAAAAGCCATCGTGATTTATCATGGATCCTGTAAACACAGAGCCTGCCAAGGATATGCCTGAGAGGTTCTAATTGCAGCCACGCTATCCTGGCCTGCATAGGACACGGGGGGAGCATGGCATAAACATGTGAAGAAAATTGCATAGGTCGTTACTCAAGTTCCTCACTGCCTAGCAACTTGTGCTGTCATTGATAGAGACACAGATTAATTCCCGAATGGGTTTTATATGAGACCAAACAGGATACCCTACAAAAACCCCAGTGCACTCGACCACACAGAGGGAGAGGCAGACCCTACTCTTCTAATCCATCTTTTACTTGCTCTTGCCAATGTGGGAATTTGTCCATGCAGATAGACAGTCAGACAACAGCAGAGAAGCAAGCAGTCTGCAAAACTAAACCTTGGGTTTATAAAAACTAAAATCTATTTACTACCTTTGCTTGTCTTTGCACAGGCTTTTCTGCTCCCTGGGTTAAAAGACTAATCAACACAGTTTTAACAATTTTAGATCAAACTGTAGATTTCCTTTAAGTCATGCTACCCTATTGGGATGTTTGTTGCCAAGTTTGGAGCAACAATCAGTGATTTCCAAGACATAATTGGAATAGCTCAACTGGCAAAAATATGAAGATGAACACCCACCTTCCAAAAATCAGGTTTCTTCCTGATGCTATCTTAGAAAAATTAAGAACTTAGTGACTGCTGAAAAATCTGGGCAAGCATAACTGTATCTTTATAGTTAGGAGCTTTATAATCTTAAAAGTTTAGAGCTTATTATAATGTAATGCAACATTTAAAACTCACCATGTTCTCTTCAATTCATGTTTTTCCTTGCTTTTACTATTATTGGTTGTATCCCTGTAGGACTCTCAGACTCCAGGGAGACAATGGTTCCTCTGCTACAATGGACAAGGGATGGAAATAAACACAGAAAGTCCGAGCAGTTTGTTCTCAGATCACACAGAAACAGAGATACAGAAAACTGAACTGTGATAATACAGATAATACACTGTGATAATACAGATTACACAGATACAACAGGCAGCATAACCTGGAAATTAGAAACCTACTCTCTACTTGTTGAAGTACTGATCCAGCAAGTGTTTTCTGCAGAAGCCTGACATGAAAAATAATTTTAATAAATACTAGAGAGATGTGTTTCAAGATTTTCTAAGTGAAAATATAAGCCTTGAAAAATCTGGTATAGAGAACAAAAGAAGAAGAGAGAGGGGAAAAAAAAGGCAGAGAGAAATACAGAAAGAGAAGGAACGGAGGAAGGGAGGGAGGGAGGAAGAGAGGAAGGAAGGAAGGAGGAAGGAAGTAAGGAAGGAAGGAAGGAAAGAAAAGAAAGAGAGAAAGAGAGAAAGGAGAGAAAGCAAGAAAGCGAGAAAGCAAGCAAGAAAGAAAGAAAGAAAGCCTGGAGCAATGGGAGATAGAAAGATAAACTCAGAGGTAGACTGTTAGACTCATTTAGCATCCAAAGAATCCAAAGATACCAACTCCCTGTTATCAATGTAAGCTGTGCCTCAGGCAAAATTTCCTCGGTGCATTATTGACCTTTAAAATTACTTTCTACTCCCAAATATTGCTCCATGCTGCTATCTTTTATTATACTTGGCTTTCTTGCAGCAATTGTTTATCAGTCTGCTCTTCTGTGTTTACCTTAAGCCTTTCAGAAGCAATTACACAGAGGATGGACATAACCCAAAATAGCAGGTACAGCACAAAGCAGAAGAGTCTAACAAAGCTCAGGATGAAGGAAAAAAATGAGGCAGGGACTAGAGCTGAAAGAAGGAAAAAATAATATAAATAATACAGAAGAATACTTTCATTTCTCATTTGCTTACAAGCAAGTTAGGATTTGACAGTACTGCAGCATAAAATATAGGAAAGATACAAAAATGACCATCCTTGATCAGACCAGATGTCAGGTGAACAATCTGTGAGTAAAACAATGCTGAGAGATGCTGATTCCACAAGACCAGAAATGATCCTTTGCTAGACTAAGACCCTAGAGTTAGCCTAAACTAACTGAATGGTCCAAGCAGCAGACCCTTAAATGACACCAAGGGGGAGAGAGCACTACGCTGTTTTCCAGGGCCCTTTGCACTGCCTTGTGAGGTAGAAAATTTCTGTAAAAAATAAATTAAAATTAAGAATATTTTAAAGAGTGCAAAAAAAATGTAAGCCTGTCCTTGAATGTTCCCTGGCTTGATATGGCAACTTGCTGATTTGCCAAGTCTGATTTTGCTGTCACCTTGCACAGAGATGACACATACACAACGCAATATCAGCAGGCTCACATCAGCCAGTGGAGGGGCGCCGGGCACACAGCAGAGGGATCTTCCTTTAGTCCTTTTTCTTTTTAAATGAATTTTAGAATTATGAGAAATGTCAGATTGACAGCCAAGCAAGCACTGTGCAAGGTCATCCAGACAAAAGATCAGTTTCTCCATACTTTGTGGCCACCATATCTCTGACTGGAAAAGCAGTCTTCAGTCCCTGGAAGCTTCTTTTAAGAAACTTGGTTATATCCTCGGTGACCACTGGTGAGCTCTATACAGCTCAATCATAACATCACAGAATCACAGAATGGTTTGGGTTGGAAGGGACCATCATCTAGTTCCAACCCCCGTGCCGTGGGCAGGGAAACCTTCCACTAGACCAGGTTGCTCAAAGCCCCATCCAACCCGACCTTGAACACTGCCAGGGAGGGGGCAGCCAGAGCTTCTCTGGGCAACCTGTGCCAGTGTCTCACCACCCTCACAGGAAAGAATTTCTTCCTAATATCTGTTCTCAATCTACCCTCTTTCAGTTTAAAACCATTGTCCTGTCACTATATGCCCTTGTAAAATGTCCCTCTCCAGGTTTCTTGTAGGCCCCTTCAGGTAGATAGATGACAAAACCCAAGCAAAAAGTTGTAGTGGTACCTAAGGGGCATCTAAGCCCCACATACCTCCTAAACATTTTTGCCTTTGTGTTATAAGCAACTCATCACATGAGTGTGCTCATGTTTCTCTCTCACGTATAGGAAAACTAGGCACAAGTTACCAGAGTTAGGCATTGCATGGCTGAATTCAAGAGCCCTTTGCAGAGTCGTCCATAGATCTATATGGACCTATTTACATTACCTATCTTCTCCATCTGTAAAACAGGATGAAATAGCCCATCACTGTCTCACGAAAATGTTATGCAGATAAATACATTATAAAGATTACAAGGTGCTTGGAGACTGAGGAGGTATAAACATTATTAACAGATTATGATGTAGGAGTTGTACTGAGATCCCTGAGCTCATTTTTGTGTAAACTTAATAGTTATTTGTCAACAGCTAATGTTTTTTTACCTTCACGTGCACAGACTAAATGCTAAGTTGTGGTGTAGCGTTCATTTGACAGCATATCACAGTCAGATCCATTCAACTCCTGGGTTACTCCAGCCTTGAGATTCTGCTTTCCCAATGCATGTGTTCAAAGAGGGCAGGTTCAGATGGCACAAATAATCAGATGAGTTGCATTTTCTAGTTTCAGGCTGACAGACTTTGAACTGTGATGTTTTCCGTGTGATTTCTCCATCTAATACACAGGTGTACTTTTTAAGGTGACAAGGTACTTCCACTCCACTGCCCAGCACTGCTTATAAATAATCTAACTTTGGAAGGGGAATATTTGTTTTTTGTGAACTTGTAATCAGGTTTGCTTATCAATCAGCAGGGAGGCCACTGAACATAACAGAAACATTTACATAGACTTTAAATAGGCTTTGTGTTGGATCCATAGCTTTGTGAGAAAACATAGTGTATTATTATTTCTTCATTTAATAATCCCACACAGAGATGGCCTTAAATATATTACATTGCTTTACAAGGATAAAATTAGCTACTTGATCAGTTTAGCCTCCATGCTAAATTATTCTGTCAATTATTCCGCAAATTTTTCTTCCCCTCTTGGTGACTAACATCATAAACACAGTTTCCATTTATTTTCAGCTATCTGTGTGTGATGACTGAAGTATACAAATCCTCTTTATCACAACAGACCACAATGGAAAATATGTATGTGTTGATCTTTGTGTGTTCTATCAGGAATTTAACTCATTTTGCTCTGATATAATCATGTATGTATGTGGGTTTTAAGACTCAGAGAACTGCATTTTTCCATGGTTTCATTAATCATGTCAGACCTTCAGTTAAATTTAATTGCAAGTGCCAGTCTGAAGAAATTCATTTTGTGGCTATTATCATTAGGCAGAACGGTTAGTGGTTTAATACTGCCCTGTAGAGGAAACCCACTGAGCAAAACGAGAGTGGTAATAGCTATTGCTTTCCCATTTTGAAGCAGGAATTACTCATCAGCTGATTTTTCTGCTTTAAGCATATTTTCTCTTAGTTATCCATGTAAGGGAATTATAAGTTTGGGGAAAGTGTATCTGAATAATCCTTCACCCTGGGAAGCATTAGATACAGCATTTTACTGTGATGCTAACAGTGAGTACAGCAGCATGCTGGCAATATACTTTAGACCCATGGACAGCCTTTTGGCTTACCCTCTGGCCTAAAGGGTTCTTGAGCAGGCAGGTGCATGGCAGCTGCTTTGGTTGCAGTCCAAGACAGAAGGGAGCCTTGCTGTGTTAGAGATATTCTCCAGAAAAACTCTTCTTTCTTCACACATGGCCCAGCTCTCACACATGCTAAGCTCATATTTACTGTTTCGGCTGCATCAAGGGGCTTTATATTTAGTGTAGATAAAAATAATGCCCCTCAGGCCTGACCCTAACCCCAGTAAGAATAAGAGTCAGAGCAAATATTTCTTTTAACTGCAACTAAGAGGCATGTTTGGAAGAGTGTTGGAATTGTTGCTTGTGTTTTCAAGATGTATGAAAACTTTTCTGTGGAAAAGTGCATGTTGGGTCAAAAGTCTTAATATTTTCCCATGAGTCCTTTTTCACACTATATTGGTATTGCCTTTATAACGGCAATGAAAATTATTATTCCTTTTTCATCACTCAGCCTCTGCTTGCACCTTGGACAATGATGTAGCTGTCATTTACTTGTAATGTTATTATATCTCGATATATCATTTAGTGAAGGCTGGGAAGTGGAGGGTGAACAATGGACATCAGTTGACATGTTACTCTCTTTAATTTTTTGCACTAGCCTCAATGCCAAACTATCCTCCTATTTCTGATCTCAGACCTGGCTTGCCTCCACATCCTTTCGCTCTACAGTTCACCCCAATGGCTTCATCCTGCCTTCAAACAGGCAGGTTTGCTCACAGTCTCCCTCCAATGACTGGTCACTGCACCATATCCTTTCCCATTCCCCAGAAGCCTTCTCCACATGCTTACTCGCATTTTATTGCTTGCTAGTAAGGACAAAGAAAGGATGCAGTTACTATGCACAATTATCACAATTACAATGTACACAAAGCATTTGTCAGCAAGGAACACATAACTCAGCTGTTGACTTTCACTCAATTTCTTCTCATCTCTTTTGCCAAAGGTTAGCAGAAAATTGTCTTGAGCAATACCATGTCTGTCATGCTGAGAAAGTTATCAGATATGGGTGCTGGATAGGGCCACTAAAGTCTTCACGGAATCCTTGTGATGTCATAAACTTCCATCCGGGTCTTAAACTGTTTTGTGAGAGTAGAGTTTTCTTTGGACGGCAGGGCAGTTCAGCACCAAAAAATTATTTGAACCCCTTAGGAAATTACACCCAATCATTTTTGGCTATTTATGCAATGAAGGCAAGTTTGAATGAGAAGAATTATAATCTTGTCCTTTCTTACTCTGCTGTGCTTCTTCACTTATCACCAGATTTACTTGAGTGTTTTCATAGTAGATGACAGTTCAAATCCCTTGAAGCAGAGAACGAAACTGAACCTGGAGAAGTGCATTAACAATTCAATTTTGCGTTCAGTGTGTTGATTTGTAGGGTTCTTTTTTTGCTCCAGTGCTTTGATCTCACATTCACACTGCAAGCCAACAGGAGATCAGTCTCCTGTTTCCTTCTCAAGAAGAACAAATCCCAAATCCGAGCTCACCGCGCACTACTTGGTGTTCTGTGTAAATGACTGCGGCCCTCAGGCAATGTCAGAAGAAGAATACTGACAAGTAATTTGGATATTCATGTGGGAATTAGATGTGAAATAGGTACAGGCAAACATTCTCTTCCACTCAAGCAAAAGTAATACAGTTATGAACACAAGCAGAGAATTAGATACTTGGAAAATTTTCAGATAAAATCCTAAATATCTGTGGATTTGAAGTGTACTGGTTTGTGACAGCAGATGAATGGGAGTTTGATTCTAGCCCCCTAAATCATACAGTCCTCAGTTAAGTTTGCCTGTTTTGTCCTCTAAGCATCTGTGCTATGGACTCTAAAATTTTGTGAAAGACCCACAGATGCACTGAAAGTGGTAACTGAATTACAAAACTCGTTATTTCTCCATCCTCGCCTTAACAAAGAACCACTTTCCACCACAAGGAATTTACAGGTCAAGTTTCAAACTTTGGCTGTGACTTTTAATTGAAAAAAAAAAGGTGCAGATAGAGTTTCTCTTTGAAATGTGAACAGAACAAATGGAGAAAGGGCAAAAGGGCCTCAAATATTACAACTGGGCTGCAGCCAAAGATGGAAATGAAAGGAAATGTCTTACAGAAACTATGAGAAGTCTGAAGACAGCAACATCCAATACAAACAGCTTTTTCAAGTGCATGCAATTCTCATTAACATGCTCTGGGACTTTGTTCCTCCCCTGAGGTAGGTTTGCAGAAGAGGTTTGACAATTTACTATTGCTTCTAGCAAATAGACTTTATTTCCCATCTAGAGCCCATTGAAGTCAATGAAAAAAACACCTCTCATTGAGTGTGGTGGACCTTGGCTCAGTCTCTCTGGCATTTAGCTGAGGTAGCTGAAACTTGTCCCCCTTGAGCCAACCGGAGATTTTGTTGAACTGAGCTTTCTCTTACAGTGTGAGGTACAATAGGCCATAGTTGAACACATTAGTGAAAAGAAAGGCCAGAAATCTTGCTTCCTTGTTAGCACGGCTATATAAGACTAGAAATCTGTTAAACTCTCTAGAAGACTGAGGCAAAAGTCACAAATTAGTGGGGAATATTTATATGTGAAAGCAAAGAAGCAATTGGAAACACTTTATCTGTTTTCTTTGTGATCAAAGGAGATAAAAATAGAAAAAAATGCAAAAAAAAAGGTGAAGATTTGCTTCTATGTTGCTGTGAACATCTGTTGTAGGAAAATAACACGGATGCAGAGCAAGATGCACTGCAGGAGATCAGCATCTGGCCTGGCAGAGCAGCATCCAAGGCTCCAAAGAACTGGCCACGTGGTTTGCTGTGTGTAATGCATGCCAGAGCAAGGTGTTTCAGAAAGGGGTTCTTAAAAAGTAGCATCCTGAGCCAAAAGCCATCAGATTCAGGGTGTTCTGCAGGGAAAGAAAGGCAGAAGGTAAGAGTTTACCTTAATTTCCCCCCATCCTCAGGGTACTTCATTTGTAGGAAAGTCATAGAATCACAGAATTGTTTTGGTTGGAAAGGACTTTTAAGACCATCAAGTCCAACCGTTAACCCAGCACTGCCAAGTCCACCACTAACTCATGTCCCTCAGCACCACATCTGAGCATCACATCCTTCCCATTTAGGACTGATAACTGTTAACCTTTCTCCTGAAAGCAGGAACTGAGGTCCTTTCTTTGCAGAGCTTGGCAGAGTGTTATTCCAGTATTTCACTGCACAGCAGGTTGTTTCCACTACATATTTACAAAATAGCTCTGTTATCAGAGCACCTGGGGGAAATGGAGCTGATCGGAGCGCTAGTCTTTTCCCATCAACTGGATTCAAACCCACACATCCTATTTTCAAGGTGCATGCTGCAAGGTAAAAGAACAGCTCCCCATCCATTTTACTGAAAGTTTGCATTGTACAAATATAGACTGAGTGCATATTTTCCAGAAAAGGTGAAAAAGGGAGATAATTGTGTTGTGAAGCCATTAAAATGCCTCCTAAGAGCACGTTAGGGTTTGAGTTCAGGTTAGGGATGAAGACCCCAACCTTCTCTTCAAGGACTAGATATGTATTATAATTAAATTTGTAATTATATATCCTGAAAAAAACAACTGCAAGAGCAAGGATATCCACTTTTCACATGATAATGCTAACTGCTGTGTCAGGTGGTTTTGCTTTTCGCTCTCCCTCTGGTCCCACACTTCTCTGAAGTCAAAAGCCAAAGCTTCAAATCTCTCGTGCTCTTTTCTTCTTTTCACCCAGCCTATGTGATTTGTCTTTGAGATCATGCAAGGTAGGACAGGACACTAAACCTAATTCTCCTGGGCGCTTGGTTAGTGCTCCAGACCAGGTATGATAGAAAGGAAAGCCTTTCCATCCCCAATGCTGCATGGAGTCTCATCCAGCCAGCTGTGCTCTGTGTATCCTTCCCATTCCAACTCCCTTGGCAGCTGGGCAGAGGTGTGCATAGTTCACAGGGCTGGCAGGGTTTAGGGCTGAGTGAGGCTCCAGAGCTGAGCTATCATGGGGCCGACAGCTGGATAAGTGATTAGACTGCCAGCCTGGTGAAAGGGCTGTGATGCTCTGTGTTTGCATGCAGCTTTTCCCTCCTGCTACTGCAGTAGTAACAATACTGCTCAAGAGTGCCCACATTTCCACAGGAGAATGATTTAAAAAAACAGAATAAATCAATAACTTTGAACCAGGAATATATTGTGTCTTGCAATGGACCTGCAGCTTGACCTCTGCCTGCGTCCCCTATGCACAATTTTTGCTGGACTCAGACCTCTGCGTCAGACATTTCTTACTGAAGATTTCTGTAGGTTATGCTTCCTAAGAGAGCTAAACAGCCATATCTTCAATTGCTTCCAAAGTCTCCTTTCCAGATCGTTATGTTAAAGATTGTTTTCCTATGTGAAGCTAAAGGAGGGCTCTTACTATTACCTACAGAACTTGTTCTACCTTGACAGCAGTCTTGTATGGGAGATTTTTAACTCAAAGGATTCTCCTTTTCAATTTTTTTTTTAATACTTCTTCAGTGCAACCTGAGAAAAAAATCATTTTTTATGGACAATGAAATAGAAGAAAGCAGCGTTAAGTTTGAAATCCCAATTTTCATTCTATTGCCTCTATTTAAGCCACATAGCATCATCTTCACTTATGTAACATGCCACGCACCAAAGAGAGGGACAGGAAGTATAACAGAGCTGGTGTGATGTTTTGCACAAACCTGGCAAACCCTCACTATCAGCTGAACAACTGCAGAAAGTGTTATTTTCACACATCCAGCCAACTCGCCAATATCTCCCCTCTATGCTTTTTGCACAGAAAAAGCAATTATAAAAGTGTCTGTCCCAGAGCAGAAGCTAGTTGGGCTAAGCCTTGCTAAAGAAAAGTACCGTTACCACATTATGGCTGACTTGCTGTGAAACTCTAATCTAGTTGTTGAGACAGAGGCTTTCAAAAAGCTTTCACTCTTTCAGGATCTAACATACTGGCTTCATGTTACCAGGTTTTCCATAGGCACCATCACTGTAAACACAACCAGATGAGCTAATTCTGTGTTCTGACGTTTTCCTGAACGTCTATAGGTCTAGACCATGGAAACTAGAGTACATATATCCTGCAAGAACCATCTGGTTCCCTTTCTGGATCACTTATGGATGAGTATCCTGACATCAGAGGCTTAACATACCTTTTTTGACACTTCCATGATCTTTTGGGATATGTAGCAATAGAGAAATCTGGGAGCAAAAGAAGAAAGATTTTAATTATAAAGCTCACAAGTGACAAGGCAGAGGGTATTGGGGGAGCAATATCATTTCCAAAGGCTTAGAAGATGGGAAAGTAATGGACTGCAGGACCAAGTTATTATGCTTCGTTACTTTATACAAGTGAGCAGGAATCTGAAATTATAGGCATTAGAGACACAGATAAGGAGCCACTGGAACAAAGTGTAAGTCTGAAAAAGAAGGTACATCTCCTCTAGCAAGGCATAAGGTCACAGGTATCCAAAGAGAGCACACTTATCAAAGGGTGGAGTCCACCTCCCTCCAAGATTTACCCCTGCAATACATTCAACTCCATCCGTACTGTGGTACATGTTTGGAATATACTAGTAGCCTTTTAACCTGTTTGTGAGCTAAACACTGTTATTTATGTCCCCAGCTGTACCAGGGTGATTTCTTTGTATTATTTTTTTATTACAGAGGTAAAAATACATAACACCTGCTGTATCCAGTCTAATTTTAAAGATGTTGAGCAATGGGATTTCTATCAGTTTCCTTATGAGACTTTTCTGCAGTCTTAACAGATCTCACTGTGTTGGAACATCTTTCTTGATACCTACTTTCTTCTTCTCTAAGTTCATCCCATCACTTGTGAAAATCTGCACAGACCTTTTCATCATGAGAATGACTGTTCCCACGATAAATTTTCATGTTCTACTCCTGACCAAGATAAAACACTTTTATCTGTGCAACAGGGCATTTCACAGTTATTGAGTCAACTTTAGACTATCTGGTGCTATTTATAGGCCTCCCCCCTATTCTCTGGCACTTTTCCTTAAAGGTTTCTTAAATCCTTCTTAGCCTGGCAGAGATTTACAACAAGTTCACATATCTCCTAACCTTATTTTCTCTATAAATCCAGACATCAAAAACCTACTGACATAAGGTAAAGTGGGTTGGGGAAATAGTTGCAGAAATCTTATTTGGTGGGTGTTGCAAGTTCTGTTTTATTCTGATTTGGCAATTTACCCTGCAAGGGTATTCTTAACAGAAGTTTACTGTGTGTAAATTGGTGACAAATGGTAGTCAATTAAGCATGCCTGAAAAGTCTCCCTTTATTGACTAACAGCCTGCAGAATTGCATGTTCTTCCTTCCTTAGCAGCAAGGCTTTCAGCATGATGAATTGCTTTCAAACCTCCATAGGTTCATAACAGCAAGATACAAGATATCTACTATAAATCTGCAAAAGAAGTATCTATCAGAGAAAATATGAAGAGGACCATTTCAGCTGTCCCGCTGAAGCCACAATCATATGCAAGGGTGTCTAGCTCAACTGCCTTCTCTGAAGACTAAGTTAACCCTACATTTTTTTTTCTCTTTCCCTCCCCCCTTTTTTTTTTCTGTATAGTGGATCTGTTGAAAAAAGGCTATTACCTTGCACCATTCTTCTGCACCTCCACGCTCTGTCTGGAGCACGGGCTTGAAATAGTATGTCAAATTTAGAATTCTGCTATTTGCAAAGCATGAAGACAAGCTGAAAAGGATTTGGAAAGGAGCTACCGGAGAAAAATCTGACAAAAAGCATACTAAAGAAAATCAGATACATTTTGAAAACTCATGTAGACAACCTGAGTTAAGAAAGTAGCAAGCTTATACTTGAATATGGCTGACGAGTAAGTGTTCTGTTGTGTGGAAACAATGACAAAGACAAACTTTCTATCCAGAAGGTGAATTTTGAGAAATAATGTATATGTTTCTATTTAATAATTAACACCTGGAACACTTACTTTTTGATGAATTTAAAGTTCCCTTTAAATTGGAGCCTTTTAGTCACAGGTAGACAGTTTTTCAGAGTATAGAATATAACTCAGCATAACTAGCAAGTTACTGCTGCCTTTTCTCTCTCTCTGAAAAAACATGATGGATGAACCTCTCTCCACCTTGTCACTAGCTGACTTCTCTCCAGTGTCCTTCAATTATCTATAGGCAAGGAGGTCCTTGAAGCCTTGTGTCTGGCACAACTTTTCTTGTGATGCTCAACATTAACACCTTACTTGATACAACTCACGCTGGAGCTGGGGAACATGTGAGACCCAAGCCTTTTTCTTATACTGCCAATGACAGACAGCCTAGACATGGTATGGAATCAAGAGAAATAGTAAGTTAGCACACAAACGTAGAAGCTTCCAAGGAAAAGACTCTGTCAGTAGGAGAATGAGTATATATTTTGAAGAAAAAGGATCAAAGGGCCAATCATGAAGCAAGGAAGATGATTACCTATGAATTTGGCACTGCTAATTCAGTATTTCTTGCTGCTTTTCACTGAGTAGGTTTTGAATGAGAGATGGGAAGCGTCCATCATCATGTCTACAAAGACAAAAAAGAAGTAACACAAAAGTGTCAAAATAAGGATGTATTCAGGTCAAGGACCATCTTGCAGTTAAAGGTAGACGATTTGGGGGAAGAGAAAGGTCGTGATTGCAATGATGCTGCAACAATTTAATCATTGGGAAGGCACTGTGCAGTAGCATGTTTTGAGGCTGATTGCTTCATTCAGTGGGGAGACAGATGAATAACTGTTTTTCATCCCTTTACCTTCAGCCCTAAATGGTTATGAAGCAAGGAATGCTGTTAATCCTGATGAGTGAGACCTGCTCTACAAGGCTACCAGGAAAGGCACAGCTTCAGAAAACCCTCTTGCCAAAAAAGAGGGAAGCAGAAAAATTAAAGTTTGATTATTTAAGTACCAAAATCAATAGCAGTGAAGATCATCAACTGGTTTCCCAACAGAATAAAACAGCTAGACGTTTGTAGAAGGTAAAGCATTTCCTTTTCAGTGCCACGCCATCAAGAAAGTCTGAATGAAGAGAAGCATCTTTGACTCCAGAATTCACAAAGCAGACCAGCATTTTCAATAAGACAAACCAGCCAGTGTTTGTGCTTATTCCCTGCTGAACAGCCTATCCAGTTGTTGAAAAATTTAAAAATCATTGGGGTTGTAGTTGCACATCCTCGTGCCAGGTTCAAGCTCCGATTCATGGATGAAGAAGTAGCAGTGGAATTCAAGGCTCATCACATAGGGTCACTGCAACACTGGAAAAAGTGATTTGACAGGATTTGTGGCAAACAGATTTGTATTCTTATAGCCAGCAGGTTAGGGTATTTCACTCTGATCTGGAACAGGTGCATGGGGTGGAAGTTTGCATTTTTGGCTTTTCTTCATGCCCGCTGCCCAGCTAGAACCAGGACAACTCTGAAGTGAAGATTAGCGATGGTAAATTATTAGAATTATAGGATCAAGGGAGAAAAGTAGAACATGAGAGGAATAGTACAGATGAAATCAGAGAGAAGCATGTTAAAATGAAGACCAGAAACATAATATCACACAAATCTTGATTCTATTCTTGTTCTTACCTGGCTTTTATTCATTTACTTTTTATTTAATAATATCTAACAGTGGCGAAGCTTTGGAGTATTAGTTCTTTTTAGACAATACGAAGCATGTATATGTACTATTGCATTTCTGTTCCTAAACAAAGGAGTATTTCTGGTTCCTCTTAGAAAGTAAACATTGTGCTGCTTTTACACAGGGCCACAGCAGTGGCTATTATTGGTTCATTCCTGCTAATTGCAGGATGTCTCCTTTCTCAGCAGGTATTGACCAAATCTACAAATGATGGGAAGCATTTGCCTCTGTATAAATGGTAAGTCATTATGCATTATCCAGGCTGGTGGTTTTGCAAAATATTAAATCCACATTATGTCAAAACAGAGGAGATGGAGTTGTAATACATTGATGCGTGAAGCACAATTAAGAGTGTTTGTAAATTTGCATTTATGAATAAAATTCAGATTTAAATGGATATTCAACAGACACTAATGAGGTTTTAAGGACTCAGTTAAGGTATGTTCATACAATATAAATCAATGAAGCATGGGTGCTGAACAAACACGTGAGCATGGATAACATATTTCTTAATGAAAAAGTCAGAAAAATACTGGCAGGTTTAGCACTTTCATTATCAGCCTTCATGTGCTTTTGAAAGGACTAAATCCTGGCAGCAGGATGTGGTGTTGGATCACCTTGAGGGACAGTAAATATTGCTCTACTCAGATGAATTATGAAAACGTGCACAGGTTTCTCATAACTCTTCCCATGCCTGGTTCTCCCCTGCATGCAATCTTTAGCCATCCCTCACTGTTTAACAAATCAATTTGCTTTGAAATTGTGGGTGAAGGAAGATATTAGAGCACAGCTGACATTTGAATGTGCTGGAAAACGTTGGTAGGTTTTTTCTTTCTCTTCCCTTTTCTAATTTGGTGACCCTCCAGTGTTTTTCCTTGCGATATTTCATATAGACAGGTTTGGCTTTATTACAGCCTCAGGCATCTACATACGCGGATTTTCATAAGTAATGTTTGGAAGTACCAAGTATGTGTATTAAGTTTTTGCCTTAGGCAAATTTGATGAATATTTAAGTTGGGCAAGAACAGGTATTTTAGTGAGCACAGTAATGTAAAATATGCAGAAACTATGAACTATTAAAAGGTGCTGGAGCATCCAGGATGCAAGTTTTTCTGATCCACGCCTACAAATGAGCTACCTGCAATTTTTCTAGAAAAAACGAAGGGCTAAACAGACCTTTGCCAGCTTGAAATGTGTTTCAAGGAGATTGGTAAAGCAAAGAAACCTGAGCCAAACATTGTCATTGGAGGAAAAAATACCAAAACCCAGCTATCTATGAAAGGTAGCCATTGTCACTGGCTTGCAATTTAACACAGCATTCACTTCTAAGCAGCTCTTGCCCAGGCACATGTTGATAAATTGGAGGTAAATCCAAGAAGAAAAATGATTAGTAGGAAGAAGGGGCTGACTTTTGAGAGAAGAGCAGAAGAACTAATTAGGTAGAGCTTGGCTAAAGGAGAGCTCGGGAAAGGGACATAAATCTACCTTTGCCTGTAAGCTGAATACCACGTCACTATCAAAGGCAGGATTGTTTAAGTGGGATCATAGCAAAATTGGGTAATCTGGGAGGGAGAATGGGGAAAGCAGTTCAGTCACTAGAAAACGCATGTTGAGAGTGGAAATGAAGATGCTCACTAGTTTTGGTTGAATCTATCTATGCCAGACCTCCTGCTCCAAAACATTATGTTTGAAACACTTCAATTAGGTGTTTTTAAATGCCATATTTTGAGTTTTTCACATTTCAAATGATGCTTTAAGGATGCATATAGTTACACTTCATTGTTTACAACAATTAGAAAAAGAAAATTAACCAAAATACCTCGGTTTAAATTAAAAGAACTATTTTATTTGACCTGAAAAATACAAGGGAGGAGGGCTTCTTTATGGTTAGAAAAACCAAATGTTTTTCATTTCCAATGAGCCTTGAATAATTCCCCTCCCCCAGTTTGGCAACAAAGCAAAAAAAAGGAAAAAAAAAATCAATTATTCACAGAGCTCTACTCCTGGGGGCACAATTAAGAATAATTGGAAGAAATTAAGCGAGAGAGAATGTAGGCTTCAGTAGTAGGACTAGCTTTTCTCCTGGTGAGAGATACAGGCTTGATCCTGCAAGACGCTGAGTACTGCTTGTGAGATACTCAGTCTCATTACAGCATCCCTTGGAAGATGCCAACACCATTGGGGCACTGTTAAATGTCCTTAGAGCACAGTTCAAAATGGCACTAGTTGTAACTGCTTGGAAATATTCTTCCGTCCATCAGACATTAGGATTCATTCTCATATTGTCCAAAAATGAAGATGACAACCCAAAAACGTCTCACTTTCTGTGTACCACTCTGTTGGGTAGCAGATGGCATAACACTATCTATGCAGGGCTATAATTTCTTTTTTTGCACGATCTTTGCTGTAACAAATCAGGCAGAATTTCTGGAGTTCCCTGCTGGGTGTTAGAGAATATCTATATTTGAGGAGCATAAGGCTAGGAGGGGTTCAGGGGGACTATAGGTCAGACTGTAATTTAACCGTAAACTCTGACCTCCACACATTGTAGTCACCTGCGTTTCACTCCTGTAACCAGCAGAGCAATCTGTGTTTGTATCAATGATTTTACATTTTTTTCCCAAAGATGTGATTTCCTCGTAGGCAAAACGTGTCAGTTAGGTGGCGGGTTGTATTGCTGTTTTGTAGTGCTGTATTTTTAGTCACAAAGTTGTGCAATACGAAGGCGAGCGCTTTAGGAAAGTCTGCTACATTTATCAGTACATTTTCCAACCAAAATAGTAATCTCCTTAAAGAATGAAATTGGGGTTGTTTGATAAGGCCCATTTTCCACAGACAGTTTTGATTGGCATTAATTATATTCCCAGTCTTTACCAAGTGAATCTCATATAAGCTTTTCCGTTATTTTTTTTGGGAGTGATAGATGTCAGGTCTCCAGCTTCTTCTGTGCCTTACACAACATTATCTCACATATAGTCTTTCCATCTTTTGGAATTTCAGTGAAATTAAAAGATTTATTAACATTCACAGCAATACATCAACCATCTCCTCTACCAACTCTACCAGAGTCTTCTGAAAGTTGTCTGACTGGCTGGTCATGAAAAGAGGTGGTTTTGGTAGGTTTGGCTATTTATTCCTTGATTTACCAAAACTCTTACAAACAGAGCTGTCATCACTTAAAATATGTAATAACCTCTTGTCATTTTTCAGGATGGAAGTGTTTAGGCAGCATTTCTTGATATTCTGCAATATTATTCACAACAGTTATCTTTCTCTCTAGCAAAGTCTTATACTACTGATAAGAATAATTTGCTCTTAATATATTTTAAATTTTCCATCACACTGCCTGCAATAGTTTTTCCCCTCATGTCATCAGCTTGTCTTATCAATTATCTTCATCTTGTAATTTCTTGGCAATAGCAACTGCATTTATTTTCATTTCTTATAGTTTTAGTTTTTGCTCATTTTTGGTTTGGTTAGGGTTTTTTTTCAATTTCGGCTTTTCTTTTTCTTATTGAGATGAGAGTGTTCTTTTTGGTAAACAGTTTCTTTTCATTTGATCTTGACTTGTTTTTTTTGTTTTGTTTTGTTTTTTTAAAAAAAACTTTGGATCTATTTGCTAAAAGAAACTCTGATTTTTCTACCTCTACTTTTATTTCCACCTTCTTTGGCTCATAATTTTCCTCAGCATCGGTAAATGGCCTTTTTGAAGCACTAAGTGAAAATATTACTGCTTAGGACTGTCCTCTATTTATCCTGCATATGATCAGGTCATGACCATTGGTGCCTTAGTAACCATCATCATCTAGTCCAGTGATTAATTCACTTTTAGTCATCATACCCAGATCCCAAATAGAGTTATCTTGCATTCTGTGTACTATTTTTTCATTGAAAATTAAGTCTAGGTTGGTGGAAGCAGCCTGGAAGACTTTCAACTAACAGCAAAGGCACTAAGGAGGAAACTCAATATATAGTTAAGTCAACACTTCACGCAGAAAAATAAGCGTGGAAAAATGGAGAGTCTTGAAGATCTTGGAGGGGGTGCTGAGGATGAAGGCCAAACAACCCAGCAGAAATAAAGCAAAAAGAAATCAAATCATCTTCTCAACTGGCCCACACATGGGTTTGGGAAGGTACAGGAAAATACTTCAGCAAGTGAGGCATGGGTAATAAAGATGGTCCCAAAGCATCTGGGAAGTCTTTTCACTTGAGCAAGCTCTTGTGAGATGAATGTGTATTTATTTGGTCTGCCTCTAAGTATTTCCAAAGAGCAAATGTTCCAGAGTCCATTTTAAGACAAAATCCATCTGTTTCTCCAATAGTTTTAAGAAACAGTTTATTTTGTCTAAAATTAACTTGTCTGACACATTATCATGCTTGGTTACCACAGCAACAGTGGCAACAGCTATGCCATGTGATATTCATTTTATCTGAATTTAACCACCTTACTTTTTACTTATATGCATGTATATGTATGTGCACATAATTCACGGTTCTGCACCAAGCTCCCACCCAGCTGAAAATATCCTGTTTAGCTGACAAACTTTAATAACAGTGTCCAAACCAATATTTTTATCCTGAGACTTACTTTTTGATCTTGACACAGACAGCAGTTTTCTTAGTTCTCTATAAGCAAAATATATAAGGCTCTTTCCTGCTGAACTCCAGTTTCATTCAGATGCACACCTCGGTCCTGAAATCCCCAGAGCACTTCGAGCTAGAGCATAGGGCTGAGGAGGCAGAAAAGCATTTGTACATCACCAAAGCTGTGTAAGCAGCACAGGTTGAAAATAAGAACATTTTTTTTTGCCAGTGTTTTCCCAACACATACACCTGCTTTCCCCAACAGAAAATTTCGACATGGAGCCAGTTCTAATGGGGTCCTAATATTACCAATTTATAACAGGAGTTCAGAGGTTTCATCATTATAACATCACCATTGTAACAGTGCAGTGAAACTGTGGATTTCAACAGTCTGCCTTAAAAATACGTGCGAGACCTTTTCTTGTCCTCTGTTCCCCCTGGAATTTCACCATCTGCCATCCACATCCACAGCAAAGCAAACACAGACTGGTCGTCTTCCTGGTCATTTTATAGGACTGCAGCTTCCAATGCAGGCAAAGCAGGAAAAAATATCTACTATTGTTTGTAAAGCTTTGTTAAGGTAAGCTTAAAATTTCATTTAATATGACAGAGAACAAAAGGGTATGTTTGGCTTTGGTCTTTCAAAGCTGTCAGTCTGTTGGATGGCCCTAGAAAGCCTCAACCTGCAAGAACCTGAAGCTAGAAGGAAAAATCAATAAGAATAAATTATGCTGGCATTATCAGAATCGATAATTATTTGAAGGATCTCTTCCTTGCCCAGGAAAAAGTGCAAACCAAAGGAAAAGAGGGACTTGGGCAACCTGCCCACCACAGAAGAAGTGAGGAGAACAGGAAAAGCTCTTTAGATCCAACATGCCATCCATCACAGCTTGGAAAGCCTTTTGGTTAAGTGACAGGCGAGTGGCTGTGAATTTAATTCCTTGTGCACAAGTTACAGAGTGATGTTAAATAAATGCTTTTATTGCTTGCATAGTCTAATGCAAGTTCCTTCCTAGGTCATATATATTTTTGGTGACTTGAATCAATTATATCAAGCACTACAATCTTAACGGGTGCTACTGAAATGAAAAAACATGATGCTGATTTATTCCACTTACTAATCAAATCTCTACCTGATACAAAATTACTGAGAACCCTTATCCACACAAATGGCTTCTCCAGCCCTTTGTGCTCTGCCAGTGAGACCCAGGAGGAAGGTCGGCATTAGATACCGACTGGGATGTCATCAAAAATTGGAACAAATGTAAAGTTGAATAAATCATGCATTTATAGTGAACAAACACAAGAGGGTGCAATAAGCATGTCCAGAAACCCTTTAGCTGTCATGGCAGTATCAGGCTCAGGAACTGCAGCTCTAATGTATATCCATTGATTTGTATCTGTTATTTAGAGGGCAGCTGCATCAGAGGCACTGCTGAGTTATTCATCAGCATTCCAGGCAGAAGATGAGGCACTGTCAACCTGGATTCATGAAGCACATGCAAAGTAGTCTCGTTCTGCAAAGAAAGGATGGTGCTCTGTCTGCTTGGGGACCAGAGAGAGCAAACCAAACAGCATGCTAAGGAATAAAAAGAAAAATGATCACAGACAATTTATTACAGAAGGGACAGGTCACATTTAGAAACTCACTGTCTTCCTTCAGGTGAGGGCTGCCCACTTCCAGTCAGGGACTACTTAGCAAGGATGCTCCCTAGGATGCTCACCTATCACAAAATGACAACCCGGGCGCTCTCTGTCATTGAAGATGACAAAACCCATGTTTTTTGCTCTGTGATATTCAGTTAGCGCCCTACTGAAACCAGACCGGACCAAGACCAAGAGTTCAAATGTCCCAGGTCACCCAGCTAGCTGGTATTACAGCTAGATCTCCCAAGCGCCTGTCTTCTGCTCTAGAAACCAGAGAGAACTTGTTTTTTATTAATGTTTGCCTCAGCTATGTGCCAGCTGTGTTGAGAGCCTTAGAGCCAGATTTTGAAACGTCGTCTGATTTCCCTTGAAATCATCAGGCCTTTAATATTGTCCTTTGAAATCCCAGTGGTGGTCACAAGACTTTTCCTGTGATGGAAATGGTGGGTGCCTTATGTCAGTGACATAATTCTTGTATGTCCCAAAGGACATCATGTTGCCACTGGAGACAGAAACAACATTGACTCATCATTAATCGTATGAAACTTTTACAGAACAGACAAGCCTGAGGTCCAGTGCCGTGGTTAAAGCCTGTAGCCAGTGCTGATTTCCTAAAAACACAAATTTTGCTTTTATCCATTTGATGAAAGGGTGGATATCAGCTGGCATAAGTGAACGCAATCCCACCACTGTTAGCTGAACTCACCTGTCCTGGGCAGCCAGGGATCCAGCCCGTTAGCCAGTCCTGTGTATGAAATAAGATGCATGTTTAAAAACACAGTTGCAATTTTCTACTGGAGAACTTTCTCCAGCTGAGCGCCTGGCTCAGTAGTTTTCTATTCTTGACTTAAGCAGCACGAGAACTGCAAATCGATTTTATCAGGACTTAATTAAATTTGTGCTGTGACCTGCAATGCAGTGTAATTCACACAAGTAAAATCTCATTGCAATGAGTCTGAGCATGGACATAAGAGTTTGTTAACTGGACCTTCTAACAATCAATAAGGCCCAGCACAAGTCTTTCTAGTTTATCCAGTATAGTCCTGGGTGAATGTAAATTACTTCTCTAGCTGTTCTCTGTCCACTTCAACCTGAGTATACAAGGCAGACTAAATAACATGTCCAGAAACCCAGATCTACATCAGCCTCAGACTGGGATTTCCCAAGGGAAATTCTTCAGCGACAGGACAAATATCAACACTGCCATTCTCCATGGCTGCATCTACTTCCCACGTGTAAAACTCAACGAGAAATCAATGGACTGTTGGCAAATCAACTGATGTGAGTCCTCTGGAAATGAGATTTTGATTTTGCAATGCAAGCCATTGACTCCTGGCTGTATGCAACAGTAATTATTTGAATTACCACCACTGTAGCATTAAGAAGGCACTTTAAATGCCAAAATAGAGTACTTTTTTTTAATTGAACTGTATGTTATGGCTGCACACAGACATGATAAGCATTCAATACCATTCACCTTAATGTGAAAGCGGTGATAAGTCTGCATTCACATTCTTGATTCACTGAATTCATGTTCTCATGCCTTTTTTTTCCCACTTACTTTTCAGAACTCAGCCCACTGCACAAATGTCTGTGCTTTCTTTGGGAGCAAACTTCTTTTCCAGGGGGAAAAAGAAGTTTCTAATCACTGTGCTCACCCTCGCATGTGGAGGGTGTTTCCAATCACCTGAGTCACTGAAGACTTGAAAATCCGGACTGGTGCCCTCAGGCTGGTTCAATATTCTGTGGAAAGCCATATAGCTCAGCACATCCTTTTTTTTTTTTTTTTTTTTTAAGCAGGCTTCACTTTTGGTAAAATTCAACCCCCAAACTATATTACAGATTCCAGTAATTATCTGGCTAACCATTTATGAGGTCACTGGAGATGGACAGGCACCTACTGATAGGGAAATGGTTGTCTCCTCCCAAAGCAGTTGGCATGGCTAACCTTTAGAAACGCTTACTCCTTTCCATCAGCTATAAAGGGAACCTGTATTATATTACTGTGTAACGTACTTCATATTACCGGTAACAATCAAAGAAAGAAAAATAAGAATGTGTGGTGAGTATGACCTTGGCTGGATGTCAGATGCCCCCCAAGCCACTCTATCACTCCCCCTCCTAAGATGGACAGGGGAGAGAAAATATAACAAAAGGCTCATGGATAGAGATAAGGACAGAGACATCACTCACCAACTACCGTCACGAGCAAAACAGACTCGACTTGGGGAAATTAATTTAATTTATTACCAATCAAATCAGAGTAGAATAATGAGAAATAAAAACTAAACCTTAAAACACCTTCCCCCACCCCTCCCTTCTTCCGGGCTCAACTTCACTCCTGAATTCTCTACCTTCTCCCCACCAGTGGCGCAGGGGGATGGGTAATGGGGGTTGTGGTCAGTTCATCACACATTGTCTCTGCTGCTCCTTCCTCCTCAGAGGGAGGACTCCTCACACCCCTGCTCCAGCATGAGGTCCCTCCCATGGGAGGCAGTCCTCCATGAACTTCTCCAACGTGAGTCCTGCCCATTGGCTGCAGTTCTTCACAAACTGCTCCAGCGTAGGTCCCTTCCATGGGGTACAGCCCTTCAGGAACAGACTGCTCCAGCGTGGGTCCCCCACAGGATCACCAATCCTGCCAGCAAACCTGCTCCAGCATGGGCTCCTCTCTCCATGGGTCCACAGGTCCTGCCAGGAGCCTGGTTTGGGCTCCTTCAGTTGCTCCACCATGAACCTCCATGGGCTGAAGGGAGACAGCCTGACTCACCGTGGCCTTCGCCATGGGCTGCAGGGAAATCTGGGCTTTGGTGCCTGAAGAACTTCCTCTCCCTCCTTCCTCACTGAGCTTGGTGTCTGCAGAGTTGCAGGCTGTAGCCGCCCTGCTACCAAAGCCTTTCCACACAAACCCAACACAAAATGATAAACACTAGAGATGATCATTAATACATCTCCTGATTAAGCTAATAAATCAATGATTTATTAATATCCATAACTATTTCAGAAAAAAAAAAGTACACACTTTTTCTCATGTGAATCATCACGATCGTTTTCAGTTTAATGTTTACAAAGTGTTTGGAGTTTCCACAGCATTCAAAGGAAAAATATAATTTTTGAAAGTCAAAAGATATTTTATAGCAGAGCTTTTACTCTTAGTCCCTAATAACCAAAGAGAATCTGAGTTGGAAGGATGTCCATAAATCAGAAACTCGGAAGCTGGTTTACACAGTACCTAAAGCCAACATTTTTGAAGTTTAATGCTAAATTATCTGCTTTAATATGACTTCATTGACCAATTTCAGGCATTTCACTTTGAAAGTACTAGCTGAAATCTAGAAAACCCAGTCCCAAAAATGGTTGATGAAGAACAAAAAATTCCACTGAATAATTCACAAACATTTTATGTACTGAATAAGGAAAAACAATTTGTGAAGATCTAAGTTAAAAAATGTTTAAGAAGTCTTGCCTGAAAAGTCAATAAAAACCCTCAATATTTACCTGCAAGCATTTCATTTAATAGATTTTTGTGATCAAAAGAAACCATCATATCTTTTTGTGCATAAAGGCATACAGAAATTAAAACTATGCTGGGACCAAAACTGTGATCTTGGTGTGGGGGCATTTGTTATTTATTTTCAGCTTGTCCCTAAACCTTGTCTGACATTTAATGACTTTGTGCTTTAATGTCTCTAGCTATAAAATGAAAATAATAATGTTTCTGACTTACCCATTAGAAAATTCATTTATCAATAGTTTTAAAGGATTTGGGGTTCTCCATATAGAAGAGCAAAGCATTATCGCTGTCATCCTGGAATAGTCAAACCACATCCTGCACTTTTCTACCTGCTTATACCAAACACAGTTGTATCTTCTTTGAAGAAAAAAAAACAATTTTTAATGTGTTATCTTGGTGTAAATGGCTTTGCATGAGCGGCTGAGCACAGATTCCTGACATTGTTTGGTTTGATTGGGTAGTGAATACGTGAAGAGTCATTTAGGGCTTATGATCGTAAGCCCAAAGCATAAGACAAAATGTGTGTGACTCCTTAAAGATAGCTCCATATTAATCCATACCCCAGTGGTATCCACTTGCAGTTTGCAGCAATGATTACTGTATTCCATATACATCCTGACAAAAGACATTTTCCACTTGTTGTGAATTACTGGTGTTACTGGTGTGTGCTGGAGAAAGGCACTAGCCTGAGCACTGGTAATCAGAGCTATTGGGGAGGCCACCTCAGGCATTTTCTCAGATATTTGTGGTAATTTTGGATCCAAAATCTTATCAGAGACTCTGCGTCTGTCACCTGTGAGACTGATTTAATATCATTCAGTCTCAATTATCAAGGACGGGTATGCAAGTTCACTTTCAGGGAGTGCCTTCTTTCCACATCGTACATACTGTTGACTTGAGTATTTGTTTCCTTAGCAGATGTGCTTGTGTTAATGCTGCTCTTCACATTAACTGTGTACTTTGGGTGATGGATTGCCATTATAAGCTGCTGTTTCTCATTTATTCATTAAACAAGAGCTGAACACTATTGGCCAAAACAGTTTAAAATTTATTAACACTCTTGATGTCATTAATCTGCGGAGAAAGTGGTTTAGATGGAGGATATAATGAATGTTAACAAAGCAAACTCTTTCTTGCCTCGTTCCCATAAAGTTTCAAGCCAGTGTTTTCTGTGGTGATTGTCTTCTATTTGGCACTTTTGAGTGTATCTGGAGTTCTGTGCCCAGTCTGGGCCTCTCCAGTGCAAGGAAGACACTGCCATACCAGAGTGAGACCAGTGGAGGCCACTGGGATGAAGGGAAGGTGGTAGAGAATAGGAAATAAAAGGAGAGGCAGCCCAAATACCCTTATCTCCAGGTTTTAGCAGCCTTCCGTTCCTTACCTCCAGCCCCTACAGATCTCCACAAAAACCCCCAGAGGAACTGCTTTCCCCTGTCCTGCCCTGCTCTTCAAAAGCTGCCTGAGACCTCTTTCTGCTGGAAGAGAAAATGCAGTTGCTGCAAACACCACAGTCCATCAAGTCCACCTTAAATCCACTCACCAAATTATTACACAGATTAGAGGAAGGGGGAAATCAGGAAATAAAAGCAATATCTGCCCCATCAAGTGGCTTCTCATCCCTCTTTGGAAAGTATGTGTCAGCAGTAACCTCACTGGCTAGCAGTGGCACTCTAGAGAGGATTTTTGATGGGTGAATGAGAGGGTAAGAGACAAAAAAAGATAAGCGGAAAGGTAAAAGTGGGGAATTTCTCTGCCAGGGTACAGCTTCCTTCTTTCTCTTAGTTTCAAAGCAGTGGATGCAGAAATACTTAAGTCAGTCTGCCTATGTTAACTTGAGCAGCAGAAGCAAATAAGTTTATTACACTACACTCAGTGTGAAAAGCTCCTTAAGAGAAATCAGGCAAATTAGCTCAGGCAGACTGCCTCAGTGGCATGGCCATGCTCCCACTGTCCTCATATCTCTGTACTGGTTATTGTATAGCACTGATATACCCAGATGTACTCTATGGTAATGGTTTCAGTTCGATCCAAAGATCCCAAACCCAGCACTGTGACCTGGTTTCAAGACAGTTCTTTCCTCCACATATGTTGTTTTTAACATTATGGTAGGCTGTCACAGAAAGGCTTTTTTGGAAAACACAGCTTCTGAACAAGGCTTTTGAAAGAAGTGGACTGACACTGAGAATTCAGATCAATAAGGAGCTCTAAGAGAACAATGGATAGGAAAAAGAAATTTGTCTCTGTTCTGCTGCAGGTCAAGTGGGTAAGGTATTGATCTTCGTTCTCAGCACAGTATGACCTAAAAGTGAATTGTATTAGGTTACAGAACACAGTGGCTCGGACCTCTCTTTGGATGGCGTGCGTTTTCCAGCAGGTTATGGAATATCAGTGGGAAAGTGGGCAACGACTACTAAAAGAAAATTAAAATAAAATAAAATATCAGCAATGGAAACATGCCTAGTAACAAATGCCACTTCTCCATAGTGTTGCTCATCCATCTGATCAGCATCCCCCTCCAGAACTAATCCTGCAATTACACGAGTGTTTGCTTAACTAAACACAAAATGCCTTTCAGCTGAATCCAAAGTCAACAAGTGGAGCAGAGGATTCCTGGACTTATACATTCAGCAAAGAGAAAGTGAAGCAACTTGGCCAAGAGCAATAATCTTTTGATGGATACATTCAGCAAACAATAGGCTTCTGAGCAGTGTTTACCATCAGCCTCAGGGGTACATGCTCTATGGGGCTGAGGCTTCAGGCTGCATCATTAAGAAAAAATAAGCTCCGCTGTGGCTTCTTACATCCACTGTCTTCCTTAATGTTTAAATACTAAGGGGAGCAGACAAACTGCTGAGAAGCTGCTGCCTCTTTGAAGCCCTTCTAATGCCAGGAGGCCCCAAAAGACTGCAGGAGAAAAGATCTGCAGGTGGGAGAAAAAGAAATAGGTAATTCAACCCATGAGGAGACATGTGATGTTAACATGTGATGGCAGAAATAAACCACTCATTTTTTTCATTACAATAACTATTGTGTCTTTAAATATTTTGTATAAAGGTAAGCTTCATTTGTTTTTGCAACATAAAAGCAAGACATAATCTTTCTCACTTATTTTGTTTTTCCCACAAAAGCCAGTTCTCTTACAATTTTGAAACACCGATCCCATTCCTCCTCAAGGTTAGTGGCATGTGATTTCCATTTTCCATTGAAAAACATGGAAAAAATTCTACCCAAAATGGATAGATTTGCATTTTTAAAATTCCCCTTAAAATGTCACCAGCTGTAAACAGAGGCAAACTCCTGTTGCATGAACAGGAAAAAAAAAAAAACCCTAAACTGTCATATGGTCCTTTTGGTTCATGGAAATCTCATGGGAAGATGAAGTAGTCTGTGGATGAAATATATGGACAGCCATCCTCAAAACAGGAGCCAAATCTTTTCTCTTGGGTAGGATCCCTTAGCCAGAATTTAACACCACATCTCCTTGGTTTCTTTCTAGGTGTAGAGTTTTTGTTTTATTGTGTTCATGTTCAGCAGAAAGGTTTTGCTTAGTATGTCTTTTATCTGCTCTTTAAGGCATCTCCTGAGCAGGCCAGATCTCAAGCTAAGGCAGACGGCCTCTTGTGTCCAATAAAATATCATTTAGGGATGCTCCACCTTGAACACGGTACATTTGCCTTCCATTAGTGAGCATGTCAGTGCTTGCTGAGAGATCTGTATACTTTCCCTGGGCTTTTGCCTTTTTTGAGATTGTACTACCGGTATCTCCTATCATGTGCACAGGGAGAAACTATGATTTACAAGGACTCTTCCATCTTGAATGTGTATAATCTGTCACTACTCTTTAACAGTTGATCTTTAAAATCCCCTTCAAGAGTTGTTACAGCCAGCCAGGTGTAATAATTTCTAATCAAGCAAGATTAGCATATAAAATGGGATATTGGGATTTTATAGGGCACTCACTCTGTATTAGCATATCAGAAATACTTGTCATTGGATCCACTCAGAAATGGATTGTAGAATTTTTAGGGAGTTGGTTGAAAAGATCAGGAACATCCTCATGTAGTCTTTGACTCAAGGACAGTCTATATAAAATTCTGATTAACTGGGAATTGGGAAATTTTAATACTATAGGTCTGATGTATGGTCCTAATTCCAACTACCTTCAGTGAGAACTACCAAGAAGGGAAGAACAGAGTCCCCTTTCGTTTAGCAGTTCCTGCAACAACTACCTCTATAAATATAGTAACATGCCATATTACTAGACCTAAAGCAATTTTAGAAAGTCAGTTGTCCTATAAAGAACACCTCAATCTAGTATATATTAGAAATGGTAAAGTCCTATCCATCTTGTGAAGTTCTGATATAGTTATTATAGCAGTACTCTCCACTTTTTTTTCTCTCTCTAGCTGCAAGGTATAAGCAATGTAATGATTTATAGACTTATTTCTTCAATTATATGGAGGGGAAGTTCACAATTGTGAGTTATGAACATGAAATTCCCTGTACACCAATAAGGAAACCAGTCTGGTGGATTTTCCCTGTGCGAGAAACGGTAAGAAGCCATCTTTCTTTTTCACATTTATTTATTGCTGTCTGAATATGTTTGAGATAATAGTTTAAATAATCATGCTTGGAAAATCTCAAAGACTTGGCAAAAATGGGCAAAAACGTGTTTCGGTTGTGTATTTGTGAATGAGTGTCTAATATTCATTCACAACAGAGCTTAGATTATATCGTTTCACTCCCTCCCTAAGCTGGCTAAGATAACTAAATCCAGGAATCTACAACACAGTGATTTCTTCCTCACTGAGCGCTGCAAAAATACTTTTATTTTCCTTTTTTAGACCAATAAACAGAAAGTGTGACGCTTCTGAAACGTTTGACACAAAGAGGCTGTTAGAAAAGACAGCTAAAATGCAGCTTGTCTAGAAGGAGGCCTGCTGGGAAAAAAAAGGAGTGTTTTCAGATGGTGTGTACATATGGAAGCCTCATCATAGGTGAGCTCGACCTCAAGTTTAATTGCCAGTCATAGCACAACATACACATTGCTTTTTATCACAGTTTAGTTTAAAGTACTTGGGTATTAAGTTTGTGTGAAAATTTGAGACATGCCTCATAAAACGTCATGAAATACCTTTTATACCCAAGTGACAGTTACTAGCTAATTATCTAAGATGACAGTCTCTTCCCAAAGGGGTTATGCAAGGAAAAGATAACCATGGAAGCGGAAAAGGTTCTTTAATAGACAAACAACATTTCACTTAAATGTGACTGTTATTATTAATGTGGTAGTTTCCTAACTTTTCCTACACTAAGCTACTAGTGATTATATAGCCTTTTTAAGTCATCTTGGTGACTGTGGAACTCGGTTTCCAAAATATTAATAATTTTGTTAACAAGGATTTCTTTTTTATTTTTATGGTCCTTGGTAATATTTTCCTTGTTAAATTCTTACCACTCAGTGACTTATTCCAGGTCTCCATATAAATCATATGACTGAGTTTTCATTAAATCCTTGTGTTTTATCAGAAAATTATTCTGATTTTTACTACACTTTTTCCACCTCTTCTATCTTAGCAACATCAGAAAGCTGAAACATTATTATTTGATATAGGAATCAGTTTGTTATCTTAACCTGCCTCACATATTTTCTCAGTGTTAAAGAAGTCCTCATATTTCTCTTCTCAGCCCTTTGTTACCCAAATTAATCTCAAGATGGAGTCTTGCAGTAGTTTCAAGTAGGTAGCTGGGACATCTAAGAAAAACATATGAAATGAGGTTTGGGAGCTGTACACATTTTATCACATTTATCTTCACTCCTAAGACTGAAGTTTTACAGATTCATCTGTTTTGTGTTCCAGAATTAGGCCAATATGGTCTTTCAGCACATCCTTCAGATCAACCCTCACACAATTCCTCCTTTTTTATTTCTCTAGCTGAAACTCCACGTGAGTAAGATACAGCCTTAAAGAGAAGAAAAGCATTTCAAAATTCTAGGAGCCTGTTTTGAGCTGATTCATCTGTGATTTCTCAGTGACAAACTGCTTCCAGAAGTTTAGGTACTTCTCTGCCGAGTTCTGCACTAGTGCCATGTGCTACCAATTTACTGCAATTGTCTCCACTCTTAAGGACTGATACAGCTGGCTGTTTTGATCCAAATGGTGATGATTAGGATCCTGAAGTCAATTAATTTTTTTCCATTGATTTCAACAGACCTTGGATCAGATTTTGATGGTTCCTGAATGAAGTGAGGAACATAACGAAAGCAGCCTTGTGCAAAGATATTGGGGTAAGGAGAGGAGGGGAGGGAAGAGAGAGAAAGAGAGAGGAAGAAAACAACCTCTTATTTAGTAGGGTTAAAAGATGAACTTTTGAAACATTCCTGACTTCTCTGAGTTTTTGTCAGAATCCTTTAAGGTATGTGCTTGAATATGTTGCAGCTGAAAAATACCATTTCTTGACCCCATCAAGACCTCTGCTGAGTTCTTGCCATGTTTGATGAACTGTTCTTTGAAATGTCGTCAATAAAAAGCCTAATAGTATTTGGAAATAATGGGGCTCCATGTTACTTCTTACTTTTTTCTAAAAGTCAGCCTAGTTTCCTCCTTACTTCACTTCCTATCAGTGTTCATCTTTTGCTGTCCTGAATCACAATGGAAACTCTGTTTTTAATACTACCAGCATATGAAATGCTCCTATCAGTAAGAAAGTAGTCTATGAAAGAGTCATGGCAGTAATCATCTGAGAAGAACCTCAAATGTTATCGTGCTCATCTTCAGTCCTGTCTTTTTTCTTGACTAAGTTCATGATATAGTGAATTTTGTTTTTCATGTATAAAATGTTACTTCCCATTACAAAAAGGTTGAGATGCAAGGTCTGAAGAAAAATGCTGAGTGCAAAGGTTCTTAATACTGTGGACAATGCTGAATATTGGCATTCCCAGGACTGTTCTCATTAAAAGTCAAGACAAAGGTGGATAAAGTTGTAACTGATGGGAGAACCCTAAAAACATGTGGAGGGTAGTTTCTGTAGGGGCATTCCACCCACAGTAGCTTGTTCCCCACATACCTGTTCCCCATCAGTGGCACCAGCATCCAGCCAGGTTTTCCAAGGCACTGGAGTATCCAATGTCAATAGATACATGCTCCCCTTTATGAAGTTCTTTACTTTGCTTACAGCTAGAACCAGCCCTGTGAAATAATAACTCATAGCTTAACCCTGATCTCTTAAGAGCAAAAACCTTCACAGAGCTGAATAGGATATGAGCTGGCATTATTTCTCCTCGCATAGCAATGGAGTACTGTTGTAAATTATCAGTCCCAGCAGTGGAGTACAACAGACTGACAAACCAGTCTTTAATCTTGTTTTTCCTCAAGTTGCTTCAGCAGTGTTTTTGTAACTGTTACAGGGAATTGTTTCCTCTTATTGTTTTCAGCAGAAATGACAGGCTGGTCTTTTTCCACATCATTAATATCGTTCTCACCCATGGTAGTATGTGCTGTGCAAAATGAAACTTTCGTTAGTCTGGAGTTGGAGGACGTATGTTTTCTCACATTTTATCCAAAAGAAATGGGGCTGGGCTTTATCCAAACCCATTCATAATGCCCAGTATACTTGGTCACAATGTGCCCTGGCTCCATGGATCTATTTCCACCTGCAGCTGTCACAGCTCTCCACCCCCAGCACATTCTGCTTGACTGCATCTAATATTGACAGGGAGATTTTGCTGTGAAATGGGAGAATAACACCTGCGCTCAAAATAGGCCTCACGTTCCTATTCTATTTTTTCTGCTTTGCATATGTCATGAATAGCTGTGTGAGGGTTTTTTGTGTTGCAGTGGGATCTGCAATGTGTAGGTGAATCGGGGATTCCTCAGGTTGCTAGCAATGCTGAAAATTAATTAAGTCCTATTAGAATGATGCAGGTTCTTCATTCTAAAAATCAAATACCTAGTTTTCATTTTGAACTGTATAAAAATTATTTAAAGCAAAGCACGAAGTAATTTTTAATTGGAAAATTGATACAGTTTCTATTGAAGTAAAATTAAAAATAATTTTGAAATTTGTATTTCGATTTGATTATTTTATAATGGATGCTTTATTTTAAACTGCAACAAAACAAAAAAACGTTATTGCTTTTTCATTTATAAGTAAATTATTTGGTCAAATTGAAATTGCTTTGGGCAATGTTTCGGTACAGCTAAGGCTGTACTCTTAATAAAAATCAGTTATCTTCATGGCATACTTTTCTACCACTCTGTTTTAAGGACCCTGTTATGCTGACTGCTGAGAACTTGTAAAGCATGGTACCATCCTATCCTGGGACATCAATATTTAAACAGGAAGATTTAGTGTCCCAGTCTTTTACTGTCAGGGGAATAAAATGGAGAAATTAAGAAATTATTCAATAAAAATCTTAGGTGCTGTAAGTCTGATGCTGCTGCACATAAATTTCAGAAGTATGGTCTGCAAAATGGAACCCAGAAGTGAGGCGTGTTAGGTACATACAGTTCCCGCAGCAGATGGGGAAACTTAAATCCTCCAGAATAAGGCCCAAAATATACAACCTCATCAGTTCAGAGAAGTTTAAAATAAAAACAGCTGATGAGCAGGATAAAGATGTCTCAGATCTCTCAGGCAATTGAATGAGGGCTTCCAGAATGTTTCTCTGTTCACTTGGGGATGTCCTCCTTGAGCCTTGAGATGAAAGTGTTCATGGCTACACCTATAGTACCAAGGCTGAACAAGTGCTGGATAGTGAGTTGTTACCTGAAGTGTAGAGGTAATGAAACTGAGATGTCCTTTCTCTGGTGGGTTCCCAAGGGTTTGGTGTGTGGACGAACAGAGAATATTTGAGGAGCTGTCTGTAAGATGAGCAATCTGGGTTGGAGTCCCAGAAGGACATGGAGGGAGCTGAGCTCCAGTTAGGGTTAATATGGTAATTTGATGCTTTCTGTAAATGAGGTGAACACACTTTTCAAAAGAAAATGAAAATATCTTTATACTTCAAGAAATGCTGAGTTCTGCCAGTGTATTAGTCATGCTCTGAGACCATCTTTGTTTTGATTGCCCCTCCAAGGACTTTTGTGAAGAAATGCCTAATTTTGAGGTGTTTGGTAGCAAGAAGATCACTGAGAGGCTAAAATCCTTTAAATAGCCCAGGTTTCTTTCCTTTTCCCTTCTTCCTTATTCTGTGTTCTTTCTTTCTGTCTTTATTTCTTTTTCTTTTGGCTCAAGGCCTTCATAATTTATGCAAGCTTAGTGTAAGTCACTACAGGAATTTTTTTCTATTCTACGTGGCTGGTTGAACTTGTCAAGGATTTCTGGTGAGCAGATTTGTGTGTGTCTGTGTGTGAGTGTGGAAAAGGGAAGGGGGAGTTTTGCATTGCAGTCAGTGCAAGTAGGACCAAGCCAGACATCTGACTTGCACAAAAAAAAACAACATTAAGGAAATATCTGATCTTCTGAGTGCAAAAATATAGGGAAGAAAATGAAGGAAGTTTCCTTTGTTCGAGGCTTGGGGCTATGGAAGAGACTGGAAACTTGTCCTGTGCTCTACAGCTAAGCAAATTTCTAGTTTATGTATTATACAGGAGGGATAAGCTGTTGCTTAATAAATTATCTTATATTTTTTCTGAAAAATTGTTCTGAACTACACAATTTTATAACACCATGCCAGTTAGGATTTCCCAAAAACTTTACAACATTCCCCTAATAGTTGAGTTTCATCTCCGTTTTCCTAATGAATCAACTGAGGCCTAAAAATACTGGATAACTTGTGCTAGAAAAACTTGCAGGTTAGCAGCAGATCAGGGAACAAAACCCCATGAATGTCATGGCCCATGCAATAACCAGTAATTAATATTCAAGATGATCAAGGAGGAAAAAATAACCACTTACTTTATCCCAATGCACAGGCCTGTCTGTCTGTGAACTGTAAATATTTATATCAACATGATTCTCGTTCCATCAGGATAGGTCTTATTCAGCAAAAGGAAGAGATGAAGTAGTCCTTCACCATCTGTGAAGTTAATGTAACAAAACAACATTTTCACATGTAATTTACTTTTAATTCCTTTTGTGTTTTTAAAAATGTAGTCTAATTAAAGAAGGGATTGTGAAGGAGAAGAGCAGGAGGTGAAGAAATCTAAATGCAGAGCTTGAATGCACCGTATTGTAATTTAGGATTAGAGGAGGAAGAGATGAATTTGCATGATGATGCCTTTCATATTTATTCAGTTAGAGAAGTGTTTATTGAATGCTTTAGGCAGAGAATAATGATTACAGACATGCTCAGAATCTCAGCCACTCAAAATAACCAACTAAAATATGCTCTCTCCTTCTTAAACGGAGTAAGTTCAAAAGTCATAGGTCCTCTTGTACTTTTCTCAGATCATATGTTAAAGATGTCCCAAGAAGCACCAAAATCTGTTTTGTAATCCTTCAAATGTTTCTTTTCCAAAAATACTTTAACACATACCCTTAATTAGATGTATTGAAGTTAAAAATTAATTAATACCTGTTGCTAGACCAAAGCCTTTGGTTTCTACAATTTGACAGGGAAAACTGAATCAGAAAAGGAAAATCAGAAAGGCTGATGTACATTATAAGGAAAACTAGCCAGAGTCACAAAAATGTGATCTTGGCAGCTGTAAGGTTCGTTGGTAACAAGTGAAAAAACAAGGAAAGTTTTCACCCTGCTTCAACAGAAAGTGGGAGTTGTCAACAGATAGTGCCAAGAGGTCATGACACTTAATGTCTTTTTTACTTTAGCCTTCACTGAAAAAATTAGCTTTGGCCAGAATCACTGATAAAATTTGCATGGAGCAGAAAGGGCAACCCAGCTAATTCAAGAGGTAACTAAGACTAGAAATTGAAAACAGGAAGACAGTGGTAGGAGATATTAAAAGTTACCATCTAACTTTATATTATTTAGTTACCTTCATATAGACAACTAGTTGAAATAACTTCCAAAGCTGGTGATTTTTCTAGTGAATGGATACCTGAAGTTCCAATAACTGGAAAAGAGAAAAAAAACAAAAAACAAAAACCATATTGACTATCTTTTTAAAAGATCTAAATGCAGTGCCAAGGAATTATCATCATCCGTCTTAATCACCAGCTGCTAAAAAAAAGAAAAAAAAAGAGCTAGCACAGGATAAATAATTGGCAGACTCCTAAAAAATCATGAGTTTAGAAGCTAATGTGAATCTGTCTAGAAAAAAAATGTTTCAGACCAATGTATTTTCCTTTCAAGATACAATAATGGTCCTTAGGGAAAATTCTGTTGATTTTGTCTCTTGACTTTAATGAAGCTTTTTGTGTTATCTTATATAGCATCCTCAATGCTAAGATATGAAAGCATTAGCTGGATGTACAAAGGGTGTAACTACTCTGTGGATGGACAAAAAGAGCTGAAAAACTGTCCTTTAATTATCAAAGATGATTGACTGCCAGTTCAGACAGAGCCGCACGGCACTGGAACTCTCTTGGGTTTGGTGCTATTACATATAGTCAGTAACCTTGACTAATGAAAAAGTATGATTTCAGGTTTGTAGACAACCTAGAATTTTGTAGCAGAGAGACTGTCAGCATACTGGAGGGGATAAGTAGAATTCTGCATATTCTTGATAAACAGCAGAAACATTGTACTATTCATTACAAATAAGTGCAAGTTTCTACATTTAGACAGTGGTAATCCTCTTTATAAATGCAGAATAAGGAAAACTGGTTAGAGAGCAAATCCACTGAAAAGAGATTTGCTGAACTTCAATTGACAACCATTAAAGAAAACTCACAGTAAAACCAGTCACATTTCTGGAGAAGGACAAACTTTATACTGGGCTGTATAAACATGAGTAGCATCTGTAAGACACAAGAAGTTATCCTTCTCTCCATTTGTAAAGCCTAATCTTGAATACTCTGACCCTGTTTTGAATGCCACCCTCAATAAAGCTGTGCCTCTTCGCTCTGTGTCCAGAGGAAAGCAAAGAGAAAAGTTGGAAGTTTTGAAAATACACACCGAAAGGAAGAATTGAAGGAACTGCAGTGACTGAGCCTAGACAAAAGGATAATAGGTGAGACAGCAGTGAGGATCTTCAGACACATAAGAGGAAACTGCAAAGGCAAAATATTGTTTTCAATATACACAGAGATAGACAAGAGCTATTAAGAATAATTTCCAGCTAAGCAGATCATTGAGTGTAAGAGGTAAACTAAATTATCACTTAAGATCTCTTTGTATTTTTATTTTCTATTTCTACTTCCTAGGAGGGCAGAATTTTATTTTTTTGGGGGGTAGGGTTAAACATATGTATTATTTTTCTTGTTTTGATGGTTTTGGGGATCATTCTTGATAGAAAATTGGTTAGGTGCAACATAAAAGGAACACTGCATGACTGTACTCTTCTTTTAGGAGTCCACATTGCTTCTTTCAAATGTGCAGGAAATTATTTTAGTAACTCTTTCGGACATAACTATTGGTTGATTGCTTTGGAAATTCTTTCACTTGCCTACTTGTTAAGTTGTGGTGGATTTCTCCAGGGCTAGCAATAAATCCATAAATGATAGCAATTTGACATTGGGATGCATTGTTAAAACAGCACAAAACCCAGGGCAGTTGCACAATTAACATCTTTCATTCCACAGGCATCATATGGCATAAATAATGGCCATTTTATTCTTAGCAATATGTAAGCCAGATTGCAGACGCTTTATGTGCAATTTTGAATGCTTACTCCCATGGGCCAAGGTATTTACAAATCTGGCACTTTCATGCTAGTATGATATTTCTACCAGGCTCCTCAGGAAATCTGACATCATGTTGTGTGACATATCTTGCAGATAGATAGCATTTTCTTTTCAATTGTTCACCCAAATGTTCACTGCCTGTTATACACAATAAAATTTAATATTGCAAGCTGCTTTTATACCCTGTTATTAAGATGTAATTTGTTCTTTGTGTTTCTTCTATAAAAGGCTGGTGATGTTCATTTCTAATGCTCAAATTAGAGAAGAAACTCAGAATTAGACTAGGAATTGGATAAACAACAAAGAATTAGAAGCATCCAGTTTTAAAAACCAAAGATCAAAATAAATTCTAGAATGTATATAGGTTTGAATAACCATTCTTGCATTCATAGTGAAGGCTTCTGAAATGATAAACAAGAGAAATATCTAACTTCAGAAGAGACTCAGTTACAGAAAAAAGTTAATTTTACAATAAAGGTGTAAAAAAATTTAATTATGTGGCAAATATTGCCTAATGTAATCACCATGACAAGAATGGAAAGAAATGAAGATATAACCACTTCAATTTAAAAAAACACACAAAACAAAATTATTTGCATCTTGAAAGCAAATGAATAAATGAAATTTCAAGAGAAATGGAGATTAAAAAAAATAATTATCTCTTACAAGATTACTATGAGTCAAGAGGAACAGTTCATTTAGCTGAAACCAAAGAAGCCTTAATATAGTTTTCATATTTGGAATCATTCTGCTGCTTTTTGTTTTAGCCACAGCAAAGGGATCTGTCTGGGAATTCCCTACGCTTCGATCATTAGACATGAAATGAGAAAGTAAATGCATGAAACAAAGATTTGCTCATTGGGTGACAAAACTATGTCATTTGATCCCGTCTCATTAAGTCCCTTGGGCTTGCAAAGTGTACTAAGGGAAGCTGAGCACAATTCTTTAATTTGTAATTTATTGTCCAAATTTTTGCCAGCACTATAAAAGGAGCCATAGAAGACCATTTGAAGTCTGTGAAGTTTTAAGGTGTAATTACTGGAAGCTCTACCTCCCCACTTTGTAGATGTCTGCTTTCTTTACAGAGGCTTTCAAGGAAATGAAGCTACAGCTCCAAATTGTGAGCTGAGGTGCCGTTCAACACCTTTCTGCTCAGACACTTGTGGGTGAATAGGCAAATTATGTGTGTTTTTCAAGAGACAGGTGGATAGGCAATGAACTATTGCAGCATACAAATAGGAAACCCCTTGGCTGGTACGTGTTGCACATAACATACTGTGGCATAACACCAAGTGAAGCCCAGTGGACAGATAACAATGCTTCTTCCAGGTTACAAAAATATGTGACTGTTACGGGAGAAAGCTCAAACCCAAATGCGAACTTTTCTGAAGATAAGCACATATCAGCTAAGCCTATGCCTTTTCTGCAAGATGGTAGGAGGAAGGAAGAGAAAGCTTTACTCTTCACTCATATTTTATGGGGTGAAAAAAGTCTATGTCAGAACAAAGCCAGACGCTGAACCCATCATTCTCCACTCCTCTTCTAGATGATATGGAATATTTATTTCCTTGCACGTTTTCTTTTGTTGCTTCGGAGGAAAAAAACCAAACAACCAAACTAGCAATCACAGAAGAAAGTCCTGAATGCCAATGAGGGAGGAGGAAAGGGTCAGGGCATGGTGATCACACTGCCATTTATTTTGCCAGCATCCCAGTCTTCACAAATATTGCCTGTCACATGGCTTGGCACACAAGGGATGACAGAAACAGGGCTGGCTTTGCTGAGAACAGGCTGTGTCATGACAGTCCGCTCTCTTCAGATGTTTCTAAGCAGCTGGAGCTGTGATGGAGACCCTCAAGCTCATGATTTCACATGCTGTAGTGCAGTGGTGTGCAAAGAAACATATTTTGGTCCTGCACTGCTGCATACCCCAGACAATTAACCTTGCATGGACTTGGGGCTGTATCACAGGTATACCTTTGCACTGCCCCCAGCCTACATCCCCTATAGGGTCCAGTCGGGCCTCACAGGTCAGCAGACAGAGGGAGCTGTGCATTTTTCCCTTCAATTGAATTAAGCAGTAAATTTGTCGTCAACACAGGGACCTCAGTTTGGCTTGAAGCAGGAACATCCTCCCAGGTCTCTCATGTATCACAAATAACATCAAATATTTACTAGACCAAAACAAGACTGAGTTTTGCTCTGCAACTCAGCTTCAGATATTTCTCCTAGTCAGCAGGAGATTCCAGCACAAGTCCCTTTGTCAACTAACATTTAATTAGTTCTAGCTGGAAGAGGAAAGACCAAGAGATCCCCATTTCACAGCTCATGGGCTCAGGCACAGACCCAACAGGTAGGAGGCACCAACACAAGTTTGCACCCTTTTTTTTCAGCTACAGGAGTTAAAAATGAACCTAGCTTTGCACCAGCTTTTAGTTTTTAAGTGCTGCCTCTGCAACAAAATCTGGCAAGATGACAGTCTGGGAAATTTTGCTGACTTTTTAATACAACTCCTTTGTAGCAGTTTGACACCTGCCACCTTCTCCCCTGGTAATGTGTAGGAAGCTCAGGCATTTAACTCAGATCTGTTGAATCTCTCAGACAACTGGAGGCCTAACAGGCAGTGCTGAGCTTGTCTTCTTTGTGGCTCTTGTAGAAAATGCTTGTCCTCGGAGGCTTTTCCCTTGGGAGAGCTCAGGAGTTCTTGTTACCAGTGCTTGCAAAAACAAAGAGAAGTCTGCAGGTTCCCTTAAACAAAGAAATAATGGTAAGATGCTTCCTTTCTGCCACTTATTTCCTGAGACCCCTTCACCTGCTAACCTGAGTGTTCTGCTGAATACAGTAACATTACAATAGGTCTTGGGCTCGCAGCCTGAGACTCACTGTATAGAGACATGGAATAAGCATTCTGCTTTCAAGGTTTTATATTCTCAGTAGAAAAGAGACAAAGGTGGTGCTGTTATGACATCCGAGTGTACTATACACGCACAGGAGCCATACATGGCAACGCTAGAAAAAGAGGAGGGGTGATATCCAGTGGTCTGTACAGATTTTTTCCTAGCAAAAATATGTGTATGCTCAGAATGTTGATTTGAATATATACAATGGAGGATGGAGGCACCAGAACAATAAAGTACATGGTGTGTTTTTTTAAGATATAAGTACAGAGCAATCATTTTTCCAAGATCCTGGATGTTCAGCAATCTGGATAAATCACTTCCTTCCTCCACAACAGGGCAACATGTGACACACACCAGCAGCAACCTGCAATTGGAAATAAGCAAGTTGGGAGGCAAGGGGAGTGGACAGTGGGAAGTGCAATCCTTCCTATAGGAGCACACAAGAGGTTTGCAAAACCGCTTCAGTGCTTTGGTGGTGAAAGTCTCTAGTGTTCTTAGCTGTTTCTACAGCTTCTTTAAGAAGATGGTTTGCTAAATAAGCCAATGGACAGAACCTGGTGAAAGGTCCCAGTTGCACAGACAAGTCAAACTAGTAAGATTAATGCTTAAATTCTCTTCTTGCCGAAAACCTCACGATCGAACTCAATATTCAAAGTACAAGTGTCCTTCAGAACACACAGAGATTCTGAACTTCAGTTGCTTTATTCAGTTTGGGATGGCAAGGATACAGAGAGAAAATTTAAAAAGAAACATCTGGGCTGAATTCTTTTTTTTTTTTTTAATTTGTTCAGAAAACATTTTCACAACTAGTAGCAGGAAGTTGTGATTTTGTAATGATTACAAATGACTCACAGGCCCAGGAAAAGCACAGTGTTTTGAAGTGAGATTGCAACCTGGCCAGCTCAACAGCCAGCTAAACATGAGCCAGCAGTGTGCCCAGGTGGCCAAGAAGGCCAATGGCATCCTGGCCTCTATTAGAAATAGTGTAGCCAGCCGGTCTAGGGAAGTGATCGTCCCTCTGTACTCGGCACTGGTGAGGCCGCACCTTGAATCCTGTGTCCAGTTCTGGGCCCCACACTTCAAGAACGATGTTGAGGTGTTGGAGCAAGTCCAGAGGAGGGCGACCAAGCTGGTGAAGGGTCTAGAGGGTCTGACCTACGAGGAACGGCTGAGGGAGCTGGGGTTGTTTAGCCTGGAGAAGAGGAGGCTCCGAGGTGACCTTATTGCAGTCTACAACTACCTGAAGGGAGGTTGTAGCGGAGTGGGAGTCGGCCTCTTCTCCCAGGCAACTAGCGATAGGACAAGAGGACGCAGCCTCAAGCTTCGCCAGGAGAGGTTCAGGTTGGATATTAGGAAGCATTTCTTCTCAGCAAGGGTCATCAGACTTTGGAAGGGGCTGCCCAGGGAGGTGGTGGAGTCACCATCTCTGTATGTGTTTAAGAAAAGGCTGGACGTGGCACTTAGTGCCATGGTCTAGTTGCCATGGTGGTGTCAGGGCAATGGTTGGACTTGATGATCCCAGAGGGCTCTTCCAACCTGATTGATTCTGTGATTTTGTGATTCTGTGAAACTTCATTTAAAAAAAGTGATTACCTGGTCAATTTATCAGTAAATAAATTATTTTTCCACAAAACAGTCCTGATCATGCTATATGACCAGTGTATTCAATTAGCTTCCAGGGTAAACATAAGCTATTTTAGAAGGCCCTTTCCCCGAAATAAAAGAAAAAGGAAACTACAACTGAATAGAAAATTGTCCTAGCCATTTCAACCTAACTCTGAGTCTTCTAGGCTCCTTTATAGGGCTTCTCAGTGTTCATGTCACTGAAATTCTAATCTTTCACGGTGTTAAATATAAATGGGCGTCTGATAATGAGAGCAACATGGAAACTGTAGATGAAAAATTGGCCATTTCTCTAGTGTCTCTAGGAGAAGAAACATGGTGCAAGCACACTTTGTGGGCTGCAAAGTGCCTTTTGGATGAGAAGACAGTTTCTGGGATTCTAGGAAAAAGTCCTTTGGTTGGATAGTACTGCAATTTTGGGCCAGCACTTTGCAGATATGAAAGTCAGCATTTCATATAGCTCCCAGGAAGAATTAATGATGAGTGATCATCCAACCGTTTTCTCTGACCGCAGAGGCACCCTTTGTTGGAAGTTCTTCACTTTCTGACTGTCCTTGCTTGACCATATCCTTAAAAGTCGTACTTTATAAAGAAGCACTTGCCTTTTGGCAAGTATTATTCAGTTTTTGAATTCTTTCCTAATCCTAATGTTTGGGTTTGTCATTGAATCCATGTCCATACCACAGAAAAGCTACCTGAAGGAGGGGCTTTGATGAAACACTGATGGTAACCTGAAGTGTCTAAATATGTTGGTATCTCCTCTGTAAATGCAAAAAAGACAACACAGAGACAGAATTCCTTTTCTAAGCCACTTATTTAGAAAAGAAAAAGGAACAGTACTTTAAATTTAGTACCTCAATAGAAGATTTTTGTTATTTCTCATCAGTAAACCCTTTAGATCATGAAAAATAGAAATAATATTTACTATCTGGATTATACCTGAATCTTGGTCCCCCAAAAGTCACACCTGTGAGGTAAATCAATGGGAAAAGCTTTTCTGATAGAGTAAATTTTTCATAATATGCCAGAGAGTTTGTGAGGATGGAATTTCACCAGGAATTTTGAATTTATGTGTCTATTCTCACTGGAGAGATTAAAAAAAAAAAAAAAAAAAAAAAAAAAAGAAGGGAAGGATTGAACTTGCAAAATATAGCTCCAGATTTCATATACCCAAGCATTTGTCAAGGACATGGTGTTAATTGGGTTCCTCTGAGATTCCCTAAGAGAGATACAGGTTTAGATTTCAAAAATAATAACATATAAAACTGTAAGACTGAAGAAACTTTTTGTGTCAGAATCCAGTTCTTGGCCATCATTAGCAAATGTCAATTTCTTCTTGTAGACACACAAGAAGTTGCTCAGAAATATTAATTTTTCCACAGTCGTAGAAACGGGCAAAGATTCTGGAAATTGATTTGTTTTAATTTATTTGGCTCATTTCTAGTGGAAGCAATACAATATTGACAGCGTATCCTCCCCCTACTCATGAACACAACTGGTGTTATGTTTGAGCCAAAAAAGAAAATATGAACAGACTCTGCTATTGCATTATTTTGGCAAAAATAAAAGTTTTCAAATTACTATGGGAGAAAGTGTTGCAGTAGAGATATTAGGAAGTTTCACAAGTAGTACAGCCTAAGCCTGCATGAATTTGGGCTGTGTTGACTTTCCTCTGCAATCAAGCTGCAAGAAGACATTTTAGGCTGGTAGCACTCTGAGCTGAAAAGTTTGCCTCGGGATAGAGGTATCTTTTTCTTCCCAAGGGATCTTGCTCTGAGAATGGCAATGGTGTGCGTATGAAAGCCTGATGAATAAATGTCCTTGAAGGGCTTTTTCCTCAGCTGATATGTAAGAGATCTTGTCCCATTTAGACTGAACACATAGGGCAATATGTCCTGAGCAGAGGAGACAGCTGTAGAATCCTTGACTGACATTTAGTAGAAACAAGTATATTGGATAGAAATGTATAGTCTATTGGAGATGATAAAGGACTAGGAGCATCTGTCATATGAGAGAGCTAGGGTTGTTCAGCATCAAGAATAGGAGGCTTGGGAGAAGGCGGATCTTATCAACATGTTTAACATGTATAAGTACCTGACAAGGGGAGTTAGACTTTTCTCAGTGATGCGTATTGAACAGACAAGAAGCAATGGGCACAAATTGAAATACAAGAAATTCCATTTAAATACAAGAAAAAACTTTCCTACTGTGACGGTGGTCGAACACTGGAACAGGTTTGCCCAGAGAGGTTGTGGAGTCTCCATCCATGGAGATATTCAAATTCAACTGGACATGGCTCTGGGTAACCTACTCTAACTCACCCAGCTTTAAGCAGGAGGGTTGGATAAGACAATCTCTAGGAGTCCCTACCAACCTCCACATTTCTGTCATTCTGTGATTTTGTGTCCCACTAATGGTGTAGCTATCGAATGATCAGTTTAAGCTTTTAGGCCAGAAAAAGCAAAAAGATATCAAAAATGGAGGAAGGGACAAGCCCTGGCAGATAACTGCCCCAAGGGGTAGGAAGCAGGGGAACACTTTCATCTCTTAGGACTTATGTCAAACACATTAAAACATGAAATGTAACTTTTAGTTCAAGATGCCATCTGCAGGTGCATGCAACATAGTCCTAAACTGTGCCTATGAGTGGAACATAGCAAAAGCAGAAATTTGCATGCGATTCAGTTGGTAGCACATGAAAGCAAAAAGTAAAATCCTATCTCCTTACCCCTCAGAGAGCTTTTAATGAAATTTTCCGTACTAGGCATATTACTTGCTTAGATCAGACCTATGGCCCATAGTATGCACAATAATAATAGAAACCACATACAAACACATCATATTCCCTGTTTTTGTAAAGCGGTCCAGCTCCACAGAAATCAGCAAGGATGTAGCTAAAGTATTATCACAGTTCTTGCAGCAAGCAGGGAGCACATGGAATACCATGGTATGAATGAGAATGGAGTAGGAGAATTTGGGAGCTGACTTTTACAATGTAGACACTAGCAATGAAACTGCAAGATTTTAATCAGGTACACTGTTTTACATGTGCCATGCATGTCATTTGCTTATTTTGGGAACAGCTTATTACTGTGTCTGGTCTACTGTAAATGTTAATGCATGTAAATGCTGATCAAGATTCTTGTTCTGGTTTCCCACCTCACCTAATTAGATTGCATTAGAGCTTGTTTGAAAGTTTGCATTCAGAATCACAAATGGGATTGGATCACGTGTCTCAGCATGGTGGCAGCTGTGCTGCAGAGAAAGAGTGGAAACTAACAGTAGCAGGGCCAATATCTCTGTGAAGCCAAATCCCTTTTTCATGCAAATAAATGTCTTGCAGAGTTACTTGGAAATGGTCACACACCTCACTCTAGAGTGTAGCAAAAGTAAGGAACTCTTACTTTACAACAAACAACATAGGATTTGCAGTGACCAAAGGATTTAGGTGAATTTGGGAAATGCAGGAGTCTGTTTATTGAAATATAGTGTATTACAAATACTGTGACCACACTTAGAGAGGGGGGGAGTATGAGCTTCTTCCTCATACTATGAGTTTGTCTTGGCTAGTATTGAAAGCTGAGGCATGACCCCATTAACTACCATGTGGTTCTCAGTGCAATATTTGGACTTAATGAAAGTAACCACTCCTGAATCACAAGAAAATAAAAATAAAATTTACCATGTAGCTAAGTGTCTCCCAGTTTTAACGTGCAACCACTTCTGCCAGTGGGACAGTTCTGCAGATGCTAGGGCAGACACACTACTGTACATTTATTCATATTTTTTTTCACTGGTTAAAGTCTAAATCCCCAGAAACTTTACTTGGATGATGGATTTAATGTTTTCTGAAAATAAAAGCAAAGTAGCAAGGTCCATTCTAAAAAAAAAAGATGTTGCTTTCATCTTTAAGGATTTTTCAAGCTTTTCAATTCATTAATGTGACTGGAAAGAAATACCCATGAAAACTACTCAGATATTTGGCTGCTCCCTAGCAACTTTTACATAACAATCAAGACACTTTAAAGAAGATATAATATATTATATACATAATATTTCATTTATAAAAATTGTCACAAATATTGCTGGTCAGAAATTCTTTCAGTTAAGATATCTTGATCAAAGGTGAAATATTTGCATCAAACCTACAGTGAAAAACTGCCAGTTTCCCAGCTGAAACCTGAGTTTCTGACAGCTCTTGTGAGGGTCTAATTGGGACATCAGCTTTCCAGGACTAATGGCCTGAAGACAGACCCTGCTGTACCGAAGAGATCTGGAAACTCCATCTTCCCTGAGGCAGAGGCAGGAGCCTTGGTCTCCAGCCCCTCAGAACATTCATCTTTTCCAAACCTCCATTGCTCAGGCTTGCTTGGTCAGACTTGTTAAGAGCTGAAAACAAGATACCTCTAACTGCATGGGTTTGAAGTCCTCATTTGATTTTTGTTAAACAACCTTCTCTGTGCTTTTCTTCCCTCCACAGAGAATTTGAAAACAGACATTTTCCAATTTCTAAACAGAAACTCTAAATGATGAGTGGTTTGTGCTTTCCTGTTTGACAGAAATGGAAATAGGAGCTCAGATGTATCAATATAGCCTGGAAAGCATTAAAGTTAGAATTAAATAGTTAGAAAACGGCCCGGCGGAAAGAGACCTGGGGGTGCTGATCGACAGCCGGCTAAACATGAGCCAGCAGTGTGCCCAGGTGGCCAAGAAGGCCAATGGCATCTTGGCCTCTATTAGGAATAGTGTAGCCAGCCGGTCTAGGGAAGTGATCGTCCCTCTCTACTCGGCACTGGTGAGGCCACACCTTGAATCCTGTGTCCAGTTCTGGGCCCCGCACTTCAAGAAAGATGTTGAGGTGTTGGAGCGAGTCCAGAGGAGGGCGACGAAGCTGGGGAAGGGTCTGGAGGGTCTGACCTACGAGGAACGGCTGGGGGAGCTGGAGTTGTTTAGCCTGGAGAAGAGGAGGCTCAGAGGTGACCTTATTGCAGCCTACAACTCCCTGAAGGGAGGTTGTAGTGAAGTGTGAGTTGGCCTCTTCTCCCAGGCAACTAGCAATAGGACAAGAGGACACAGCCTCAAGCTTCGCCAGCGGAGGTTCAGGTTGGACATTAGGAAGAATTTCTTTTCAGCAAGGGTTATTAGATATTGGAATGGGCTGCCCAGGGAGGTGGTGGAGTCACCATCTCTGGATGTGTTTAAGAAAAGGCTGGACATGGCACTTAGTGCCATGGTCTAGTTGCCATGGTGGTGTCAGGGCAACGGTTGGACTCGATGATCCCTGAGGTCTCTTCCAACCTGATTGATTCTGTGATTCTGTGATTCTGTAAAGTGTTGCTAAAACACACGGGTTTAGGAGCCTCAGTATCACTACAGATTTGGCCCTCATATATGATAACGCCGTGTTCACTGTTTTTCCTCAAATACTTAGCTAGCTACCATGAGGGAAATCTGACATTTTGTGTATGATGATATTACATGCTGAAGTTCTCAGTAAAACTCTCCAAGCCAAACTGTCCAACCCCTTTGTGGGTTGTGCAGATCTTCCTAGCATGCCAAGCTGATTTGGCTTTGAATGAAGAAGACTAGGCTTGAATTAATTTGGGGGTGAAAAAAAATAATCTTTCATTGCCTGTGCTGTTTACTAGATTCAAAGAGAAGGGTGAGTATTAGAGAGAGAGAAAAGAAAGGTACTGAAAGGGAACTGTTTTGCAAGAAAATGAAAGTGCATATTAACCCCAATATGATAATTGCCATAGTCCTGTTGGTTAGTTGTATCTTACAAGTTTAAGTTCAAAGTCTGCACAGTAAAATATCCTCTGGCTTTCTCATAAATCCACTCCCCTGTTTATTATAAACACAACCTGACTTGAGAACCAACAACGACGATGAAAGAATTACCTCTGCTCCTCTGAGGAGCTTGGCTGCTTTCCCATTGCTAATGCTTTCCCTTTGCATCTCCTAACAGTTCAGCCCTATTTACTGCAGTCTTCGTTGTGGATGCTGAATACTCAGTGTCTGTAATATCTTTGCAAGGCTGACATTGAGTAATAGCCTTCTAAAAATGCCTTGAAGGCCACTTTAAATGTGGCAAAATGGTCTGTAACAAAATAGATAAATGCAAATACCTCATGGGATTTATATAAAAAGCCCTTGAAGAAGGGAAGGAAACTAACCGCTGTTTATGTTCAGCTGTTGTGTTAAAATGTCTTTTGCTTCAACACTTTTCATAGATACAATACTAATACACTTTTTCCTGGGGAGATGTAGCTTTTCTCACATGAATGTCTATCACCTAGTGGATAAGACATTATTCAGGTCAATAAATGCTCCAGAGAAGAACATCCCATATGGGAAAAGTTTCAGGTACTTTATTGTTTTCCGAGACATTGCTAAGCCTCGTGGAAGGTCCTTCCATGTGCCAATCGTCTTTACAGACCCAGATTCTGATTGAGAGTTGTAATCAAATCTCTGGGAAAGGTGGTAAAAAACAAAAAATATCAGAGAAAAAATATTTCATGATTGCAAATACTTCTGTCTACATAAACCTAACTATGATTTCTATGTGCTAGATTATATGTGGAATTTTATCCCATACTTACAAGTACCTAGGGTTGGTAGCCATATATACAAGATGAAAGAATAGTCTCTTAAATAACTGTTTTCTCAGTAATCAGCTTCCTGGGACCAGAAAGAAACAACTAAGAAAGAATGGTTTTAGGATGAAAAAACTATTGTATAGACAATTGCCAAAGATTTTTATCTTTACATGACTATCTTTTTCTGTCTCCACTGGAACAGAAGCAAAGTTGATAAGCTTCATTGTGACACATTTTATGTTTTGTTGTGACCATTACGCACAATCTCTGCAGGCTGTCCAAATGCTTTGTCAAGATTGAGTGGGGATAAAGATGCCACTGAAGTTCTTACCATAGGTAGAGAATAGAATGTTACCAACATGTTATGGCAACGGAGCTGAGCAGGCAATGAAGAAACAGTGACTTGAGCACCCTTTCCAAACAAATATATCCATGATCCTGACATATGCTGTAAGTTACTCGTTGTAGAAGTTGGAATTACATTAGTTGTGGAAACTATGGTGACATTCAGGTGATCAGAACAGAAAAAGCTTTCATGAAGTGGAAAATAATGTAAGCAACAGTGAACATTAAGAGAATCACCCAACACTATATCCTCTATCAGCATCATCGTTGAAGATGCCTGCATGGGTGCTGCTCAGTTACATCCCACTTCTCTGGGGCTCCTAGGACTCCTGCTGGTTTTGGCCACCCACCAGCCACCGTGCAGTGCGCATCAGACATGAAGTCCCATCTGTCAGGAGTACGGTCACTGCCTACAGCTCATAGGTACGGGCCAACAACAAAGTATTCTTGAACTGGGGAACGAAAGAAGACATGTGAGTGTGGACCACTCTCCCTACCACAGTGAGGAGTGCTTTAGAAATGCTTTTAGCAAAGAAAACAAGTACAGAAAGAAAATCTGGCAATCAACCTGGCACCTTTCACTCAAGTAAAACCATTATTTCAGTCAACCACATACTATCTTTTAGTAGAGACTGCAGGGTGTAGCCTGAGATATCCAGATTTTATTTCATAACTGTTCTGCTTTATATTTCATTTGGCTTAGCTTTATTATTTTTACAGTCTACCAAATGCATTTCAGGTTTATAACAACCATTTTCAATGTCTTCTGTTTATGCTTGAGGCAGTTCCCTCCTACCTGTTGCTAAACTGCTTTGAGTAATGCGGTTATTCAAAAAATAAATACATTTCTGTGAAATGCATCTAAATGTGATCATCTCTGAAATGTTATTTGAATTCTGTACTATCCTTGGTGCAGAGGTTTGGGGATATTTCTTTAATCCTTCGCCCTCTAGTCTTTCAGTCACAGATGAGCTTTCCTGGAATAAAACTTTCAAGAGCCTTGTACATGATACGATGAAATTCTGCAACAAAATGACACAAACTTTTATCCACCTGCTGGAGTCAGATTATTTCAAGATACATATTCTGGTCAAAGTACCAGTCATGTTCCTCTGCTGTATGTGGTTCTGAAGTAGACATGGTTTTCGCCACTTGTCATTTAAGAAGTCTTACGCTATTTCTCTGTATGCTGTACTACAAGCAGTGAGGACCTGTCAGCCTGAATTACTTTCATTCTCAGAGTCATTATCAGGAAGGAACTAGAAGAAAGTTGTGCTAAGAAATAACATCCTCTGCTTTTCCATGTAACCGTCTTTCTTATATGTTAAAAAAAAACAGAATCTTTGAAGACATCTGGTTTGAGAGACATTCTGAAATTAATAAAAAAGGGTAGAGGAAGCAGATCTTCATAATTTCCCAGCTGCATCCACTGAATTTCCTAACCAAAATCTCTACTAATTTGAACCAAAGACATTGAAAATTAAATATAATACAAGCATAGCTCATTTAATGTAAAGATAGTGGTTCCAAAGAAAAGATTTCATTTAGCTGACTGCCCTGTTTTAATTCTCTTCCAGCCACTCTTTGTACTTTGACCACAAGTTCTGTACACCACAGACCAAACACCCTTCTCTGCAACCACTTTTAGTAAGTCAGGCTTCTGCAGTCTCATGTTTCTAACAGTTTATTGTGTTGTCAGGACTGCAATGCCTAGGGCAAGAAGACCTTGCACTCACCCTCCAATGCTGGGGAACAGTCCAGCAAGTGGGCATCACAAGGAGATGGCTCTGGGCAATAAGAAAGGGTCCGCAGCTCAGCACTGTACTGCTGTCTTGGTTTGGACTAAAACAGAACCAATTTTCCTTTCAGTGATTTTTTCCTTTCAGTTAAGTTTCTTCTAAGTAACTGCACTTTCTGAAACTAACTGCATGTTTTGCAGACAGTGTCTGCTTCTAGGATGGATAATGCTCGAAGTTTATAGTTATTACTAAGGTAATGGTAGGAATGGTATGTAGAAAGGCTCTTGCTTAGACTTATTCGTGGAGAAACCAATGTTGCTGCTAAATTCCTCACTAATTACAAGCGAAGAGCTGTAGAAGGGTCGCACTTGAAGGAAGGAGTGGATAGGACAGATGACCCAAAACTGACCAATGAGGTATTCCATCCTATACATCACAGAATCACAGAATCACAGAATCATGTTCGGGATTGGAAGGGACCTCAAAAGATCATCTAGTCCAATCCCCCTGCCAGAGCAGGATTACCTAGATCATGTCACACAGGAACGCGTCCAGGTGGGTTTTGAATGTCTCCAGAGAAGAAGACTCCACAACCTCTCTGGGCAGCCTGTTCCAGTGTTCAGTTACCCTCACTGTAAAGAAGTTTTTCCTCATATACATATTGTTCTCAGTTTAAAGCTAAGAGCTCATGAGGGTCTCTCTCTCTTCTTCTATGACTGGCATCCAAAGAGGACTGTCCGTTTTTCTCCTGCCCTCGATCCCAATCTGTGCATTCCTGAATCCTACTCCCAGCTGTCTCTGGGTCCATTCCAGGACTTCCTGGAGCCTGCCCTACTGTGCTGGTGGTGACATGACTATCATCGGGGGATCTCAATCTTGTTTTTTTATATATGTGTATATATTTAATTATTTCCATTATTATTATTATACTTTTTATCATTATTATAGTTTATTAAAACTGTTTTAACTTTCCAACCCGTAAGACCCTCTCCCTTTTCTCTTTTTCTTCTCCTTCTGAGGGGGGAAAGGGTTATAAGAGAACACCTGCCATCGGTTTAATGGCATGCCCAGCTTTAAACTGTGACACCTGCAAATATAGCAATGGTATTGGTTTGGGTGGAAAGAGGGTGATATGCATCAATAAGAGGATAGAAAGTTGTGCTGGAGAAGTGAATGGTGTTTTAGGTGGCCTAACTCAGCAGCTCCTCTATTTTACAACTCTGTGTACATAGCAGCTAAAACTGTTCTACAGTGGAGGATCAGTGAATTCATTTCCAAGATACTTTTTAAAAAGTAATTAAGCTGGTTTGGAGAAAGCATGCAGAGGTATCAGGACTTTTTTTCCCAGAGCTATAGCATAGATGTGCAGTCGCTGAGGAAGTGGATTTTACCTGCTAGATAGGGAAGCTGCTGACAGAAAAGATTGTGTCCACTGGCTGTTTCACAGAATCACAGAATCAATCAGGTTGGAAGAGACCTCTGGGATCATCGAGTCCAACCATTGCCCTGACACCACCATGGCAACTAGACCATGGCACTAAGTGCCATGTTCAGTGTTTTCTTAAACCCCTCCAGAGATGGTGACTCCACCACCTCCCTGGGCAGCCCCTTCCAATGGCTAATGACCCTTGCTGAGAAGAAATGCTTCCTAATGTCCAACCTGAACCTCCCCTGGCCAAGCTTGAGGCTACGTCCTCGTTTGTATTTCTTTAGCAAACTTCACTTTCTTGAAGAAGTTGCACAAGAAACCTCTCCCACTGTGGGATACTGTCTGATAGAAAATTGTAGTAACTGATGGAGAAAATGGCATGTGTCCAAACAGAAAGGATTATCCACCTGCTGCCCACTGCTAATAAATATCTGATTATAATGGAGAAGGTCTAAAAATATTCCTAAATTTTCAAGTAAACATGCACTGCACAAGATTTTCTTGGGACTCATCCTCAACCATTTTTTTTTCCAAATGTAGAGACACACTTCTTTTAAATGTTATTAATTGCCAAAATAGAAATAAAAAAGAAAATCTGACTATCAAAAAGTTCATCTATAATCCAATTGCCAACAACTTTTAATAACCCTTTATGACAAGAAATTAAAAAAAAAATAATAGAGAAAAAGCCATGAGGTTAATAAGAATGTCAACGTGAATCTTCACATTGAAATGCTGCTCCAGTGTTTAAAGAAGAGTGAGCTATGAACATATATTGCTTTTGGCCCACAGAGTTAGACTAATCACAGAACAAGAATGATCCCAGATAATACAGCACAGATTTTTAATTGAGGTCTCCACATTGATGAGACAGGGCTCTGGGAATTTAGAAATTTCTGTATGAGTAATAAACACCAACTTAATGGCCAGAAGGAACCAACAGATCAATCAGTCTGACATCTTGCAAAACAAAGCTCATGAGATTTCACCCACTTGTCCTGCACTGCTTCCAGAAATACATCTAGTCTTGGTCTGCGGATAGCCAAAGATGGAAAATCTGTTGCCTCCTTTGGGAGCTTGTTTCAATGTTAAAAATGTGCATCCTGCTGGCAATTTGAATACCTCTAAGTTTATTTTTCCAGCTGTTGTTTCTCACTAATATTTTCCTTCCTGAGTTAAAGGACTTTTTTGTATTTGAGGTTTTCTCCCTACCAAGCTAAGCAATACTGATAATCAAGTTTTCTTTCTCAGATTTCTTTTTTTATAAAAGAATCTATCGGTGTATGACACTTCTCACAGCCCTCAAAAACTTTTTGCAACTAATTTTTTTATTTCTCCCGAATTGTCACCTGAGACTCTGCATAATGCGGAGACCAGCCTCGTAATGCCCTAAATTTATGTATTTAAATAGATATTGACAAATTTCAGCTTCTTGTTTGAAGGGTTTCTTCGTTATCCCAAGACACAAAGATGATCTTTTTGCATAGTTAGTATTATGATGAGTGTTACGTTGCACATTTTACAATCTCTTATCTTTCTAATTTCATGTGGTTAAATTTTATATGTCTGGCACTCAAATGATTAATAAAATTAATTACAAAACTACTGCATTATTTCAACTCAACTAGTAATTTAAAGATGTAATGGGACGCATTTACTCATTTGCATTTCATTTGTGATATTGTACCAGGTAATTATTCTAAAGAAAGTCAGTTCTGATTTAGACCTCTGCCTTCCACCTTGGCGGTTCAACTTGAACCTACTGATCATATCATCCTCCTCAAAGATGAGAGGCTGTTTAACAGAGGTTGTACTTTCTGATTTAAAGTTGACTTCTGGCACTGCAATCACAGTTCTCATTATAAGAGGCAAACTGCACCTCGCAGTCACTCTAATGGTGGACTGAATCCTGTCACCTTTTGTGCATGCTCACACCAAAGTTTAAATACTCCCTCGGTATGAACGTGATTGATAGCCTAACCATAAACGTCCCACAGAGCCTCTTTCTTAGCCTGTTCTGATCTTCCAGAAATGGTCTCAATTGCCATAAGAAAAACATTGTTCCTGCTATTGCTTTGTCATGTCCTGGATAACAATTATGGGTAATGTTTTATACAAATGCAATTTGTCTGACTCTATTTTGTGGAAATTAGGCAATCGGAATCCGATTCTTTTCCCTCTGCAATTTTCTCACAGGGTTCATCAAATCCCATTGTCTCCTCACTGAAGAGGACACTTCTCTCTTAATCACTGTGAGTGCATGCCAAAAAGGTGACAATCATGGGAGGATCAGAAAGAACAACACCCGCAAGCTTGGTAGCTGTCTGTAAGGACGAAAAAAAATGAACAGGAGAAGTTTCATAATATGAGAGAGACAGTTTATCTATATAAAACCATTTTGGAGACTTAAAGTCAAGGTGAAGTTATTGAAACTGGCAGCTGGTTATCTCATCCCAGCTCACTGTTTTCTTAAGGTGTTTTTCCTCCCAGCCCCTGGTTTAGACACCAACCTCTAACATTCCAGAATCTAAGATGGTTGCCTTACCTTCCTTCGAATCAACACAAAGAGGTAAGAATTTCCAAGGTAAGTCATGATAAGGCAGGTATCTAAGACGGGTGGTTTACTTTTAGAAATGCATATCTCACTTCAGTAATTAGAAAGGGAGTCAGGGTAACTACGTTGGTCACATGTCAAGTTTTTGGGTGCACAAGTTAGGGAAGAGGCATTTGATCTTCTGCGTCCCATGTTGTTTCAGGTCTCTTTTTATATATATGCTGGCACATTAGGACTGGATTTGGCTCGTTGAATCTCAATGCCCATAAAATCCCCAGGAGCTTGATATGCCTTGTGACTATCTCCAATGTTCTGGCAGGTCCAATGTGTGGTCAGTGCTCTATAGGCAGTTTGCAATTGCAGAAAATTGTTGAGTGAAAGAGCGTTGGCAAAACCTGTGACTCACATTCTTGCCTTGTCATTCTGCAGACTGTGCTCAGAGAAGACTGAGCGCAATCATGATGAGCAACCTCAAATTGTTATTTCGTGCATGTGTGGTGGTGATATCATGTTCATGTGTTCAACTGATTTAAGGGATTTGCCCTTGTCTGTCTATGGGTAACAGAGACACACAGACGTCTCTACTTGATGATTTATCCCTTCTCAAAATAAGAGAACAAATAATTTTCTGGTGCACATTTCTTTCCCTAGTTATAAAGAGAATCTTGATAAACAGGTTATAGCATGCAGATAACTCTTAGTTGACTAGTATTGTGAGATAAACCTTACTTAATATTTGATTTGGAACCATAAGAATAGAGAGGTGACCACACTAGGTGACACCAAAGGTAGTCTGTCTCAATAATACCTAAGAGCATCTTTCTGTTGAAGAGTACAAAACCAACCAAAAGTGGTATTTCTCCCAAGGAATGTTTCTTCCAGCCTCCAGACTGCTCAAGCTAGACATGGCTTCTGTCTGCAGAATTTATTTAAGGTTAATAAAAATGTAAACGTATATGATACTCTTTAACAGATTTCTACTCCATGAACTTGTCAAGTCTTCCCTTGACTCCTTATAAACTTTTTGTATCTTTGTTCCACATCTTAACTGCATGTTGTGAGGACAAACTCCCTTCTTTCGGTTTTGAAATTGCTTCATCAGAGATGCTCACTCCCTATCCATCCACCTCATGCCACTCATGACTTTATCGATCTGTATCACACTCCTTAGCTGTCCCTGTAGTCAGAAAAGTCCTACCTTATTCAACTGTTCCTCATACGGGAGTTTCTTTTATTCTGCACAATTGGCACCAATTCAAGAGAATGTGAAGTCTCTTCTCTCCTTTTTATTCCATATCATTCTGCCAGGGGCAACCCAGGACCCCTCAGGTGACTCTTGTTTGGGAGTGTTGCTCCCTCAAACTACTAATTCCTGATGCCAGAAGGAACACGGAATGGTCTCATGAATCAGAGCAGGTAGGTGACACAGAAGCACACGTGGAAGATTTTTAAGGTTACTAGAGATTTTCTGAGCAGGCAAATGCTGCCATGAACATATATAATAAAGTCTCAACACTGTTCCATGAGCTGTCTTGCCATCTATAGAATTACCACATAAATTTTTGGAAATACTTTTTATGAAGAGTGATGAAGTAAAACAGATATTTGTGAAATTATGCTGTTGTAAATTAAACAGTGATGTAGATGTGATGATTTTTTTTTGTTTTGTAAAAGCAAAACTCCAAAAGTTTCTCATTAGAATTTTACTATAGAGAAAGTGTGTATTTATGATATACACTCATTAGCCACAGAGGAAATGTTACTACACTCATTAGCCACAGAGGAAATGTTACTATTTGCATCAGAAAAAACCCGAACTATTTATATAGCATTTGCAGGTTGCATTTTATTACTTTTCCTTAATAAAATCACTCCTATTATATTGTAATAATGAAGAAAAGTCTATCATGTTTTCCTTTTTGAAATTGTGATTGGTTCAAAATGGATTTTGTTATTGAGACGTTTTATGGCAAGAATTTCAAAAGTCATTGTACACACCCAAATTCATTGTACCCTGAAGTCAGTGGCAGCACCTGCTAGTTCCAGTGAGAACTTGACACTCTTGTGCAAAGCAGTTTTGATACTGAGCTTTACATATTTCCTTCTTTCACCTCTCTATACTTTATTTGTCCTCTTGTTTTCTCTCCCATTTTACCCTAAAACCACTCAAAAGCACCCATGACTCAAAGAATTACTTGCAGTAAGCCACATTCGTGCACATGACACTGTATCATGTGTCTGTATTAGACTAAATTAAGGTTTTGGCATCAAGCTCCTGCCCACAAGAATTCCCTGTATCTGCATCTTGTTACAGGCTGCACCCCATCCATATGCCATGCTCAGCTCACAATTTCACAATGCCTTTGAGTAAGCACAGTGGAAAATGGTTATTTTGTAGAATTTTGCTATAAATCTGGAGAAAAATTTGCCTTTGAAGGCTTACTGATCTTTGAAACTTAGAGGATTGCTCATTCACATGAATAACACAGAAACTGTTTACCCAGAACGGTCCTGTTGAAACCATAATATTTTTTGCACATTCTTGTTTTTTACTGTAAAAATAACTCTATTTTTCATGACAGAAGCATTTTGTATAGCAGCTGAAAGACTTGGAACCAAAGAGAAAGGTGATTTAAAACACAACAGACATTCCATTAGATACTACTTCATGGTTATTTAAAGATTTACAGGTTAATTTAACACCTATATAGGTGAAACTGTCCTTCTGCATGGCTTAAATCCCTGGTGGGGCAAAGACAACCCAGCTGGCTTTTGTATTTTATGTGTTCAAAGGGTCTTTGATAGGTATCTCATAAAAAACTAGCTGGTTAATGAGGTCAAACCAATACACTCTTTAGACAAAAACAGTCTTGTCAAAGCATCATTTGGGAATTCAGAAAATGTAACTTCAGGTCTGATTCTGTCTTAATATAAGCATGCTATTTAGAGCAGATTTGTTAAAGTGGTTAGGTGTCCTACAAGTGTAGATGTTTATTCACATTACACATTACTTGGGCCAAGGATGGCAAAAAAACCTGCAAATCTCAACATTGGGCTTCGAGATTCAAATGGGTCTTCAAAGACAGGCTTGTTCCAAAGGCAGCTTTTGGAGTAGAAATGAACTGTAAAGGACTACCTTGAAACTCCAAGGGAAGACCATCTCATATAGTAGGTGTCCTGTGGCACAGGGTTTCAAAGGAGCCTAAACAGGGTGGTCAGACTCCTAAAGTCACCCAGCATTGTCCAAACATGGTTCAGTAGAGGAGACTGGAGACTTGGAGAACCAAGAAGGATGCCAGCCAGTTCCACCACCTCCCTCATCTAGTCTCTCACAAACATAGATTCCACCAGCCCACTTTCTCAAATGTTTTTGTCCCTACATCTATTTTTTTTAAAATCTGTACAAAAAAAATTGTCTTTAAGTGCTACCGTGAGTGTCAGCTGAGTTCACAAAACCCTGCAGGAAGGTATAGTTGCAGATGTCACTTTTTTAGGTTGTAAGGAGATTGTGAATAGCAAACAATCTTTGTGGTTTGTGTGGGTTTTCCCTCTCTCCCAATTATCATTTAACTCTTTGCTGAAGGATGATGTGCACACTATTATTATTATTATTATAGGAATAGAAACCTATCACTTGCCTTGGCAAAATGAGAAAGGAGTGCCTTTCTCTTACGGGATGCTTTTAAAATTCCAATGAATCAAAAGACTAAAATTTAATAAAAGATTCTGTCTCGGGAATATGTTTTGTTTGTGCATGAGGAGCTGAAGTGATAGCTCTCTGTTCTATATGAGACACTGCTGCAGAGACAGTAAATATCTGTCAATGGACATCTGATGGGAGAATGATTAATATTTTCCACAACAAAAAATAAAATAACTGTGGGAGGTGGATGTAAAGTGGAGAATAAAAAGAGGTTTATCTCTGTAAAAGCTCTATGCTTTTACCTGAGAAGGATGGAGAGAGGCTTTCACTTCAGAAAGGAGAAGAGACAGGGACATTCATTATTCAGGACGAGGAGGATGTTTAGTATTGGGGTACTTTACGTTATGGGCAAACCTATTCTGATTCTTGGTTTAAAAATTTGCATTAAATCATCCTTGGGCTATCCAGAACAACAAAACAATTTAGCTGGAATTTAGGATGGTCACAAAAAGAATAAAGCACTGAAATAGATTAGCTGAAACAGCAGGAGCATCTGCAGCCTCAGAGGTTTCTAAGAGCAGACACTGTCTGACAGGATGGGTTTATACAAAGCTGAGTCCATCCTGAAAGCAGGAGGATGGACAAGTTGACCTTCCAAGGTCCCTTCTAGCCCTATTGCCTCTAGTTTAATGTTTCTTCTATATAGGAATGGATTCATTTAAATACACTAATGAGAATGTTTTAGCTAGGAGCTGAAAATCACAGGTCTGCTGGTCTTGCTGCAAGACTGCTTTCTTTTCCTGCTCAGGGTTTTGGAGGCGAAAGGTTTTAACTGGGCCATTAAACAAGAAGGTCTTTGTATGTGCCATGCACTAGCTAGATGGTAAACATCATGTTTAAAGTTTGCAGAAACATGCACCAAGATTAAGGGCCAACTGTAAGCACGTCTTCCTCCTCTACCATGAGGGTTATAGGACAACATGAGGGAAAGATGGATGTAAACCAAAGGTGGATGATGAACCAAAAAGACAGCCTGGTCAGAGGGTTGAAAATAACTAGTCTAGTCACCTTCTAGCATTTTATTTTCTTCTTGCTTGAAGAAAATTTTTATTAATTCTGATATAATATAATTCTACTTTCAGGGCCACATTTAAAAACCCCAAAGAGCTAGTTTCATTTGCAGCACATATTCATTCTGTCAGTGTCAATCTCTTTTCCAATTATTACCCTCTAATCCTTTTGCAAACAAAATCAGTGCATGAACTGGCTGTGAGACTGTTTGGTAACAACGAAGAGAATGAGGTCTCGATGAAAAGGTTAGTCCAAACCCATACATGACATCTTTCTCTCATCTGAAGCTGCTGTGAAGGGATTCAAAGTAAGACAAACTCAAGTGTGAAGTCTGACCCTTTCTTTGGTGATATGAGTTGACAGGTAAAGAAAGGGGAAGAAATTAAAACTTTAGCTATTTTATGGTAACTTTATAAAAATTTATTTGCAAACAGAAAAGCTGATTTTTTTTTTAAGGATGAACCTCATCAGATTAACAGAAATATGTTTTAGATCTTTTTAATACTATCTAGTTGTAGGACTTTTTTTCTTATAGTGATACTACTGGTATCCAGACACATTTCCTGGAAACCTGAGAGCTTTTAGTAGGATATTTGGAAAGAGAAAAGCAAAGATCAAATAGACTAAATATTCCTGAGAAACAAAAAGACTACTTTCTCTGAGAAAGCATCATTGACAATTTTACTTTAAATGTGACAAATATCTTCTCCCAGGGAAGAACTGTTCTTATTTTCAGGACTCTCTTGTGTCTTCCCTATTATAACTCATAGTTTTTTGCTTGAAATACAAGGCAAAGATGATAGATTACGTATGGCCCTGCTTCAGCAGATTAAGTCACTAAAATTTATGGGGATAATCTATGTTGTTTCAAGAACAGGACTTTTATATGAGAGTTATTATACTCTTTGCTACTTTTTGCGGAGAAGATGGTTCAGGCAGGAAGGCAAGCAATGGCTTTCACTCACAGGCACCACAGTTCTCAGAGAACCATGTTCCTAGAAGCCACCACCTTGACTTCATAAACTGACCAGATTGAGTCTGGAGCCTCGGGGCAAAGAATAGAAATATTAGGTGGTTAAAAAGCAGAATCTGGTAAATAAAGGGATGCCAAATGTACAGAGAAGGTGAAAGTCTATACCAGGGAAGCAGTGGCACATGGAAGAGCTCAAGCCCACTTTATTTTTGAGGGAAATTATGAGTTTCTGGAAAACTAAACCTTTGTAAACCCTCAGGTGCTTTCACCATTCTTTCTTGAGTGTTATGTTCCTTTTAGTATATAAAACAGTGCTATGTTTCAAAGAGGCTGCTCTGAGTCCGTGCATCTTCCTTTGGGTAATGGCTGCCAAAGGAAGAGGCTTTTGTAGGCTCCATATAAACATATATCCTATAAACAAGGGTGAAGCATCTTAACAACATGCTGTGAGAGACAGAAAATCGTTGGATTTGAGCCTTATAGGAGAGCAGTGGCAGGGCTCAGTCAACAGAGAAACTGCATTTCAGAGACACTGAGGAATTGCGACAGCTCATCGTGGAAGTGCTGATGCAAGGTAATCATTGAACTCAGTCAAACATAATGAAAGGTAAGGTCTTTTCTGGCTCAGTACTCAGTTATTATCTTTTGATGGATTTGTTTCTGTAGAGAGTTTAGCGTGGGGGAACTATATATAGTGCAGCCCTCATCATAATATAGCCCCCATCATTCTTCTCCCTTCACTATGGGTCCATTTGCTTGCAGATCTCATTTTATTACTAATTGACAACACACGATGTGCTCATCTACACAACAGAGAAAGACCCAGTCACTGCTTAATGGAGCATACAATTGAAGACAGACAAAATGATAGGTTGTAAGGCCTGCAGTTGGGGATTCAAGCTCAGTGATATGAATTTTGATTATTCTGGCAAGTTAAAATGTTTCACAGAAACATGTGAACATAACCAGCTGGATATTTTTGATTAGATTTATCTCCCTTCACTTTAGCTATTACTTTTATATTGAAACCTGAAGAGTTGTGGACCTGAGCAACACTGTACCAGCTGAAGCATGGTCTTATACAAGAGGGGCAAAAGCAGAATCCAAGGCAAGATCTAAGGAAAAATGTAAGGTCAAGGCATTAAGTTTTGTGGAAATTATTGGGTGAAGATCAAACATCTGAACCACTCTTGAAAAGCCAACAAGTTTTGGAACAGAGCCTTTCTAGCTGGGAAGTAGGAATGAGAGATATCAATATATATTTGTATTGAGATATATGGAGATACATTGAGAAGACCTTTTGCCATCAGATGGCTTTTCAAAAGAGATGCTCACAATCAAAACCCCAATCTCAGTGGGACTGTGAAACCCATTCAAACCAGCCCTCGTATTCAAACAACCATGGTCAATTCAAATCACAAGGCATTCTTGTTGGAGAAGAATTGCAAGCTCTTGATCATAGCTTACAGAGTGGGGAACTGTATGAAAACTTTCACTGACTTTGCTCATGTTTTTCCAGAGTTGTAGTTAAACAGAGGTGTTTGATCTCAAAATTTCTATTTAGCACAGTTTACTAACAGTAAACTATACTGGTGCAAAGCATGAAATGACTACTGAAAATCCAAAGAAAAGGGACATAGAAGGGGTAATTATAGGTATGTGACTGTTTTTACAGACCTCTTGGGAACATAATACTTAACCAAATCTGCATTTTTTTCTGATGTTCAAGGAGACCTGCACAGAAATAAAGCAGAGTTAATGATTAAAAAACACAGAGCAATAGAAAAAAAAGAAAATGAAGGAATCCATTGAAAAATGTCAATAAATTTAAGGTGAAAAAAGTCAGCATTTCAGAAGCGTGGTTTGGGGTTTTTATCTAGTTTGGCGAGGGCAGGTTGCTGTTTATTTGCAAAACAGCATTACGTTTTCTAGCTCTGTTCATTACCAGAGTTATCTAAGTGGAGATTTGTAAAAGTTAATATAAATGGACTTACACCATGTATTAGTCAACCTTAATAAGATTTCAGCATTGGCATTCTTTTCTATCTACATTTATACTGCTTTTCATGTGCTAACCTGATGAGGACCAGAAAGCCATATTTGCATGCTGTATGGAGTGCAATGTTTTTAAAGTTCATGCTCAGCCACGTGCAATAAGTTGAAATGGTCTCAGACCTCCAGGTTGCCTGGACACTGTTCAAAGGATAAAAAAATGCAGCTGGGCTCTGAGGCATGGTGATCTGTGGGACAGTGTTGTACCCACCCATAAAGGTTGAGGTAGTACTAAGGGGATATGGCATGAGACCAGATCATTTGTCTTACACTAGGCAACACCCCTTACACTAGGTCTCTCACAGAGACTGTCCTGGGCAACTTCCTAGGCAGCAGATATGCCAATGGCCATGAATATCCTACTTGGACAGAAATAGCCCAAAATACATCTCATAAATCAAGACAAAATACAAATAAGCCATAGCTTATGGTGGACAGAGCTGTTCCAAATCCTCCTGAAGGTCATATGTGGACTGACCACAATGAGCATAGGATTAAGTCAGTGTTTTGCATTTTGGCATATTTTTATTTGTTTGCTTTTAAATTGTATCACCACAGTCAGGAACTAGTAGGAGGTGAGGATCTAGCTTGCTTGCTATTCAAGGACAGTGCTTAAAGTCCTGCAGCTCTTTGTTCTCACTGTCTAAAGATACACCATTGCAGCTTGTTCCACAGCAGTCTTGGACACATACCATGTACTGAAATGTGGCTACACACACTCTTGTGACCTGATTAACTGTATTTTCCCCCAGAGGTCTATTCTGAAGCTCCTGGCAATGAGGAAAGCACTGCCAGTTCTCACTGTTTTTTTAATGGGGTGCTGAGTCCACTCCCCAGTGATCCTAAAAGGGGCAAAGGGCAGAAGTCACCAGTTTCCCTGCTGAGTTCAGATCTTGAGGCATCTAAAAAAGAAAGCTCCAGAGAGCTTATCATATCTCTTACTGAAGATTTATTAATTGCAGAAACGTAAATCCCGTTCAAGAATTCTGACTTGGCTCTTCCCATTGCAGATATTTGTGAGCTGTGCTGGTGGAGAGGGGGAACTGTTGACCTAGAAAAGATTGTAACTATGAGCTTCAGGGGAAGGCTGTCAGTCAAACTTTCTACAAATATTATATGGAAAAATCTCTTGACCTGTATTTGTGTAACAGCTTTAGCCGTGATTATCACTGAGCTCAGACCATCCTTGCATGAACTGAAGGACAGAATCTCATGAGTGGTGGCTGCAATACATGCACATCCTTTATCCCTGGACACAGAGATGGATGTGAACTGCTTACTGAATAACCATTCACTTCTCTGAGGGTCCTTAAATGCTAAAATATCCACATAGGATTCTACTTCCCGCAAGAACAACTTAGGTTAGTGGCAGCTCAGGAAAGAAAAAGTAAACAGTTTAAGGTCGCTTTTCCCATCTTTAACAACTGTTGTTTTTCTTTCCTTGTATTGCAAAGAGAAGTATTAAACTACAGGATCAAGTGTCTGAAATGTGTTTTCCGTAACACCAGAGAGGGCAGCGCCAGGCAGAGACAAGGTTACGTTGGGATGTTAATTAGCTGCCCTCTTGACCCCATCTGCGACCCAGAGTGAGTTTTTGTATTCAATTTATTTCACACATGACTTGTTCTTACAATCCTTTGCCCACAATGCCAACCAGACTATACGGTAACCTTGGACTTTGCTTCTGATATTAACTGTCTGCAGTGTGCTAAAGTCAGTATAAGAAATATGTGTGCGCACGCACATGCACAGTGGGTGGGAAGGGGATCATCCTTTGTTTTAGAGAAACAGCTCATGTTTCTGAGGCAAATTGTGTCTGGTCGATGGATTAACAGGCAGGAACTTGACTGCTTCTGGGTCTATCCATTTACAAATGAGGCATAACCACCATTCCCTCTGTTACCTCTAATCAATGCCTGCAAAACTGGAGTCAGTACCACCTGCAGCTTAAAAGCTGTTGCACTGAGCATCTTTAAATATCTAGGAGCTGTGGGAAGCAACACTTAATAAGGACCTCATATGATAATGGCTTGTGCTGCTGAACGGGGAGAAAAGAAGCTGAGAGTGTATTGGGGGCCACACAGCAGCCAGGCAAACAGCAGCACATCATGTGATGCGGGAGTGGGCATCCCCACCAGGATGGAGAGGGAAGGTATGTTTCCTCTGATCCCTGCAGGAAAACACCCAAGTCTCGAATATTGATGATATTGCCAAAACTTAGCCACTGATAGGCATTAAAATACCTTTCCTGAACTGCAACACACATGAATCATGTCAAACTACCATCCAGGAGAGATAACAGAGCACCTTGCAAGTCTTCTGCCAATTGTCTGCCCTGGTTGCCTTCCAAGAGAAGCATGTGGTGGGCGTGGGACATGCAGAGCTTTCCCTGATACACAATCAGGCGTGGGCCAGAGCAGGCAACCACGCTGCTCCACTCAGAGCAGACTAGGACCTTAGCAAGGACAGTGCGGTGCATGTAAACACACCCACTGACCCCTCTCCAGACTGATTTAGCAGCAGTTTGTATGGATGGTTTAGTACCCAGAACCAAACATCCACAATTTGCATGACAACAGGAGTAAAATACTGCCACCACACACTCAAATATCCATGCCTCTGACTTGGATTATTTTACAGCTTTGTAGCTTCCAGCTCTGAGCATAGTCCCACTGTGCTGAGTAATACAAATACAGAATATAAAGATTATCTTCTTTTCCAGTCTAAGTACACAGCAATAAACAGCAGGCAGGTTAAGAAGGAGAAAACACTATGACGGTATTGCTCAGCATGTAAGGGAAGACAAGTGGCTTGTTTCATGTTACAGTAAAGGGGAATAAGCACAAATAAGAAGTGACATGCTCAGATGGTCTTTCCCCAAGTCTAGCAAAGTATGGGAAGGGAAAATTGTGCAGATGTGACAACCTGCACCCTCCTCACTTCATAATAGTCAAGATATGAAAACAAGAGAACTTTAGCTCTCTTGCGGTAATGACAAAGTGATTTAGAGATATTATACCAAAAGCGCCAGCAAGTTTCAGATATGACTTGAGTTGACCCTGAAGTCCAGATAAAAGCCCACGTTTTATCAACTGTTACTCTGTTTACAGCCTTCCCGTGCAGTGAGAAACAGCTGTAAAAGAGTTAACTCGGTTTAAGGCTCATCACAGACTAACCCCCAGGTCTTTTGCCTTCCTTCATCCAGTTTGACTGCTGCAGATAGCTGAGCCATCTCATTTAAAGGGGTTTGGCTATGTCTAAACACTCTACCTGTTGTCAGCTCTGTGCTGCACCCAGTGACTGCTGAGCAGAGATGCCCCCAGGTAACAAATGGAAGTTTCCAAGGGATTAAGAAAAAAATTGACTGAAAGGTTCTAAGGGGAAGATTAGTCATTGTGTGTTAAACACGTTTAGCGTGAAGGAGTGATTAGACATATGCAAAGAAAGCCATAGGTAAGAGGTAATTAAATGAGGTTCTTGCAGTATATTGGCTGCTTCTCAATTCCATATCAAATGAGGCACATTATGCTCTTAACAGGCAGCTCTTTTTCTTCTACCTGTGCTAACTGAATCTAACATTAAATACAGAGCGAAGAGCACCCTGTCTTGTGGAGCATTAAAAAAATGAAAAGAAGGAGCTTCAATTTTGAAACTGATGCTATAAATCAATTTGCCAAAAAAAAAAAGGATTAAGCCTAACAAGCTTCAAGGGGAGTAAACAAGCACACTGTTTGCTGTTGGAAATTGTTTGCTTGCTGTAATGCATCTTTTAGGTCACCACGTCTGCATACATAATTACAATGAACTGCTCTCATTTTCAGGATACATCTGATATATACTTCCACAGGTTCTCACCACTCCATCATGGAACTTTGAATGGCAAAAGGCTGGTGAAGTGTGTGGGTTTTTAAAGAGATGAAAGTACAATGAGGACATCCATAAGTAAGAATCAAGGCCATGTGATTAACCTGGCTACAGCACACCTTCTTCCCATAGCACAGAAAAGCATCGTGTCTAGGTGAATCTGTTCTTCCCAAACTAAGTGATCAAGTGTCCATTTTACAGCTGGACTAAATAGAAGAGGTGTAAAGGAAGCCTGGAAAATGCAACAGTTATAATTTATTATTTTAATTGTCTAGGCACTTTGCAGCCAAACAGGAAGGTATTGTCTCTACATAGAAAGTTTCTACAGGCTTTTTGGTGGGTCACTCTTTTTCCTACGTGAAGCTTTGTGGTCCCTGAATACAGGAATCTCTAAAGTAAAAGTAAAGAAATACAACAGTGTTTACAATGTTTTTAAAAAAAAAGGAAGGTAGTGTTTATATGAACGGATGGAGGCAGTGTGAAAAGAGAGAATCGCATATGGATCTCTAGTAATAGTGACAGTGAGAGTGAGATTGTAGGAACACCAGGCAGGTTAAGAACTGCTCGTTAGGAAGTTGTGACATTATGATGAATTACCACGGCAGTGCCTAAGACCCTTAAACGAGGTACCACTTTGCCATGCAGCATGTGAAAACACAACCAATGTAGAGAAAATGCACTGGGTCATTCAGAGAATTATTTGGGTCATGTTTATGGAGAAGACAGGTTCCTAACCTGCTGAAAACTAGTGCTGGGTGCTTGATGGAGTATGATAGGATATGAACAAGAAACATTTCTGGTTTTAACCCTAGGAATGACCTGGGCCAAACAAGACCTAAGGATCTGCCCCACTAGCCTCTGACATTCAAAACCTCCACATTAAACAAGAAGCAGCAAAGGGAATATTCTAAGGCATATTCTGGAGTCAAGACTCACACTGCCATTTCTGTCCTTGAAAAAACTCCTCCCGAGCCTCTAATCACATCTTTAATGTAGCAGGATACGTCTTGTCAACAGCTGAAAATTAATCATGCCGAATTGTTCAGGTAAAGATCACTCCCAGACAGCTCTGCTTGTCTCTAAGTGCTTTGCAAACATCAGATGATTACGGAGGCTTAAGGCTAACCCCTCTGTAGTGGGAAGCTGCTTTAGGAAGGCATGGTGGGGGGCTGTGGTTTCCTGAGCAAATGTATTTGTGCACCAGGTGTCAGCGCAGTACAGTATTTCATTTCTGCGGGGATTAAGTCTGAATTCTTTGACTCTGGTTGCTCAGTTATTAAATTGCTTCCTGATGTGTGTTTAATGCAGTCTGTAACCGCCCCTTTTTGCTATAATTTCTTTCATTACCACTCAGTTGTGTTTTTCTCTGTTTGATGAAACGGTTCCTTGCCTTATTAGGCTATGCAACCACTTGATTATTCTTTCATCATTTTCTCAGAAAAAATATGTAATATTGCAGTAAGAACTGAGTCTGAAAAGAAACTAATGCTGCACCATGTAACCCAGAGTGATAAATGTCTTAAAGACATTTAGAAACATGGTTCAGTCCTTAGATGATGTTTTAGTTATTGGTATTCTAGTCCTTACAGTTTTAGGTCCAGATTTAAAGGCATTTAAGCAACTGATCTCCAGTAAAATCAAAACAATATGTATCTAGTACCCATCTTTCATTCAGACTTTCACCTGCAAGCTCTCAGCTGGTGTTGAATGCTGAAACCAGACCTGCCTTTACCCCGGCAAAAAGCTAGCCAGGCAGGGAGAGAAGGAAGAGAAGAGATATCACTTGAAAGGCAGAAGACATGCTCTCAAATCTCTACTCTGCTCAACCTGGAAAGGTGCTTTCTTAAATCCCAGAAAGGAACCATGTGTTTCAGACCTTTCTATAAGGACATCTCTTAAAACCTCTGCCTGGAGCTGTACCATTTTATGTACATAAATATTCATTGGAACAAGTGCCTGACCTTGCCTCCCCCCCCTCCAGGTCCCTGGGCAATACTCTAATGACCAGAGAGTAACTAATTTTTGGGCTTGTTTTCTCTTAGGTGCATTGCATACTGAATTATTTATACAAAACAGGGTAACTTCAATAGGATTAATTTATCCAAACTGACCCAGCAGTCTCATGATTACAGCAACCTCTTCGATGGCAGGACACTTACAGTTATTTCTCTGCTTCAAATCAAATAGTAAGGGGAAACAAAAACAGGTTTTCCAAATCCCAGATGGGTCACCTAACTACTGAACAGTTGGGCAATATCAAATAAGGTCTCTCTTGAAAGGTCTTATCCCAGACTTTCTCTTTATGTACAGTAATGTCTCAGTGATATGTTTGGGAATCCCTAGAAGACAAGATCTTTCAAGGGCTGCTGGGGTGTCATCGAAGGCTTAGAGCAGTATAAGCAGTTGTATGATCATGTGTATGCCCACTGGAAAACACTGTCAACGGAAAATTGGGTACTACAGGAATATGTGTCATATGGCAAAGAAGTGGGATCTTGGCTGCTCCTGAACATAAGGCTTCAACATCTAAGATAGCTGTCGTATAGCTCACTCCCTTTCCTATACCCATTCAGATCAGGGGCAGCTTTTTGTTGTGCTTGTATAAACACACTTTATGTCGTAGAGTGACTTGACACCAGAATGCTTGTGACTCTGGGCCTGGTGACCCAAATTGTGATTTTCTGCATTTTATCTGAACAGTTTGTTTGTTAATAGTCAGCCTTGCTATTCCCATTACAAGGAGAACTTGACGTTGCCTCGGGCTTTTCTTCTGTTGCAAGGCTGCTTATTTAGAGAACACACACAGACCTGCTTCTCTCCACTCAGGAGAGATTTCTTTTCCTTTCCTCGGTTCCTGAAGACCACATGCCAGCACTCTTCCCATAAACCTTCTCCAGATTTTCCCGCTGGTCCTTCTGAAAGTATTTTCTGCTAATCCACTGCTTTCTGCTGTGTCCTGTATTTGCCTGTGGGCCATTTCTAGTTCTGTCTGCTCATATGCCATCCCTACACCTATATTGCAATATTCACCTATGATTTGTGCTGGTGACTCCTGTTGCTCAGGATACTCAACTCTGGAAAAAGTTTAATGGCTTACATTTCTGCTAAAGGAAGGACAGACATGGCCATCAGCTTCAGCCAATTGCTACCCAACACTCAGCATAACAGTACTTGAAATAAAATTGACACCAGGATAAAAACAAGACAGATGAGTCTACACCTTTGTCTTTCAATGCTGCTTACCAGCATTATGCAAGACATCTAATTTTCTTGCAACAGTCTGGAAAGAGAGAAAAACTGAAAGAACTCAATCTTTTGGAAGCATTTTCCAAGTTTTATCAGGAAGGAGCCAGAACCTTTCTCTTTAGTATTCATGGCTATGTGAATGCATTAAATTCCCTTTTTGGTCAGCTGGAAATACAGTCTGGAACTGACCAGATCCAAAATCCACTAAGTTACAGGGGATATTTTTATAAATGTCAGTGAACGCTGGGTAGGAATTTGAGGATGTAAGTAGAATATCCAAGCATGTGCCATGAATGTCGTTGAATAGAGTGAAGGAAATTCTACCCATGAATGCCACAGCTGGAACTGCTGGAAGGCACGTATTTTGACACTTCGAAACACCTTTTTTGCAAACTTATCCCTTAATGAGGTCACAAAAAATTTGCAAACATTGCCTCAAGTTTTGAAGCAGTTTCTTCTTCTTAGAAATGTTCCAGTAAATCTTGGCTGAAGTCTGGAGCACTGTTATGGGGAACTGGATGTTTGTTTTTTATTTTTCATTCCTCTGAGAACACTGCACTTTTTTTTTTTTTAATAATAAGGGAATGCAACACTGCATTCCCTTTGGAAAAACTCCTTTGGAGTTTTTTTTTTAACACTGTTATCTTTTTCAGGCACAGTGAAGGCTATAATAGAGCTCCATTTCTGCACTGTGCTGCTCTGAGATCCTGTGTAATGGGCTAAGAGATCATGCATGCTGTTTCCAATAAGACATCTTCAGATGCTCCCACGTGTAATCCTAAATGTGCCTAGAGCAGCTGATGTGCTAGGAGAATATATCCTAATATGCTACCCTACTACAGCAGACACTGGATCTTTTCTGGCACTCACAGCCCTTCTGAGCATCCACCTTTCTCCCCACTCTTGTTACAAATCTGCCTAGATGGCAGGATTTAAGTGGCAGGGGCTTTCTTTTTGTTATGTATTTCTACGCCATCCATTACAGAGGGGCTTTGATCCTTTTCTTGCAGCTTCTAGGCTTCACTGAACTAAAACTGTTAGGAATATAAAAAGATGATAAGATAATGAGCAAAAGAATGAGAACGCATATGAAAGCATGTTCAAATCAAAGCTGGTAAAGCAGACTCAGAGAAGCCCAAATATTAAGAACATATAAATGACAGAAATATTGCAGCTTGCTGTGGTCTAGTTTCTAGTAATGTAGGAAGTCACAGAATCACAGAATCAACCAACCAGGTTGGAAGAGACCTCTGGGATCATGAAGTCCAACCGTTGCCCTGACACCACCCTGTCAACTAGACCATGGCACTAAGTCGTATGATGTAGTCTTGTTCACAAACACATCAAGCTGCCTCTTAAGAACAAACAGGTTTCTCGGACCAGTATATAAGTTTCTTTTAAAAATAAATACTTATTAAGGTCATTTTACTGTACTTCTAGTGGATTGTACAGGCATTTTGTGTACCTTGACAATCCTGAACACTTGAAAACACTGTGTTAGACCTCGACAGGTTCTTTTAAAGTTAGTGTGGTTGCACAGCTCCAGCACTAAAGTTTGCAGACCTATTCAATTCCACAAATTAGAGTTCATGCAGTTCCAAAAATTGCCATCAAGATTTTCTGAAAGTGAAAGTGAGCAGGGGCATGGCCAGAAGTGAAAGGAGCTGGCATCTGGGTTAGTGCATCCTTAGTGCATCCTTGGTCTCCCTCTTCTGGCTCAGCTTGAAGGAGCGCACTTCATCCTGGATGTGCTGCAGCTCACCATCACTGCTACTGCCAGGTGGTGAAGGGGACATTTGTGAAGTGGACATGTCTAGAGGTTATTTTCCAGTATGTGGCTGCAAGTACCAGCATGGAGCACAGAGCAATGGGCATTTTCAGTCTTGCTCTCCCACCCTTCTCCCTTTTTTTGGGCACCAGCTTGAAACTTTGAGAAAATTGACAGGAGAAAAAAAAAGAAGGGATGAAGGAGAATTTTGCCTACAGGAAAGCAGGAGAGGGGCTTTTTACAAGGACAAGTGACAGGACAAGGGGGAATGGTTTTAAACTGAAAGAGGGTAGATTTAGATTAGATATTAGGAAGAAATTCTTTCCTGTGAGGGTGGTAAGACCCTGGCCCAGGTTGCCCAGAGAGGTTGTGGCTGCCTCCTCCCTGGCAGTGTTTAAGGCCAGGCTGGATGAAGCTTTGAGCAACCTGGTCTGGTGGAAGGTGTCCCTGCCCATGGCAGGGGGGTGGAACTAGATGGTCTTTAAGGTCCCTTCCAACCCAAACCATTCTGTGATTCTCTTCTATGATTCTATGATTCTATGAGATTTGGAAATATGAGTGGGTAAATATACACAGGTTGTGACCCTGGATGTTCTGATGCAGCTGTTAATGCTCAGCTCTGGCTAACTTGCACGTTTTACATGTTTACTAGCACTAAGGGCTTAGAAACTCTAAAACAGTTACTAAGTTACTGATCATTTAAACATACACAAAGGCTTTTCTGTACTTTTTTATGCTGTTTCAAGTCATTCTGTCAGCAAAATCAGATGGGAATTTGCGTTTCCTCTAAGGGGATTTTGACGTGAAAAGCACATTTTTGATTCTTCCTCTTTACCTTTGGCTTTCTGAGTCTTTCTTTTGCAAATAAGCATCTAAGTAGTTTTATTTCTTAAAAAAATATAAGTTGAAGGTTAGAGCTGTTAATATCTGGTTTTTAAAATGCACTATCAGCCTTCTGTGCCTCACACTACCAAGGTTTTCGTTTGTTTTGAAGTTAGGCATGAAACCTTGAGGAACAGCACCACTCATTTGAATTGGCTTCCTTTTTCTAACACCTGGCTTACAGATATGTGACATTTAGAAGGGAATTTGGCAATAAAAAAAGATAGATCACCCAGGAAATGGTTTGTCTATATTTCAGGATTGCTGTCTGTGAAAGACAGGGACTTATAACCCACTGTTTGGCTGTGGCTGGTACAGCAGTCCTCCTTCTGTAAAAACAGATGTGTTTGGGACTTCTTTACTTGAAATGGTATGTGACAAACATCTGCCTATATATAAAATAGCAATATCAGAAAAGCTGGACTTGTTTTCGCTGTGCTGCTTGTTACTGCTTTTGATTTTTCTTTATCATGCGTGTCCTTGCTGATGACTTATGCGTGAAATGAAAACAAGACTTCTGAAGTTTGGAAAAGAGCCTGTTCTGAGTATGTTGTGGTTTGAATTGCCTGTCAGGTTTTCTGTCTTTGTACTAATCGTCCCTCTGTACTCGGCACTGGTGAGGCCACACCTTGAATACTGTGTCCACTTCTGGGCCCCTCACTTCAAGAAAGATGTTGAGGTGTTGGAGCGAGTCCAGAGGAGGGCGACCAAGCTGGTGAAGGGTCTGGAGGGTCTGACCTCCGAGGAACGGCTGAGGGAGCTGGGGTTGTTTAGCCTGGAGAAGAGGAGGCTCAGAGGTGACCTTAGTGCAGTCTACAACCACCTGAAGGGAGGGTGTAGTGGGGTGGGAGTCGGCCTCCTCCCGGGCAACTAGAGATAGGACAAGAGGACACAGCCTCAAGCTTCGCCAGGGGAGGTTCAGGTTGGACATTAGGAAGAATTTCTTTTCAGAGAGAGTTATTAGACATTGGAATGGGCTGCCCAGGGAGGTGGTGGAGTCACCATCTCTGGATGTGTTTAAGAAAAGACTGGACATGGCACTTTTAGTGCCATGGTCTAGTTGCCATGGTGGTGTCAGGGCAATGGTTGGACTCGATGACCCCAGAGGGCTCTTCCAACCTGATTGATTTTGTGATTCTGTGATTCTGTAATACATGCTTTGGGGAGACGTGGCACATGTGGAAGGGTCCTGCAAGAACCTGTGTTTGATGGAAGCTACAGCCCAACACAATATTTGCTGAACCAGTTAACTTTTTTAATGCTATTAATGGGATTTTAGAATTTAAAAAAAAAAAAAATCAGGATAAATAAGGGAAGACTGTTCTCAGCTTAAACCTGACAAGGTACGAGCCACCAATTCCTATGTGCTGTTGCACATTGGTACCTAAAAAACAGGGCCTCTTGCTCAACTGCCTATCTCTCTCACCAAGGTAGAGGGATTCCTCTTTGCTACAGCTCAGATAAAAGTTGGTAGCAAGATTAGAAATTAGAAAATTAGAAAAAAAATGAAACTGTAGCATGATTAGAAATGAGTCTCACTTTGTTAGGAAAGGGGAGAGGTGGCTTGAAGGCAAGATATCTTTAAGTTGTGGATTTAGGAGCACGGGGATGTAAATTGTGCCCTTTACAGAAGCAGATTTCTGAGTAATTTTTATCTGTAGGCAAAAGTGCCCGTGTCCAACCAGCCAGCTGTGATGTGGCACAGTTTGTGTGCTGTTTCTTGTGATTCTCTGAGGTCTAATTAGAGCAAAGCTGCGTGCATGAACTAACCCTAGAGGGCTCTCACGGCTCAGAAACAGACTGTGCATAGAAAAGAAAGGGTTGGAATGTCAGAGTAGAGCCTTTGAGTCCAAGCTGTAAATTTTCTCCTTTGGAAAGAAAGCACCTGCTACTATTGTGAGTATATCTCTATACTTATATGTGTGTATTGGTAATAGTTTCGGTGCAATATTTCTCAGTTTGAAATATAGTTTTTCAACTACAGGAAGTCTTTGAGGGTTTACTATACTTTTTTCCTTTCCTTTTCTTTTTTTTTTTTTTTAATCCAAGGAGAATTTTATGAAACAGGAAACAGGACTTTTGACTACATTTGCCAAATCTGTTAACAATTTTGTAATAAAATGTTAAATGTCAGTTGATGAGCTTCAATTGTTGGAGGCCTTTGGGAGAATTATAAAAATAACTGTGAATTGGAAGTTGCAAAAGTAATACATCTTCCCTTCATTTGGATGATCTTGATGCTAAAAAAGGCAAATACAATTATAAGATCTGTGATAAAATACCATGAGGGCTGCAGACTTTCAGAAATAACACATGATGTGTATATTAGACATTAAATTCTCCAAAGCAGAGCAGCTAAGTCAAATGTTTTAGGCTTTTTAACATACAAAAGTTGTATGACTCCAGCTCTAACAACAGAAATTATATTTGTCTATATGAACCATGTATTTAGTAGGATGTTTTGCAGCCACCTTATTTTTGAGCCAGCATAGCAGCTGCTGCTGTTACTTGGAGTACAATATGTCCCCATTGCGAGGGGCTGTGTCAGCAGATGATGTAGCATCCTGTGGCAAGGATCCCAGCATTTATAGGAGCAGGTACATCACTGGAGTGCAATCGCTCCCAAATTTTGCCAGGAACTGTGGGTCAGTCAAAGACTGTTACCATTCGAGTAGGGAGCTTCACACGAGGGACACAACAGCTGTGGTTTTCTTGCTTGCTTGAATCAAACCACTGCAAAAAGCTACATGTTGACTTTGCAGTGAAGATGAAGCCTAAAAATGTTGTTAGATTTATTGGTTAAAAAGGTAGTTTACCAAGTAGTAGCAGTTGCCAAGATCGTGGCAAAGGAGAAAATGACAAGGTGGGACCAACAAGGAGGATGAGTAAGAGTTAAGGCTTGGTTCATCACCTCTGACAGTCCGATAAAAGCTGGTGTGCCCCAGCCAGACACTTCTCAGCTTTTATCTCCCTCACAAACACATCTTTATACTACAAATAGTAATTAATACGTCCACTCATTTGAACTCATGGGGCCAAGGTTATAATCCATTAATCATATTTACCTAATCGATAAAACTCTCTTAGCACAGTTTAATGTGCTGGGTAATTTTTCCATATCTGCTGGCTATATCTGCAATTAAACCCTTAAACTTAAAAGTGCTCTAATTAAGGAAACAGTTCTGTAGCATTAAGAACACTTTACATTAAGGATTTTCAAGTGAATATATATACACTAATTATTTGAATCCTAATGAAGACATTATGTTCTGTTCCTCCAGAAGAGAAAGCCCTGGTCTCAACACTAAACTAGTTGCAAGCTTTTCTTTTTCCTGATGTTCTAAGTATATATATGAGAACAAAAACAAGACAGCACTCCTGGCATCTCAGATGGAAATTCTGCTCCTTTTTTTAAAGAAAAGGATGGCAAGAAACTGTTTGCAGCCAAGCTGGAAAATCCCACGATATTATTCAGGATTTGTTTGTTTATTTTAGAAAAAGCAGGAAAGTATTAATGCCAGGCATATTACCTTGATTCAAACAGGCTGATCAGAAAATGTGTTAATATTATGGTAAAAGCATTGATGATAACTTTTCTTGGGTACCAATATACTGAAACCAAAGAAAAGTGTAAAATAAAAATAAAATAAAATAAATAATCTACCAGATAAATAGATTTTTTTAATCAGAAATATGACAAATTCCTCAGGAATAAGAGCCTGGAGTAAAATACTCATAACTCTTTTCCCTTTGAAATGTTCACCCTCAGTTACTATTCACAGACATCAGAAGTTGTGTAGCACTAGTAACAGCAGAGTGGAAAACTTTTCCCCTGTGTGGCAATTTTCTTCCGTTAAAGAAAAGAGTATCACATAGAAAGCAGAAGGGGAAAGTAGCTATTACAATCTCAAAGTCAGCTGAACCAACATAGAACGATACTGTTGTTGCTGGAGGTTAGTTAGTCGAATCTTACAGTGATGTCCACTGGGGTATACCACAACATTAAACCAGAATTCCTATTAAAGAGAGCATTCCTATGAAACATAAGTATTTAATCTGAAATAATAGCTGGGATAGGAAAGAATATGCCATCCTAGTCTGTTCTTCTGTAAAAGAGAAAGGAACTTTGGTGGTAAGGGATATTTTTTCACAGCTTAGGAAGGACTGATTGGCAAAAGGAGCTGATTCATACACACTCTTGCAGAAGGTAAGGTTGGAATATGTACTTCTAAAAGCATCAGTCTCTGCAGATACCATGCAGTGGAAAAGAAGAACCAAAATTAAGCTGAAAAACTTGCAAGTTACAATCTTATAAGTAATTGCTCCTAAACAGCAGAAGAGGCACTGTGGAACACCTCGTGCTTGGGCATTTATTTATTTGTTTTTTTTCTATTCCCCTATACATCACCTTCCAGCCTCCAATCCTGCCTGCCTTCCTGCAATATAAATAATATACAAATACCATCCACTAGTTAAAATGTTAGACCAAAAAAGAATGACCAGTTGCAAAGTAAAGAACCTTAATTTCTGAATGGCTCAAATTAAGCACTCTGTGCAAGTCTTACTTGAGGCCTGAAGTATTACGGTATTACAGAATTAACTATATAATCTCAAATTCAATTTTTTTCCTTGAGATTATTAGTGTTTTGACAGCCTGAAATCCATCTGTAGAGAAAATCCAGCTCCTCCTTGTAACTCCAAAAGGGGTCTAGTATGTCTGTGGTGTAAGTATAAGATAACTATCTTTAAAGAGATGGTGAGGGGATACAGGATGTATAGTGCAGGTTGCTGTATTTCATTGCTGCATTCAAACATGTCTCTATTGAACAGGCAAAGAAATGGCTTTTCAGAAACTTTTAACAACGTGGATTGTAGGAGAACTGCAAAAAAAACCAGCCTGATTGATAGATTTCAAGTCTTTGCTTCAAAGAATGAGATGAGGAACAGTAAAATGGATGTGGCTTTGGTTTTGGTTCTGATTTTTTAAAATACTGTTTCAGGTTAGGCAAACAGAACATATGTTCTTTAATTAATTTCTCCTGAAGCACACAGAGCACTTTAGAGGACATTAAGGGAAAGAAACAACCAACTGTCCCATCCTTATCTTATCTTTTTTCTACCCCTAAGAAAATAAAATAGAATAACTAGAGGCTGCTGGAAAATGCCAGTATGGGAAACTTCAGTCCAAACTAGTTACAGTTCTTATTTTAGATGACCATTAATTTTTGCAAGATACTTTCTGCATCGTTGTGTACTGACTGTATTAGTCTCACTGTGATAATACATTCCTACCTACCCTGATTCAACAAACCCCTCACAAAGGACCGTCATTGGACACTGGTGAGGCTTCTCTTTCTCTCTCTAAACCCAGTTGATCTGTTTGGGAGCTGTATTCAGGTATTAGAATAGGGTTGTGGTTTTTTTTTGTGTTTGCACTCATTGTTAGAGATTTTGGGCATTGTGAAATTTCACAATTGTGATAAATAAGTCCCTGGAACTGGGGTCAATTTTTCTGCTTTCCTGCAACTTTTTCCCACTGCATATCCTTTCATTTCATGCAATTACTCCAAGATGAGGCAGATTATGGCTGAGATCCTTTGCAAAACTGAATATTTTGGCCTGGAAAACATGATAGACCACATTGTAGATAAGGAGAGTAACCTCAGATAGCACTGAAAAATAAAAAAGGCAAGGGAAGTTCTTTAATTACAAGTAATCCTTTTTTTATCTGATGAAAGAAGTGTCTCTTCAAAAACACAGAACAAAAAACCTTCCCAGTTTCTGCATGCATCTGCTTTAGTTCCATCAAAGCTGGTGGCTTTCTTGACCCGTGAGGTCCACAGACTGCAGCACATCTGGAGGATTGTTTCTGGTCTGCAGACCAAGCTTACAGTAAGAAGCAGCTAACCCACAGGTCCCTGGGCTCCAAAGTCCTGGAAAGCCAAGCAGATTATTTCTAGTCTTAAGGGAAAAGCAGAGAGTATATAAGTGGTCATTTGTGCTTAGGACACTGAACTGTTGTGCAGAAGACTTGGTTTTCCTACCTTGATTTACACTGAGTAGCCTGTGAACATCATTTAATTTGGGTGCCCAAAATATTGTTACACAAAAAAGCTCGAGATGTCATGTAAAATGGGATGCACATGATGGGAGGCAAAGTCCTGCAAACTGCTCCTGAAGAGGCAGCATAAAAGATTATGATTAGTCCTTTATAACATTTCTCAATTGAGGCTAAATAATATATTGAGAGCCTTTTTCTGGTCACCTTCCTCAGTCCTTGAGTGTGACAGTTTCCCAGTAATAAATGGAAACAAAATTCAAGTGCACTTAGTAAACAGAGCAGGGAGAGACTGACTGTTTTCCATACCAAAATTCACACAAATCCTTGGTCATTTTACCTGAAACCTCACCACATTTCTGTAATGCAACATTTGATAAGAAAACTCCTTAGCAAAGACCTCAGATCAATAGCTTCTCCAATGATCCTGTCACTGTCTCTGTCACTCCTCCTTTGTGTATAAATCTGTATTTTATGCCCCCTTTTTATTTCATTATATACAGCAATATGGATAAGAGTGGGAAAGAACCAGTGAACACGTACTGTAACATGAAGCAGTTATAAAACAATAGTTCAGGCAGCCTTGGAGTGGAAATAGAAAATACATATTAAATGAATCAGAGGTGACTTTGGTCAACAAGAATGAAAAACAAGTTATTGCAACTGCTTCCAGGATGCCTGTCAATCTCTGGTTCGGTGTAATGTTTTTTCATGGCTCTTACTCTAAATCACTGGTACAGCGCAGTCAGAGGCGGCACAAAGGGCTCGCGTGAATTGCAGCAGCCTTCGTGCCTGCAGCATGAGCCACACTGATCAACACCACCTGAATATTTGGCCCAATGATTGTGTTGTCCGGGGACAAGTAGTCAGATTTCAAAGCATTCAGTGGAAATTAATTTTAAAGAGTGTTATTTTGGTGCCTTGCAATGCAAAGCTATGCAGGTTCCTTTTCTTTCTCTCTCTTTTAACACAACAACAACAATCCTTGCCTTTGGGGACCCATTTTAATTAACAACATTCTCTGGTTGCACATCAAAGAGCTAGGGAAAGAAAATGAGTCAAAACCTGAGCTACTGAACCCTAGGAGTTTCTTCATCCTTCTAAAATTACAGGAAATCAAAGTTGTTTATTCTTTTTCCATTTGCCCATAAATATTCCAAAAGAATTCAGCTCAATCCAGTTTCTTGTTTTGGACAGACCATTAACAGCTATTTAAAAAAATGCATAAGAAAGTGGGCAAGTAAAAACAACTTTTTCCTGGCTGTCTCCTGCCATTTTCCAGCAATCCACAATTTAGGGACATCCAGGAATATCTGTGTCTCTATAGCTTCTAAGAGTAAGAGTAGGAGGGCAAAAGGATTCAGTTTGGTGTTTCTCTGTAGCACATGAGCCAAGATCTGGCTGCCACAACCCTCTCCGGAAATTTTGTATTAATTGCAGTAATTTCGTTTCCACTTCTGCGAATCTGAGGTTTTCATTATTGGAAACAAGGTGATTTGTTGTTCTTCAGAACATAGTGATTTCCTGATTGTTCCTTCTCCCTTTCCCTGATTTAGACCCTGTAGGCATCCACCACAGCCACCTGCTTCTCCAGAGAGGTCTCTCTGAGGAATTCAACATATTTTAAAGGTTACAGAGGTGTCAGCTACTCTTCCTCCGACAACCTGAGAGAGGGCCATGGCCAACAATTTCCTTCCATGCATTCACTAGTGGAGGGATTGTAATTTTCAGAAACCCGACTGGGGATATTTGAACAAATTTGAAAACCAGATTTACTTTTTAATGTTTTCCTTACAGTCCCCTTCAGCAACTTAATATCTTTAAAGTCTTTCTATATATTCTCTGATAGAGGACTTCTTATGCTGTCACTGATTTTTAACACGCTAGCCCTTCAAAAGCTGGAGTTTGATGTTAATAACATATCAAGCAAACCCCATCTGTACTACTGAAAGTCTTGATTCATTCCTGGACAGAAGGAATTTTACATGATTAGGAATAAGAGAATAAGGAAAATTCCTTCTCTTCCCAAATTCTATAAATATCTATGTTTTCTGTGATCATTTCTTTTTAACTTACAAACATTATTACAAGGTTGTCAAAGGAAACAGATCACTGCAGTTTATAAATAGCTTAAAGCATGCAGCAAACATGGCACTGTTATCGAGGCACAGAGAGAAGTCATAGTCATCAAAGTAATACGTTCAGGATATTTTTAACTGGTCACACTTCTAATTTACACCCTACAGGCATGAATTTTGTGAAACTATGAGAAATTAGAGTCTTGTTTTCTTTTTCATACTGTGCAAGCAATTGAAGTTCCTTCGGCTAAAACTGAGCAGTAAACTCATTGCTGAGCTAACTACCAGGGTCTTTTTCATGTTATTCCAAAAAGCCAAGAGCTCATTACATCATAGGACTTGTCCAGAAACCACACAGTTAAACACCTTTTCTTGCACAGCACAAATATTTAGATTTGTGCCATTCACAGCCTGAAACACCAGGACATCAGTTCTTGAGGGACAATCAATACGTCAAACCCTCCTACAAATCAATTACTTGCTCACATGAGTTCAGAGTCTCCAGAGAAACCTTTGTGTAGTCTTGTTCCCAGCGTACTGCAAAATCCAATGGATGATCTTGGACTAGAAAAGCTCACAGATATTGAATTGCTGCATCTCGAGGCGAAGACATTCTTTCCTCCAAAGAATGAGTAATTACAGCCCTTTTAATTCTGTTTCAGAACAGACAAACACAATCTATTTTTGTTAGGATATGGCTAAGTGAAAGGTACAACTTCAGCAAGAGGGATCAGGTGTTATAACCTCTTTTTTTTTGGCCATGTGCCTTTGCAATAATTTTGGGATGATTTGTCCATATTCTGAGGACTAGACAGCCTGGACCTTTTATTGCTTTGTGTTGTCTTTACACAGGACATCTGGTCTGAAACATTCACCTGAACAACACGTTTGCCAAAACTTACCTACCTGTATGTGTATGGATAGACAAAGATGTGTGTGGTTCACACACAGACACACTCACACCTCTAAAAATTCCAAAAGTAGATACAGGAGGTGTGGTGACTTCAGAATTGCTTTGGATTTAGATGTTCTCAGGGGCCAGGACTGAATCTGGCTAAATTACTACTAATTTAGTAGTACAAAACTAAATTGTACTACTAAAGCAGATTAACTACTGCTTTAGTTAGTTAAAACTAGCTAAAGCAGATGTTCTTCTTCTTTGTTCAAAAGAACAAGACCATTTATTATGTTAATTGCTTTATACAGTTTGTGTTGCCAGGTAGATTACAGATGTCCAAGCAATCAGTCATATGCTGTCCTATTACCTGAATAGAGTCCCCCAAAACCTGAACACGCGCTATAGTTAATCTGCACATCAGGAGAGTGCCTGCATGAATAACACTGATTGAGAATGCTTCTAACGGGAACAAGAGATTCATATTCCAAGATGAAAATCTTTTTTTTTTAGCTCAGTTTTCTTTCAAACCTCTCTGAGAATGACAGCTAGATTCTTTTACCATCAACAGTGTTTTCACAGCTCCCATCACAACAGCTAGGAAAGACAGTGACGATCCAATCCACCCTGTCCCAGCTTCACCTCTAAAGTGTCTGCAGGGTTTTTGCCAAACTGGTTGATGCCTTTTCTGTATTCTGCATGAAACTACATGGTTTTATCCCAAATATAAAAAAAGATTTCTACCATGGATGTTTCCAGATCCGTACTCTGTTTCCAAGAAACAAATGAGCTTTTTCTATTCCTCCCACGCGTATGTTTGTGAGCATAGGATAAATCTGAATTTCATTCCAAGATTTTTATAAAATTGATTTCCCAGTATGTCCTCCCCTTTTACCCTCACTGGATGGTAATCTTTCCTCCACCAAAGCGCAGATAACACCACTGGCCTGTCTCAAGAAGAAGCCAATTATTGACCTTTGCAGCCTGACCATCTTCAGTAACACTCTGACACTTGCTAAACATTGTTCTTCACGAAGTCAGATCAGATTAGAAGGGTGAGTACTATAATCTCAGTTTAGTTTGATCAAGTAAATTGCTTCATTTTTAATCCAGTGGAACAGGTTCCTGGTGTTTAGGCATTTTAAGATGCTAATAATTTGAAAGTCATTGGGAATGCATGCAATTTCTTGAAAATGATAACAAGGATGAGCTAATTTCTGACCTGTCACTATGATGTCCCACAATGACACACTGGCTAAGAAAAAGGGATGGTTGCTTACATGGAAACCGTTACTCTCCTTCCAAGAATTGTAGACACTTGAATCTCATATTTCACTCCCTCTCCCTATTTTTCAGTCTTTCACTATTCTGGGCTTCAGTTTATAAGAGAATGGAGGATAAATCACAGCTGGACCATTCTTTACGGCTCTAGGGTCATATGTATATATATCAAGACCATATATTTTTCCCTTACACAGAGTGCTAGGTAAATAAATATTTCTATGCCATAATCACATAATCACCAATCATGGGCTTCATACCAGTTCAATATCTCAAATAGACTCATGTTCTGCAGAAGTATTTATTCCTTTCTTTCCCCATCAGAAGTCAAAATTTTCCATTTTCCTTAACATTTGGTTTGAGTTGTATGCAATTTAAAAGAACAACTGAAATCCTATGCACTGCAGTGAAAATCAATTTTTAATACAAGATAACATTGTCTGTATGTTGATATTTTTGTAACTTTCTCATTTGTAATCCACAGATGACCAAATTTGTCATCGACTAATCCTTTGTATAAGGTTAATGCCTTGCATGAGTGAAACAGGTTGTGAATCGATGCAGAATGTGATTCCTTGAGTGTTGTTCATTATAATTATCATGCCCCTAGCAGCTTTGCCAAATCTCACAGAAATATTTGATGTTACATTTTAGAACCTCAGTAACTTCTGGCTATTTATTAAATGAGATTCTGAGGGGAAGGGAAAGAAAAAGAAAGGAAAATTTTCTAGCTCAGGTGTTGGTATGAAACGCTTGAGTGCTTCCTGAAAATCCCACTGCTTCCTCAGGTTTGAAAAGGATTATCGAGGACTTGCATCCTGGTGACAACAAGAAATTCATTAAGAATATATACAGTTTTCTGAAAATATGATAAAAAGCCAGGCAGAATCTGTAGAATCTAGAATTTTCTGGTGAGAGACTTTCTCAATTAATATGTTAGTGTCAGTCCAGCTCCAGTTGTTATGTCATTTTCTAATGTCAAATAATATTTATTTCAAGAGTGGGTTGCCTCTCCTCTACATATGACTAATTTTTCACCGATTCCACCATTTCTGCTTCTGTATCTAAATTCTCTATGCTCATCTTTAATTCTTTATGCGTTAGTTTAGTTTTGTTTTTCACAGTATTAAAAAAGCCCTCTTAAAGAATTCTAGCCTCATTCAAACAAACTGTATGTGGTAACCAGCCTATGTCTGAACACTCTAATTTGATTGCTATAATTTTCCTTAAGCGCAAGTGTCCTTGGTTGCAGCAAAGTACCTATTTGTTTTAATGAACAGGTCAGGAGTGCTGAAAAGTGCGTTCAGAAAAAGCATAAGATTTTTTCATTAATCAGAAAGTTGTGAGGTTAAGTAAAATGCAATATGCTTTCAGAGTTTGTCCAGCAGTTCAGTTTTCACCTCAGCCTTCTGCTTTTGGAAGTCATACTAAATATCTATGAGAAAAAAAACGAGTTGGTGGTTAAAAAGGTACAAAATAAGATTATTGTAGCTCATGCCCTTTCTCTGTCTTACATCTACCTACTGTATACTGCAGTCTCATTCTTCTTTTAAGTACAAAGTCTTACTCTCACTTCATGGTTTTAAATAACATCTCTCTCCCTTGCAGAACAGCACAACCTCCTTGGCATACAACCAGGTTTTCTTCGGTTTTTACCCGTCTATTGGAAGGTAAGACAGGATAAATGTAAATGAGAAAGAAGATATATGTTTAACTTCAAGGATTACAGCTAAGAACAGTAGTGAATTCCCCATATGAAGAGTGGATGCCTTTCTGGAAGGTAAACTTCAGCCAGAAGCAATGCACAAAAGAATGGGTGAGATTATCCAGGTAATACTATACCAGAGGTCAAGCAGGATGATTAATTTGTTCACTTCTACTTCCTCTCTGACTTGTATTTATGAATTTTGCAAGACTTATGCAGTGGTAGTAATCACCATTTACACAATTTTTATCATGTGTTCACTGCTCTTAATATTTTTGCAGCAGCAACTGGCTTTGTTTCACTGATTGTCTGAAGAGTTCACATGCAAATGTGTCACTTCTAGCATTGTCTGCATCATCTAAGGTCATAAATAACCAGTTTGTTAAATATTCCACTAATCATTCATCATCTTGTGGAAGGCTGGATGATCTCTGCCTGATGGCTCCTAAGTCACGTGGAAGTCAGGCTTTGGGATAGGAACAGAGTGTAATTACTGAAGGGACTTGCTGAGAATTTATCTGAAATTTCCAGGGGTGGCATGAAAGAAAACCAGTCTAGACCTTCATTTCTATTACACCAGCTCTACTGTATGCTTTATCAAGGTTTTATTTGACCTTTCCTTTTGGCAGCACTATAAAGTGGTCCTCAGAGAACTGCATCTGAAAAGATACAGCATTTTATTCCATGTGCATAGCAGTGGAGTGCACTTTCTGAGGGCTGGTACAATTAATTAAGCTAAAGGAAATTTGTTTTAGGTGTTTGGTTCATTGGTTTTCACAGTTGAAATGAAGGATAAAATCAGCTTCTTTATGCATGAGTTAGGAAAAAAAAATCCTTCTTTTTCTTTGTATTAAATTAAAATTCTACTCCAGGTGAATGAAGAAGTGGGTTGTCTTCATATGCTCCTTTACCCCTACTCTTTCATGCTTATATACTAAGGAAAGGTAAATATCACAGTTATTTCCTAATAATAATTATCTTTTTCTCATGTGACTGGTTTTGTTCAGAGGGTGTATGCTCACTGAAAAATAAACATGAGGACATTAGCTATATATTTGCTGGTAAGGGCACATGAGATCTGATTTTCTACTAAAATTGAAACTTGGCTGAGAGATGTTCAAGGAAAAATGAAAGGCTTACCAAAAGTGCAGAAAACAAGCAGAAAGAAAACATTCTTTTTCCTGAGTTCAGAAATTGTTTGTCTAGAACTACCTGCCTCAGAGTTAGAACTTAAACTGCTTGTGCTTCTTTCAAAGTCATTTTTCTGTGTACAGTAGGGCCTCTGCTACTTCCCTCCTCTGGGTAAATGCTGGTGGCTTTCTGATAACTTTTCTGAGATTAACACCTAATTCTAATCAAGGTATGTAAGAGTTTGAAGGCAAAAGAGAGACACAGAGAAAATTATGAGAATTTCTCTCAGAGCCTTGGAAAAGTCTTTGCTTTCAACTTGCTAAGCTAATTGCAGCTCCTACCAATTTGTGCACTAAGTTTATGAGAAAAAGAATCTTAAAAATTAGAAAATAAATTTTGTGGCAATTTATGTCATTACAAACCCAATAGCTTCATACTGTAAGTTTAAACTCCACATCTGCAAAAAAGTGTTGCTTAAATTATACTGTTTAGCTATTCAAATCAAGATATATTACTCCTTCGCCTTCAAAACGCATGAAAATATCGCAGGCGTTATCTAATGAAATATGCATTTTTGAGCTTTGCTTGTGGTGCAAGAGATGCATATTTTGTTAATGTGTTAACTGTTTCTTTGCTGCTAAGTTTTTGGGATTTGCGGCTGATGGAATTAGATACTTTGCTGTCCCCAAGCAGCCTCCAAGGGCTAGTGCAAAAGGTCTGACATGGATGTAAGATCAGACTATGTTTTTCTTCTGGAGTCTTCAGCCTGCTATTCAAGCTAGCAGTTGCCCTCAAACAGGGTTGTACTTCCCAGGCTGCTAGCTCCTACACTGCTTCAACAAGCAATTTTGTTAGCATTGAATAATTCATGTAGTGCAATTTAAAAACATAAGCCAAGAAACACTTTGCATTTCTACAGCACAGTGTATCTAAAGTTTTTTCATCAAATAACAACCACTAATTTTAGATGCTGTATTTAGTGGACTAGATATGCTGCCAATCTGATTTAACATCAGCAAACTCTGTTCTAAATTGGACTTAAAAAGCATCAGGTTGGTCATCCAGACAGATCTTTCTATCTAGCAGATGAGGACATATTAAGATTTAATGGCTGGAAACTAAATCTAGGAAAACTCAGATGTATAAATAAGTCTGAATATTTCTTACAGTTATTTCAATTAACCATGAGAATATCTTAGTAAGGACTGTGTGAAATTCACTGTCACTTGAAGTCTTTAACTGAAGCTTGCAGCTCCAAGTAAATCACATAATGTGGGCTTGTTGAAGGGAGACATAGGGTAAAGTACTCTAGTTTGTGTCATTTAAATATCAGATAGGATGATCTAATTTTACAATCGGAGAAACATGCCATCAAAAAATTAAAATATAATTTAATGAGTTGGTCTAATAAATCAATACCGAAAACTTACCAAAATGACATCTTTCTTCCTCTTCAGCCTGAGAAAAACAAAATCCAGATTGTGTAAAATGTATATTCACGGCAGCACAGAGCATAAAATTGAACACATAGCTCCATATCTTTAGTGCCTGGAATTTTCCACAAAACCCTAATTACTCACTATGTCAGAAATCTGTTAAAATTAACAGGGACTGCCATTTATCTCGTCTAATACCACTACCCACAAGACCTCCCACCCTGCTCTGAAATTAAAAAAAAAAACCAAAACCAAAAAACCCAAGTGATTCTGAGCCTGCTAAAATTGCTCCTAGTTAGTTCTAAAATAGCAGAGCAGATTGCAAGGACAGGACTGTGCACTCTCCTCAAGTCACTGCAAATACCTGTGATATAGCAGCTCCTGAAACCAAGAGCACCAATTAACTTCTACTGTCATTTATTAACTTCCTCCGTCATTGGTCATCCATGATTTGAAGATTTGTGGCCCTGTAAAGCTCTGCTCACCCTTGCTGATCATGCTTTCATGAGTGCAACCAGAAAGTAACTACAGGAATCCTTTTTATTCTATTTTTCATCCTATCCCGTCACAATTCAAAGATCTTCCTACCACATAATTTTACTGACCATAGACAGACCACAGAACATTAGCTTCATTTTATGATCATTTAAAAATAATTTATGAACAATCTTATTAATTGGTGCTGTTTAATTCGAGTAGATCTTCCCCAGGTTGCCATTGGAGGATTATATTCCAGTGCCATTGTCCCTCAGTACAGTTGGGTGAGGCTGTTCTATCTGGTCTTTATGAAAAATGAACTAGCCACACAGAGTCATTAAAATGTTAATACAATTATTTTGCAAATGTTCAAATGTACCTTTGTATCAAATACAATATATTAGATTTCCTGAAAGAAGGTAAATGGGGGATGGGAGCGGGAAGAAAATGAGTAATAATGCACAATTGATCTCATCTCAGAAAGTGATTCATTATCAAATACAGTGAAGAACTTCCCATTTTCATGCCAAGTAGTTGCAAACAAGAGCACTGTGCAAAGAGCTCTTCTAAATTAATAAAGGTATATTAATAAAAAATATTTGTAATAAATCCTTTGAAATGTCATTTACCTTCAATAGCACTTAGAAAGATTGAGAGGAAGAGAACCTTTAGTAAAAATCTGAAAGACACTGTTTGAACAGAGTATTTGTGAACCATGCCTTGGGTCTCTGATATGCCTCATAAAGTACACTCGGCAACTGCTGGGGAAAAAAAATTCACCCACACTCTGAATCTGTACTTTCTTATTTCTCATACACTTCTTCCAGTGTTGTTATACTAAATGTAGGCCTTTTGCACTGCTAGAATAAAATCCCAGCTTTCTTGTAGGTTGTGTTTAGAGTGTGCCCAAGTGACAGACTGTGAGCACATTGCTTTTGAAGAAGCAGCAATCTAGAGAAAACGCTGTTACGGACACATCTTTCACTTTTTCTGCCAGTCAAGACAAAGCCAGTATCATGAAGGTTTGATGGGTGAAACCCGCCCAGGTATATCTTGGTTAACATGCCACTAGCATGGGTGAAGAGGCAGCCCAGCAACCTGCAGCAGCAGGATAAACCTGTATTATCAGAGTAACTACCAACGGCAGAGGCTTCAGCTCGGATTGCCAGAATTTAAGCTCTGAAAGACACATCTGGGAGAGCAAGTTGGAGACGTTTCCTGCCTCACATAACAAAAATGAAACATTTGGCTTTTCTGGTCTTAACCACCTCCTCAGTCTTCCTGATACCCACAGCCTATGCTGTGTAACCCTCAGCAGCGTGTGTGTCATGGGCCCATCATGTCCTCTTCAGTCTGAGCCACTCTGTGTTGTTCCTCTGTCCTTGAGAGATCATCTCTTCTGCCCAAGTTGCACCAGGAGGCAGCTTTACCCAGCAGTAAGTGAAGGTTTGCACCACTCCAGACCTTTATGAATCAATAAAGACAGTATGTGTTGTGATGGTATCTCACTCAGGTATCAGAACTGTAGAAGCCTTCACAAAGGCAATGTTCAAGGCCTCCAGCCTCTGTTGTGTTCCAAAGAGCTTCATTTCTTCCAATAAATTGCTTTGACTATCACAGGAAGAAAGCTGGAATAAAAATTAAAGGGAAAAGAAGTGACTGCTCATTCATCGTTACCTGACTTGTAGAAGTATTATGTTGTAAGGCTTGTTTGATCAGTGTTAACATTTTATGGAAAAAGAGTATTTTAATGAAATGAGAGCATTTGCTCTTTGGAGACATGCAGCTAACATATAAAATAGAGACAGGAGTAGATGGGATATCCTGACCAGTTTCCTGGGTTTTTTTGGCTGGGTACTGCCTGGCCTGTTGAAGATGTAACAGTGCAACCGAAGCTGATGACAGAAATAGAAACTGTGGAGAAGAACAAACTGTATTTTCACTTAGGGCTGATTTGCTTGGCTAACCAGCGTGTCATGTTCTGAGGATTTAATATCACAGCTTTGGCATAGTAATTTTTTTAAAGTAAATGTCAGACAGAGGTGTAGGGCAGAAAAAAAGCCATATTCAGAGAGTGATCAAAAAGTATTCAGCAGCTGTCTCTCAAGTCATCCCTCTCATCCACGCACATATATATATATATTTTTATACATGTATTTTTGCAGCTCATTATGGAGTCAGTCCAATAGCCACATTGACACTGTGCAGCTACAACATCCCTGGGGCATTCTAAAGACCAAATCTCCTGTGTGTCCACCACCTTATTCAACTCTTTTTTTTTTTTTTTTTTTTTTAAAGCCCATGACACCTCCATCGTAGCTGAAGCATTGCATTGCCTGGTTCTCACACAGCCCACCAGCATGCCTCCTGGGTTGCCCCCACACCAACAACTCTGGCCAGAGCCCCTGGATGCATCCACCCAAGAAAGCCCAGTGCACTCCAGTGCTCTTGTGTCATGCCCCAGATCTGTCATGTAGGACATGTCTCTTCAAACACTCTGGAGCAAAGCCATGCTAGCAAAGCTGCTGCATTACAGATAGTATATTCCCTATGCTAGAAATATCCATCCTTTTTCCAGGCTCACCTAAGCCCCTGCTTCAATAATCTTCAGCCATCGCTAGCCTGACCAAAGGCTAGGTGTGCTGACGGACAAGGAGACACCAACCCATCGCAGCATGACAAGCCTGCAACTTTTATGTTAGAGGGGGAATGTGAGCTGCATACAAGACTCTCAGAGGACATTCTTTGCATGTTTTAGAGCCCTTTAACCATGCCTAGAATAACGCAGAAAGGCTTAGCCCTGCTGCATTGAATATTGACCCTTCTGAGTCTCAGGATGAGTTCGGTTTTCAGAGTAAATTTTCTAAAAAACAGTCACTTATTTGGAGGATCCTTTCGTATTTGAACACCAAGTCTGGCTGGTTAGCTTGAGCTGTGTTAGTAGGTATCTTCCACAGGACTTCAGAGGCATTTGATTAGATTTTAACAAACAACAGAGTAGAAGACAGTGTGACAGATTTTGGAATCTGCTCTGATCTCATTTAAAATAGGGATGACAAGCCAGGATTCAGATGTCACGGCAAGGGGTGGAGAGAGCATTTCCCTGAACATTATATTCAGCAAATTTATAGTTCCAGGGGAACTGATATTCACTGAACAACATCAGAATTTAAAATTAGTACTAACCAAAAGCTTTCTGTGGAATAATCTTTGGTATGAAAATGAATTGATTATAGTCTCACGTCTCATTCTGAAAAAGTGCCTAAATGCTTATATTTTAGTGCAACTGAAATGGAACATTTTGACTATGCAGGAAATAAACATTTCAATGTTTTTTTTTACACTGACTCATTTCAGAATGCAATTATATGTATAGTTATTTTATATTCTAACTTATTTTTATCCAGAGATGCACATGTATTTTTATATAAATATATATATGCACATATATTATATGTATTATACATATATATTTAATAATTGTGGTTCACGTTAACATGGAAAAAAGCATTTTCTTCCTACTCAGAACAATGAGCAGAAGAAAATTTAAAACATCACTAAACCAGATAGAACCAGATACTTCTCATTTAGATACAACACATTCTTCTGCACAGCAACATGATCCAGTTGAGAGATAAAAGCAATGACTTCCTGACAACAAAAGGAATTCACAATCCTTGAACATCACCTACCCTTCTTCAGTACAACGATCAGCTCATTGAGCCCTTGCACTTCCTAATAAATGGGACGGACTGAAGCCAATATAATTACAATGGGATGATCTAAGATAAGTTCTTTTCAAAATGGTTATCAGGACTCCTCTTCGTCATGTCTTGTGGTGCTGGTACCACAAGCCTTCTCCAGAGGAGCCTTAAGTAGTCTTCCAAGAAGCATAGTGTCCTGGTTTTGCAGGGATAAAATTTATAGAATCAATTTTCTGTTATATTTTGTTTCAGCTGGTGGCCAGCTGTGGGATGGTGATCAAGGCCATGAGCAGTGAAAGCCAGGGCAGCTGCCCCAGGCTGACCCACAGGTGTATTCTATAATATTAACATCACATTCACTATAAATGGGAAACTTGCTAGGCAAGCTTTCTCCTTTTCCTCTCTTCTTAATGGTTACTATCCCTGGAGGGACTTACCACTGCTCTGTGAGCTAAGTATAATTTTGTGTCTTTTGTATTAGTATTGATACTGGTTTTCTTATTTTATTAAATCTGTTTAAATTTCAGCCCGTGCACCTCCCTCCTTTTCCCAATTCTCTTTCTCAGTTGAGGAGGGGAGATTGGATGATAGAACAACTGGTTATTATTTAGCCCTGGGTGCAAGCTAAATGGAGACACATAGCTTGGAGTCCAGTGTCCTCCATGATGTCCAGTGTCCTCCAGCTTTCTTGGGGCATATCATGACTCCCAAGCAATGAGCAAAGCTGAGAATGGGGCTGCTGTCTTTTTGGGAGCCACCTAACGACAAAGAGATGGTGATGAAGAATCATTACCCATCATTAGGGACTCAGATAGGATGGGGAGGCTGATGGATCTTGGCCCCTTCTGGGGGCCAGTCCTCGATTCGTGGACTGGTTTACAACTGAGTGATGTATTTGTTAAGTTAATATGTTAAAGGATTATAGGTATTTTTACTAGGTCTACAGCAGCAGACCTCCCTTTTTCTCCTGCAATATCTATTGCTGAAGATGATGCTGCAAGGGTGTGCTACTCTCAGGCACCACTAACATTTATGGACTTACCCCAAATACCCTCCTTCTGCAGAGGAAGCAGAAGCTTGTATCTTGGCAGGGCCAATGGGATAAAGCTCAGCTCCTCTTCTAAAAAACACTCCTCTCAACCTGTGCAGCAAAGTGGCAAATACAATATCCTGGATGGCCAGAAACAAACAGTGGGCTTGGAATATGCATTTTCTAGAAGGTTTGAATTTGACTTAAGTACTCTGAACTTCAACATTCAGCATCAGATGTAATGCCCCTGGCACAATCCACAATCAAGCACCATCCCTGGATAATGCTGCAGTCACTTTGCTATTATTTTGAAGTGCTTTTACTTCCATAACTCCATTTTGCTAATAGTTTACAGAACTATGGTAAAATATTTGCTTTGCCATCCCTAGGGGGTGCTTTGGTGAAGGATTCAAAGCTACTGACTCATCTATAAACAGGTATTTTGTTTCTCCTTGGTCTTTTCAGATCGAGATAATTTGTAAAGCACGTGCAGGCTGACAGCACAGGTACAGAATAATGTCTTTAAGTTTCCCTCCATGTTCACCACTTTTACAGATTTCAGAAGATACAGTACTCAATGCCCACACTTTTTTGTGTCTCTTTTGCTATTTCTTGTCCATATTAACACATGCTGTAGTCATACCTAATGTGTGAGAAGGCTATCATCATGCTTTGCCAAACCACCATTAGTTCCCACTGACTTCCATTTCATTAGAGGACTCTAAAGAACTTTATATTTCTGACTGCCACTTTTTGCCATGTATCTTCAGGCAGATAGAAAGTCCTACTTGATACTCTCTCAGTTGGAACTTTTGATGCCCTCAACTGACATGTCATTTGTCTTTGTCTCTCTCTCACTGTATCTATTATCTTTGCCTGATTTTGGTTCTGATTATTCCATTATCTTCTCAAGCCACAGGAATGCATAATTTAAGACCTGAGTTGTAATAACTGAAAGGACAGAGGTACTTCTTGCTCCACCTTGATTAATAGATGCAGAAGGTCTGGCCTCCTGGATCTCCGCTCTGGGTTAGTTGGGAACTTGACAGGTCTGGGGCCATCATGTCTAGGGAACATTCAGTCCTAAAGACAACGGCAACTCCTGCTGCCTTCACTGCCATAAAAAGACAGGTAGAGAACTGAACAACACATAAGATACAGGTCATCACTCCTGTGGGCTTAGCTCCTGGGAACTCCAGAGTTTTGCTGGGCTCCACCACTTTCTTCTGAAGACCTCCAAGTCCAAACCTCTGAGGGATGGGTTTGCAAGAAAATGCAAGAATGTTCTCCCTCATCCATTTGGACCTCTCCCACTCACTCTGAAGGAAAATTGCAAATAGTACCTTGATAGTCATGACTGCCATGTGAGTGCAAAACAAGTTAAAGGGGAGGAGAATTTTGCACTTGTCCGTTGGAGTTGACTTGGTGCAGGATGCTGCATCTCCCAGAAGATACATCTTTAGCTCTAGCCCTAGAAAAAGCGAAAAACTGGGTCACAAATGCTTTGTAGCTAGTAGGTGGAATGTTCACGGAGTCCTTGGTTCTCATTCTGTACTAACCATGCCATATAGCATATTTGCCACCAGTTCTGGGCTTACATGATAGCTCTTTGGCTCAACTAATAATGTATCTCAGAAATCCTGAGCTTCAGCATTGCTTACTGAAAGGGATGAGAAAGTTTCAGCCACAGTAATGATGCTTACTGGCAAATTGCATACACCTGTATCATTTGGCCAGGCACATGGTCATTCTGCCTTCTCTATTTGGATTACAACTGTCCTGATTCACCTGCGAAGTGTGGGGATTCAATCTTCACAGGAATAAATTCAGATATTTTACAGGGCAGCTGTGGGAAGAAAGAGCTGGGAATAATTTTAAATCTGGCAGCACCATAACTCACTTGTTCAACATCAATCTGTGCTGTAAATAATACTGTGATTCCCAATACGAGTTTTCAGACTCCTTGTGGATTACACTGATTTGTTAACCAATTAATCTGATCAGTTCCTTGCTGAAACATCTGGTTAGAGTAAAGATGCCTGGTTATAAGACAAACAAAAAAATAGAAGTCTGTTTGGGACTGTGGGTGACAGAATTGTAGATGCATTTTACACAACGTGACAACCAGAGTTATCAGCCTTCACTCAGTAGTGACAGAACCAGTTTGCTGTTGCTGATCCTTAAGCTTTATGCTGTAAAGGCATGCAAAATTTTAGCACAGTATGTGTAGGAGTTTGTCAGATTTATCATTCTTGTATACACTGCAGACTGCTGCTTCATTTCCATGGTGTTCTTCTAGACAGATATTTCTGCTGGAGCTTGATGAGTTTGATGTCCCTTAACTGCAATGAAGCTACAGCTTGGGAAAAATGCATGTTGGAATGGGTGGAGAAGATTAAGAAGTTATTTAAAGCTCACTGCCTGAGGCAGGCACCCATGGACAGCAAGAGCTGACTAGAAAGGGCCTGAGACCACTTTCTGAGGGACACCATGAAGGAAGATAAATAAATCTCAGTCTAGGAACTGCCCTGGTCCCTGCTGAGTGAAAAGTCTGAAGAATCCCTCCTTTAAAACAAAATGCAAGAGTCTGCCTCTGGTATGTGCTGGATTAAAAGCTACTTCTTTTTCCAGAGGGAGTCCTTTGTGTCAGCTGGTACTGGTCACATACGTTGGTATCATGGTCCCCAAAGAGGCAAAAAGAATGGCAGTAATTTCAGTCCTTTTTTCAGAAAAAAATAAAGGAAAAGTGGTGAAAGCACCTAGGAATATTAACTTGTACCTTTAAAGGTCACTATCACAGCACTACTGAAATTAAAATAACTTCCTATATTAACATTTGATTTTGCAGGGAATTTAATTTAGACAGATTTAAGTGAGAGAAGATGGAATGGCCTTACTTGTAACTGCAAGCTGCTGCCTAAATGTGGCAGCTTGAAACTGTGCTACCCATGATGAACCGTTTATACAGCTGTGTGTCTTTGATATGAGTCTTGAATGCTTCAGAACATGGCCATGAGGAGGGAAATATTCTGAAGGTCAGTAATGTTTACTCTATTAGATAAAAAAAAAGTGTTGATCCTGGCAATAAAGCAGTCATATTTTCACAAGTACATGGGATAAATTAGATTAATTTTGAAAATAATTTTTTTTTTTTTAAAGAATCTGAGAGATGTTTATACAATTTCTACAACTTGCCCTTTTTCTATTTTTGATACACTTAAGGCTAGAATCATGTACAAAATCATGGTGTGTGACCTTCAGAGATGAGCTAGTCTTTTTCTCTCCTGAGGTAGCATCAGGTATAAATTCTGACCCTGCCAGGTGTTTTGCCCAACCTGCTTTCAAAGGACTTCAATGATAGACATTGAGCAATGTCCCAGACAATTAATTTCAACACTTCACTATCCCTATCTTTAGAAAGTTCTTATTAATATATTGTTGTTGTTGTTGTTGCAGTTTATGCTTTTCATTTCTTTTTCTCTATGCCACAAATACAGAACCAAATTTCTGCCTTTTCTTTGCTGGAACATTTTCCATATATGAAAATTCACAGCTCACAACAGAGCATGCTGAGTGGTCAATGACATGGGGATGCCAACTGTGGGTGATCTTTCCTCTGCAACACATTGCAGAGAGCTCTTGGTGTCCTAGCAGTAGCAAATGGCTCATACAAGAGACGCTGCTGGTCCAGGAGTATCGGAGAGCTCAAACTGAGCACGGTGGTTTTTGATGCTTTTCTCACTCTTAGAAGCTTCTAAGCATTTTCACTGAGAAGGTGGTTTACACAAAAAAAAACATCACACCTGTGGTAATAATTATATTGTGCAGCACTAGGTGCAAATTGCAAGGAATGGATACCTGTATATGTTCCCTAGGGTGGTTATAGTGTAAGATCCTTGTGAGTGTGTCTGTATGCAAAACATGATAAAGGTGATATAAAGGGGACAACAAAAGCACCCTCACAGTACCCACTGAGGTGCAAGAAGGAAAAAAAGAAAGACGCAGATGACATTTAAAAGCTCATAGACAGCATCTTTATCCTCATGTGCCCTGTCAGAAGCCAGCTGCTAATACCAATAACTACTTTAAGGTCAAGGTCAAGAGCAGCTGAGCTGCTGAACCTGCAGATAGAAACAAGCTGTCATGTAGTGAATAAAGTTTATTCCTATAAGGCAGGAAAATCTTGCATTATGGCAGGAATTGCTGCTAGCGCTCATTAGATGGCACCCTTCCTTTATGTTAGGAAGGGAAGCAACAGCTTGGCTCGTTTTGGATTCACTGCAGTCTCACTAGAAAACATTAAAAAAACCTTCCCACTTGTTATGATTGGCAAGTTTTTATATTAGCTGCTGTGTCGACCCACCACCCACACTGAATTCACCTCACCCACCCAAATTTTCCCTGTAATAGCAATCCAAAACCATTCCCCCTTCCAGCTCAAGTGTGACTCACAGTGATGCTGTAAAAAGGTGAGCATATTCCTCCCTCTGAAGACACCTCCAAATCACTCTTGGTTGAAGCAATTCCTAGACAGAGTTACATAGAGTCCAATGTGAAAGTTTCCATCTATGCATAATGAGATTATGTAATTTGGCAGAATAATATGCCATGACTGAAAAGGGCTTCAGCAATGGGAGAGTGCCCTGAATTGTAATGCAACATATAGTGTCAGCGGAGAGGGTCAGTGTCATGTTCATGGAGCATCAAAATCATCTTACTGACCTTGGTTCGATGTTTTGTCATTAGACTTTCAAACACTTCATGATTTTTTTACTTTGCATTAAATAAATGCCTTTAGGATGGCAATGTTGATTATTTTTCTCATCTTTTTTAGCAACAGGAAACATTCCCTTTTCATTAGCTGAAGATTTAAGCTCTACAGTAAGTTCTTTTAGTTGATTTTGGCATTCATCATGCCTTTAATTGACTGCTTAGCCAGTTCATGATTTTAATGCCAAGTCTTTTTTTAAGGGGTGTCCCTTCTATTAACTAACTTTGAAAGGGAAGTTGTTAGCTTGCAAATCAGCTTTATTATTCTTCTAGATCTGAGTGAAGAGAACTTTGTTAATAGAACAAAAGCTAAAACAAAACAAGCACCATGATCTATTAACCACTAACACTTTGTTCAAGACACACAGAAATTGTATTACAAGTTGCTATGTAACGGATCAGGATGGGAGCAAATCACAGCTAAAATACATCTCTAACTTCATGGCACTCACAAATGAAGCAGAATTAATGGTATCTGAGGTTAGTAGTCCATGCTTATTAGAAATCCAGATGGTGTGCTTTGTAAATTTATTGGTGCACCTGATTTGATGTTAAAACCAATAAAGCAGCTGACATTTACTATTTGAAAGTGTAATAAAATATGATGTCTCGGTACCTGCACTTTAGCAATTCTCAGATTGATGCTCCTGCTACTGTAAATTACTCTGAATCATTTAATTCCTCTGAGCACCTGCTCTGCAGTTTATTTGCAGACATTTTGCCACATGAATGTAGAGCTCTTTCATCTGTTTTCCCATTCGTACTGGTGTGAACCTTCCAGCTCACAAAGATAAAAGGAGAAGGGAAGCTGGCTGACCCGCTCACTCCTTTACTGCTGTTACTGCTTTTATTATGTTTGTACTTAAGGATTTAGAGGTCCCTGTTGTGCTTGGCATTGCACTAAGAGGAGCAGACAGTGCTGCTTCGAAGGAGCTTACAATTTCAGTAAAAATGTTACAGCCATGATGGAGGGAGAGTTACAAGACACAAACAGAGTATGACAGCAGCTAATCTTCTTTCATTCCTGCCTGTCATTTTGTAGAGTAAGGAGTTTTTTACTATGTGTGGACAAGCAGACAGTGAGAAACAGGAGAAGGCTAAAGGATCAGGTAGAGAAAAAAGGAAGGAGGGAAGGAGGACAATTGCAAAGAAAAGGAAGAACTGAGGAATCAAGGGAAGAACTGGTCAAAAAAGAGCAGAAAAATTCAATTGCACGCTGCAGACAGCTCCCTGGATCCAGAGGTCTCAACTCAAATGGATTCCAACTAATTAGTCATTTCACCAAGGCCCCTTATTTAGGGACCCCGTTGCCTTGCATTTGCTATAGTTAATGGATGGAGATGGAGTCCAAAGATATCAATCTTCCTTCAGAGTTGCTTGTTTCCATTGATGACGGACCATTTCCAGAGTGACTACAGTCTGCCTGACACAGAATCACAGAATGTTAGGGATTGGAAGGGACCTCGAAAGATCATCTAGTCCAATCCCCCTGCCGGAGCAGGATTGCCTAGACCATATCACATAGGAACGCGTCCAGGCAGGTTTTGAATATCTCCAGAGAAGGAGACTCCACAACCTCTCTGGGCAGCCTGTTCCAGTGTTCGGTCACCCTCACCGTAAAGAAGTTTTTCCTCATATTTATGTGGAACCTCCTGTGTTCCAGCTTGCACCCATTGCCCCTTGTCCTGTCAAGAGATGTCACTGAGAAGAGCCTGGCTCCGTCCTCATGACACTTGCCCTTTACATATTTATAAACATTAATGAGGTCACCCCTCAGTCTCCTCTTCCCTAAGCTAAAGAGACCCAGCTCCCTCAGCCTCTCCTCATAAGGGAGATGTTCCACTCCCTTAATCATCTTCGTGGCTCTGCGCTGGACTCTCTCTAGCAGTTCCCTGTCCTTCTTGAACTGAGGGGCCCAGAACTGGACACAATACTCCAGATGCGGCCTCACCAGGGCAGAGTAGAGGGGGAGGAGAACCTCTCTCGACCTGCTGACCACACCCCTTCTAATACACCCCAGGATGCCATTGGCCTTCTTGGCCACAAGGGCACACTGCTGGCTCATGGTCATCCTGCTGTCCACTAGGACCCCCAGGTCCCTTTCCCCTACGCTGCTCTCCAACAGGTCTGCCCCAAACTTGTACTGGTACATGGGGTTGTTCTTGCCCAGATGGAGGACTCTACACTTGCCCTTGTTATATTTCATTAAATTTCTCCCCGCCCAACTCTCCAGCCTGTCCAGGTCTCTCTGAATGGCTGCGCAGCCTTCCGGCGCGTCAGCCACTCCTCCCAGTTTTGTGTCATCAGCGAACTTGCTGACAGTGCACTCTATTCCCTCATCCAAGTCATTAATGAATATATTGAATAGTACTGGTCCCAGTACGGACCCTTGAGGGACTCCGCTAGACACAGACCTCCAACTGGACTCTGTCCCATTGACCACCACTCTCTGGCTTCTTTCCTTCAGCCAGTTCACAATCCACCTCACTACCCGATCATCCAGACCACACTTCCTCAGTTTAGCTGCAAGGATGCTGTGGGAGACCGTGTCAAACGCTTTACTGAAATCGAGATAGACCACATCCACAGCTTTACCATCATCTATCCACCGGGTTAGATGATGACACAGGTGCCTCAGATGGATATCTAAAGTTATATGGGATCAATCCTGGCGTCTGTGTTTCCAAAGGGTGTGCGGCTTGGCTAGAGGTATCCCCAAAGTCATCCTATACCTGTTGGGCTCTTGGGAAGAGGGATGACCTTAGCTAATCACTTTTACAACCTTATTTTTCCACTGTGTCTTTGCTTTGCCTACTGCTATTTCTGCCAGATAGAGAATTTGGATGTTTCTTTCTCTAGTCCTTCTTAATCCTCCAACAGCACATGGTGGAGTCTACTGGAGATGGCACAGTGTCCTGCTGTAGCATGGTTAATCTGGTCTTCCTCCAGTACCAGCTGCAGTTCAAAACGGGTAGTCAGTTCCCGGAGAAATGAAACAGAGCTCCCCATTAATGCTATTTGTCAGAAGTCCTTAATATCATACTTGCTTTTTAGCCTTACTCATCAACATCCAGAGGGGGGAAAAAAAGCCCCACCAAAACCAAGAAACCTGATTAAATCAGATTTGACAGAACTTTCTTCAAGAACAATGGCTTTAAAACCAGCTAGAAAAATTCTTCTAAAAATAGACAAGATTGATCTGTCAACTTTGAAAGAAAAATCAATCTTAAAATGAAAGAAAAAAATTCTATTATTCCCCTTCCACCTTCTCATCATTATTTTTGAAGTCTAGGTTTCACCGAGAAAGTCATTTCAGTCAGTTCTTTTAAAATGGGTTAGAGAGTTCCTCCGTTCTTCTTTTTTTCCTTGGTGTGGCAGCATGGTACACAAAACTTTCATGTCTGTACTGAAATAAAGACTGTAAATCCAAGTTCCAAGACCAAGAAAATGTCATGAAGTTAATGACCTGAAATTAAGTGTATTCTTAGTGTTGCCAAACAGTTTATTGGAGTTGCTTTCGTTTACTTATATATTCATTTATTTTTGAGTCTCCCACTGATTAAACAAAATCAAATTATGTAAAATACATAAAGAAACTTCAATTAACAATCACTTCTCTGTGAATCTTGGTAAGCTCAAGGTAGATATACACTTCACAACAAGTCCAAAATACCCTCAATAGGAGCGAGAGAGAGAGAGAGACAGACTTTTTAGTAGGGTCTGTTGTGATAGGACAAGGTGAAATTGCTGTAAACGGAAAGAGGGTAGATTCAGACTAGATATAAGGAAGAGATTCTTTACGTTGAGGGTGGTGAAACACTAGGACAGGTTGCTCAGAAAGGTTATAGATGCCCCATCCCTGAAAACATTCAAGGTCAGGCTGGACGGGGCTCTGAGCAACCTGATCTAGCTGAAGATGTCCCTGCTCATTGCAGGGGAAATTGGACTAGATGACCTTTAAAGGTCCCTTCTGACCCAAACCATTCTGTGATTTTATGATTCTGTGATTCTATAATTCTATGAATCCTGATAAGCTCAAGGTAGATATATACATCACTGCAAGTCCAAAATACCCTCAATATGATATATATATATCTGGAGAGAGATATATATATTTTGCACACTCAAACATTGGATCTAACATTCACCCAAATCTATGGAAAGATGGTTGTTGACTGTAAAGGGCTTTGAATAAGATTCATAATTGCAAGCTACTGCTAAATGTATCTGCCATCTCCCAAAACAAATGATGAGAGAAGAGAGGTTTCTCAGTCCTCAGAGGCAAACTCACAGGGTTGTACGAATACTTATCTGCAAAGCTTTTAGAGGAAACACACTGACACGCACTGATAGACTATTACTAGAATCTTATTATTGTGTCCCAGCTCATTAGTTGCTCAGAAAAGGAACTAATAATCACTCGACACCAAAGATCCTTGATGCCTGACTTCAAGCTCATAAGTAATGCATATTACCCGCGCTCTCAAACTCAGTGTTAGTGGCTTTCTTGGGGATCTTTCTAAACTGAAGCCTTGATGAAGCTTTGCAAACCTGATTGCAGCTGGACCAGGTCACTCACTCATTTTGTCTTGTAGCTTTGAGAACAGTCAATCTGTTTCACAGGAAACTACATAAGAAAAATTCAGGACAGAGTTTTGCATGAGAAAACTACAGAATAGACTATTTATCTCCCGAGAAAGCCTTTTCCTAGCTACAGTATATAGAAGTTGCTTTAAATCCTGAGTCATTCTGGGGATTGTTTTTTGCTAGTATAACTCTAATTATTTGTTACCTGACTCATTCAGTCAAATGAATCACTTTTTTTCAGTGTTTGTTTGCCTTATTTGACAGGCTATGTAATGAGCCCTCTATTATTTCACAATGTAATTATTACATTAATCACCAAGTGAATACCTTAATCATCAAATCATTGCATGACAGGGAAGCCTTCCAGACAACACAACCATGATTTGTTTGTCTTTTGTGCTGTCACAAGTTACTACAGTTTGGGTTAGGATTTCTTAGTCTTTAGGATCATTTTCAGGGTATCCCTGTTTTTTTTCCCCTTTCCTTTTTCCCAGTTCCTTTCTCCAGAGTATGCTGGTACACACGTTAAACTGTCATCCCTAGCAGCTTTTGTCTGTGTGGCAGGATAATGACAGCAGACTGAATAAATCCTGGTGTTAAAGATTTCTGATTAGCAAGAGAAATTTATAGAGGGATGAAAACTGCTGTATGTTTATTCATCAGTACCCTTCATTTGTTCTTAAATGCGCAATATCTTTTGCCTGTGAACATTTCATTCCATTAGTCTCTTCCTATGTCACTTTGAATGTATGCAATGTCCTTTTAAATTTATTGCTTGTTTAGCAGGCATGGATTTATCCTGTGAATAGAAAAGGCTGGGAGGAGGGATAAGGATTTTAAGGTGGCTTTAGTACTGGCTGATGTGACAAACCCACACCTGTAATTACCTCTAGTTTACAGCTCCTCATCTAATATAGTCAGCTCCTGGAAAATTTTAAGTTTAAAATCGTACCTGATTTGATGAACAGAAGTTCAAGCCTCTTGCTGAGCAGCAGTCTGAAGCATTGTGTATGCAAAAGACTTACACAAAAGGCAATATCTTCAGGAACTGGCAAATGGACAGTGACCTTGGCTCAGGCATTCCACATCTGCATGCCTTCAGAGGAGCTGCTTCACCTCCCTTGTGCTGCCTTCCCTTCCTGCAATACATCTATATTGCAGTGGGAAAGTCCTGGCCTCCCTGGGGTCATTAGGTGGGACTGATCTGGAAACAAGACTAAATTTCTTATAAGGGTCAACATTTGGTAGAACTACAGAAACCATGTTGTAGAAAGCAGAAAATTGAAATGAGACTCATGGCATTTGTGTGTGCGTGTATGTGTGTATTTTCCCATTCTTCTGATTTCTCCACATCTTCCCAGGCTATTATTTAAGATGATGAGCTTGTTGACCCTAGCAATAGAAATAAAGGGATAATGGAAGACATATGCTGCAGAATAGGTCTGTTTCTTTGAGATAAGTCTTGACAGTTGCATCCTCTGACTAAAACCCAAAATTGCTTGGTCATTAAGTGTGAGCAGGTGTGAATTGATGGATTGAGAGCACACACGAATTTTGATTTCTAGATGCAATTAACTGGTCCTTTATGCTCTTGACAGGACTTAAAAATGCAAATACTGAAACAAGCTGAGAACAGCTCACATTGATTAATAGTATCAAAGGAAAAGGATTTAGTAACATTAACATGATATTCTTATCTCCTTTATGTTTTATTTCTAAGCATCTTCAGGTAATAGTCTTTCAGGTAGTGATATTAGTCTTCAACTTGCAGAAGAACAAAAAAATGCCCACAAACTTTAAATACTAAAGACCTCAAACACTTTGGATATGTTTAATAAGGATAACAGTTCAAACACACAAATATAATTTGAATTGTAACCATCACAAAAAAAAATATCACAAAAATGCTTTATTTACAGGTAAGACTGTTGAAATCTTTGAAAAGCTTGCATTTGGACACAGTTTTGGGGGAATTCTGTGATTAAAAAAGAAGTAATGGACTGCATGATGCTTGTCAGGCATAAATGTCTAAAATCTTAGGGCTGGGAGAGACTTCAATCTACGTGGGTTTTGCTGTTCTGTGCAGGGTGTCGTTACTGACTCATGTCCAACCTAGTGTGGTGCTTGTCCAGCAGCTTATTCCAGGTTCATCTGGTTGCGACCCTGTTGTTCATATTACTTTGCTTACCTATAAAGTTTTCAGTCTCACACTTCAGCCAAGGGCACGAACTATCATCACATCCCTATGAGCTCTCAGGAGTGCATTTGTCTGCCCTTGTTGTTACTTTCAGAGTGAAAACAAAGCATAAAAGGGAAATGGCAGAATATGAGTCTTGATATTAGTTTCTGGAAAGAAAGAAGACTTAGAAGAATAAGACATGTCCAAATCAAAACGGCTACCCTATCTTCTTTGATTAATTCTTGCCTCTTTTTTTTGATCGTTAGCTGTAACTGGCTGGATTCTTCACATTGTAACATCTTCACTGCAAAACCACCAAAGTCTGGTCTCACCAGGTCCATGCAGATATTCTCTAAGAACCAATTTGATCTGGCATTACACAAATGTTAAGGACATTTCTCTCTGGGGAAGGAAAAAGAGGAAAGTGGAAGATGAGTGGGAACTTATTATTCCAGCACACTAAAAATTCGTACTAAACTTTATGCATTATTGAGATCTTAATAAAATTTCCTTTAAGGAAATAACTCACTGTTTTCACTGAGGCTGTGTTTAGTAATAAAAATGTTTAGAGATTATAATTCCTTCTTTGACTGGAAAAGAAACTTCATCAAATATTCAACATAAATTTTATGGACCAAATATTTAATTGTGTGTGTATAATCTTGTAATTGCGAAGTAATGAGGCAGTTCAATATAAACTTCCTCCACTCTAATATTTAAGTGCAATTTAAAAAAAAAAAACAAAAGTTCAGGCAAAGCTTATGATGAATATTTGAAACATAAATGGCATTTTAACCAGATATGTTTTCTTGCCAGCTCTAGTAAACATGTTGTCTCTGGTAATATTTTAAACTGATTTAAATTAACACAATATGCCCAGTTTGGAATTTGAAGTACTAAACGAACCAGAAGACTTTAGGTGAAGTTAACTTTACAGAAGTAATACAAGGAGATATGAAGACATTTTGTATTGATTAATACCTCCTCTAACTCCACACCTCTGAAAGTGATTTTTTTCTCCCATTTTGTTGACAAAACAGACTGCAGTTCTGCCACTGAATCACAGATATAGTAAGAGGCGGTTTCAAAAAAACCCTTTAGTCATTCTGTGAATAAATATTATAGAGTTATTCTTTGTCTGCATGAAAGACTGAGTAAAAAACTAATTTTTCTGTGGAGAATAAAGCAGAAGTTGCATCAAGAAAAATGAAAAAGGAATCAAGACAGCCCCCACAAAATATCAGAAATAAAACTTCAAATAAAAATCAAAGCATGTAGACCACATTTCAAACTAATTAATCAAAAAGATTGGATTATTGGCTCCTGAGTTAAAGGGTACTGATTCTCATGCAGTGCTTGCTGCATGGATAAAGACAGGTCTGCAACAGTGAAAAGCCAGGTAAACCGCCTAGGCGTTAAAATGTAATCCCAAGGAATATCCTCTGTGTTAAATTAGTGAAGTATAAAACCTTATCTTCGTTATGTTGAGAAAAATGCAAACAAGGAGATGAAGACAAGACAAATTACTATGTCAACCTACGATGAATACGATTCAAGTAAAAAAAGAACCTTTGTAGTTCCTACTTACGAAAGATCACATTAGATTTCCGTGTCTGCATTAACTAATACTGAACTGCTGATCATTGTGTATGTTGGGAAGTGTTTTGATTATCTAGAGCTTAATGATGGTGACGATAGGGTTGAGTGTTTATGGGTAAGGATCAGAGGGAAGGCCAACAAGGCAAATATCATGGTGGGACTCTGTTATAGACCACCCAACCAGGATGAAGAGGCAGATGAAATATTCTATAAGCAGCTGCGAGAAGTCTCACGACCGCTAGTCCTTGTTCTTGTGGGGGACTTCAACTTAATGGCTATCTGCTGGAAATACAATACAGCAGAGAGGAAACAGCCTAGGAGGTTCCTGGAGTGTGTGGGAGATAACTTCCTGATACAGCTGGTGAGTGAGCTGGCTTGTATCAGAAATAGCATGGCCAGCAGGACTAGGGTAGTGATCATACCACTGTACTTGGCACTGGTGTGGCCGTACTTCGAATCCTGTGTTCAGTTTTGGGCCCCTCGCTACAAGAAAGACATGGAGGTGCTGGAGCACACCCAAGGAACTCGATGATCTTAAAGGTCCTTTCCAACAAAAACGATTCTATGATTTTAAGGAAGGGCAACGAAGCTGGTGAAGGGTGTAGAGCACAAGTCTTGTAAGGAGTGGCTGAGGGACCTGGGGGTGTTTAGCCTGAAGAAAAGGAGACTGAGGGGAGACCTTATCACTTTCTACAACTACCTGAAAGGAGGGTGTAGCGAAGTGTGTGCCAGTCTCTTTCTCCAAGTAACAAGCAATAGGACAAGAGGAAACGGCCTCAAGTTGTGCCAGGGGAGGTTTAGATTGGATATTAGGAAAAGTTTATTCACTGAAAGGGTTGTCAAGAAGTGGAACAGGCTGCCCAGGAAAGCGGTGGAGTCACCACCCCTGGGGGGATTTAAAAGCCATGTAGATGTGGTGATGAGGGACATGGTTTAGTGGTGGACTTGGCAGTGCTATGCTAACGGTTGGACTCAGAGATCTTAAGGATCTTTTCCAGCCTAAGTGATTCTATGACAAACACCTGATTAATCAGAAGCGCAGACTTAAGTGCTTTGCAGAACCAGCGTGTGGGTTTATTTTACCTTCTGTTTGTGGGATCCACCATATTTAGCAATTTAAAATTTAGGAAAGGCAGTTTCCTTAGGCTCAAATGATAGGTAACGAACAGAGAGAGGCATCTACATGATATTCTAACACATATGTTGACATTGCCATCTAGAGATCTTTAGTATTATTAGGGGATTTCATGTAAATAAATACTGACAGTGCAGTGTTGTGGCTATTTTGTTTACATTAACTCTTCTCCAGATTTTCAGAAAATTATATTTTGTTTCTCTCTGTAAAACCAGTTATTTTTCTCTTACATAACTTTAGTCCAATTTTTTATGACTTGGTACTCGCAAGATCCATTTAATTTCATTTTATTTTTTGATAGATAAGATTTTCCATTTATCATTTCTGGGAAACAGGTACAGATTGTAGGGGAGAGAACAAGACATACAGATTGCCCAGTTTTGCAGTGTCTTATAATTTGTTATGCTGTGCCAGTATGTAAAGAAATGATCCGGCAAAATGCCAAGCACCTTCCTTATTTTTCATCTGTAATGACTTTTAGGAACCTGTCACGTTAACGTGTGAGCATATAACAACAGTTTAAACCAGCAGTTAAATTAAACTGGGAAATACAGACCTGGGCTTCTGTTCTGTGAAACATTTGAGATCCCAGTCCTGTTTCTCAAAACTCCAGCTCCAACCAGGGCAAGGTCAAATCACAGAATCACAGAATCACAGAATGTTAGGGATTGGAAGGGACCTCGAAAGATCATCTAGTCCAATCCCCCTGCCGGGGCAGGATTGCCTAGACCATATCACACAGGAACGCGTCCAGGCGGGTTTTGAATGTCTCCAGAGAAGGAGACTCCACAACCTCTCTGGGCAGCCTGTGCCAGTGTTCGGTCACCCTCACCATAAAGAAGTTTTTCCTCATATTTAAGTGGAATCTCCTGTGTTCCAGCTTGCACCCACTGCCCCTTGTCCTGTCAAGGGATGTCACTGAGAAGAGCCTGGCTAAATGCATGCAACTTTCAAAATGTGCAGACATGAGGTATTAACTAGTCCCCAGAACCATGATTATAAAGACAAGAAATATTAATTATTCCCCCAAACCATGATTATAAAGACAAGAAATACTAACTAGTCCACAGAAGCATGATTATGGATACCAGCTGCAGCTGTAGCCCAACTCCCTCTAGTCTGTAGGAGCACGAGAACCGAAGGAGGCAGGAAAATATTCGCCTTCAAAGTATGCTTCGGAGGATTTACTTTCAGACTTATTTCTTTACGTTCCTTTTTTAGCTTTCATGTTAGATCAGCTCAATGCAAGTTAGTACAGGAAGGAATGCTGCAACTGAATAAAATTTTAAGCACACCTCCCATCCCTTGCAGCAATCTTACCATAAAACCTGCAAAAGTTGAAACAAGGCCATGGCTCTTTACAGGCCAAATCTGTCCGAGATAAATCCCCAATACAAATAAAAGATATTTCCTAGTTTAAAAGATGTACAGCAATCAAACCCCTACCCTCCAAATTTGATTTGGTTTTGGTTTTGTTTTTTTCTTTCCTCTCAATTCCTGATCGATAAACACTTTATTCTTCTCCAAGCTTTAGCATCTTTTATTTTTTTCCTAGGCTGATGGAAGTTGTGTACAGTTTCATTGCCTCTAAATCTAGTTTTTGTAATCACAGCCAGCTCTGGGCAAAACCAGATTGCTCTGCTTTGCATCTGTAAAGCAGGTTTCCACCTTCTACAGTTCTGATGTGTAAGCCATGATAGGCATCATGCCTAACTGAAGGCTCAGCGACTTAATATTAGAGTTCCATCAAACTCTGGATTGAATGTCATCCAGTACTGGAGTTTAATTGCTGTCCGTTTCCTATTATTTAGTGAGACATATAAAACAGTTGCATTGACTCTTCAGTTCAGTGAGAGTTTTACAGAAGAGCAAAGTAGGTCTGGTAGGAACATCAGGATTTCATATTTGTATTCACTAGTAGTTTAGATTAGATGACCTTAGAGTAAGAAAGGCACACCGAGCAACACGGAAATGCTTTGATAAATATATGGTGCACGCAACTAAGACCCTGTACGGTTCTTATTACATTATCTAAGCACTTCATAACCTCTATGAGTATATCCTGCTCAGACCATAAACTCTTTAGCCTATGTTTCTGTTGGCTGTTTGAATAAGGTCTACAACTACCTGAAGGGAGGTTGTAGTGAAGTGGGAGTCGGCCTCTTCTCCCAGGCAACCAGCGATAGGACAAGAGGACACAGCCTCAAGCTTCGCCAGGGGAGGTTCAGGTTGGACATTAGGAAGAATTTCTTTTCAGCAAGGGTTATTAGCCATTGGAATGGGCTGCCCAGGGAGGTGGTGGAGTCACCATCTCTGGATATGTTTAAGAAAAGCCTGGACATGGCACTTAGTGCCATGGTCTAGTTGCCATGGTGGTGTCAGGGCAACGGTTGAACTCGATGATCCCAGAGGGCTCTTCCAACCTGGTTGATTCTGTGATTCTGTGTGATTCTGTAATAACCCCCAGCACAGTGAGGCCCTTCTCCATGGATAAGATTGTGAAGGGGAAACTGTACTTCATAGAAAATAGTGTTGCAGTAACGCTCCCATTTCATAGAGAGGAACTAAGACACCAAAATCTACATGAGTGCTCAACCTTGCTTATATCCTTTTGAAAATAACAGCAGAAATGCCTAGCACAGAATCACACAAAATGTGTGTGATTGATAGACTGCATAAGAAGCCAAATGCCCCAAAACTTTTCTGTCCCTCTGGTTGCTCAGTACTTAGAATCATAGAATGGTTTGAGTTGGAAGGGACCTTAAAGACCATCTAGTTCCAACCCCCCTGCCACAGGCAGGGACACCTTTCCACTAGACCAGGTTGCTCAAAGCCTCGTCCAGTCTGGCCTTAAACATTGCCAGGGAGGGTTTTACTTCTGTTCACTTCTCTTGTCTCCTTCTGAGATTCCCAGATTGCAGTCAGTGGGCTACTTTGGATTATTCTCCTTGACTGTTGTTTATTTTAGAAGTTATTTTGAGGGTGTCTATATTTAATATTGTCAGGCACATATTTTCGATATGCATATGTATTTAAATTTATTCATAATCTCCCACCTTTCAGCATAGTGACTGTCAGCAGTATCTGCAAAACCTGCCAATTATTGTAACTTACAGAACAATAACAGCCTAATTGATAGGCTAAGTAAATGGAGGAGCAGTGAACAGATCATCAATGCTGGCAAGCTAGTCAACAACATGCAAAACGGTCATCAGGTATTCTGCTACATTAAGGAGTTCAAAGCAGCTAATAAAAATTAATATTAAATGCATAGAGAAGAATGTGTGTGATCCTGCCTGCTTCACTCAGGTTGCAGCAGAGTGGAGAACTTAAAATTATAGAGGATTTTAGAGCCTAATTCACTTATATTTGAACTGTTCTAAGTTTTATGAGGGAGGACCTTATAGAGAAGGATCTCTCACAAAAGTTTGCTTGCATTGTGTAGCTCTATTTTGCCTTCAAAGGCAAACAGTGTCCAAGCAAAGCAGCATAGTCCTTAGCCTTGGTATAAATCTGTATCTTTTCAATATTTTGAGTCTTTTTTCTGCATTTCTATGTAGTGGAACGTATATACCCAAATACTCCAAGTATGGAAATATTTATCTTACCCTTACAGAAGTAATGAGATAGATAAAAATGTAATTCCCAAAAGTGGACCTCAGATGGCAGATTGAATCTTTTCTTGTATTCTGGATGGTGGGCAGTTGATTTCTACTTTCAGTAGCATCTACCTCCTACATTCTTGCTGTGCTGATGGGTTGATTTCACAGGCTGCAGGAAGGACGTAAAGTCCTGGACAAAAGATTTATGGAACCTTTTTGTCACAAGTAATTTCTAAAATTTGGGACAAATAATATCCTCAAGATTTTTTTTTTTGAGTTGCTATAGCAGAGGTTTAGGTTGTAGATCTGTATCAGTTTGGGATATCCAGATAGCATTTCATGTTACCAAGTGATACTGTTATATACATGCTCTCATCTTGTTTTACTTCAATTACTGTTTGGGGTTCTTTTTGTGTTGTTTGTTTTTATTGAAAAAAGCCTATGAGGAAGATTTTGGAACAGTAAAAATTTGCTTTGCTGGGATATTTACACAAGATTCTGGGAGACAATATCTCTTATAGGAGGCTGTGCCTATTTTTTCCTGATGACAAGCTCTATTCCAGAATACATATCACTATATAAATAAAGGAAGTCACACTTGTAATATACCCAGACACTGCATCATTGATTTCAGGATGAGCTGTCCTGTCAATTCCCTGCTGTAAGGCAGTGCTAAGTGTCAGGAGAAGGTGATGATTTTAGCAATGGAACAGAGTTTTCTAGGAGAAAAAGAACATGAGTGCCTATTTTTTTTCGAGCCAAAAGGAAAAATAGTAAAAGAGAAGCAGGCAGAAATCAAAGTATCCTAGAAGGCCAGGGATACAAATCCTTACGGGTACTCAGATGCTTGTTTTTCTCTCTTAGTTACTGAAATCCATTACAGGGGAAGCATCACTTTAGTTGTATCTGCAATCTAATCTCGCGGACTCCTTTGTACTGGAAGGTGTTATGTGCCCAGCTGTGGTACGTGGAAATTCACCTAAGCACTGCTTAACATCTAATTTTTGTCCAAGAGTTTCACCCCAAACAACACCTAGATTGTTGAGCTGGGAAGACATCGTCATTGAAGGTAAACCCACAGGCAGCAACCTTGGCAGCAGACCCAAAGAACAGTGCTGGTGTGGGTAAGGCTACTCCAAACCTTGAGAAAAATAAATATACCCACATAGGAGCATGAAATACTGACAACAACAGGGAAGAGAGGGATGTTGTCACCTCCTAAGTGGCTGCAGTGAATTACATAAAAACAATATTACAGAAAACGCCTTGGAGACAGAGAATAAAAACACTATGGCTTTCAAAAGTTATTAGCAGTCTCCGAGAGGTTATGAACTTGATTGCTTTCTAATCATAGAATCACAGAATCATAGAATGGTTAGAGTTGGAAGGGACCTTAAGGATCATCTAGTTCCAACCCCCCTGCCATGTGCAGGGACACCTTCCACCAGACCAGGTTGCTCCAAGCCCCATCCAACCTGGCCTTGAACACTGACAGGGAGGGGGCAGCCACAGCTTCTCTGGGCAACAAGATATGCAAAAAAAAAGAACTTAAATAGTTTGCTTGATGAGTGGAGAAATCACTCTGGGTTTGTTCAATCAACACTGGGATGGAAAAAACACCAAACCCAAGCAATAAACAAAACAACAAAAAAAAACCCCAAAATAAAACCATCCTCTGGCTGATTTTTCTCATTTATTGGCTGAAACACGGTAAATGGTTGCTCTAAATATCTGATTGCTCAGAAGTTTGGAAGGCTGGAGGAGGAATTACTCTGTACATGCCCTATTTATCGTTTACCTCATGCACATCACTTTATGCACCACATTCAGAGGTGGGATGTCATACTGTGTGGTCCTGAGTTCTGTCCAGAGGCGGATCAGGAGCAAGTTGAGAGTTTGTGGTTGCGAATTAAGGGGCAGGCTGGCAGGGGTGATACTGTTGTGGGTGTCTATTACAGGCCACCGGATCAGGATGAGGAGGGTAATGAGGCCTTCTACAGGCAGCTGAGAGCAGTCTCGCAATTACAGGGCCAGGTTGTTGTGGGGGATTTCAACTACCCTGATATTTGCTGGGAGGCCTACTCAGCCAGCCATCCCCAGTCCAGGAGGTTCCTCCAGTGCGTTGATGATAACTTTCTGATGCAAATGGTGGATGAGCCAACTAGGAGAGGAGCGCTGCTGGATCTTATCCTCACTAACAAGGAGGGTCTGGTTGAAGAGGTGAAGGTTGAGGGCAGCCTTGGTTGTAGCGACCATGAGATGGTAGAGTTCAGGATCTCATGTGGCAGGAACAGAATAGCTAGCAGAATCACAACCCTGGACTTCAGGAGGGCCAACTTTGGCCTTTTCAAGCAATTGCTAGGGGAAATCCCATGGGACAGGCTACTAGAAGGTAAGGGGGCCCAAGATAGTTGGTTAGCATTCAAGGACTGCTTCTTCCGAGCTCAAGATCAGAGCATCCCAGCAGATAGGAAGTCAAGGAAGGGTACCAGGAGACCTGCATGGTTAAACAGGGAACTGCTGGGCAAACTCAAGTGGAAGAAGAGGGTGTACAGATCATGGAAGGAGGGGCTGCCCACTTGGGAGGAATAGAAGTCTGTTGTCAGAGGATGTAGGGAGGCAACTAGGAAAGCTAAGGCCTCCTTGGCATTAAACCTTGCAAGAGAGGTCAAGGACAACAGAAAGGGCTTCTTCAAAAACATTGCAGGTAAAGCCAACACTAGAGGCAATGTAGGCCCACTGATGAATGAGGTGGGGGCCCTGGAGACAGAGGATAAAAAGAAGGCAGAGTTACTGAATGCCTTCTTTGCCTCTGTCTATAGTGCTGGAGGCTGTCCTGAGGAGCCCCGGACCCCTGCGGCCTCAGAAGAAGACAAGATAGAGGAGGAATCTGTCTTGGTAGATGAGGGCTGGGTCAGGGACCAATTAAGCAACCTTGGACGTCCATAAATCCATGGGCCCTGATGGGATGCACCCGCGGGTGCTGAGGGAGCTGGCGGAAGTCATTGCTAGGCCACTCTCCATCATCTTTGCTAAGTCGTGGGCAACGGGAGAGGTGCCTGAGGACTGGAGGAAAGTGAATGTCACTCCAGTCTTCAAAAAGGGCAAGAAGGAGAACCCGGGTAACTATAGACCGGTCAGCCTCACCTCCATCCCCGGAAAGGTGATGGAGCAACTTGTTCTTGGTGCTGTCTCTAGGCACATCAAGGATAGGGGGATCATTAGGGGCACTCAGCATGGCTTCACCAAGGGGAAGTCATGCTCAACCAACTTGATAGCCTTTTATGAGGACGTAACCCGGTGGATAGATGATGGTAAAGCTGTGGATGTGGTCTATCTCGATTTCAGTAAAGCGTTTGACACGGTCTCCCACAGCATCCTCGCAGCTAAACTGAGGAAGTGTGGTCTGGATGATCGGGTAGTGAGGTGGATTGTGAACTGGCTGAAGGAAAGAAGCCAGAGAGTGGTGGTCAATGGGACAGAGTCCAGTTGGAGGCCTGTGTCTAGCGGAGTCCCTCAAGGGTCGGAGACAGAGACCTGGACAGGCTGGAGAGTTGGGCGGGGAGAAATTTAATGAAATATAACAAGGGCAAGTGTAGAGTCCTGCATCTGGGCAAGAACAACCCCATGTACCAGTACAAGTTGGGGACAGACCTGTTGGAGAGCAGCGTAGGGGAAAGGGACCTGAGGGTCCTAGTGGACAGCAGGATGACCATGAGCCAGCAGTGTGCCCTTGTGGCCAAGAAGGCCAATGGCATCCTGGGGTGTATTAGAAGGGGTGTGGTTAGCAGGTCAAGAGAGGTTCTCCTCCCCCTCTACTCTGCCCTGGTGAGGCTACATCTGGAGTATTGTGTCCAGTTCTGGGCCCCTCAGTTCAAGAAGGACAGGGAACTGCTAGAGAGAGTCCAGCGCAGAGCCACGAAGATGATTAAGGGAGTGGAACATCTCCCTTATGAGGAGAGGCTGAGGGAGCTGCGTCTCTTTAGCTTGGAGAAGAGGAGACTGAGGGGTGACCTCATTAATGTTTATAAATATGTAAAGGGCAAGTGTCATGAGGACGGAGCCAGGCTCTTCTCAGTGACATCCCTTGACAGGACAAGGGGCAATGGGTGCAAGCTGGAACACAGGAGGTTCCACATAAATATGAGGAAAAACTTCTTTACAGTGAGGGTGACCGAACACTGGAACAGGCTGCCCAGAGAGGTTGTGGAGTCTCCTTCTCTGGAGACATTCAAAACACGCCTGGACGCGTTCCTGTGTGATATGGTCTAGGCAATCCTGCTCCTGCAGGGGGATTGGACTAGGTGATCTTTCGAGGTCCCTTCCAATCCCTAACATTCTGTGATTCTGTGATTCTTTGGTCTGATCTAGGATGGAGGTTCCTATATACTTTTGGGTAGAGTGATGAAAAACACTAGGAGTGAAGAATTCCTTTTATTTTCTGTGTCAGATAACAATTTCAGTCAAAGCCACTACACCGTGATTTTTGTACATGACTACATAAAGAGAGGGACATTATGCCACATTTAGTTCAATTTCCTACTGTTCAACCAAACTTCAGATCAAAGAATAACCCATGTTTCCAACATGCTTTAAATTATGAGGAAGCACTAGCATTCCACAATTAAAAATCCACCAGACTAAACCATTATTAATCTAATTTTGACCATGAATGCTTTAGCCTCAATGAAATTAGACCTCTCTATGACTTTGAAAACAGAATATTTTAGAAAGCCTTGAAAAAAATAAGGAAAAGATTTAGGAGCCAAAACATTTTTCAGAGACCAGAAAATAGCATTTATTGTATATTTTCCAAATTTTCTTCACATGTTATCACAAAGTTATGATTTGAAATTTGATACTAAATTTTCATCTCATGGGCATAATAAAACTTACTGGGTCTCTATGCCCAGTTTTCTGTACGCACAAGTGTATGTGTATGTGAACACACACGCACAAGGTTGCTTTTAACCAAATCTGAAACCCTGAGAGTACTTGAAATTTGAAACTTAATTTAGCAGTTTACAAACATCACTGTTATTTTTTAAAACTTTTCCAACTTCTGAGTGCATCTCTATCTTTCCAAAAGAATTTGGAAAAAGCCGATAGAAACGATATCATCACATTATTGCCACTCTGCCCCAGCAGAAAGAGGGTTTGTGAACCTCAAGAGTTTGCTCTCATACAAGAGAGCATTCCCAGAAGGATACAATAGTCCCAAGAGCAGGATGAACCCTTAGTGGCAGCTCAAAGAAAGTACACAGAGATTAAGAGAAGTATCCACTTACATGGATAACTTGTCTGTGTCTCCATCATGCAAAAGGCTGCAGATCACTGAATAATCCAAGCTACCTTTGGATTTGTTTATTCAGAGGGAATCCAAAGCACAGCAACACAGACCAAGACATGGGTAAACCTACCCCACAAGGCCCACACCATAAATGTGAGCTGCTGCCCACCAGATCGCACTTGTGTGCAAGCTTCATGTTTACATATTCAGGAATCTGCTGACTCTGAAGTGACTTGAGACACTATCAGTTAGTCCCCATAATACCTGAAATTACCACTTTTGTTTTCATCAGATAACTGTATTTTCTTAAACTGGTCAAATTTTGGAGGTCTATACCTGCTTCCAACCTGTTTTAATTAGGAGCTGGTGTGGAGGAAGGCTGCATGTTTGGGAGCTGACCAGGGTTCCTTGGAAGGCAGCTGAGAATCCTCTAAGAAAACAAGGACTGGAAGATGGTATTAAACTTCTGGTCCAGATAAAAAGCTATTTCCCTTGTGAGAAAGGTCACTTTAAGATGATCGCTTTAACGTGGAGGAAGATGGGGCTATTGCTATCACTCTTACTAGGAGAAAATCGTCTTGCAGTTTTGTAGTTTGGTTAAAACTACTCTGAACCCAAGGGTTTTGTATCAGTATGTCTGCAGCACTTGTTGCTCTTGTTAGTAGGAAATATGGCTAAACCACAGGGGTGACCACAGCTGGGGCAACACAGATCTGCCTGGAGTCTGGATCAGATTCCCATTCTGCAAATGAGAGATGTGTCCTTTGACTGTCGTTCCTCTAACACATTGCATGTAAAAGAACTGCAACTTAGGAAAAAATCTTCTTAAATCTCTCACTTCCCCATCGTTCACTGCAGAGGGTGCTGTCTGCCCACGTTCCTGTTACTCAGGAAAGAGGTGGGAAAAAAGGGGTTATGAACTATTAAAAGCTGAAAAGGCAAGTCACAGGATATTATCAAACTGCACTAAACATTTACACAATTAAAGACGTAAACTTAAATTTCAGAGTCATGACAAAGTAAGCCACAGTGGAGCAAAGCCGTTGTCATAGCCTGATTGGTAATCTAAACAGCCCAAGGTACAGTCAGACCTGATTTTTAAAGCAAACAAATGAGGCTTTCCTCCTTACCTTTAATGAAGTTTAAGTCTTTCTGAAGTCATCCATATAGGCAGTGGTGCTATGGTAAAAACAACAATTCCTTCCTGGAAAAATTACAAGGTTTTGGAAATCTGTTTTAATATTGAGTTTTCACTCTAACTCTGGAAACCAGCTGAAACATCAGAATTTTGTTATGAAACAAGAAAACTTGAAAAGATTTATTCTCCATGTAGCTGCAGGGCTTAGTTTTGGTAAGAGTGGATTTCATTCAGAAAGTAACACCCAGTACTCAAAGCAAGCCAGTCAGTCATGTCCTTTGCATGCTTGTGGGGATGTCAGGGGAGATCTTGCTTTTAGCTTAAGTCACTCATCTGATAGCATCAAAACTCAAGATTTTGGTCCCTGCAGCCAGAAGTGTTTATGTGTCGTTTTGTTTGTTCTATAACAGTGTTATTTAAAATACAAAATGAGCGTCTTTGGTGTTCATGGAAGATGTCAGATTTTCTCTTTACCAATTCCTCCAGGTCTCATACTTTTCAAATTCCCAACTGTGAAACAGGCTGCTGTGACAGAAGGGGTGAACAGTGACCACCCTTCCCAAAATCCACCATCTGGTGGGAGATGAATGCTCTTGGGTTAGAGGAAAAGACCAAGAGGACAGTTGTCCCATGCCCTAGGTATGTCCATGGACCACTGTGCAATTATGCATAAAAGTGACATCATCATTAGGATACAAAAAGGAACTGGCTCTGTTCCTTAAGGCGGTATCTCAGAAGTCTGTGTGGGCTGGATGTGGGCTGGAGGGAAGTGTCTAGCATTTTCTAATGGTTGTCCCTACAGTCACGGAAGAGATAGGATAGATCTCCCTTCACAGATTATCTATGGTGCCACATCCTTCTTTGACTTGTTAGGAAAAACATGAGGAACTTCTCGAGAGAGGAGGGTGGAATGTAGTTCATATCTAGTCATGGACTTCCACACAAAGTCATCATGGGCTTTTGTGATCTTACAGTCTCAAATACCCACATCAGGTTTGGAAATAAGAGTCTCTTGTGGAAACTGAATCTTAGAAAATGTGATGAGGTGGACATTACTCCTTCCCAGAGAAAACTCTCTTGAGAAGAAACTTCACTGGGTTTTTTTTTCCTTTTGAATTAGTTTTACTACTTTTATTTTTCAAGTTGCAGGTAGGCATCTTCTTAAAATCTTTGGCCATTCCACTGTACATCTATTGCTATGCATGTCACTTAAGTACCTTTACATATCAGGTCGTTTGTGAACTGTGTCCTTCATTCAGTGTAGACAGCAGATCCTTACACTGACTTTGAGTCTGACTATTGCCTGTCCAGGAGCAGAGAGGATAAACAAATCTGAGCTCCAAGAAATACAAAATATCATCAAGAACATCTGACCCACATCGTCAGTGGACACTTTTGGCTAGCAATTGTTAGAAAAATGTAACACAAGAGTAAAGTAGCTGCACATAACACAACAGCAGGGAATTTGCTGCTCATGTACTCATGGCTCTAAAAGAGAATGACCACACTACTGTTATGCGAACCATAGGGGAGACCAATGGTTATGAGAATCATTTTCAACTTGGTTATGAGAACCAAGTTAAAAATAACACTATATGTTGTCAAGTCAGAATAGGTGACTTTGAACTAGAAGCTGAAGTCTGGAGGTGCATAGGATGGAGTAATGTGAGAGTTTTTGGAGTCCTTTTGAGAAGCAAAGAAGAAAATTCTAAGTGGAACGCAGGAGACAGGAGCACACTGGAAAATACAACTCCATCTGGACCCTTCTCTTGATCAGAAATAGGCAGAAGGATCATGGAGACAACAGGAGGGATTTCAACACAGAGACAGGGTGCAGTTTATTCCTGGGAGGACGGGAGCTGCACGCTTCATAAATAGCCAATGAGCATGGCTACTATACGTGACATGGAAATTTTTGCACAATTTGTCATGCTGACCGTGTCTGAGTGAGCAGTGCTGAAATGGACTCTTTTTATCTGGCCAAACCAGTTACCAGGGTTCAGCAAACATTCCTGTGCTTTGCATAAGAGACGTCTATTCACTTTGCTTTTTCAGTATTCTTGTTGTTATAGGAAGATGTGTTACCATGAAATGTTGTGTCTTAATCTGGAAAATATGAGATTGGGGGAATTTTATGAATCAGATCCTTTCCTGCCACTTGATAACATTTATGCAGGTTGAGAAATGGTGTAATTCTTCTCTGTCACTGAGAAATGTATTCTTTAATGAAAATTCAGATTCTTTGTTCCCAAGTGTGCAGCATTTCAAAGCTCCATCCTGTTGCCAAGGCTAAGTGCTGTTGAAGTAGTGATTTCCCTGTGTGAGACAAGAGCAGTGAACACAGTGAAGGGAGGGTGAGGTTTAAAACTGGGAATAGCCTTAACAATCATGACAGCTAAAATAAGGAGAGGAGGGAAAAAATGAGTAATTCTGACTGTTGTTATCACTGCACTTTGAGTCTTTTCTTAAGAACTCCTTGGATTCTGCCTGAATGAACCTAAGGACAGAAAAGATCAAGGCTTGACTGAGAAAAAAATTCACTCAATGAGTATAGTATTAAAGTCAGTTATTTACACACCTTCCATATAAAAAATTTGCCTTGACCGCTTGAGCAAAGCCCATGAATCTTGAGTTAAATCAAGTGAAGAATCTCTCGCCTCTATACCAATTAATTTTTCATTGCATTAGGCTAGTAAAAGTAAAATCACAAAGATTTGGAACCTTCACCAGTTTTAATGAATATAAATTATATATTCAATGATCAGTACCAGTTCACTGAATTGTTTAATAGCCTTCCCTCAACTGAACATAGGTATAAATCAAATTAAATTAATTAATCTTTAAAAAATGTAAATGAAAAACCTCACAAAAGTTTGATTCATTACATATGATAAGTATTCCTCATGGAAAGACAACAATTGATATCTCCTTGGGGATTTGCCTTTCCAAATCCTTGTTAGCAAGAAGTTATTGAGTTCAATGGGAATTTTGCTTGAGCAAAATTTCAAGATTTGAGTCAGGATCAGTCCCAGAAAACCAGTCAAGCAAAATGATGGTAAACAAGTCATCATCAAGACACTCTGAATGCAGTGTTGTTAGATCTTCTTAACAGTACATGTGCGGATATTGTGTCTCCTGAAGAGGACATCATTGCACTCTAGTTAATCTTTTGCATACAATTCATTATTTGGACTATCCATAAGCATTATTTCTGGAAATTTATTTTATTTTTCTTTTTGCAAAGGCCACCCTCTTCTCTTTCCTTGTGTATATATGATCTGTGTATGACTGAATCATCATTATAGCCAAAAATATTACGAATGAAGACACTGTGCAGTGGAATCATTTGGATGCAGTGTCCATGAACAGGGTGTGTTCAAACTGGTCATAGAAAAACACTAAAACCTTCACTGACTGCAGGAGAACAGGACTGCTAATTAATGGCTGCAAGAAGAAAGCAGGATGCCCCACACTGTTAGGCAGAGCCCTGTTCTCCAGCAGCACACCTGTGATTTATAAAAATCCTTTGCCTAAGGAAACATCCACATTCTCTCAGTATCACACTGTTCCTTACCAGCTTGCCATGATAAGAAAACAGACTGAACCTGCACCGAATACATTTACATCTTTGAAACATCAGGGGTTTTACGCATCTGGGGATACCTCTCATAAGCCAAGGGCCAAAGGGAAATTTTCTGAATACAGAAAGCTGACACACACCAGACAAGTCGTAGATCTTCATCCCATTGACTGCTGAGCAGCATCTAAGCATGCCCTGAGATATACCCCAGCTCACCTAGAAAAGCCATCTAAGGAGCAGCCATGGTTGTGTAAACATAGACATGCAGAGCCCTTAGCGATGCACCAGGATACCTCAGACATCAACACAGGCAAGGAGATGACTCACACAGCCAGACAAGATTCTCCAGGGTGTCTATGATTTTAAATTAAGCATATAAAAATGAGATAGATTTCAGGTGATAAATTTTTTTGGTGTAAGTAGTTCCAAAGGTCAATTAACCTCAAATTTAATAGACATAGAATAGAACATTTAGTCAGCTAAACTCTTAGCAAGCGATAACTCCAAGGAAATTTTGAGAAAGTACAGTAGAAAGTACAGTGGTATTCTCAACTTCAGAGATTCATGAAATTCATGAAATAACTGGTATTTTAGTGACACTGCTTTTCACAAAATAACTTTTTCTAGACAATATGCACCCTACAACAGACATACAGTAACTTGTCTTCTGTATCACAAAATTCTACTATCTTTAACTTTGGCCTAACTAATTCATTAATATTCAGTATTTATTGATATACCAGTAATAGCAACTCGAGTACCCTATTGTTTCTTTTTCCCTTTTTCAGTTTCTGTGGAGGACAGATATATTCTCCATTGAACCAGGAGCAAAAGCCCTCTCTTTGCGTTTCGTACCAACAAGACTCATCAATCTTAGCTTATCAACAAGGACTTATTCATAGCAGTACTAAACTCATCAAACATCTGTGAGAATAGTTCACATTAAGAACACACTGAGTGTGGCAGAGTGTTATAATTTTGAAGCCATGTTTCCTATAAAGGAATTCCATGCAAATAGGCAATACAATGAAATGTTCCCTTTCCAGCATTATATTTGTACAATTAATTATAGAATTCAAGTCTGACAAGATCCTGGAAGATTTTTGTGGTAACTGGCTCACACATCAAGATTCAATCACATCGAACTTGGATGGTCTTTAGCAAATGTAAATACAGTCAGTGAAATATCTGTTGTGACTCTCAGACATGCAATAGATATTGGAGATATTAAACTACATTTGATAGTAATTTTGAAACATGCTAACAACTGGGAAAATGAAAAACGCATATTTAGCACTTTAGTATTTGCGCAAAGATTAATGAATCATAGAGCAGAGATACAGGATGAAATGGAAACAACAAAGTTTGTTGACCTTTGACCTCTTCACTCACTGCACTAACAATTAGTTTACTTACGAAACTAAGGGGACAACAGCATTTATAGATGTTATTAACTGAGTGACACCCCATCATCACTGTATACCATGAGAAATTTCTTTATAGTATTATGAAATGTATTTACACATTATAGCATTATCAGTTGCTGTTACCTTCACTTACCACTTTGAGCTGAGGTTCATAAAGATAGCAAATATCACTGTAGACCCAAGGGTGAAAATTTTGGAGCTACACACCTGGGGAACACGGCTGACCTTCAGGGTAGATCATAATTTTTTTCTAGATAATAAAGGCAAATATAATCCAAAAGCGTATTGGGTAAATTTTTTAATATGTGATATTGCTGGAAACAGATACTCACTACGAGGATAGAAGCTAGTGAATCCTCATAGCTTCCTTGTCATCCAACCCTGTGGCTTGTGATTCAATATTAATTAGTTCAGTGCAGATATTTGGTTATTCCTCTAAGCTTCAGACCTGCTTTTGCACAGAACTGACCATAATCACATTCATTACTTGGTTTTCATGGCATTTCTGAAAAAACATAATAAGGCAGAAGATGAGTTTCTGAACAGCTACACTGTCTGATACAAATTCTTCTGGAATAAATGGAAAACATCCCTTAGGTCTTTTCCTTGTTCTGGAGAATTGCATTAAGTTTCTCTCCCACCTTACAGACCTTTTTCTCATTTACTGCATCACTTCTCAACTTCTCACAACACCTGACTCTGCTCATTTAAACATCTCCTTGTTAATGGTGTATAAATAGCTTTTAGTTTTACTTCCTGTCAAATTTAATTACAAGCTTCATGTTTCCTTCGCTACACATGCCTCTGCTGATGTTTAACCAATCTTTTTTTCAGGGAAGACTAGGGTTTGCACAAAAGCTCTGATTATGTTAGAGATAATTGCAACTCAGTTTTTGGAAGATTATGCAGCTTAAGCATGTATGCCTACGTGCTTAGAGTCACTGCCACAATCTCCACAAATCGACAGCCAAAACAATATGAATGGGTAAATAATAATAAGTCACCAATAATCTGATCTTCTAAGATGGAAAATGACCTTTTGTGGAGGGTCCAAAGCCACTCTATCACTCCCCCTCCTCAACTGGACAGATATAACAAAAGGCTCGTGGGTTGCGATACAAACAGGGAGAGATCACTCACCAACTACCATCACAGGCAGAACAGATTGGGCAAAATTAATTTAATTTGTTACCAACCAAAGTCACAGTAGGATAATGAGAAATAAAAACTAAGTCTTAAAACACCTTCCCCCACCCCTCCCTTCTTCCCGGGCTCAACTTCACTCCCAATTTTCTCTGCCTGCTCCTCACTAGTGACACAGAGGGATGGGGAATGTGGGTTGTGGTCAGTTCATCACACATTATCTCTGCTGCTTCTTCCTCCTCAGGGGGAGAACTCCTCACACTCTTCCGCTGCTCCAATGTGGGGTCCCTCCCACAGGAGACAGTCCAACGTGAGTCTTCCCACGGGCTTCAGTTCTTCATGAACTGCTCCGGTGTGGGTCCCTTCCACAGGCTGCAGTCCTTCAGGAACAGACTGCTCCAGAGTGGGTCCCTGGTGGGGTCACCAGTCCTGCCAGCAAACCTGCTCCAGTGTGGGCTCCTCTCTCCATGGGTCCACAGGTCCTGCCAGGAGCCTGCTCCTGTGTGGTCTTCCCACAAGACCACAGCCTCCTTCAGGCACATACACCTGCTCCAGTGTGGGGTCCTCCATGGGCTGCAGGTGGATATCTGCTCCACCACTAACCTCCATGGGCTGCAGAGAGACAGCCCGCCTCACCATGGTCTTTTCACTATGGGCTGCAGGGGAATCTGCTCCGGTACCTAGAGCACCTCCTCCCCCTCCTGCTTCACTGTCTGCGGAGTTGTTTCTCTCACATACTCTCACTCCTCTCTTTGGCTGCAGTTGTGCAGGTTTTTTCCCCCTTCTTAAATATGTTATCCCAGAGTCTCCACCACCATTGCTGATAGACTCAGCCTTGGCCAGCAGTGGGTCCATCTTGGAGACGGCTGGCATTGGCTTTATTGGACGTGGGGGAAGCTTCTAGCAGCTTCTCACAGACCCCCCCCCTAAAACCCCCCGCTACTAAGACCCTGCCATGCAAACCCAATACACCTTTTAATCCCTCCTCTTAACTTGGTGAACATGTGGTCTAACATATGGTCTAGTCAGTAGTTCTGAGCAACTTGTCAGTGATTTGTGGGGTTTTGTTTATAGAGGTATTCAGGAAGCAAATATCCTTTTTAAGCTAATTTCTTTCATTCTTGACCTGAATTCTGTTTTCTATTTCCTTTTAAAGAACCACAGTGGCATTTCCAAGATCTTTGTCACCTTTTTCATTTATTTATTTTACCTGTTTTTTCCTATGTTGCTACCTAACATTTTTTGGTTTATGTGTGCTTGTTGTGAGTTCCTTCACCTGCTACTTCATGACAGACAACACCCAGTTCTTCCATCATCTTATTGATGCAGTCAAAGTGATGAGTTATTTCATGTGGAAGCATAGTAAACACAGAAAAAAAAATGCTTCACTTATTTTTTTCCCATCTTGTGAAGAAATTATTTGCATGCTTGGACAGTAGTGAAAGGATCAGTGACCTGTAGTCAACTGCAAACCTGGTTTGGGTTTTATTTTCTACTTTCTGTATGTCCTCTTTGTCTTCTGACTTTCAATCTGGAATATGCCTGTCAGTATGCTTGGATTTGCTTTTTCCTTTTTCAATCTTCCATATCATTTTTCTCTGTGTTGATGTCTTCCAGCACATTGTCACTGAGGATCCTACTGTGTCCCAAGTAATGAGCTGAGAAAGAAGTAATTAAACAGTGCTGCAGTGTTTTGATGCTGCAGACTTCAACTAGGCTTCAGTGGTTAAAACTGACTTGCAGGCAAAGACGGAAGGAGAAGTATGATCTGGTGACTATTTATTTTGAAAAATTAGCACATTCCAGAATAGTCTGGTGTGGAGTAGAGTTTCTGCCAAAAAGAGAGTTATTGTCAGGGAATGATAAGGTGTATTTGAAGCACATGAATTTAGCTCATTGCTTGAAGAAATTTAGGAGAAATATGATAGAATATATGTAATATTTACATGTCTGGGTGGTTTTTTTTTCCTTCTGAAGTGAGTTCAGTACTTTGTTGTCTCTACCTGCACCAGTATATTTTGAGAAATATTCCAGTTCCAGAGCTGCTTTATATGATTCTTGTCTTATTCCAGAGGGACAATAAAGTGTCTGGGGTTTTTTTTTCTAATTTTTCTTGCAGAATGTAGACATTTTACTTTACTGTATAAAATGAAAAAGAAGAGCAAGGCAGTTAAAAAAAAAAAACCTCTGTGGTTTCAGATTTTGAGATTTCATCTTCAGGCATATTGATCACATTTGTGTTTAACATATTTTAGTCTTTTATTTTTTATCTTTTATAATTTGTTGTAACTGAGAGTTTAAAATTATCTGAATATAATTAAATACTAATTTAAATTAAGAAATTAAAGGAATTAAATACTACCATCCTCCCCCAAGAATGAAAGAACAGTATTTGTCACACTACTTTAAAGAGTGGTCAGGACAAAATTTTCATTCAAACAGATTCAATGCTACAATGCTATAATATTCTGTGTTCTCTCCTTTCAACCTCATTTCTATATATTGAAGGGAACTGAAGTCAGCCTGATAAGAGAATACTCACTAGGACAAAATTTTATAGTAAAAAATGAAGGCTTTGAACTTACAGGGTCAATAGTGGTGAGTTTTGTCACAATGAAGGAACTTTTTGGTGGGAAGCAACTGAGGAGAAAGACCTGTGTACACTGACCGATCATGCAACAGCTGTGACACTAACTTTTTCAGGACTGTGCTCGTAGTCTTCTTCATGTCTTTGGGATTTTCATACACTCTTGAACCAGGGAAAGGCATAGATGTCGGTTAGTCATGTTCAGCGTTGCACAGAACTGAACAAGTTCTCACAATAGACAGGAAATTCAAGTATTTCAAAATTTGATGAAACAAAAAGTTTAAATAGTTTTTAAAATTAGTAGGATAAAATGTTCTCAGAAAACTTTCAGAAACATCTTGCCATTAAATAGTATTTTCCTGTACTGGAAGATTGTAACATACAGGAAAGATTCAGTCTCCGGTAAGGACGGAAGAGACTCAGCTGTTCTTTTGTACATTAAATACCTTCAAATGGCCTGGGCTAAATTAACTTCACTCTAGGACACCTACAGAACTAAGAGACTTTAGAATAATTTCTGACTGCTCATGGGTGATGATTGAGCTTTCAAAGATGGTAAAAGCTGTCATAAAATTGGAGAGAACCATCAATGCATGTAGAATAATATCTGTTTCTCCAGGCAGCCCTCCTGTAGAAACACCGCACACCCCCCAAAAAAAGGTTTTGTACTAGAAAACAATTTTGGCAGAAAGCTATTTTCATATTTGAGTAAACTAACATCCATAGTTCTTGTTGTTGTTGTTGTTGTTGTTGTTGTTGTGTCACTTGCTGCAGCTCAGATGCAGTAGTAAACGGGTAGTAAATAAAGTATTTGATCTTTAGTCTTTGCAGTACCTAATGAAGGTGACTGCCATCTATGCTGCCTCAGTGTATCTGGTCCTCAGGGTCTCCCAAAGTGAACCGGGGCCTCTCAGAATGAAAAAAAAAGAAAAAAAAAATCACTGAAAGCTATAATGCCAAGTTTCACTTATGCAGATGCTACAGCAGCAGATACATACCCTGAATGGCTTGGAATCTTTGCATGTACTGGGCTATGCAATTGTTATATGGTATTTCCCGCTAGAAGTATACTCTGTTGTTGCTGAGTCCCCTTATGAAAAGTAGGGATCTGTTCATAATCTTATAAAAGAGTTGGTGCTGTCTTGTTGTGGGAATGATGCAGATACACAGAAAAAAAATACCGTTTCTTTTACTTTCTTGGGTATGTACTTGTTATTTTCACTTAGAAACTCAATTTGGACATCCATATACAGGCTTTTAAAAAACTATTATTAAATCCTTTGCTGTATGGACCAAAATAATATGAAGTTATTTCACAAAATATTTGCTTGCCCATATCATAAAGATGGAGTACAGCGCCAATTTAAAAGCAGATATGCTGCTGATCCATCTAATACTCACTTCAGCCAGAGCTCTTTCAAAGGACTATGACTCATCAATGAAGAGAACAATTTCCATGTCTAAAGCTCGTTTTTATTGTATCTCTAAGTACCTTACAATCAGTGGAGAACTGTCATTTTCCAACCCACTTTATGTCATGAGCTAAGTGACTAACCTTTTCTAAGTGTTTAGTGTACAGCTTGGAAAACACAGACAGATCCAGACAAAGGGAGAAAATTAGCATCTCGAGGATTACAAAAAGCTAATGTAAAGCTGAAGATTCAAATAATCTCCATTCTAGCCTTCTAAAAAACACCCAAACGCCCATGAGCAAGGATTTTCACTAAATTTCTGGTTGATAATATATCTGATACTGCATTTTCCCTAAATAGAAGTTTTATCATGCTAGAAAAGTTGGCTTTTAGATTGTGTGAAACTTTGGAGGAGTCTTTGGAGCATTGTATGTGAAGAGAGAGAAACAAATGAAAAACAAGATAAAATATACAAGCTGAGTTTACTGTGGGTAGATAATGCCAGAACAACTTGATACTTTTCTCTGGAAATAGAATAGATTTTCCAGGAAAAGTGTTACACATTTAATCTAGTTGAGTGTGGGTATAGCATCCTATGCAATGCCATGGAGACACTACCAGAACTCTGTGGTGATAAGACACCAGGTAAAGGGGAGATGACAGCAGGTAAAGAAGTCATTGGCAAAGTTCCCCAAGAAATAAGACTCAGGCCTCATCTCATTTCACGGTTTCTTTTATGAGTTGGCACAAAATGAGACTATGTTAATTCAATTTCCCATTGAATTGAATTGAGGGCATCTTCTATTAACAGAAAAATCAGGACTTTATATCCTAAAAGTTGGGTGACCTTGAAGACTGGAAATAAAAGAAAGCTCAGAGGAATTTAATGGAAGAAAATGTAAGATTGCATACTTGGAGACTGACCATAGGCATTTCTGTTGCAAGCTGTGAGTTTACCAATTGCAAATATGTGAGAAAGGAGAACAGTAGTGTAGGGCAGCTGACAGCAGGGTGACCATAAAATGCTGGTGTGACGCCAGCAACAAGGAAGCTGAATGCAATAGCCAAGAACTATTTCTGGTAGACTCTGGAAAAACTAATGCCCTGGTACAAGAAAAGGAAGAGATCTCATTTGAAATGTGGTGTTCAAATCTGACTGTTCATGGTCAAGACTATGAGTCTTGAAGAGGTGTAAGGAAAGACTGTCTTGATCAGGAGGACTGAGAACCCTCTTGTGGGGTGAAGAAATGAGGGAAAACCAGCCTTGGTATGTCAAGTACAAAGAAGGCCAAGAAGGGATGTGTTTGTCCTTTTTCAGTACCTCGGAAGAACAAATTCCAGGGAAAGAAAAGATCTTTTTAAGCTAGAGAACAATCTTGGAAAAACAACAACTGGATTTAACTGTCCACGAGTACCTTTGAACTGATTTCATCCTGTAAGACTGGTGAAGTTTTGGAACACTATTCTAATAGAAGAGGAAGAAAGAGGCTGGTTTTGTAACAACTGCTATGTGGGATTCAGCTGTAGTTTTCATCTTTTTCACAAGAACACAAGAGAGTCTTTCTGAGCAAAGTACTGTTACATATTTCTAGGAATTTTGTAAATGCTTCTCTGAACCTGCAGAGCAATTAAGCAATGATTTCTGTTTTGGCAGGTTATAGCGTGGAAAATAATGGCACCTCCAGAACCTTTCTTTTACCCTCTTATAGTAGGGCATGATGAGAAAAGCCTCCTCTAATGAGCCCAGGAGACGGGTGCACATTTCTTACTCATGCTGATGAGTTCCTATGTGGCTTACCCTGATGCTCGCTGATGAAGATCTCCTCTCTAAATTGCACAAGAAGTTCAAATGTTTATACCACTGACTAACACTAATAATTTAAGCGCTGCTCTACTGCTAGGGGCTTGGAATTTTAGATACATTTTCATTAAAAATAATATTGGCTACATATACCCTCTTAGCCACTTGAAAAAAACTATATTTTACTTCACTTATGCCCAGCTCCTAGTTGTTGCTGAATGGAGGCAGTGGGTGTGAGTGATTCCACAGCCTAAACCTGCAATTGGATTTTACCCCTAAAGAATTTTTTTTTCAATTCAGTTCATTGATTTCTCTTTAAGCTCATTATCTTAAATTCCTTTAGACACTGCTCATTGCCCCTTGCAATGCTGCTCCACCTAACTTTAACTCCTGCCTCTTCTTCTCTGTTTAAATGAAATGTGTCACTGTAGGCTTTTAATGTGTAGTACAGAAAGATGTTTTGTGATGTGACCTTGAAATTTAAATTACCACAAGGAACAAAACCTGGTGTTTTCCAGGGGATTGTTCATTTGGGACAAATATTGAGGATTCTTACGTGGACTATGTAGATGCCCTCTCATTACTACTTTTAAACATATCCAACATGTTACTAGAAAGAAACATGTAACTAATCTAGACTCTTTTTTCTTCTCAGTTAAAGAGAAGCTTGTAAATCTAATGCACTTTGACAGCTATTCACTCAAAAGTTACTTTGCATCCTTTGCACCTCCTCCATTTCCCTGGATCTACTCGTGTCTCTTATCTGTTTTTTAAGACGGCACTTAGTGTTGCAAGTACTTCTGAAAAGTGCAATGTGCCCTCACCAAAGGTTACCAGGCTGCTCGTCTTAAACTTCATCTCCTGTTTTTCCATCATTATTTCCTTATTTGACAAACTCAAAACCCTGCTTCTATGCCCATATCTCCTGATGATCAGCAATTGAAAAAATCAGAATCTTTAAAGGCAGGTTAAGAGAGTAAAAAACCCCACCAAAAGCTATCCTATTCCCATCTTTCTCTCCATCGTTGAAGGAGAGCCTTACATGATTGCTAACTGACTTTAACAAAGAAAAAGCCCTTTCTTGTCACTGTTACTCCAGGTGAGACTGACTTCCAGCTCACAGCCTTGTTTTAGCAGGATGACACTGAGAGGAATGTTGTTTATGGTGGGAATATGCAGGATCTGGTCCAGAGTAAAACCAGGAAGATGGGTCCTATTTCATTGTTTTGTTTTGAAGGATAACTCATTTGGACCTAGTTTCAAAGGCAAGTTTTAATTAAAAGCACATTGTGCAGATTTCTAAAGAAGTGGCTAACTGTTAGAAGGTCAGCTATCTTGTAAGCAGCAAATCATGGGAAAATTGTGCTATTATGGGTTACATAAGCATAACAGAGCTTTCATCTCGAATTACTATTTAATTTGTCCTCTTTGAATAGATTGTATAGCTCTGTTGGCCTTCAGGGCTTTAGTTAACATGGGTTTTGGCTTTTTGCTAGTGAAAGATAATTCCCAATCAAAAAAAGAATATAATAAGACCTGTTTCTTCACTTTCAGTGGGCAGAAGAGAGAATACAGTACAAAACCAAAAGAAAACAAAGATAGTGGAGCACAAACTACACGAGGTAAAGGTCAGCTGGGATTCCAGGACAGACCAAATCTAAGTCCAGAAATTCTTTGTTCAAGTATGAAATGTTGAAGAAGGGCATGTCCTGCAATGACTGCTAAAAAAATGGAGCATTTCTTGTCATCTGTGAAGAATAGACAGGTCTTGGGCAGTATGTACTCTTCAGAAGGAGGAATATGATCACTTATCACAGCTGTTCCAGAAACTGCACCAATCAATTGATCCATCCTCAGATTCAAAGCTTGGAAGCAAGATGAGCATGACAGAGACTGACCATCAGCTCTAGAGAGCAAGGTAACACAAGCAGATAGATAAAATCTGGAAGATTAAAATAGTATCACCATATATCAATATGTATATCTAGGCGTATACTACTGGACACACTACAAAATGGAAGAAAGGGTTAGATGGAGCTTTGACTACAGCTATTTTCATGATACATTGTTACAATCAAGCATGAGAGCTCCTATACGTGTATACATAGGACTATATCTTTGATGTCCATCACTGAGACACACTTGCTTAAGTTCTGCTCAAGTCATTCAGTTGCCTAAATGTCCACTGAATAACAACTAGTGTAATGCATGCTTGAAGCTGGACATTGACTTTGAAGCAATTCTTACACCCTTTTAGTTGCTTTTTCCTTTTAATCTCCTTTTTTTTTCCAAATTGACAAGTACACTAGTGGATCAAAGTCAAGTGGTTGAAACAAGTTAAACGTGAAAGACGTGACATGACCCCATCCAAAGCGAACCAGAATTACGGAAATTGCCCTGCTGACTGAACACGAGAAATGCAGTCTAAGGGTTATTTAAAAGAAGTTGCAGCCAATGAAAGCATCATTAGCTCAGGTGTAGCACTATGCAAAACAGCTTCACTGACAAAATAGTGACTTCTGGAGCAAAATTCTTTATTCATAGTTATTAGTATGTCCGAAGCTGATGCAGTAAACTTCTGGGTAATTGATTTTTTTTTATGGGTTGTAATAAAGCTACAGAGCAGGAGACTGAGACATTGCTTCTTGCAATTATTTTGTTCTAGGACTATGAATCTGTTAATTCTTCCTATTTTACCGGTTAGTATAGTGCAGATTGTATAGTAAGTTTTGAAGAAAAAGTCACCTGAAAACCAGAAAGTCCCCTAAGTGTTGCCACTGGTACATGACCAGGCAACTGTAATGATTGCTCTATTATGATGCTGCCTGGCCCATTCAAGTTCTCTAGAGAAGACCATAAACTTTTATCCTAAAGACATAATGTCCTGGTTTGGCCCAAACCAGGCCAATTAGTCTTAGAGAAACCAAGGTCACTGCTAAATTCCTCACTGCTTACGAGTGAAGAGCCGAAGGGGACTCACACCTGCAGGGAGGAGTAGACAGGGCAGGTGACCCAAGATTGACCAACGAGGTATTCCATCCCATACATGTCATTCTCACTTTCCTATTTATCACTAACCCACTGCCTCCTGGAGGTGGGGCCCAGGAGGGAGGGGCCCTCCTGCCTCCCACTGATTGGTACCAGCTTTGCCAGTTTCCAGTTAAAAGCCTGCAGGTGTGATGGCAGGGAGCTATTGCATTTTGCCCTCTGCCCGTGCTGGGTGGAGCTACTGCATTTTCCCTTCTGTCTATGCTGGGGGGAGGTACTGCCTTTTCCCCTCTGCCTGTACTGGGGGGAGCAACTCTGCCTGAGGAGGATTTCCAAGCTCTTGATCTTGGTTTTGTATATATTTGGTTATTTCTATTATTATTGTTATTATATTCTTTTTCATTATTATAGTTTATTAAAACTGTTTTAACTTTCCAACCCATAAGTCTCTCTCCCTTTTCCCTTTCCCTTTCCCTTGGCGGGGGGGAGAGGGTTAACAGAGAGCATCTGCCACCTGGTTAATAGCTGGCCCAGCTTTAAACTGTGACACATACTCAGGTTGTCCCTCCTGCATCTTTCAGACACTATTGCATTAATTGCTATAGATACTTATTTTTATTGTAAGCTGCTTTATTTCCCTGGATATTGTCCATCTCTTGTGATAAAGTACAGAAAAATGATTATGCCTTTTTCTTTATTAAATTACACAGAGCTAAAAATCCACTTATCATGTTTATTATATGAATTTTAAAATATTTAAAGATGCATTTTTTTCCCCCTAAATGTTTCAGTCGATACTTAGACTAAGACATATATAAGCTCTGGTTCTGGGGAGATAGACGCCCGCTTAACTTTACAGATAAATGCGAGGGGACCACCTGTGCATATGTTTTTGCAAGACTGGAAACTTAATGTGTCGTATAAAAATAGCTGAAATAACTACCTTTCAAGGAACAAAACACAGAAGTGTGTTTTCCCAACAGGTCTATTTTACTTAATGCTTACTGTCATTTGCTTTGAAGAATAAAAAATGGATCCTTGAAAATGCATTCTCAGGTTGGAAAATTAATGACTAGGACGTTGCATATGTTCTTTCATCATATGAAAACAGCATGAAAACACTATTTTGTGAGTAAATATCTAGGAAAACATCTGCTGTGTTTCATTAGAAATAACTCATGTACCAGCTCCCTCATCCTGAGTTTTTCTATCTCAGTTTCCACAACTTGAGCAAACAGATAATTTGTGGTTGTCTATCAAAGCATAACATTTCACCTGTCTTTACTAGGGGTATATTTTTCCCCAGTTACTCTTGGTCTTTTTGCATATTAAGATTGCAGTATTTATTTTTACCTACAACCCAAACAGTTAGTGCTGACTGTTAACCTGCATAGTCCATTTTTTCATATCTCTGTCCCTTCCAAATAATATTTAATTTCTCTTCACCTGTTTGGCTTTCAACTTTGGAAGTATTTCTCCAGTGATTCTTGGAAACTGATGGCATTGGAGTGAGATTCTATTTCTCTATCAAATAATCCAACAACAGGATTTCCAAGACATGCATTGCAACAAGCTGATATAGGAATTGGAAAAGAGAGATTATATGGATCTTCACTGCTTCTAATAATTGAGTGTATTTCTGCCTTTGCTTCTCACACTTACAATATATGGCTCAGGAAAAAAAATCCCAGATATTTGTTTGAAGAGTATATTTATAAAAAGAGTATATTTACAAAACAAGGCTTGATGATTCCTGTCTTTCAATAAGACCTATATGTACATAAACCATATTTCTTCTTTATTATGAACCTTAAAAATTCAGGCTAAACATGCAAATGAACACTGCTTATTTCACAAGAGTTAAAGGATATCTATATCAATAATACAAGATATGTTGTAAATCCAAACTAAAAATGCCTCTTTGACCAAGTTTTTTAGACCAATACTTAGAAGCAGAAAGTAACAGTTACAATATACCCTGGTTTTAGATCAGTTTCTGGATCACAGGTTACTTCGTTACTTATAATGCATTAAAAACAAGTGAAGTGACAGAATTGCCTACTCTCCAAATTTTATTAGAGATTTCTTAGTGTTATAAACCATGCCCCAGCTCTAAATATTCCTGATATCTTATAAGAAATATCAGTTTGCAACTGCAGAAGGTCTTGAAGTTGGAAAGAAAAGTTGAAGATATCATTCTGCAAAGGTTAAAACAGCTCAGAATGTTAATATTAATCCAATCCAGCTGGTCATGATTTCTAAAGATTTGAAGTTTACTGGACCAGAAAGATTAAATAAAATTGGAATAATGTTGCTGCTTTATATCTGCTTAAAATAATCCAGGATATAGGCTTAATCAAGGATAGGATTTAGGTGATGGGTTTGTGTGTATGTATGTATGAGGCAAAAGAAGATCCTGAAACAACAGTAGCAAAGCTGCTTTGAGGGTCCACTCCTGCTTTTCTACTATGCACGTCTGCATGCACTGTAAATACAAATGAAATTCCACCTCCATCTCCATTTTTTGAAGTTTTTTTTTTTCCCTCCTTCTTTTCAACTGGATAGCAGTCCTAACCTTGTCCCAGGGCCAATTTCCAACCCTAGAAGACAACTAACTACCACAAAACACAGATTTCACACTGGGAACCTGATTACAGCAGTAGTTAACTCATTCAGCTCAGGGGTTAGATACATACACTTTGCCTCATGTATCTGTTTAAGGTTAGCAAATACAGCTGTATTTTGGTCAAGAGAAGGGGAACTGGCATTGCTCCTCAGCCACATTTTCAGTAGGAACTCACTTAGGGCCAAACTGCAAACAGGATAAAGTAAGAATTGCAATGAACTTATTGGTTTAATACAACTAAGCCATTGTAAAATAACACTACCAGAGAGGTACTTCATCCAAACAAAATGTCTGTCTTCTTGGTGGCTCTGACTATGATCAGAATAGATAACCCGTATTTATGGGAATAACAAGTATTATTAATGAATGTCCTGAAGGTGGCCAAAACGTGATCTCAAGTGACATGTGAATTGTTGATTAACAAATTTTTACAGCAAGAGTTTCAAAAGGACCATTTGGTCATCTAGATCAGAGGTAGACCAACGTTTCAGTACTGAAATTTCTGCGTGACTACAAGACATATAGCATGTATTTCAGAGAGCTGAGGGGAAGGAGAGTGCCCATTAACCAGAGGGGCTGGATTTACATGGTCCTAGGAGCTCCTCCTGGATTTACTCCTTTTCTCTAGAAAATAATTAGCCAGAAGCCATTTGTCAGCATTGACCTACACAATCTTGGCATAGGGGAAGTGCTTCAAACTTCTTGAAAGCCTCATGAAACCATCATGAGATACCACTTGGACATATCTGCTAAAAAGACCTTACTATTTCCATCTTTTCTTCTGTGTTGCTCTTGATTAATATTTATTTTCCCAAAATACAGCCAGTCTTCAGTTGAAGCTGATATAGCTACTGTTTTCCTGGGTAGACAGTTCCAGTTGCTGTTACAATAGAAGCTGTAATTCTCTTTTGAATGTGTCTCTAGTTTACTCTGTTCAGATTTTCTCTAGTTAGTTGAAAAAGATTTTATTTCCTTGTGTTATATCTCTGTGTAAGTACTTACATACTTTAACCAAAGCAAGTCTCCATCTTCTCCTCCGATAAACTTAAAGGTCTGATCTTTTTCTCCCTCTCACTGGGAGACCTTTAAAATAATTTTTGTGTCTCTTTTCTGAATCATCTGCCACATTTTTTCCAAGACTTTCTGATTCAGAAAAGTCACATACCACAGAACTGTCAAAGCCAGTAGCAGTAAGAAAGTCAGTTCAGTGTTTACAGCCACATTAAGAAAGCTCTAAGTTGTTTTTAAGGGAGAATCTACAAGACAGGTTTCTGTAAATACAATACAAAAGTCCTCTTAATGAAAATAGATCTAGTGCTGGGAAAGTCTGTTAATTTTGCTGACAGCTATGAGATTCCAGATGAAGAAAGAAAATTAACAATAATTATAACAAATCTATCTTGCAGTGCCCCAAGCTGCAAAATAGGTTTATATATATTTTTTTTTTTGAAACAGCCAAATTAGACATGTGAAGAAATAAAAAACTACAGAAGATATGGTACCCAACAGCTAATGGAATCAAAATCCAAAGTGAAAAGATAAAGCAAAAATAAAGGACCTTAAGGTTGCAAGTTGGCTTCAAACTGAAGTTTGAACTGCAGTTCAAAGTGGAAAATGTGGATTTATCTCAAGAGGCCACAGATTAAGATCTGTCACCTTCCCTGAAGACTTTACACTCAAAATAAACAAAAATGAGAGTCTCTGGGGATTGCTTGGTGCCCCGAGAAGGAGCCTTATGATTAAAACAAAATGCCTTGGGGCATTTTGAGTGAAATCCCAGTTTAGAAATAAATGATCCAAACTCCGTTTTCTGTTATCCTGTGATAAATCCATCGTAAGTCTCCTGATAAAAACTTGACTCGTGTGTCTTCACCATATCTAAAATGTTAACAAACTATGATGTTGCCAGATCATAGCAAAAGTTGTAGAAAAATCCTTTTCTGGCACAGTAAATCAAGGAGGCTTAGCTAGAAACTCTTTATGTTTTTGGCCTGAAAATTTCAATTTTTGGACAAAAAAAATCCTACACAGAAATATAGAAACTAAGGCAAAATTTCGAGCTAAATGAGACTAATTTGTGAGCCCTCTTCTCACTCTACATGATGAAAAATAGAGACAATTTGCTGGCTTTTGAGAAATGCAGACTTATTTTTTTCTCCATTAATGGTTGTATAGCTGTCCTGAAAAATGTCAGTTTGACAGCCCTGAAGGCTATTTATTCCCAGAGCACTTTAATCATTCATACTCATTTGTTTTTCATGATTCAGTTCACAAGATACATGGAAATTTTGGGCTGCTGCTCTTGCAATACCGGTGGCAATGAGAAGAGAGGAGGGAGAATAAGAGTGTGTAGACAAAATTTACCACAAATCAATGATTTTTTTTTTTTGCCAAGAATTTTGTCCAATCCCAAAGTTTTGCTTAAAACAATCCCCAGATGTGGGATGGAATCCCAATAAGACTGAGGAGCAATGAGGAGGAAGGATGGATTTTGACTTAAAGACACAAATAGATGAGTACCATCCTCATAGCCAACTGACAAGCACTGGCTGAGTGTGGTACCTATATGGGAAGTCCTTCTTCCTGGTCAAGAACTGCAAAAGGATCAGAGTGTGATTTGGGATCTTGCAGTGCCCAGCGAGCCCTGAGCTCACGGGAGAAACCATCTCAAGACAAAAGGAAGGCTGTGCAGACAAGACAGCCCCACATCTTGTCTCACTATGCATAGGAAAACAATTTATAAAGTTATCTGATTCAAACAAATATCCATCCCTTTGTGTAATACTAGTGCTGGAGTTGCCCAAAGCTTCTCTCCACGTTGTAAAACTGTCTCCAAACTGTAAAGCCATGTCTGTATGTGGCCAGTTCCCATGGCTCAGCTGGCATGCAGTAACCTGGTCTTCACAAGGCAACACCCCAGGCCCCACAAGCACCAACTCGAGCTCCCAACCCTGCTGCAAGCTTCATTGAATGGTTCACTGGGCTTTCATTTGCTATTTGTAAAATAGGGTAATGATACTTCCTCTCTCCATCTCACTTCCTTTTAAAAAATTGATTTCAAATTTGTATAAAGACTGTCACCATAACACCAGTGCTATGGATCCCTTTCCCAGCTTTCCCAGGGTCCTACTGTGATGGCTAATAAGAGCAAGGAACAGATATCTAGCATCAAAACTATCTTTACACTAATGAAGCCTCACAGCAAAACACAACTGCTAAAAGGAAAAACAAGAAGGAACACAAAACCAGCATGAAAGCTGGGGGAAAAGCGGGAAAAAAACAGCAATAATTATCAGAAAAATCATCAGCAAAAATTAACTTATTACCATAAGCTACATTGTGGCACACAGACACCTGAGCTAGTGACTAAGTGAGTAAGTGGGCAGGCTGCAGGAGAAAAGTGTTACCCTTGAGATCATTCAAAAGGAAGCTTGTAATGATTTAATGATCCCAAGACCCCTCAGAGGGACAGGATTTCAGAGCATCTTTTGCAAAAAAATTACTTTCTTCCCATTCAAGAGGGCACGTATATGTGTTTTTCGGGGATGGGGAGTGATAATTGATAATGTGAGAAAGATACAGGTACCCAATGCCAACAGGCAGTTTAGTCACACACAATAATCTCTGAGGTATTAAGCCGGCAGGTTAGAAAACCCATTTTCTGGAGACTTACTTTGCACACAGGATTTTTTCCACTAGGGCACCGTTCATTTTTTGGCAGGCTGACATGAGAGGCACCAAATCAACTGGCAGAGGAGATGCTCAGGGACAACTGGCGCAGAGCCAGGAGATGCTGTCAGAGATGGTACTGCCTGTGTCACCATGTCCCCACTGGCTCTCCAGAGAGCAGGAGATTATTAGCAGGGGAAGATGTGTCAGGCAATGGCTCACAAGAGACAAGGATACTACATTAAAACCTCAGTGCAAAGCAAGAGGGCCAGACACTCTCTTTCTCAGAGGCAGCATCTTTTCCCAGTCTGCCATTCATCTCCTTGGCATGTTGCAGGTGCAGTGTTCCTGTGCGCACTTGGCTCTTCTTGTCCATTGAGGTACTATGATGCCTACGGTGACAAGTTCTAATGATTAATTCCCTTTCAAGAAAAATAAGGACAAACTCAGAGAGGTTTCAACAGGTATTTTTTGCTTTATTTTCATATTTCATCTTGGGCAAAGAAAGTCTGTGGGCGACCTTCATTTCCAGAGGATGCCACTACTCACTTCTTATGCAGAGTGTTAAAATACACAGTACAGGACAGCACATCAACCAAATCTCTTACCTATGTATTTGCTGCAAAGTTAAAATTGGGGCTGAAAACTGCCTCTCCCTAGGATATTTTTCAAAACTTTCAATTAAAATGGTAAATGATGGGAAAAGATGCTACTCTGCTGTTACACCAGCTCAGGTGGGAAGGGATGTACGGAGGAGGTATGAGATGATGAACCAGACGTGTGGGAGACGCCACTTGTTCACAGTTGGGAGTGTTTGAGTAGGTGATCCAAATGAAGAACAAGTATACAAGACTGAAACAAGTATTTCTCACAACAGTGACTTGAGAAAAAATGGGTAGCAGTTTGCATCAGTTTAAATACAGCTCCAAATGATAAAACTGTAAGCCTTAAATACATTTAAAATAGAGTTTAATCACATTACACGAAGTGCAGTATAATGAGGTTGCCTGGGCTGGAAAGTCTCTGCTGTACCTAAATGACAAAACCTCATAAGTGGAAATATGCCCAAAGAGTCCCCTCTGGGGAAATGTAGGAAAGAAAGAAAGATGCTGCAAATCTAAACCGAAAAATCAGAAAAGTTGATTGTGCCCCTTTAAAATAACACACTGCTGGGCCTCTGTGTGACACGGATTTCAACTGTTTTGCAGCAGTGGATATCTGCTAAACAAAATAGTATTATTTCTGAATATATTTGGATAAGTAAATGACACAGTTGTTATGACTGCAGAACGCAGAGTGTGTTCTCACTGTAGGATTTCATCAAGAAAGGCTGCATACAAAGCACTGGGAAATAGCTGCAGCCAGATGAGAGCAAAACAGCAACAAATGAAGACCAGCAAAATTGGAAGATGAAAGCTTCACGGCAATACAAGCGTCCTACTTCTCCACACCTGCTTGTCTTCAAAGCAAACTGAAAGCTGAAGAACCTGGAAGCAGACTCCTGCTCGGGACTGTGGGCTTTGCTGCAGGCAGTGAACCACCTCCCCAGGGAGATGAAAGAGAGTGGCTCAATCAACCTCCTTCTCCTGGCAAGGACTCGCTGTTCTTCTTGCCTGAAGCTATTTGAAGGATTTAGGCACACTGGACCTCTCCATGCTCCCTCAAGGGAGGTTTTATTCTGTGGCTGAGAAGCCAAAGCATGGGGAGGTCAGTTGCCTCCTGACAGCTAAGCTCCTCATTCCTACAGAACATAAGCCCTCTTCCAGCACTTTCTGTTCTAGAAAGTTAGCCAGGAAGATATAAAATTAAATATTTAAAGGAACTAAATATTTAATCAATCTTAAACACCCACCTCCTGTCTGCTATATTGCACTTCTTCAGTCCTCCTCTGTTTCATGTGTTTCTTTTGCCTCTTCCCTTCCTGCATCCCCCCCACCCGTCTTTAATGCCTACCATTTTTACCCTGCCAGTCGTACTACTGTTGCTTCCCCTCTTTTTTTATCCACAACCCAAGTAGCATGCAATGTCACACACTGACTTGATGAACAGAAGTTCTTGAGATACAAAGCCTCTAATCTGCTCTAAGTATTCCTCCTCCTACCCTGCTTTCCAATTTGGGGGTTTATTTGGTTCCCACATGGCTCAGTGCTGTATAAGGGGCACAAGAAATTACCATATCTCACGTGATGGGACGACTCTGCCCAGTCACTTACCGTAGCAGGTTGTGAGATGGGTGACCCAAACACCACCACAGCGCTGCCAGAGGGACTGACTCCAGGTCCTGTGTGAGTGGAGACGTGAGCACTTTTTGCGAAGGGTCTAGAGAGCTGCTGCTCCTTGAGAGCCACTTCTGAAGCCTGACATCTCGCTCTCTGCTGGTGCCCAGTGATATTAAAAGGCTGCTCTGGAAATTACTACCTGTCCCTCTTCCCTTACAGGGCTAATCAGACGAGCAAAGGATGAGGGGGAATGAAAAAGCTCATCCACCTTCCAGAGCATGCAGGAGAGGGAACCAGTTTGACTGTACACAGATGTCAGGTCACGCAAGTGAAGTATTACTGGAAGAAGGAAGGTGCCTCCGTCCTCACTAAAGCAGGAAACAACCCCTGACACGAAGGTGATCTGAAAGCTACAAACTTGCTATTTTTTTAAACACTTTGGAGAGTTAAACTTTCACCATTTCATGTTTATTATTATTTTGCAAACTTTCAGTTGGGTTCTGCAAACATTCCAGAGAAAAGGGCTAGTTAGTTGTCACTTATGTGACAGTGTCTGTAGTTATTTCTCTTTCATTCTTCTGAGAGTTACCCTATAATTTTTGAAGTTGTAGGTTGGTGTCAATAAGCTATTTGTTCAGGGCTTTTCTATTCTCTAAACTTCTCCTATGTTCTCACCCACTCAGAGACAAACAAAGGCAGAAGTGTCCAATTCCATAAACTGCTCAGCTACAGTATTTCACCACTCAGTCCTGGGTAATTGGATATTAGTCACCTTATGTTGTGTTTCTATTCTCTGGACTTCTACATGGAAATACAGCGAATAGTCAGTAATGGACAAAGACTTTTCTTTCTTCCAGCTAAACTAGTCCATCCACGGCTGAACAAGAGTGCTTGTATGAAAAACAATTGTTCCTCAATCCCCTGACTTAAACAAAAAATGCATCTACACAAAGAATTACAGCAACAGAATACCGAGAACAAGAAAGTTTGACCTAAGCAGCTGTTAAGAATTGGGGTATTGTTAATTTTGGATATTTGCAACCAATACATACAAAACTCTCCTTTTTGTCCAGGATTTTGTGTCAACGAGAAACTCAAGCAGGATTTACTGGGAGACTCAAAAACATTTCCAGTGACATGGGGGCTGGATTTATGGCCCAAGGATTTGCTTAGCTTTTCCACAGAAGGAGGCAGTGTTAAAAGCAAACCAAAACGAACCCTGGAGCTCCAATGCACAGTACAAAATAGGTTTTTCCTGAGCCAGAGCACTGTGCAGGGTGTAAAGCATCAGGCACATGCTGCCCACTGGCACTAAAGGGGTCAGTAAGGGACTGTAGTTCTCTTTAGCCCACTAAACCCCGTAAAAGTGTGTTCATTAGCCAGCCTGGAGCATTTCAGATCCTGACATGAGTGTGTAGTCAAACATTGGTTTTACTTCCCTTGGACTCTGGGAATTTCCCTGTATCTTTATGTATGAAATCTAAGTTTCTTTCAGCAGACTCAGTCTTTTTGTTCCTGGTTTTTATAGTGGTGTGCACCCCTGTCTTCTGAGCAGGCTGCTGAAGTCCTACAACACTACAGGTGATTGTTACCATTAGTCCCATTCCTGATTCAAAGAGGACTTTCGCCGAGATGTTCCTGTTTCATTTCAGTGTAATCAGTTTGGAGCAATCGGTGTGGAAAGGATTTTAAAAGCCAGTCTGGAATCAGCATGCATGTGAGAAATCATAGAAGATGACAGCCAATGTCCAAAAAAGAAAGAAGAGATTGAATTTACTCTGCACTAAATAGTAGGACACTAGAGGGAGTGTCTGTCCTTTCCCTGACGAAGACCTCTAAGAATACCAAAAGAAAATAATGTCCTGCAAGCAGTGAGTTAAATGCAATTCATATTTAATCACACAGAATCATCTGAGGTGCATAAAACCAACACTGAGTCATCACACTGACATATCACAATGACCCCTGGTCTGCTGCGCTGTTGCTTCTCCCACATCCAGTGTGTGGTTCTCTTTTTTTCCCCTGTTTTCCATCTCCAGGCAGGAATGTAACCTGGCAGGGATGTGCTGTTCTCACTCTTCTGTGCTGTAGTAAACTCCTCTTTCTACCTTAAATAATAGTAATAAGACACTGAGGTGCTAGCATATTCATCTGGTCAGTTAGGTTAGCTGATAATTCAAAGTAAGTCTTTAAATCAATAGAAGATCATAAACTGGTGGGGAAGCAAAGCTTATAACTTTCTAGTTACAGAAGGCAAGTAATAGTATTGCAAATATTAATGGAAGATGATTGCATATACCTTTATTTAGCCATATTTTATACACATACGTTTCTAAATCTGATTTTTTAGAGATATATATATATTTGCATTAACACAAGAAGTATTCAAATAGTATCCAGAGAAAAATAAACTATCTTAACTAAGACTAAGGTTATGTTTCAGTGCATGTTGCCTGTCTTAACCCGATACATGGCTAAATTCAGGGTGAAGCAGATATTTATCTCAAAGTAGCTAGATAACTATCAGGTCAAATAGCTCTTTGACCTCTTCTTTGTGATCTTGTTCTGCAAACAACATGCAGAGGAGAACCGATTAATAGAAAGGGAGAGCAGCAGTGCGTGGGCCATGATTTGCAAGCTCACTTGACTATCCAAAGGGCCATGAACTCAACAGCTCTGTACACAGGAACTGAAAGATAAGAGGAAATTTCTTAACAAGCACATGCCAGTAGTTTGAGAGGCTAATTGGTATAGGAAGCAACATCCCAAAAGTTCTTGGAGACATTATATGGAAATTAATTAAATTGATTTAAAACACTGAAAAATCAGCTATCATAAGTGACAGTCTTGGGCTGGACCATTAAATAACTGATTAACTGGAAATAAACTTGATTGGATTTGGATAACTAAATCATAGACAGCCAAAAGGGAATGGAATAGAAAGTGATTAGGCTAATCTTGAAGGGCAAATGAAATGAGAGGAACTTTCTAATCCTTAAATGCTGTCATTATCTTTGTTAACATGGACAGTATTTGGTTTTGAGAGAAGTGGGGCATAAGAAAGAGGTACACATACTAATAAATTATTTAGCAAATGAAGGCAAGACATGCCTATATGACCCCTTTCTTACAACAGGAAAAGGAAGGAAAGCAAAGGAATCAGAAGACAACACATAAATGGAAATGTTTTCTTAGAAGACTTAGTTCACAGTATCTTTAGCTCACAAAACACTGCAGAACTTCATGAAGGATTAGACACTCATACAGATATTACAAACAGGAAACTGCTTGAGGAAAAAAAAACACAAAACAGTATTAGAGGGGCCCTTAAAGGTTAGATAATCCGTTCTCCAGAGTTAGGATCAACTACATCTATCTCATCCTCCTAAATTGCCTTATCTCAGAAATAGCTTACCAGTTTCTGTGCAACATACATTAACAAGTTTTTCTGTATAGCTCCATGTTACAGCTTTCACCATCCTTGGAAGAAACAAAAACTGGACAATGCAGGACATTGTCCCTTGTTCTGTCCTGTCTGATGGTTCCTAGGTCCTGAGGCCAGATACACCCTTTACAAGTGTATACAGAAATGGAGTTAACTTTCCTTTGGATATATGAGCTGGGAATTCACAAGGTTGTCATATTCAGATCTGCTGGCATCTAAATTAAAAAGGGATAATGATATCCATAAAAGGTTTATAGCCTTTCCAAAGAGGGCATAAAGAAACGCAAGGGAGCACGCAAAACCTATTGCAATAATTCAATGTGAGAGCCCAGAACAGCTTTTGGAATCAGCCTTTGAAAATACACAAGGTTTCATGATCATGTCATGTTGCCTCTTCTTCTCCCAAGGTTTGTGACTGCACACAGCCACTGCAAGAGAAAATGCAGTAACCTGAGCATCATTTGAGAGCCATTATTCACAGGACTGAATAGTCAAACCTATGAGAGCACTATGGACTTCAAAAGCCAGGAATACAGAGGGGAAAAAAAAAGGAACTGAAACATGATGCTCTTCGAAAAGGCTCAAAACTCATGACAAGATATGACTTAGAGGCCACTCAGAAGCTTCAATCAATGTTAGGATCTTCCTGTGCTTAACTAAAGTGTAAACAGGTACACAGAGCCTTCCCCAAAGCTGCAAAAAAACAAGATGTCAAGTCAAACACACAGCATGTGGCGGCGCTTGGAAAGAAGCCTACACCAAGTATCAACATAGCTTATAGACAAGCAACAGTTACTCATTTAGTGTAAATATATGACCTGCAATCTCCATCCCCATCTCTGGAGACACTGTTAAGTCTTAAAAACTCACAGGAGAGTAATGCAGAGAGATGTGATGAAAGGATTGGCCAGTGCTTTGCATATCATGGAGGAAGATGAGCCATCCTTGAGATGCAGATCTTAACAAACCCACTCAATTAAACATTCACTGCCCTCCTTCTGACTCTGCATCTTAGTGTTTTACCTTAGAGGACCAATGCCTTCACTAGGGTGCCAGTTCTCACATCATTCCTCCAACCTAACTGCAAGAATACCACTCAATGGCTGAGGGTCTAGTTGAATGAAGAACATACTCCCACCACTCTGCATGATGAAGGATCCAACTTTCAGCAGCTAACACTTTTGGAAACAACATTGCCTATATCAACACAAAGAGCAAGGGCAGAGTTTTAAAGAAAGCTAGCTTTTTTCCACTACGTTTCCATCAGCAAGGACTTCACTAGGGAAAATAAAAAGGTCCTCACTCAAGTTTCTAACTCTAAGTTACATAAATTGATGTAAATTCCAAATGAGGTGAAGATAATGCAGTGTAGAGTTTTCGCAAAACATAGCAAGTTGAGTAAAAACCTCAGGCTGCTCTGTAACCATTACTCTGCTTGCAAACACAAATGAAAATGAAAATCTGTCTTCTCAGTAGAAATCTATCTGACATTCATGGTTTCATGTTAAAAATGCTTGAGAAATCCTGAGTGAAGAGAAGGCCATTATCATAATCGGCAATGCTGTAGGCAGTTAAGTATGGTCACAACAGGTAACTTAATTATAGGACGTGAGGAAGAGGGAGGTATTACATTGGAAGTAGCTTGAAAAATCAAAGTAGGTATTTCCAGGGAAACAAAAGAAAAAGTTTTTGGTCTGTGATCAAAGGTGTTAGGGATTCTGGGGAAGAAATCATTTGGATACAAATTCAATGTAGGTAAGAAGAGATATATCCTACCTTCATTATTAAGTCTGTTTTGACCTCACTTTAAATGTTTGGAGGCATAAAAATACATAAGATTCTGAAGGAACAAGCTACACGTCTTTTCAAACATTAAAGAAAAAATGAAGCAGTATGTTAAACAATGATTTGTAAGTCTGATATTATTTTCTCTACAGAAACAGAAGAAAGTAGTGCTGGCAGATATTCAGAAGATCATCTCAATCTACCTGAAAGCTGCCAACCTCATATCTAGCTGATCCTGAAACACTTTCATTGTTCCCAAGGCTGCTTTTTGTGGGAAGCGGTGCAATTTCCCACAACACAGCCTATTTTAGGGCTTAACTCTCCTTACTCTTAGAAAAGTCTCCTGGGTAGCTAATACAAATCGCTCTTGCTGTAATTTAAACCATTTCTTCCTTTCCCACATACAGTGAACAAGAAGAGCATGTGTCTACATCTGCTGCCTTTAACTTAGTGGAAGACTCTTGCCACATCTTCTCTCAGTCTTCATTAATACCCATAGCTTTAGGGTAACTTTCTAGCCACTTGCATTGATTTTTAAAATTCTTGAGAGATGTACAGTCCAAATGTAGCTCATCTCATTTAACTACACAGTAGTATCTGCATTTCAGCTAGTTATTGTGATCTATCTTTGTAGTCAGGAGAGACAAATGCACATATCTGGGGCTCTCTATTGACTACAAAGAAAGCCATGAGGCAATTGCTCAAATGAAGGTGTCTGCATTGAAGAAGAGTGATTCAGCTGTCTATCAGGTGTTCGGTACCACTCAAGATGTTTCAGAGTGTATTAGACATCTGCATGGAGTTGGCAGATGTGCACAGCTTATGGGATTCCTGTGCCATTCTGCATTGTTCACAAAATTTCCCAGATTATTTTCATCCTCTTTATCTTGGTTCTTCAATAAATTCTAACTCCTTCACCTATAGGAATCTCTACTAAAGTACAGATTTTTTATCACCCTATTGTCTTATAGAAAGACTGTTTCAGAACCCCAGAAATTTAGGAGCTACGAGCCCTCTTCTAATTTCTTCCCAACTTTATCTAAGATCAGTTAGGTCATGGAAAATGCTGTAGCCTTTTGCACTTGTGACAGCATGTTCTTTAGCATAAATAGCTCCTTTTATCTTCCCTGTTGTAGGTTGTCCTGACAAGTGTAGAGAGAGAAATCACATCCTCTCTCAGGCCTTGTTTTCAGATAAATAAGCTAAGTTCTTTTGGTTTCCTCTCAAGAAACTTTCTATATTCATGGTACTTCCAAGTACAAAACCTCGCAAATTTCCATAGTGATTTTCACCTCATTTCCATTACAACAGTTCTTTAATCTTAGTCCCATTTTTAACGTCCTTGCCTTTTCTGGCTTAGTCATGCTTCTCACTTCTTGATAGTACAACTATCACACTAAAATGATGTGGCTCACCAATTTGGAGCTTGTCACATTTTCCATCTACCACTGTTGTGCCATTTTCTGTACCGTCATTCATATTATCCATCCTCTCATTCCCTTACGTGGTTTTGGGGCAAACTAAGGCAGATTATTTATTTCGTATTCTAGACATTCAACATAATTTGTGGGTCTCTCTGCATAGCAGTTTCTTTTATTTGTTCCTCATTTTCTTTTATTTGTAGGACTGAAGAACATTTTCTAGTTGTTTCATAAACATCCACTTGACTTTTGGCAATTTACATTACAATTGTATCCTTTTTGACTCCAAGAGCTTAGCATTCTTTGCTGATCAGTCCTTTTTTCTATTCTTTTTAAGCTCTTTGTTCATTTTTTTTAGAGCTAATTATTCAGAGAGAGAAACCTGGAATTCTTCCTTACTGTGCTTCTTTTGCTTAACATAAAAATTCCTTATTATTTTTGCATCTTTGGCTTAAAGAATCTCCAGAAAGCTTCTATATGCCAGTCTTCAAACTTTTCAATTGAGTTAACACCACTAGGCACTTCTTTCAGCCATGAGTAGCTTTGTTTTGGTATTTTAAATTTTATTTGCAGTCTATTTTTATCCTTGCATCAGTGTCCCAATGTTATCTTAACATCAATTTTTTTTTCTAAATGATTTTTGCTGAACCAGACAATTGAGTCTGGCTTTCCATTCCAGTTCCTTTATCAATATTTTTTGCTAGCAACATATGGTATCCCTATAGCTTCTTGCTGTAGGTCTTAACCTGCAATTTGTATTCTCTTTTTGCTGCCTTAGTTTCCTGCATATAGTTGTTTTGAAGAAACCATCCCCAATGACACAAGTGAATCAATGACATAGCCACCGCTCTCATTAAAAATCTTACCCTTTACCCTTCAACTAAAGTTTGTCTTTAGTTCATTGTCATATCATTTGCCTAACTTTTCTTCTCTGAACTAATACCAAACTTCTCCCATCCTTTCTTATTCTAAAATTCTTTATATCAGTCAAATTACTCTCTTCCCAAGAAACATAGTATTATAGGGTCATATATGAGTTGAGAAAGTGCCTCTTTCCAGTAGTCACTGTCCCCAAACCTTCCTGAGAGTACCAGCTCTTGAACCATCTGTTGACCATCACCTCACCACCTTCTTTTCCTCCTCTGTGAAGTGCAAGATTGCCACAATAATGCCCTAAGACTCCAATTGCTAGTATTTCTCCCAGAGATGTGTGCTGAGCCACTATCTGGGAATCTGGCAGAATAACTTGTCCCAGACGATGACTGGATTCTTCTTTGCTCCTTTCAGGTTCTTTTCTAGCCTCAGATCTACATTTATGTTCTTCCTCCTGAGAGACAGCATTTTGAATGCACTCAGAGGCTACAAGTCTTCCTCCTTTATGTGTGTCTAGCTAGCAGAGTTGCTTCTCCCTCAATCTTATATCACCTTTCCAGTTTTTGTTTTCCTTCCATCTGTAGTTCCTCTGTTGTTTTTGTGCTTCTGTTTCTGTTTTGTGCTCTAATATCTGGTTTTCTCTATTTTCTTTTTTGGGCATGGGAGCACCTCCTCTCCCTCGGCACTGACACATCTATCTTTTCTTCCAGCGCAGATAATTCCTGAGTTCTTTTTTCTTAACCTTTTGCTTCCTTTGGCCTCACAATCATAGGTTTTCCTGGGACACCACTGTCAGTTAGGGGTTTTCTCCAGTCCAGCAAAATGATTCAGCATTTTTAGTTTCCTGTGCAATTGCCAGATGGCACTTCACACATATGCAGCTTCTACCAACACCTATTCTCTTGGGTGCAATTTTACAAACCCCACAGCTTCTGCCCCCCGTCATCTTTTAAGAAGGAAACACCAACCCTCTCACAAACTCTCAAACACCTTTATTGCTGTGTGAAAATAGCAACGGCATTTAAAAGTGAAAAGTGCAATTGAAATAAACGTTCCCACTACACCCTTTACCCTAACAACTCTATGTAGAAATAAATATCTTCCTGCATGGATAAGGTTGAATCATGAGCTTGAGCACTGCACCGCATTGCTAGAAAGAAAAATAAGTTACAGATCATGATGTTCTCCACGCAGAGTTGGGATGATCCTCACAATCCAGCCAACAGCTTGCTCTGCAGCACTAGGTGCTTACGCACTTCAGTCTTAGTTATTCTCCTTTTGCTTGTTTGCAACAGAAACAAGCACTATGGCAGGCCAGCAGGAGATCTACACAAGAACTTCCTTATTTTCTTCTAAAAAAAAAACCATATTAAAAATACCAAAGTAGCAGCCTGAGGGGACAAACCACCTCATGCATCCTTTTTTTTGCCTTCTTCATCTGAATATAACAGGTTTCAACATAATCCAGAGGAACGTTGTTTTTCCAGCAGAAGAACTAAAAGGGACAGATGAGTAGTAAAATAAATAATCAGGAAAACAGAACAATAATATGGTTAACATGTACCTGCTGGTTACTTCCCAGCTTCACCAGAATGTGCATGTAAAAAGCAATGAATCTCCTAGCCAGTAACAAGATCACAGAGGTTCAACAGTGCTCATTTGCAAGCTCTCTCGAGCCTAGCATAGACCCTTTTCTGGAATTATTTATTACCTGTGAAGTTAGACAGCACACTCTAGGAAAGTGATCTTGACTGATTTTTCAAAGAGTTTGGATCAGAAATGTTTGTATCACTAATCCATATGAAATCCTATCCATGCTTGCTCATCATAGGATAAATGTAGACAGATTCCTGGAGTGCTGGAGCATTCAAGCTGTCCAGATCCCACTCAGAGACTTCCAGTGTGGATCCACAGACCAATCTGAAAAGGAGAAAACAGGGCTGGAGTGTCTGTGTAATGCATCCTGTCACCCAAAGTAAGATCAGGTGTAATTCTGTTATTTCTGGTCAATATTTGTCTAACTTGTTCTTAAAAACATATAGTGACAGACATAAGCTTTGTAGACAAGACCAAGAGAAAATTCAGAAGATTGTTTTGAGCTTGTGCCTTGATTCAGATGAAACACTATGTTGCAACACTACCTCGTCATTAATTGATGTCACTCTTTCTATATAACATCTTAAGTTAATTTCTGTCATACTAGGCAATGGCTGCACGACACAGCTTGTTCATGCTCAGTTAATACAATCTCCCATGAATCCCAAGTATCATTTATTTTGTTCTCAATGACTTTAAACTCACAGATACTTGAGTACACACTCTTTGCTTGCTGATAATTTTTCGTTTTCACCACAAACAGATTTACGGTGTCTTAAAACCCTGACCATAACTTTTGCTCAAGACGTGTTGCTGCTGCCCAGCCGGAGCCATGGCCAATATCACACTGCTCGAAACACAGTGTAAGTAAGCTTCATTGTGAGTATTGTCTTTTGTTTAAAAGTGTTTGGGTTTACACTGAGAGGGAAAACAATAAAACCAGTCAAAAAGTGCATGGACAAAGGAAGTTTCATAGTCATCTACTCTGATGCCCCCAGAAACCTTGTCATTTTGACTGGAACAAGAACATCACTGGGAAAAAAAATACAATTAGTCTTACAGATTTTTTGGTAAACAATTCAATTCAAAGAGTATTTTGTGGAAAAAAAGCCTTTCTGCTTCACAAGGGATGGATTATACAGATGGATAAAACCTTGTAATTCAAACATAGACTTCTACTCTTTGAGGTAACATATTAATTCTTTTTCATAATGAGAGAAATGTTAAGTTCTTAATCTGCATGTAGAACAATTGCTAGAGAGTTCACATTATTTTTCAGCAATATCTATCATGTAAACATAGTCAGTTTCATTAGGTTTTGTGAAAATTCTTAATCTCTCCATTCACTTTAAGCAATATTTTGTTCAATTTACTAGATAAGTACAAGCCCTCGTATGTACTATAAACCTATATGTCCATCATAAATCAAACCTGATGCGATTAAATTATTTTGTTTTCATTTCCTAATCTGAGCAGTGCTAGGAAATGAAAAGACAGAACAGCTTTTTATATAAGTATCTAACACAGTCACAGAACTGTCTTAGATCTGTTTGCTGAAATGCTTTTTCTTCTATATAAAATTTTGTGGTATTTAGCAAAAACATTTGTCACTCTAAATTCTGAATGTCTTGAGGGAATATTACCAAATGTAACTACATCCCGGTGCAATTTTGTGTTCCTTGACACTTGTCAAATTTAATTATTTTGTCTGCCTTAGCTTTCCTCAGCTTAAAATTTTATTACTAAGATAAAAATCAATTATACTGAAGATATTAATTAAAAAGAATAGAAGAAAACCTCTTTGCTTGAACTGATTGAAATTTAAATATACAAGCACTTTAATCCAATAGATTTTTTTTTTTTTTTATGGTTGTGGTTAGTGCTCACTAAAGGTATCAAAATGTTTTCTGCAAATTTCGGAGCAGAACTTTGCAGCCTTCCTACAAAATGTAAGTCAAGATTTACCATAGAAGAAGAAATAAAGGAATGAAATAAAGCAAAAAATGAATGCACTTACAAGCTGCACACTTTCCAGAAAAGATAGTGGATGTCTTCCACCACCTGTGGTGTAACTCAACTTTGTAAGATACCATGTGATTTAATAGACATGCAATAGGATGGAAATATTCTCTCTGACATTTAAGAACTCTCCAATATATGCAAAATTACATGTCCTTTTTGACCACAGAATCATCTTTCCCACAAGGCAGTAAAAATCCTATTTTAATCTGCAACCTCTGAAAAGATACAAACCTGAGAATTTTCAGCTCAGAAGTTCAAGTTTTCTGCACCAATTGAAAACCAAACAGCTAATTTAGAAATTCAGATATTGGCTTTGTTTCTCCACTTTACATACCTGCAGTTGAAAATGTAGTTCTGGGACTTGAGCTTTATTTATTTCTTCTTTTGGTTTCGTAAGTCAATCCCAGCCAGAAATACCAGGCTCTTAGCAGTTAGCCACCCCGTTATTTACTGCTATTCTGTTGACATTCTGTCAGCCTCTTTTCACCACCAATTCACTCACTCACCAGGGAAAGAGAAGTCAGACTCCCTGTTGGGAGCTATACTGACAGCTAAGTGTGACCGAGGACCAGGGATAACTTGCTGAGGCCTCTCTCCTCCAAGCTACACCCCTATTAGTATTACCCAGTCTGCAGTTGATGCCCTCCCAAGCAAGACAACTCATCTCTGGCACTCACTCATGGCCTTTAGTAATGTGCTGCCAGTACCTGTCTTTCCTACTGTTGTTTGTACTTTTTGCATTTCACTCTTCCCTTACCCCAAATTATTTTTTCAAATAATGGTGATATTAACACTTTAACCCAAATGACTCCCTGGGAAATAATCTTTTCCCTATGGGAGCATACTGACAAGGTGAATTTTTCATTCTCTTTTCATTCCTTTTGATCTCAGCAACTCAAAGGGTGTGCATAGACTGAGGAATGAGACAAAGCTTGGACTGGGGATGCCAGGATTTACTCTGAATGATGTGAAGGCTAGTCCTGGATAAATGAGTAACTGAAGTTCTCAAGTAACCTTAAGATGCAGCAGTTCTTCTGTGTTCTTATAGACAAATGTTGCCTTATCTTCTTGTCATAAAGATAGATAGCAGAAAAATCAAACTGTTTTTTGAGGCTAAAAGAGAATGGAAGAAGTTAGGAAACAGTGCCTGAGAAATCTCTTAAATATTCTTATACTGGCAGCTATCAGGGAACTCTTTATCTAAGAAGGGTAGCAATAAGATGGGAGTCAGAATCAGGCAAGATACATCTGCCTCCAGAAATCATGATAGAGATATTTGTCTATATTTAATTGCTCCTATAAACATACACAGCAAAGTTTTAAAGCGGGGTTGAGATCAAGTAATTCTTGGTTTAAAAATCTCATTTCATCATCAGCTGCTCATGATACTCAAGAAGAAAAATCACAAGAAACATAGAGTACGTATGCAGGGGACTAATGCCCAATATCCAGAGACATAGGGGCAACTCGCCACTCCTAGGAAATTGGCTAAGATGGATGGGATGAATCAGTTTCCAGTTCTGTCTCTCTCTTTATCTCTATTGAAACTAAATGAAGTTTATAAGAACAACTTGTACCAGACAACAAAATTTCAAGACAGGAGAGCCCTGCTTACCTACCATTAAAAGCCATGAGTAAATAAATTGCAGTATTACTAGCTGGCAAAGATATAAAGCCTAATATTTGAAAAAGTGCTTTTCAAAATGCATGAAATGGTTCAGCATGTAAACACCTCTATTAACAAAATACGAGCCAAGATCTGTTAAATCAAGAAAGAAGATGTTCTGTCCACAGTAGGATAAAACCACATCACAAGCTTGACTTCTCTAAACTTTAAAAAACCTGAGAAGAACCTGTCTGGTAAACCAAAGCAACTGAGCAGTGAAGATCATGGTGTGGAACTCAGAGATGTTTCAGTTTGTTGTAGTCATCCAACGTGTTTCATCCAGCATACAAATGTGATGTGAGTAGTAAGACATATTGAACTGGACCATTATTGAACATTTCAAATTCACTCACTCCCATCTGTCTCTGGTCTTCTTTGTTATCCTTGAAGTTAGAACCAATGCCAGAGTTATACTGCCAAAGACATAATTTGTAAGGGACTTGGAAACACCAGTCACACTGCTCAGGATGCAGCCAAACAGTTATGGAGGGTAGAATATTAAATTTTTATGTTATTTTATTATTTTTAATTGTTTTATAATATTTTTATTTTGATGTTCAGATCCTCTGGTCTGTGCTGGTTGTGTACAGTTGAGCGCTAGACCCATTTTTATTGACAGCTTGGGTGTGTACAGCAATAGAGTGGTATAGCAGCAGATAACCAGGGTATAAAAAAGATATGTGGATGGCTGACTTCTGCCATTGTTGAGTTGCCAATCAAAACCCACATTATTATACAAAAATAGGTTGTCGCAACCACAGAGATGGAACTTGCCTGTCAATCTAAAGTATTACACATAAGACACAGCCTCAGACCAAGGTCTAAAAATGGCTTGACTGACAACTGTACTCCATAGCAAGAGCATAATTCTCCCCTCTCAGTTTTAATTACATTTCTCTAGCAAATACATATATTTAAAAATATTAACTAAGATGCAGCTGTGTTTAACTATGATTTTCTTCCTAATCTTCCAGAGACTTCCTTAGTATTTGTGCAAGACTTTGAAGAACTGCATGACATGGTAAGCATTATTGTTAGGCTGTCTGCCTCTCATAAAAATTACAGCATAGCTAAAAGAAGAGAGTTTCCAATAGAACCCAGGACTGTTAGATGCTGACAACTTTCAGAAAACAAAAGGTCTTTTAAATGTGAAACTTTTTCCTGTCACTCTCCAAGTTGAGTAATTTGAAAGAAAAATGTGATCCACTTTTTTTTTTGACATTTCCATTCCAAATCATTCTCTGACTTCCTCTCTTCTTACATTGGCTGACACTAACTTACTTTCACAGCCATGAATGCAGCTACAGTGTCCTGACTCTGAAAGACTATGTACATACTGACAATTCAAGGACAATTTTGGCAGAACACCAATTGAATATAACCAACATGGAATATGTTTAGGCTGCAAAACAGAAGAATTTCTGCTAATTCTATATAGTGTATGTGGTTCTGTGTTAGCCAATGAGATATATTTGAAGGTTATTTTACCAAGGACAGTTTATAAGGTTAAAGGACTTTTCTATCTCATGCAAAGCTGGAAACTAAATTTTCATGAAACTGTGTGTCAAGAAGACCAGCTACATTTCACAAAATATTTCTAAAATTTTTTAGTGATTTTTTTTGATGAGCTGTTTGCCTTGACAAATGTAAAAACATCTCTGTTATTACAATTGCCATATGGATACCAGTTATGATAATTTGTGTCTGGTACTTCGGTATTTTTTGTAAATCTGCTTTTTAAATAGGCATAGGGAATTGAGCTGAATTCCGTAGAGCTATGCTTGATAAACAAGTGAGTATGAACCAGGATGTGTGAAAGGGTGCTAAGCTTGCTCCACTTTTTTGCTGAACTGCAAGAAAATATCAAATCTTCCGAAGGCATACTGGCATCACCGATTGCTGAATAGTATGAGAAGGAACATAACAAACCTGTTGAGGCTGCATCATACCAAAAAACCTTTACACAGGAGGAGATCCTACTCTATAGAGGCTGCCTTGCAGAAGTGCTGAACACAAAGATGCGTATTAATAATTAGATAAGAAAGGACAAGGAAAGCAAGGATCCTCCAATAAATCCAGCAGACTAGCCAGACTAACCGTGTGCTCAATCTGCAGATTCTGGATTTTGTTAACATTTCAAGTGTGTTCATTGTGAAAATATTGTATGTGACCAAAATATTTTGCCTTCTTCCATCATGGCAGCATAAACTAGCTACCAGCTGGAGATGCTGAAAAGCCAGGTGTCCAAAAAGGCTGGTCTCAGACCAAATACAGGCAGAGGACACTTAGGGTCCTCACCACAGCTTCATGCTGTGTTTTGGTTTCTCTCCGCCACTAGTTATGAGGCAGGAAGTTGTCAGAGACCTCTTCGCTTTTAGAAAATAAGATAATGGCTGAGACAAGGTTGGTGTTATGATGTTGATTACCCATATCAGGATGACTTCTGTGGTTACCCTAGGCACACAGCCTCCCTCTAGAAAAAAAAACCATCAGCTAGATCGGAGGACATATGCAAATCTGCAGCTGCAAAGGAAATTTATATATCATATCACAACTGTGGTCTTGCTATCTTTTGTTATTAGTCCTTAGATTATGACAGGATAAGGTTATCAGTGAACATGTGAGTTTCTCTTTTCTCAGTACTGAGACAATATGATCTGAGGATAGTATGAGAAAATGAACCATTTAAGGAAGAGAGGAGAGGAGAGGAGAGGAGAGGAAGGAACTGAAATTATCTGGTGTGAGAGAGCAGGAGGCTATAGGTTGCATTGGGTTAAAAACAAGAGAAAATTTGCAGGTTTGTCTATTGTTGTATGGTTAAAGGTAGCAGGCCAGGGACAGCATAAAGGTGATGGTAGGAGGGCTGAAATGCACTATTGTATCTACCCTCTTTCTGTCCATGTCAGGTGTCCTGGTTTGTAGGGATAAAATTTATAGAATCAATTTTCTGCTAAATTTTGTTTCAGTTTGTGGCCAGCTGTGGGATGGTGATCAAGGCCATTAGCAGTTAAATTCAGGGCAGCTGCCCCAGGCTGGTCCACAGGTGTATTCTATAACATTAACATCACGTTCACTATAAATGGGAAAGCTTGGGGGAATGCTTGGGGCTTTTTGCTCTCTTCTCAATGGTTGTGATCCCTGGAGGGACTTGCCAACACTCTATGAGCTAAGTATAACTTGTGTCTTTTGTTTTAGTTTTGATATTGGTTTTCTTATTTTATTAAATCTGTTTAAATTTTAACCCATGAGTCTCCATCCTTTTCCCAATTCCCTTTCTCAGCTGGGGAGGGGTCTTGGGTGATACCACAAATGGTTGTTGTTTAGCCCTCGGTGTGGGCTAAATGAAGTCACAGGTTGCAATGTAACAGCAAATACTTGTTCTACAGGCAGCCAGTGAATGAAAACCGGGTTTTTCAGAGGTGACTAGTGCTAAGGTCTTTCTCCAAATTCTCGGCTTTTTGGCCCTCTGCTTTCTTTTCATTAATCACAGAAGTCTGCAAGCTTCACACTAGTTATGTACTGAAGTGTTTTGTAATATGTGGCATATGAAGTCAATGCTCTGGGGATGTTGCTAGGCTTAATGTCTGTTACCTTGTGGCCAGTACCCACCAGGGAGTGGAGCTAATGACCCAGGCGATTCCTTATGATTTTGCCTCTCCAAGAGTTGCATATGGGTATAGAGTAAAATGAGCCACCATGGGCTTCTGAGCCACCATGGGCTTCCAAGCCACCCTGTGCATCCCTTCACCCACAGTGGAGCGAGGGACTCCTCAAGGGTAGCCATCAACTCCCATTTCTGAGCAGCACCTGGCATCCCTCCTTCCCTTGTAGTTAGGTGCTGTTGGCCAGCAGAGGATTTTAGCAACAATCTATGAAGTCAGAAAGTTTGTACCTCAGCACTTACCCTGCTGTCTCGCTTATTCATACTGGGAACTCTGTGGGACAGTGGCCATTCCTGCCATGTGTCTGCACAGCACGTGATACAGCAGGCTGCAGTCCCAGCCAAGGCCCCCAAACAGTACAGCTATCTATAAATAAATGGTTATTTCAAGTACCTAAAACTGTTGGTGTGACTTGCATCATTACCCTTTATCAAGTGCTAAGTAAATGCCATAGCCTTTTAATACAATTTCTTGTGCTCTTGTGTCAATTTTTCGAGTGTTTTGGGGCACTGAGATTCATTATAGATATGGCTACAGTGACATTTGGTTTAATTAATTTCTCTGTTATATCACAGCTTGAATGAGAAGCAATCAGATATTATAAAAGAAGAGGAGTATTATGCTTATTTCATACTTTGGAAGAATCTTCAATTTGCTTATGAAACTACCTCAGAAGTAAATGTGTAAAAGTAAAGTAGTTCCCCACTCCTGACTGGCATTGCTGGGCTTTTTTTTTTTTTTTTATCTTCCCTAAGGCAGAAGATGGTGTTAAAGTCATAGTGTAGTGTTGCTGGTGGTAGGGCCTCGTTCTGGTTTTGAACAGCACCAGGTGCAGCGAGATTTCTGTTTTAAGATGGGGCTTCCTTGGGATTGCTGCCAAACAAATATTGATTAATAATTATTAACATGGCATATTGAGCTCAGCTTCTCAGAAGACTGACTTATCACACTTCCAACGAATCAGGGGTAAATATGAAAGCAATGTTGTCTAGTCCTAACACTGCCTAAATCCAGAGCTCCCTTTCTTTTACCCCTACATTTTCTACACCCATGCATGTGCAGAATTGCTCTGGTCCAGTGACCTGTCCAAGCTAGACAAGTCCCAATTGCCACAGTGACAGGGCTATAGCTGGGATTAGGGGCTGCAGAGGCTGCTAGTAAAAACAACCCAGTAGAAGAAGGTTTCCCATCGTGGTTGTTTCTCCATCCTGCCAGTGACACCACATAAGCCAGCAAAAGCAATTTCTGGACAGCACAACCACATCTGCATTCAGCATATCTACTGCAGTGAGAAAAGGTGAGTTTTGCCATGCTGCTGTCTGGCAAAATCATGCCAAGGAAATTCCAGTGAAACCCTGACCTGGTACTGTAGCCTTTTTCCTATCCAGACTAGGCAGAATCCAGGTACAGGTGCCTTGGGGGATGTTAAAAGGCAGACTACAGTCCCCTTACCCATCTGAGTCAACCTCTAGCTGACATCTAGAGTGCTGAGGCATTATCGAAAAACACAGCTACTCTGCAACAAAACTAGGTTTCTTGCAAAATGCAGTGGTGGTCATTATTTTCTTTTAGGACAGGGGTTGAGCTCACTTTTTAGGCAGTATGTGAGAATGTAGAGTATTTGCCTAGGAAATGGGAAGCCTAGATTCAGTTCTTTCTGTCCCTGAAAAACCTGCCACCTGCAGGTTGGACTCTGGAGAGTGATTCAGCAACCTAGGTGTGCAAAAAAATACACAAAAATCGAGATTTACTGAGTCAGAGACTTGAGATGTAGACATATCTATTGCAATCACTGAGACACCCAGTTCTCAGGGGACACTTAGATGCTGGTCCCAGCATCTGTTTTACATTTTACCCAGGGACGACTTAATACAGTAGTCAAATCATTAGTATCTCCCTTTCCTTGCCATAGGTTGGCGTATTCCTGCTCCATGGTGATTTATTTGACAGCAAAAATTAACAGGTAGATTCAAGAAGAAAAGTTTAAAATCATAGCGATAAATGGCAAATATTGCTTGGATGGGAAGTAATTTAAGACTGTGATGACATGTTTAGCTCAGGAAAACAGAAATAACACCTAGTATTTGCAGTCATTAAGCACTGAAGTATTTTGCCAATTAAAATCCTACTGTGAAGGGAAAGCATAAAGTACGTGCAAGATGATGACTCATTTCTTGCTCAGACAAACCTGCTAATGGAGAATTTTGCATGCTTTCATACCTAGATTTCTTCTCACCTGAGACCTGTGTAATAACATCATTTGACTTATGCTGAATCAAAATATACTGGGGACATAAATAATACCCTGGTAAAAATCCTAGTCGCTTTCAAAACCCACTCCCTCTGTCTCAACAATCATTTTAGTTGTTAATGCTAAGTTACATCATCTCAACATCTAGATGATGTTAATAGATATTTCTAGGTGCTACATAAGTAGGTTTTGGTCTGGTTCAGACCGTGCTGTCAAACTTATGTCATAGGTTGGGTTAGTCTGATGTTACTGCTAGCATAAACACTACATTGGGGGGAAAAAAGTAGTAAAAACAAAAAAAGAAGAAATAAAAATAAGAAAAAAAAAAGTTTCTTGCCACATTAACTACTGCAAAGGTTTTAACAATGAGTATATACCATATGGGGGTCATTTTACACCAAGGAGTGAGCAGCGTGAGACTTAGTTTGACGCAAGCCTAGTTTAATTTCAGATTCTTTGATTATTGTAACCATTTTTACACAGGAAAACATTTCTCTGTTTTAAACCCGCCTATCTCAAGTCTGCTAGTATTTTTGAAGACTCCTAAAAAGGATTATCTCATGCTTTGTTTCTTCCCCACCTAGAATGAAATTTATATGGAGTTCTTAAGCAGTAATGAGAAAGTAGGGGAAAAATAAGTGTGTTTTAGACCACTATTTAAGAAACAGGCCTTTTTGTCCCAGCTTTACCCTGCCTTCTAAAAGCAGGGATCTTTGCTCAGGGTGGTGGTCCTTTGTGTCCGGTCACACTCATGCATGATTCATTGTCGTTGATTATCTTAAAATGCATGCAAAAAAACCTCTTAAATATCTGTACTGCATAGAAAGGACTGTGCTACATGGACATTTCTGCACCTGATCTGTGTGCAAGTGTCTTTTCTACGTGCACTGGTCAAGACAGCCAACTGTCCAACGACCTTTTCCTAATATATTGTCTGCTGGCATTGCAGTCTCACAGCCAAAGGGTAGAAATATATCATTCCAGCCAACTCATTACAGTTACCTGATCATCACTGAAGCCCAAAAGACTAAATACAACTTAAATGCTCTACTACTTGTTACTACAAACATACATAGTTAACATAAAAGTAGGGTTTTAGCCTGCAGACGTTCTGCAGTAGTTAAGAAAAAAATGAGTGTTACATTTCTCACTGTACTTGTTTACAACACACAGTTTTAGGGAATTAGCCAGCTGTCCTCTGTTTATTTTAAAGCATGATATAAGAAACTAAAATTCTGGGTTTATCTGTATCTGCAGCTTTAAATTGTAGAGGAAAAAAAAACACCAAAAAAACCTCACAAAGTACATTGTAATCAACAGATAAATCTGTTTAAGGGAGGTTTTTTGATTTTAAGACACTGTGGCAATCTAAAGGTTATATAAACTTCAGCTAAGCCTCTTAATATATGTATTTAAGTATTGTGGAAATTTGATTTTTAACTTAGTGTACTACAAAAAGGCCTTTATCCTAACAAATATATGAGTTAAATTTGAATGCTAAACAGAGATTATTGGTTATTAAAGCCACCATAAAGTACAGATGTATTGGTAGTTAACATGAGTAACCCGTATTAAAGACTTTGGGCACAAATTTCTTTCAAAATATCCATGTTTCTACAAAAAAAAAGAAATCTTTAAAAGCAGATTAGCATGTTCTTGGAATAAAAATGCATTATCTACTAAGTTAACAGTAAAGTATTATATATGGGTGATGTAGAGCACCACAGAGGGAAGGATATTACTGATTCTTCTCTGACCTACAAGGTTTAATCTTTCCTTATTAAAAAAAAAAGTCAATCGACCATAGCCTCTCTGTTACCCACCATATCATAAAGACTTTGAGAATAAATTGTTTTAAATGACCTTTCACCAATACATTGGAAGTGGAGCTGTCTGTTTCTAATTTCAGAGGCAAGAGCATATAGTAACCTGTTAGCAATCACCTGGCCAGGAAGACTAAACTTTAATTTTTTAATATATTAATTAACAGAACAACTGTTTGTTTGTTTCTTTGTCAGTCATTAGTGATCAGTGCTTTAGAGGCATTCTTAGAGCTCTCAATACAACCATTACATGTCTTAAAAAGAGTATTTTGAGAAAAATAAAGGAAGACAAAGCCAACTGCTTTCAAAAGAAAATCAAAGTATTTCAGAAGAGATGAGATAACAGAGTCACTGCACTGCAAGAGGACGTGTGATTTACTTTGATCACAGACTCTGATCAAGAGATTGGTGCAAATGTGGAGGAGATGTTTGCTCCTAACCACCACCCATTTTCCAGTCCTAGTCCTCCAAAAAGTGACAGGCAAGGAGAAGCATCGAGAGCCCAGGACTAACATTGGCCTTGCTGTGTCACGCATCTTCCCAATGTCATTTTCCTATTTGACCTTATTTAGACTTCATTCTCAGAGGGATTTAATTATCTATGGTCATTGTCAAATGAAAGCACTTAAAGCTGTTATCAATGAAAATGTATTTATTAACCTTTATGATCCTTCCCAAGAAGTTTCCAGCTTCTACAGCAATTGACATATAGGGAAAATAATAATTTTTAAAAACAAGATCTTTAAACTTGCTCTTGGTGTCTTTCAGCTATGAAATGCTCCTGCCATGGAGATTTGTGTCATTTAAAAGGCCACCTACTTACGTAAAGAATCAGTTTTCATTCTTTCAGTTTCATGTTGCTAAAAATGCTATTTGTCCCTTTCCAGCTCTTTCTTGTACTTGTTTTTTCTTGTACAAGTTGGGTAAACAATATATTTAATTGTCTTTGTGGTGCCAAGTGGAGCATAAAATCAGTGTGAGGTAGCATTCATAGCTGTAAAAACAGCTTCCTGGAAAAGATTTCTATGTTATTTTATGGTACATCTCTTCTGTCAAATTGCCATTCGGCTTTACGAGAATCCTGGATTGTAACTTTTCAGGGTAATGAATAAAAGACATGACTCACGGCTATTTTTTTTTTCTTTTTCTTTTTGGGGGGGGGGGGGGGCGGGGGGTTATACAGTTTCATGAAATGTGATGTATTTGAGAGAACTTTATTTAATCCAATAGGGACCTGGATAGGAAATCAATGTTAGTCAGGTAATACAAATACACCCCAGGGAAACTGGAACCATTGTAACATTTCCAAATTGTCACATATCCAAAGAAGGGCAATGAAGCTGGTGAAGGGTCTGGAGCACAAGTCTTATGAGAAGCGGCTGAGGGAACTGGGGTTGTTTAGTCTAGAGAAAGGGAGGCTGAGGGGAGACCTTATCGCTCTCTACAACTACGTGAAAGGAGGGTGTAGTGAGGTGGGGGTCGGTCTCTTCTCCCAGGTAACAAGTGATGAGATGAGAGGAAACGGCCTCAAGTTGCACCAGGGGAGGTTTAGAGTGGATATCAGGAAAAATTTCTTCACTGAAAAAGTTGTCAAGTATTGGAACAGGCTACCCAGGGCAGTGGTGGAGTCCCCATCCCTGGAGGTATTTAAAAGCTTTGTAGATGTGGTGCTTAGGGACATGGGTTAGTGGTGGGCTTGGCAGTGCTGGGTGCTGGGTTGACGGTTGGACTTGATAATCTTAAAGGTCCTTTCCAACCAAAACGATTCTGTGATTCTATGATTTGGCCCTCTTATTTGTTACATTTATGAGCTCATCCAGTTAGTTAATTATTATAAAACTCCCACTGTGTCAGAGTGGGACTCTAAGGATTTTTCTCCTGTCTACAGTGCATCTAAAAGGTTTCCTATTTCATAGCAAGGGTACAAAAGTCATGCAGTGCTTCCAATTCTCAGTCAGTACCTACACAAGATACTATTTCAAATAAGTTCCGTGAAACAGGGTTGAGCAACAGAAACAAGTTACTATAAAGCAATTGGGTATGAATTTTTCACCTATTAGTTACCTTGTAATATCTGTTCTCATGTATAGTTTTTAAACAAAAAAAGTGCGCCATAATTTCGGGTAGGTTACCAAGCTCTACAGGATCAGAACAAATTTGCTTTGAGTTTGCCTAAGGACTAGAATAAGTGGAAAGGGAGCTAAAGAGCTGTAAATCCACACCCTATAAAGCTTATTTTGTGGAAAAAAATCTGCTCGATAAAATAAGTCTGGGCGTAATCCTGCCTGTATTCTGAGAAAGTCTGGACTTGGCTCAAGCACCTCTGCAGCATCTTTCAAAAGGTTTCAAAACTGCATCGAAATAAAAACTTTCTATTCACAATTTGCTTAAGTTCCTATAAGCTTCTAGGACCAAACACCAGTTTGAATTAAATTATCATCAGAGCCTCTGTATTGTTTTGTTGCACGAGGGTTTAGCTCCTTTTGAGTACTTACACTCGTCGTTGAATTTGAAGGATTCACATCAATGAACCAGAACCCTGTTTCTGGTGCTACCAACCAATTCACACCTTTTTTTTATATATCCATCATGGCTAACTGCTCTGGGCTTCTACTGTGAGAAATAGAAGTTTTGTGTCTTGGAGCAAAACCAAAAATAAAACCCATTAAATCTTCATATAGCCAAGGAAGGTGGAAATATTTTATACATTCAACTCTGAGATACGCTGGATAACAAAGATCAGGAGATGAAAAAACAAAGAAAGCCCAAATAGATAACACAGAAGTAGGCTAAATTATGACCATATGTTAGTACATTCATCTTTGACGAACTTGCTGATGGGTTTCTTTAGGAAACAGCTTTAAGAAGCAGAAAGCAGACTAGTCCTGACATAAGTTGCAAGTTTCTCTCCAAGCAGTCCAGTGCAGAGATGTTGGGGTAAGGGAGGTTGCTTAACAGCAGCCCAAACATCATTGCCCTCCTATCCAAAGAGCTGAAAATGGGTTGCATCAAGTTTAAGGATCTGCATGAAGTGAAAGAGTAGGACATTTACTGAGATGAAAAGGACCTCAGGAATGTCGCTTCCAAAGCTCTTGCTTCCATGTACCGTCACCTCCACTGTTGCTTACTGAGTGAAAGACTTCCAAAATTACAAAGACAGCTTTACACCTGTAACTTTACAGATATTACAAACTAAAGTACCTTAAACCAAACCAAAATAATAGATTTTTCAAAAGTGTCCAAAACTTCAAATCTTATAAACTGCTACTGAATTAATTTCCAGTCATGTCTATTACATTTTCATTATCTTCTTCCTAAAAAGAAACAATAGGCTCTCTATAGTCTTCTGTGCAGGAAAAGAGTACATTCTGAGTTTTCACGTGGCTGTTGCTGTCACCTGGTTTTTAACTCAGACTCCAGGACATTCTCCTTTATTTCATAGAATCATAGAATGGTTTTGGTTGGGAGCGACCTTAAAGAACATCTAGTTCCAAACCCCCTGCCATGGGCAGGGACACCTTCCACTAGACCAGGTTGCTCAAAGCCTCACCCATCCTGGCCTTGAACACTGCCGGGGAGGGGGCAGCCACAGCTTCTCTGGGCAACCTGGGCCAGTGTCTCACCACCCTCACAGGAAAGAATTTCTTCCTAATATCACATCTAAATCTCCCCTCTTTCAGTTTAAAACCATTCCCCCTCATCCTGTCACTCCATGCCCTTGTAAAAAGCCCCTCTCCCGCTTTCCTGTAGCCTCTTCGGGTACTGGAAGGCTGCTCGAAGGTCTCCCTGTAGCCTTTTCTTCTCCAGGCTGAACAGCCCCAACTCTCTCTCTTTTAGCTTTTCAATTTTTTTCTGGGCAAACTAGTTCTTAATCTTAACTTTCTTAATGCATTGGTAGTGTATCTTTAATTTACTGCTTCTTTGATTTTGGTAAATAGTACAGGGGAAGATGCCTAAAATTATGTAAGATCAGTTTTGAAAACAGTTGCAGTATTTAGAATGATAATTGGATTGGCCAGAGATGAGTCACAAGTAACAAAATGCAAGGAATAAAAATTTGATGCTACCTTGTTTGGCTGAAACAGAGTTCTATTCCTTCAGGCCAGACCGAGTCAATAATTATGTCTTGTACCTTCTATTCTTAGGATTTTTTTTATTTGTTTAATATAATGAGATTATGCATCATGATAAAAGAAAAACATGATTATTATGAGCTTGCTCTAAAAACATAGCTATTTTTGGTTATAACCTCAGAATTATTATTTTTCAAGTCAAAGTCAATTCACTGCATGTTTAACATTGCTACATTAATATCACCTGTAAGATTTATGGAAAATAGCAAGAAAGTAATAAATATGACCCTTCTGATATCAATCAGCCTTCACAAGGGATAATACAAGAAACACGTCTTATTTTTACAAAGGCAGGAGCCAAAATGAGAAGTTTCAAAAATCAGACTTAAGTATATGTAAGATGAAATAAATGAAGGGAGAAACCCCAGCTCTGTAGTACAGATGTATAAATATTAGGGATTCAGCTGAAGAGCAGGAAAGATGTATAGAATATAAACAGAAGAATGCAATCATATATACATTGTCTGTTTTAAGAACTCCTTTCCAATCCACTATGACCAATTTCCTACCCATCAGACAGGTATCAGGTGCCTGCCAGGAGCTGGGATTCCTGGAGCCGGACTCAGGGTCACCATTCTTTGTGGCACACACTACCTCTAGGCAATCTTTACAGAAAGGCAGGGTAGTCCAAAACTTCCATGATAAGTCACAAGCCACCTCTCTGCAGCTCTGCCACCTTTGCTGACTCAGAGCCCTTGGCATGGTGCATCAGCCAAAAGATGTTTGCTGCATCATAACTCTCTTTAGCAATGCCAGAGAAACATCTCTTTTAATTACACGAGGTAATTGCAACCACTTGTCATGTTAATTATACGCACAGCCTTTATGATAAAACTCCAGCATGTTGAATGTTAACAGTTACAAGTCTTGGAAAAGTTCAAGATATGTAGATCATATTCTCCAATAATGTGTTTCCATGTCCACAGCTTAGTGCTGCCTCACAGTCCTCTCAGTAAACTTAGTTATTAACAGAGTGGCATTTATTGGGTACAGTCAGCTCCTTGGTTCATAGTTGGACTGTCTGTGCCACTGCTCAGACAGCGTCATGCAAACACAACAGCCTTTCATCCACAGCCAGCTTATGGCTGGAGGCTTTCACATGTCTCATACCAAGAAGCCTTCAGCCCTCCTAGGTCCAAGCTCACAGAAAAGAAGCACAATGGGCTGCACCCACCATAGAGACACTCCGGGTGCTGGGGCTATTCGTTGTCAGCCCACAATTCACTAAACTTGTTAATTTGGTCTCAACACCAGCCCTACCGTGTTGCACACAGGAATAGGGGCAGCAGCCCAGGAGGGGAGAAAGTCTTGGGGTTTTTTCCTCCACCCTGCAAATGCCACTACCTTTTGGGGTGTAACAGGGTAGGCCAGTCAAGCAAGAAATATCAACAACAAGTAATTCAGAGAAGAATATGAAAACTGCATATTCAAACTGTCCCATTACTTTATTTTTTTTTTCTTTTAACAAGTAAGAAAAGGTCATCCTACTTATACTCTATTCAAAAAAAACCCCAACATATTGGTGCTATGAGTGATTCATGACATTTTAAGAACCTTGACAATAAATCTTTAATGTTTATAAGGCTACATCTTCAGCAGTATTTAACAATGTGGATCTGCTGTGGATTTATATGATAGATAGAAAGTAAGAATACTTAATGAACTGTCAGGTCTCATTGTAATACCTAGACAGCTCTTGGTAGCTGTCTGTTCAAGCACAGTCACTCTTTTTCCTACAATACTCTGAGGAACGAGAGTGTGAAGACATAATGGAGGGTGTCACCAGATCAATGCTGAACTATTTCCTGTATGTTCTCATCTTAATCCTTTGACCTCCGATACATATTTTCATTGAGCAAATTTTATGACCAAAGCCTGCAAGATTTAAGCTCCTTACCGTTTTCTGTAACAACTAGACTTCTCCTTTGCTGTACTGCCTACCTCAGAGACATTAATTCAGCACAATTGCTTGTTGCCAGAGTCTCAAGATGAAGCTCAACAGATGCAGCAGTGATTTATTTTCCCCTTTTTAGAGAATAAGATCTTTTCTTCTTTTTCCTTTGGCAGAGATCAGAAAGCAAAAAACAGAAAGCCATGCAATTTCCAACTGATAAAGGTATAGCAAAAAAAAGTATATTCAAGGTTACTGCGGTTACTGCTCTGGAATTAAAATGTTACTGTACGCCAAGCTGGTAGCACACAGGAACTTCGGTGTGTGACAGCAGAAAATCTGCACAATAGATGAAGTCTTCTACCTTCAAGCCAATGAAAAGATTAAACTAAAAATAAAGGAAGATTTTCTTTACCTCATGATGGAAGTGTGTGTTTATGGAATTGAGAAATTGGGTTGCAGTTTCAGCTTCACGTGTGATGAGAAGAGGTTTCTTTGCATTTATGTCCATTGCTTGTAGGACACATGTTTAGTTCCAAGATGAAGCTATTGCATTACCATGTCCCCTTTGATGACAGCCTGTTGGAAATGAGCCTAAATCACTTTATGCTTCATGAAATTTTTGTACTTCTTGGAACTTTTTAAAATTTGTAGTCCTGGAAAGAGAGGATGTTATAGCAAACCACAGTGATAAGGATAGATTTATGGAGAAACAGTGCTATACCTCCTTTTTTATACCCTTAGAGGCCAAATTTTTCTCAGTATGCATATTCGTCTCATGAGAACACTAGCATATAGGGTAATACAAATAATTATACAGCGGTGGTCTAACTTTATTTCCCATTGGACTAGCTTCTAAATTTGCAGTAATTTCTGGAAACTCATGGTATTAATACATAAGACCTCAGTATGGGCTAGGTGGTCATTTCAGATGAACTTAGGGAGCATTTGACTGATAAGAATCTGCCAAGAGGCGTTAATGGTTTCATTAATGTATAGCCAAATACCTCCCTCTTCCAAGCATGTGTAGGCGCGCACACACACACACACACACACATACACCTTCTCTTCAGAATCAAAGCCCCACTATACTTGGTGCTTAGAATGTACACTTGCAGCCCAGAAAGTCATCCGTATCCTGAAATGCATCAAAAGAAGCATTGCCAGTGGGTCAAGGGAGGTGATTCTCCCCCCCTACTCTGCTCTCGTGAGACCCCACCTGCAGTACTGCATCCAGCTCTGGGGGCCCCAACACAAGAAGGACATAGACCTGTTGCTCCGGGAAGACATCATAGCAGCTGTCCAGTACCTGAAGGGGCCTACAGAAAAGCTGGAGAGGGACTTTTTACAAAGGCATGGAGTGATAGAACAAGGGGTAACGGTTTTAAACTGAAAGACGGTAGATTTAGATTAGATCTTAGGAAGAAATTCTTTCCTGTGAGGGCAGTGAGACACTGGTCCAGGTTGCCCAGAGAAGCTGTAGCTGCCCCGTCCCTGGCAGTGTTCAAGGCCAGGTTGAGTGAGGCTTTGAGCAACCTGGTCTAGTGGAAGGTGTTCCTGCCTGTGGCAGGGGAGTTGGAACTAAATGATCTTTAAGGTTCCTTCCAACCCAAAATCTTCTATGACATGATTCTATGAAAATGCAGTGATTAGTGAGGCTGATTTCACCTATTTACAACATTTTGGAGAGGTATTGCTGAGCAATAGTGAGTTAAACCCTGCACTTCTCAAGCTTAAGACAGCTTCTCCGTCAGTGAATAGACAATATGATTTTGTGAAAACAGTTCAGGAGATGATTTGCATTAAGCAATTCTGACCATGTTCACATATTTTACTAGTAATACCAACCATAGTGAAAAGATCATAAATTGAAATGCTTGGAAAAGCTTCCGCATGGAAAGTATTTTGCAGAATTATTATAAGGACAGGCAATATGAAAATTATTTAGTTTGTGTCTTCCAGAAGACTGCGATAGGTTTCATTTATCCTAACTGAAAATGTCAAGATTTGAGCCTTAGGTCTCGTTCTTTCTAACGACTGGGAAAGACTTAATCTTATATTGGTAAATCCTGTCTTGCGAGGAAATGAATTGTGCCCTGGAAGTGTCCATTTCTCTCCACTGTGTGATGACAATCTAAGCTCAGATGCATACATATACATTACAGACATGAAGAGTTTGATGAGATGAATCACATTCCACAGATCAGGAAGATAAGTTACTACAGCAACACTCTCCTTATTTATCTCTTTGTACTACTAAATCAATAAATATTTGCTAGTCTAATATAATATTATTTATTTTACTCTTAAATTAAGTGTTAATATTATTAACTACTTTTTATAAGTTTGCTGATATTTTAAAGCTAATTATTAATATTTATTAACTTAATAAATATTTATTACTTAAGAAATACAAAATATTTGTGTAAGAACAGAGCCTAGATCTTCTAGGTTTCTTACCTCCTAAAGTTTCTTAACTCCATGACTCCTGGACTTATGGTCCAGGGAAATTTATTGCTAGCTATCTTATAATATTCAGAGATCACAGATTAATTGCCCCATATTAGAGCTATCCACAGCAGGAGTCACAACTTTGATAAGAGGGCCAACATATGCGATTGAGGGATGATGAAACCAAGGCTGCAGTCTGTTCGACAGAGCTGGGATCTATCATTCCAAATAGGAAATCCAGGATGAATAAACTTCACAGAGATAAAAGGAAAAATAAACTAATTTCATCTAGTTATTACCCATAGAAGCAACATTTGGAAAAAGCATGCTACTGATGTAAGATGATGAGCTCTGTTATGTGAATATCAATCAATGTGAAGACAATTTAAAATAAATTAATAAAATAATTTGGCAAACGAGTCCAGATAAAATCTTATATACTGATCTACATAATGCCATAATAGGTCATACATCCTCAATTCCAATGTCCAAGAGTCGCTAAATATATACAAAATATTCAAGAATCAGGAACATACTGTTGTACCCAGCCATCTGCAGTATTATAAACATTAACTCTCCTTGCTTTGCTGAAACAAATTAAAAGAGATTAGAGTAATTGGAAAGACATTTTTTATAACTTGAATGCTGGCACAATGAATGTTATCAAGATAAATGCTCTGTTCAGACTTAGTTCTCTCTGTTCTGTCCACTGATTGCCTTGAGCAGAGAGAAAACATTACGAGATATCCAAGTGGTAATTGGCAAATTTATCTGGAGTGAAAAATTCACTGGAGTTCAAAGGAGAAATCAATTCCCAGCCCTTCCACCCTTACTCTGCTCAGTCCTCCCGTGAATATCAAAGTGCAAACAAACACAAATAAATGCTGGCTGCCTGGGTGGGAGTGCTGCAGCAAAGTGCCAAGTTACACTGATTCTCAATGGGGTTATGTAAAGTTGAGGGAGTTCAATATCTCTTGGCATCAACACCTTCAAATAAGAAATAAAGACCTTTGTTTCCAGTCAACATCTCCACTGTACCTATTTTCAGACCCATTTTCTTGATTTACTCAAACAATAGCTACAATTAAGTACACAAATTGGGGAACTGCAGACAAAGAAAAGCCAGTTTCAAGATCTCAGTTATATTTACACTTACCATTAAGAGTGACTCATCTTAAGGACGGAGAAACAGCAAGACTGAAGAAACAGACTCATTTAAAGAAAAATCTGAGGTTCACCTGGTGCTTGCAAGAAGTAAGAAGGAGGTTGTTAGTGCTTGGTATTTAGTAGGTAAGTTAAGCCTTACCTTGGAAAATAATAGTAGGGTTTGTTCTTTCTCCTCTGTATCTGAAAGGAATTAACAAGTTTGGAGTATTTCTGCAGAGGAAAAACAAAGTTGGGGGTGTCAAGAAAAAATGAAACCTTGAACTGGGACAGTCTTGGAAAACTTAGGCTACAGATCCTTTCCTGAGAAGGTTTATTTTAATGGAGGCATCCATTGTCATGAATCAGCACATGGTGGTTATCCCTCAAGCAAAACTCCCTCTTTTGGTTTTACTGATGGGAAGCTTAGCCATTAGTCCAGACAATGCTTAAGAAGTCATCTCTAAATGTAAACACACAGACAAGACTGAATTGTCAGCATTCTTTGCAAATTCTACCAGATAAACGTCAATGCTATCCCAATAAAATTACAGGGGAAAAAAGTAAACAAGTTCCTCCGGAAACTTTCACAACCACAGACATTCCCATTACAGGTCAGGGTGGACACAAGAAGAAGGATGTCTTGGACTGATATCTCAGACTGTTGATATCTAGGACTGTAGAGATTCTCCTTAAGAAAAATAGTGCTTGAAACCACCTGGCTGGCTAGTATTCCGCTTTGCTTTCTAGGAAGAGGGAACCTCAAAAGAAGCAAGAGGTCCAAAAGCAAACCTCATAACTCTAGAAAATCTCATGAAGCAGTGTTTAAGGGGCTGCACTGGAGATGTAAGATGACAAATTCATGCCACAAGCAGGAGTTCAGTCAGAGCTTTGCTTAATGCTGTCCCTTCAGTCATGCTCCAAATGACTCCAGAGATTAATGTGATTTTCTCCACCTACACCACAACTTGAAGGCCTACAAGTAGTGGAGAAAGGTCTTTCTGTCGGTATGGTAACAGGAGAGCTGTCCGAGAAGATCATTTTCCTTTGTTTGGGGACTGCTGGAAAGAAACTTGGCCATGATGTCTCTCGTTAACATAAAAACTGATCATTTTTGAAAGAAGCAAGGGTGTATATTAAGATATCTAATCATAGACACACAGAAATCTATAAATATGTAGGTAATTGTGGATACACAGCATGAAATAGCTTTCTTCTCAAAGTGAACCCTAACAGTGGGCTCCTTTCACTGGCGCTGCATCCAAAACTTCTCTGGTTAGCAGCAAGGAAACAAGATATGAGCTTGGGAAATGTCATGGAGAGGACCAGCTGTTTAGTTGCTAGCATTCTGCCCTGAAGGCACTGAAATGATGTCAGAAATAACTGATTTCTCTGATAAAAATAAAGTAAGAGCCAAAACATATCAGTAGAGCAGGCAAATGAAAATGTTTGGGACAGGACTGAAAAGAAAACTGAACATTATTCACTCTAGGCTATTTATGTTATAAATAGTAATCTTTAGTTGTTTTAGTCAGCACCAAGAATAAGTTGTTTAGTGGTTCATTATACTTTTTTTTTTTTAATTATAAGAAGAGAGACACAAATATAACATGATTTGCTCTTAAAACTTTGTGTTTAGGTAAGAGTTTCCTCACTGACCCTGAAGTTAAGGTTTCTAAAACTAGGAAATATCTTATTCCAGCAAACTCTATTATTAAATGGGGAAACTTGGATGGCTGTATGAGTTCTGGACAAACAAATTCTCTGTTTGTTTTGTTGGTGGAAAAAATGATCCAGACATAGAAGCAGAGTGGCCCCTTGTAAAGGAAGAACCTGGGCTCCAGGGTGTTCTTCAGACCTCTTAGCTATATCCAGCAAGTTGGAAAGGCCTGAAGCATTTGAAATGGACACATTGCTGGTGGATCTTTATAAGACCTCTCTTGAAAGCCTTACAAAATTCCCATCTCACCTCTCAATGGTTTCAAGATTACCTTAGGAGCATATTTGATCCTGCAATGACTTAAGTATATCGTGGATTGAGGGAGCTAGCACAGGTAGAGATGTACATTACTACATTAATATTGATGAAGTTGCACCTTCACTGTCAGGTAAGGATTTGAATTCACAAATGTGACGCTGAGCTCTCTAATCCTTTGCAGAGTTTGCGTGTTAACTTACTGTTGGGCTTAAGTCTGGAACGAGCCAGCTGGATGTTCAGGTGGACAAAACCACACCAAGTCAGGCATGACAAAGCTAGGACAGGTACACAATAGCACTCTTTTCAGATCCAGCTTCATAAAATCCTCTTCCTTCACCCCCACCAGACCTCAGCAGAGGAATCCAATCCTTCCTTCCTTCAGTTGCTTCCTTCAGCTTCCTTCCTTCAGGTGCGCAACAATTGGAGCAACCCCACAGGGTCACTGAGCCCCATCTTTACCCTTCCGCACAGGAGTCCCAGTGGTGAGTGCCTCTGCCCTCATCTCAGTGTCCACTCCTGTTCCTCCTCAGTGCAACCCACACTGCACATTAAGTCTGCCAGCATTTCTGCTCAGTAAGGTGTCATTCAGGAGCAGATAGCAAGATAATGCAGCAGATATTAAAGACAACCTCATTTTGTACTGGAAGACAAGACCAGCCTGAATAAGAGCTGCTAATTAACAGGCCAGTCTGTTAGAAAAAAGCAGATAAACAATCTGTGCTACCTACACATTTCTTTTTAGAGTTCTTCCTTGTGATTAAGGTGAAGGCATACGTTATACAGAAGAAAGCATAGATTAAAACATATATTGATAACAAAGAATACTGATTAATACCAAAGAGGTGTTATTACCTTTGAGGAACACATTGCCACGATTGGAATGCTGCATCCAGTCAGGCATTCATATTTTAACATTCAGGAAAGTCATGCAAATGATTCAAGGTGAGGAAAGCATGGCTTACAATGAGAGGGTATTTAGTCCAGTAGTTCAATTGGTGGAGAGATTAAGAGAAGAAATAATTGCCTTTAAGGAGGGACAAGGTGCCTGACACTAGAAAGCTTCTGAGCAGGCACACAGCAGCATCACAGGGCTGAGAATTTCGAGTTAGACCCAGGAAAACTGAATGTGGCATCAACATGCAAATCTTTTTGGAAATTAGCTAACCACTTAAATCATTCACTCTATTTATTTGGGATGTTCAAGTTGAGATTGAATTAGGAGAAAAGGTCACTGGAAGTAATTGTTTTACATTGTGTTTGTGACCCTTCCAGCACACATCTCAGTTTAAGTCTAACACTGCCCAATCAATATCATTGAATCAAAGACTGAATAATTACTTCAATCCGTATTTTTAAATTAGTCTTGGCTATAAGCTAATTCTTTCTTTGGACTAGAGACAGAACAAAATATGCCTGTATTGCCCTCAAAATGCTCAGGGTACTTTCTGCTGAGCATTAAGGTAATGATAATAATGAATATTCATGTCTCAGAATTTTGTGTCTCCTGGGTGAGTTGAGCAGGATTTAAATTTCCCTTGGTACAAAATTGGGCAGACATATTTATGTATCTGTGATTTGTTTTGGCTTGATTTCATTGTCTGCAGCTGGAGGCAGGGCAGGGAACAATGCAGGTCAGCGTGCGTCGAAGCAGACAGAGAACATACCTTCTTAGAGACTTTACTCACGTCTGTGTTCACAGCATGCATCAGGCTGGGATTCAGGGACAAATCACAGGGATTGCTACCATCCACCCTGCACACCTTTTTTCTTTGCTCAGATCCCACAGGCATCCCCCACCTACTCATTTTCAACAGCAGCCCTGGCTTTCCCCATGCCCGCAGCACATTACTGGTAAGCCTTTTGAGAAATGAAAAGCATCTCATTCTAAAGCTACTGGACTTATAGGGTGCTCAAAATCATGGCACATGGTAGGCAGATGCAAACTTGCTTTCTTTCGCACAAGCTGAACATGACCAGTCCTTAATCCCAAGTGCACGTGGCTTCCATACTTGAATTAGCATAGCCTAATTACATTGCTACACAGTCTGGTGTGGAGCTGGTTTGTATCCTTCTAACTCAAAAGCGATTTTGTATCTGACTGAAATCTATTCTCTATACATAGAGATATCCAGGTAGGATTTAATAACCAGCTTGTTCATAAAGTTCAAGGCCAGGGGAAACCATGACATTTATTCTGACCTCCTTTATATTACAATTCCTAAAATGAGGATGCCAAGTTAGTAGATACATTTGACCTTCATCTTCCCATGTTTCAGTTTCTCATCTGCGAAACAAGCCCAGTAATAAGCAGCCTGTGTTGACCTTAGTTAGGCATTGTGAAAATTAAATACATTCATATTAGGAAAGCAGAGCACTGTATCAATGAGACTCACAGTAAAATCCAGGAGAAAGGTGATGGTTGTGAACCCTGTGTTGTACATAAGGCAGGAGCATCACTCACGTTGGAGGCACGGAGGGGAATATAAATAATGCATAGTCTCTCTTTCAGGGAGTGCTGTCCAACCGAGGCCACGAATAAGATAGAGCTTCTGCAAAAAGAAAAGCAAGATGTGATTCTCGAATTTCAGAACACAGACACATAATGGATGCCAGAATTAGATGACTAGGGAATCCCTTTGTCTTTTTCCGGTTGCAAGTTTCCATCTACAATGGTGTTCTTTGAAAAGCAAGAGAAGGAGGGTGTTGTGTATATGTGCTATTCTAAAAGGCTATTGTTGTTTGACTGAGTTTCTTCCCCTTCCCACAACTCTTGTGGCTGTGGGCATTGCTGGCTTTTCTAGAATTTCTTTCAATCCTCTTGTGATTTTCAGGTTTGCTTCTGCATCTCTTTCCTCTGCATATAGAGAGCTGCATAGATTCTTAGTCAAAAAGACCAAAATCAGGAAACAGAAGTTTGATTTGCATGAAATAATTGTTACAAATTATATTAAAGATCTTCAGATCAACATCAGCTTTCAGTTAGATCAACATCAGTAATGTTGTTGTTAGGTTTTGCAGCTATGTCAATAATTTACCCAATAGAGCTCATACTATCCTAAATAGCTATTCCTGTTGAATTTCAGTTAGTTTTGGTAATTAATGCTGCAAGAAAAACAAAGTCCATGCCTGTGGGCACTTCCATGATGCTTAAACATTTCAACCTAGTAGTAAATTTGTGTTTGTGCATGATAACAGTCTCGTTGTCATTTTACCTAATCTCTGAGACACCACAGAAGGTCTCAGGCAGTGGTTCTGGTGTTCTTCTCATTCTTGCTGTTGGGATTTTGGCACAAAAGAGGGAGTATTGTCAGTATCTCCATGGACTTTGTTTTCCCTCCAAGACTCTTCCCTTGCCCAACTGGAACATATGTTACTAAACTGTGAGTGGGTTGCTAAAAGCATGTGTCATTGTTCCTTTAATTTATGCATATCCACAATGCAGATGATTTTTACATAAAATACCTCCTTCTAGGCTATATATTTGGTATTTAATGCCTAAGTGGGTTAACTCATGAGTAGAAACCGTTGGATGTGTTTGTTTATTTAAAATATTTGTGTCAGACTAGCTGCAATAGTTACAAAGCAAACATATTTAGTGTATTTTAAATTATTTCAAAAATAATATTCTTCTCAGTGAAGAAAAATATCTGAGTAAGTGACAATTAACTCCAAAGGAAATTCTGGATTTCATTCTATCCTTAGTCACTAGAGAACTTGGTACAGCTTTAAATTCACACTTTCAGTATTTGAGGGTATGGCCTTGCACCTCAGATTAATCAATTGCCAGCACCGTCTTGCTTTTTTGACATTTAAAAAAAACTTAAACCCTATAAACTAATGAGAATTTTACTGTAATTTAACTGAAAAAAAGGCGATGCATAGCTACCGTGGAAGTGAAACACACATGTCACAACAGAAGATATAGACAGGATGTGAAGATGAGTACGTGTATGTTACTTAAATATGCTAGGTATATATGTTGGTAGATGAAGTGCACAGAGACCCAAACTTGAATTTCCAGATTGCAGGAAAGAGCACTCCTGTAAAAACAAACTAAAATATTCCAGCAGTTCTTTAATGAACACAAGAAGAAAGATACTTTGATTTGCTGTCATTTCTGAATAATGACACTGTGTCCCTAAGCACTAGGCTTTGTCTTAATCATCCTTTGCACGAACAGACACACAGGAAGGCAGAGACATCTCCTCTCTGATATACCAAGGAAAATGTTCTTGCCATTAGGATGTTAACCCAGGACATGGGAATCCTGCATCTAATTCACTTCTCAATTGCTATCTTCTTGTAAAGCATCTGACGAGTTACTGAGCACCGGTTTTATTACTCTCTTGAAACTGATAGAGAAAAACAAGGCTCTTCTGTCTTCAAGAGCTATTGCCATGATAAATGCTTTTAAAGTTGCATGGTATCTTTGTAACAGATATTCCTTATCAGACAAATCTGGTAACTGTGATGGTAGCCGAACAACTGCAGAACAATTCATAATAAATACACTTGCTCAGCCAGAGTTCACTTTAAAAATTCTTCCATAAAAACAACATTCATCATAAAACTCATCCCTGAAATTTATCTTTATAAAGAAGATAGAAGACGTTCTCATAGTTCTTCAGACAGCCAAAAAATGTTTAGTCCAAAAAGTGTTTCTTCCTGTCTATAGGCAGAACTATTTTTTTTTAATTTCAGAAGACCCTTAAGTGTCTAATTCATATTCTAATAAAAGTGGTTGCTTTTTGGTTTTTTTTTTGCTTTACAACCTTATTGATATTTGTGGGTGTTGCTCACAGTGAAGGAAAATGTCCAAGCAAGTTCCATTGCCAGGAATTAAATGGTGAGAGCAAATGTTGCATAAGGAGGTTTTGACATCGGCATGACAGTGGTGAAACACTACCACAGGTACCCAGAGAGTGTCCATCCTCAAAGATACTCAAAATACAACTGGATAAGGCCCTGAGCAGCCAACTGTAAGTTTTAAGTTCACCCTGCTTTGAGCAGGTTGGACTAAAGAGCTCCAGAGATCCCTCTCACTCAAAATCATGCAATAATTCAGTATGGAGTTGAGCACATCTGGCCTCCAAGACAAGCCTTGTAGCAACTATCCTTTGAGAAGGACCTTAAATTACCTGAGGTGCTAGTGAGTGTCTGTTTGTAGTGTCAGTGTGACAGCAGAGCAGAAAGCAGAGAGTGATGGACATGCACAGCCCAGATGCCAGAAAAGCTTTCCCGAAATGCTGTGAGGTAGGACGGTTGTCATCACCTGCTCAATTTTGCAGCTCCCTTCCAGGCACAGGAGTATGATAGGGAGAGTTTCTGCTGTGGGAGGGCACACAGAGCCAAAACACATTAATCAAACCTCTAGAAAACACATGTTATCCAAGCACCTTGTCATTTTTGTGCTTCGTTGTCCCAAGCCTGTTGTTGATGTCACCTCTAGAATCCCATTAAAAATAGACCTCTTCAGGGCCTGGGCTATGTCTCTTCAGAGCTATATGTAGCATCAAGCACCCTTTTGAATGCTATATAAATATCCCTGTCAGAGCCTGAATGAAAAGTTAATAAATTGAATCCATTGTCCTCTGTGTAACAGAAGGGGACTAAATGCAGCATCCATTTAAAGCAAATCATGATGAGTGATCTAAAAATATGCAACATTAAGCACAGTCATATTTTAAATAGCAAGAATCACTTTCAGAGGACTAGGGAGGTTATAAAACATTCATGTTTGTATTCCAGGATCTCTTACAATGCTTTGTTTTGAAAGCCTTATATTAAATTATAAAATCAGCTCAGAAAAAGACATTGTTTTGTCATTGTCACTACAATGGTGGCATTCACTTGTCTGCCTCTGTGCTTTGTTCTGTTCATAGTGAGAAACAAAGGTCCCACGTACTTTCTACCTTTCTTGCAGGCAGTGGTTGTGGTGCAGACCTGCCAAATGGGAATGACAATAGCTCTAAAAAAAATAAAAAGCTCTGGGAAAAAAACAAAACAAAACAAAACAGGAATTTCCCTCTGACAAAGCAGGTCCTTTCCCTGTCCCACATTCTCTCCCATCTGTGGTGCCTTGCCTTGAATCCCACAATTGAAGGCTTCTCAAGGGCCATTGGACATCAGCAAATTCTGGATACCTGCAGAAGGATTATTCAGTGACTCTGAGCTTGCACATCTTTGGTTTTTTTTTAAATCAAAGTGGACTGAAAAAAGCAGTTGATATGTAACTGTGAAGCTGGTGTTTGTGATTGCTGGCAATGTTGTTTGGTCCTGGATTCTGAAAACTTTAACCAACTGCAATATTTTCAACTTATCTATGTATGATTTTTAATTGATTCTTGTGCTTCTCTGTCACCTTAGCAAATTTTAAAGCCATGGTCAAAGCTATTTTATTATCATTATGTTCAGTCTTCAATATCATACATTTTATCAATTGCGTTAGTCTATCAGTTCACAACCAAAAGTGTCGCTCTAGTTGGCATCAGGGTTTGATGCCTGTGTCTCCAGCAAGGCTGACATCAAGCCCAAGGGAGGGTTTAATGATGACCCAGCCTGGGGCGGATGAGGGGACATGTGGATGTTTTCTGCACTTGAATGAGGTCCCTAAGCTGGCAGCCCTGTGACAAGGATGCTGCCAGTGTCAGCCCTTGGAGCTGGCAGATCAAGTCAATCAGACAGATTTGCAGAGTCCCATATCAGCAGAGAAATCCTCTGCAATATCAATGACAACAATATCTCCCACTCAGCACTGAGCTTGGCACTGGCCAGGAGGAACTGTTCTTAAGGGCCAGAGGAAATCTGGTAAATTTGCTGAGAACAAAAATACACATGCAAACAACTCAGGTTTGTCGATTCTGGTATATCACATCTGATACCTCTTAGTTTCAAATGAACATCATTAGAGTCTACTTTTTTCCTTTACTTTTTTTTTTTTTTTTAGTTGAGGAAGTTTATATTTGAATGAATTTGGATTTGGTAGATGACTGAACCTGGGAACTGGATGTTTACAGCATTTAAATCTCTAGGTCCAACCTGCCAGATTGACTGTCACAGAAATGGAGACCTTTCCCTTCCCAAACCAGTTTAGCTGGCAAGATGTGGCACTGAGGAAAGCCAAGCCTGAAGCAAAGAAATCTTTTCGTAAAGAGGGTAAAAGTCACTGCTCAACACTGGAGAAAATAGTAGCATTTTAATAGGATCTTAAACTGGTATCAGAGTTTCAAATGAAGCTAGGCTGAGCCTGGAAGGAAGCGGACTGGACAACAGATTGAACCCAGCTGCATTATTTTGGGTGCAGCCTCAGAGCAGGGGCTCCATTATTTACAAGAAAAGTTCCCTGGAGAATTTCAAGCACTCCTGGGTTTTTTCCTACACAAATTTTTAAAAGCAAAAATTATACATGAACTAGAAACTTTGCCTTCAGTTTCTGATTCACATACACAGCCCATGAAAGGCTGCATGGTTTTACTGAAAGAAGAGCATGGGCACCCTGCTCACATAGATGGAGACATCAGCTCTGTGTCCACAAGCCATTCACCTTGACTATGGACATCTTTTGCAATATAATACAGCTACAGGTTGCAGTTTAGAGTTTGCTGCTGTGGTAGCAGAAACCTGTCTATAGAGATGTAGACCTTGAAGTGTAATGTGTAATCATTCATGCTCTCTGGTTGGGCTGCTCCATATCAGGCCCTTTCTTGTGAGGAAAGGGGAATATTTCATAGCCCCAGAGACTCTTCTCTTTGCCCTGTAACTGCTGCAGCATCAGGTGAGCTGAAGATCATGAAGCCTTCTGGCTTATGGATGAGCAGATATGCAGCCAGGACACACCTGTTGAAGCTCCTGAATGCTCTTGGGGCTTTGCTGAAGGTTGCACGGGAAAGATCATAAAGGAGGCAATAGTAGTACCACATCAACAGAAAACCTCTGGCTACTGAAATGTTAGCAGTGCATTAAAGTTCCCCAAATATACACAGAGATACCTCTCACTGATGGACACATGCTACTGACGCACTCTGGGGAGGACTAGAGTGCCATTTATTAAGTTGTCTATACCCAGAATGATGGAAAATATATTCAATGGACAGAGTGGAGCTTCTCTCTTTCTTTCTTTCTTTCTTTCTTTCTTTCTTGCTTGCTTGCTTGCTTAAACGATGAAAGATTGTTGCATGTTTTTGGGCCAGGTCCACCTGATCCATGTAGACAGTCTCCATGGTACAACAATGTACTGGGAAAAATGCAAAGGTTTTTACTGACATTTTCCAGCCTTCCTCTTCCCCATATTTTAATCTCAGGCTCCAACCACCCTCCCATCCTCGCCTTTCCCCGTTAGATACACACTTTCTGTTGTATTTGTCTACTATAGATATTCCTTCCCTTGCTTAGAATAAAATATTTCAGTTTTTTCAGGCTTTCCTCATCAGACGTGTTTTTAGGAACTACTCTATATCTTACAAAAGTAATTTTCTCAAAGATAAGGGGTTTCGAATGTGTTTTTCTCTGTAGACACCTAAATAGCAAAACTGAGCATAACCTGTTAATAATTCCTTGCTTTCAGAAACTGTTCTGTGTAATTAGTAGTTCACCAGAGACCTTCCTAAGCCAGACATCCATCTGAGGAAAAATTGCTTATGATTTCTACGGCATGAAATCCCAGAAAGCCACAAGAACAAAGAAAATTTCCTGGCTAAAAAAGTTTTCTCATGAGACGAAGATTAGCTCAATTCTCTCAAACCATTGAAAAGGCACTAAATTAAGCCTGAAAACTGAAGGTAGTGTGTCTGGAAGCAACTGGAGGAGGAAAGGAAGAGGTAATACCAATGGGCTGGTCAATGGATGTTTTTATGAAGAGTTATCACCTCTTAAATCCCAGTATATGTTCTTCTTATTTAAGCTTCACAGTTCTAGAAGTGTACTGATATTTATCATCTTTACACACAGCTGGATACTGAACGTTGTTTTGGTGATCCTGACATCGCTCTATGGGAGTTTCATGACACCATGAGGCTCTTGGCCTGAAATGCAAAAAAGACCCCAGAAGGGCAACAGCACTACTCTAGTTTTGCTTAATCAATTTTCCACTGTGTTCTTTATCTAACTGAAACAAGACTAATATGTCTGTCTTTTTTATATGTATTCTTCGCACTCACTTAAGGAAGGAAATACCGTCAGCTACAACTTATCAGCTGCCCACTTCTCAGGCTGGTTCTTATTTTTTACCTCATTAACCTTTAACTTTGAGATAAAAGGCCGTATTGATTTATTTGTTTACAGGAGATGAAAGTTTTCTGAACCTGGTTTTGTAGTCTCTGTGGTGAAAAAAAGAGCAATTAGTACTAGCATCTTCATAAAAATCAGGTGATCTTCACAATGAAAAAGCCTCAGATTAACAGCATTTCTCTACAGGGGAAAAGTGTCAGACTGCTGACTGATCCAGAGACTTGACAATGAGACACACTGTCTCAACGGGCAGAAGTCACAGAAAGTGGCATTGATTGACTGTAGTCATGATGCATAATGCATTAGTAAGAGCGTCATTAACATGTGTTGCTCCTGGACAGCACATCAGTTATTGCAGTGAGTGCTCATGTAACCTTAGATTTTGTTGTTTCAGAGCCTGAGGGTAGTTTGAGCAAATACGTGTTCCTTCCCATTTGCAACAGCGCTAAGGACATGACCACAAGCTTTTGCTGTGGCCCAGATGAGGACAAGTGATCCATTAAACTGAAGTAATTTGAATGCTTATGGCCATAAATCCATGAAGTTGGGTTGGAAGAAAAGCAATAATTTTGAATTTTTTGTATGTAGCACAAACTTACTTATTCTGGCTTGGCAAAGTGGAATTAGATGATTGCTGGGATGTCTATATAGATATAGAACACATTTTGCACCCATTTCAGGCAAACAGGTGGAGTAACGCTCCCATGTTACTCCATTTTGTCAAGCCAGAGTAAGTTTCTTTACTGAAGAAGTCTGTAACAAAAGGAGTCATAGTCTACTGCAGACAGGATTTATGTACTGAACTGGGAGGTACATGAGTTTATTTACATCATGCTTCCCTACACAATCACTGGAGGAAGTCAGGCATCTCCAGAGACTTAGATCTTAGAAGGGCTAAATCAATCACCTGCTGGGGGGTATTAAGTAAAGAAAAGAAAAAGGAGACTGGCTTCCAAATTTAGGCATCTGGTTTGGGATTTGAAAATATAAGGTGGAAAATGCACTACTTTCCTTGTTGGTTTTCCAGAGTAACTCATCAGTCTATAATGAGTTTCATAAATCCCTGCAGAGAATTGAGGTAGCTAAAGCTGAGGGCAGCAGCAAGAAGAAAAAAAATTCTGGATGCTGGGAATACGTCCTGGTTTCATCTGGGATAGGTATTTTCTTCCTAGTAGCTGGTATAATACTGTGTTTGGGTTTAGGATGAGAAGAATGTTGATAATACACTGATGTTTTAGTTGTTACCGAGCAGTGCTTACACGAAGTCAAGGACTTTTCAGCTTCTCATACTGCCCTGCCAATGAGGAGGCTGGGGTGCACAAGAAGCTGTGAGGGGACACAGCCAGGACAGCTGACCCAAACTGGCCAAGGGGGTATTCCATACCGTACAACATCATACTCAGCATATAAAGCTGGGGGAAGAAGAAGGAAGGGGGGGACATTTGGAGTGATGGTGTTTGTCTTCCCAAGTAACTGTTAGATGTGATGTAGTCCTGCTTTCCTGGGGATGGCTGAACACCTCCCTGCCAATGGGAAGCAGTGAATGAATTCCTTGTTTTGTTTTGCTTGTGCACACAGCTTTTGCTTTAAAACAAAGTCTTTATCTCAACCCATGAGTTTTCTCACTTTTACCTTTCCAATTCTCTCCCCCATCCCACTGAGAGGGGGTGAGCAAGTGTCTGTGTCGTGCTTAGCTGCTGGCTGAGGTTAAACCATGACAGAATAAAAAAGAACAGAGTACTCAAAGTAGGGTAAGGAAAAGTTTTTTTCTGTTCTGTGGAAAGACGACATTCAAGTCTTAATTGCCTTTACACAGAGAAGTACAACTCATGAAAGTAATAAGAATCTCCTTACTTCACACCAGCCTTCTAGTTGAGCTGATTTCCCCTGATTTCCCCCAAAACATGAGCAGAAGCAATCAAACAGAGTTCTTCCAGACAAAGCAAAGGAGTGGTACCCAACCTCCTATTTCACCAGCTGTTTTCCAGCACACAGTGTCAGAGTTACAATGCCACTGGTTAGGTAAGTCTGGCAGTCCTGAAATGAAACCTCTTGGTAACTGGGTAAGAAAACAGAGACAGTGGCTTACGTAAAAGTAAGTCAGTAAGTATAATTGGCTTGAACAGGATTTATTAAAAGAACTCTTTTTTCATCTTTGAGCCAAATTCCTATCTGGCTCCAGTGGTAAACTCAAAGTCTCACAGATTTATATGTAAAGCGTATTTATTTTAGTATTGCTAAAGGAACTTCAAGGAGACAGAAACCAGTCCCCATAGTGCCTACATAGGCAAACTCAGTGTCAGCCCTCAGAGACTTTGTATCTGTCATCACAAATACTTTGTTTTTTTCTTTCAAGTCCGTACATAATATTATTGCAATGAAGGTGTTAATGTTTCCTTCCCGCTCAGGAAACTAGATTAAAAAACTACAGCTTTCAGACCAGCAAGAAGCTTTTTCAACCTGTATGTAGTGCATAATAAATGAAAAACAAGAAATACAATCTTGTGTCACTTTTTAACATTTCAGAGTTTATGTGCTAGAATTCCTTGAGTTTTCAAGCCATTTCAGTCGCCTGTAGTCTCTTCCAAAAGCTCATTTGGGAAGGCTGTGCTTTAAGTAGGAAACAAAAGTAATGAAGTGACAATACTAAATTTATGCTGTGCCATGCTAAGGTAAAACCCTAACTTCACAGAGTGTTGCCAACTTTGCCCACAGTAGCAGCAAAAGTGAGTTAAACTAGTTTTAACTTGTTTTTAAACTTGGACTTTGTTCTGGAATAGGAATGCAGCCTGTGGCAATTTTATGATCTGGTTCACTCGTTTTCTTAAATCAAAATTTGTGAAATTTTACTTTATTTTACCAGTTGTTTTTTGCTTTACTTTACCGGCTGTTACTTGTGAATTTTTTCCAACCATATGAGATGCTTGTGCAGAAAAGGCTGCACAGGGTATAAAGAAGGACAGATCTTTGCGTAAAAATGAAACTCTTTACTCCCAAGAAAAAGTAAGCATTAGATCACATTTACAAGAAGCACATGGAATACATGAAGGTAGAGTTTTTAATTCCTTGTGCACAAACAGTATGACTTTAGCCCAGTGTCTCCACGATCTTGTACCAAACATTTCAACAGGTTGCGTTCAAATGAGGATAGCAACAGTGACTGATCCCAATCACCAAATGTAGAAAAGAAGCACAGTTTAATTCTGCTTTCTCCCACTTAATGAGCAGAAAATTTCCACAGCTACCATGCGCCCTCATGATCACCCAAAATCTTCCCTGAATGAAGAGACAATTTCTTTAAGATCCCTTTGAAACGAAGCCATTCTATGATTCTGTGAAACCAAAGACGAGTGCTGCAGTATGTGATAATCTTGGAATAACTGGGGTGGAAACCTGGAGAGAGTTTATGCATAGCAGAAGTGGAAGTCAAGAGATAATTTTTTTTAATATATCCATGACCCATTTGTATCAATTTGATGCTGCAGGTGACAATGAGAAGTTTTCTTCTGCCCTACTGATTTTCCAAATGGATATTCAGGTAATACTTACTAACCCAGATGTGGGATAGTGCATTGGCAGGCACAGAAGGGGCCACCAAGACACTGCCATTGGATCCCTACAGAGAAGCAATAGGGCCTGTTAAACACATATATCTGCAGTGCGACACCAAACTGGCACCCATCATGAGTCTGATCACTGGGCATGAATAGGTTGGTCTCCTTTGTGAAGAGATACTTCACAGAAGACCACCAGTATAGACAATAGAGCCAATGAGGAGGGTACTGCTGTATACTTTCAGCAGTCCTGCATTGCTCCACGCACAGGACACCTGCTCCTCTCTCTTCTTAAAAGAGGACAGTCATGTAGAACATATACACATCTTTTTCACTGCAGACAGGAACTCCATACTGGAGTCATGAATTCAATACCAGAGCAATAAACTGATAGGTTTGCTACAAGTCTTTAAAACTGTTCAAAATATTTTAAATTCCAGTCAGCCCTCAGTCCCATTTGGTCTTGATCCCAAACCAGAAACAAGATATTATCCAAGTGGATCAGCAAATTGTCTTTGTGATTCTGCCTAAATCTATGCTCTTAATAGCTTCCTTACTCAGAAAAGACTGTGGACTTGGCCATGATCTATGCTGTCATGAAGCAATGTTTTGGGGGGGGTCATTTTCAGGCATGTGTTTCATGTATGGACATTACAGTGAGCTTATGTGACAGACAGAATAGATGTTGGCAGATGACAGCATGAGATCTTTAAAGCCTGTGCCTGTCAGCAAAGTATGTATTTTACCAGTCATATTCTACTCTGAAAGATGTTCTGTGTGTCTGTCTTTAATTAAAGCAAAACTGTACAGATTGTGTCAAAACTGCCCACTATTATCCAAGCTGTACCAGCTACAGCTGACAAAACATGCACATCTCCTTATTAAGAATATTTTAAAACTGACTTCTTTAAATTAAGAAAACCTCCCAACCTTCACTTTTTCACAACTTACACTGAGATTTTTGTAGCAGGAGGGGAAGGAAAGCAAGAATATTTTAGATTTCTTCCCTCATTTCTTTACTGTATAGAGCACTAAAATAAGTCACAATATGTAAACACGTCACGGTTTAAAGCTGGGCTGGCTATTAAAACTGTGGCAGAAGCTCTCTGTTAACCCTCCCCCCACCAAAGGGAAAGGGAAAGGGAAAAGGGAGAGACTTACGGGTTGGAAAGTTAATGAACTACAATAATGAAAAAGTAGAATAATAATAATGGAAATAAACAAATATATAAAAATATATATACAAAACCAAGATCGAACTCCCCTGATGTCATCCGGCACTGCAGGGCAGGCCCCAGGAAGGCCCAGGCTGGGCCCAGCGACAGTCGAGAACTGGATTCAGGGATGCACGGATCAGGATCGGGGGCAGAAGGAAAACAGACAGAGTCCTCTTTGGACACCGGCCATAGCAGAAGGGCGAGAAGGGAGAAGAAAGGGCTGAAGGCTCAAGCAGCAGAAGCAGCCCAAGCCTCAAGCAGAAGGGGAGACCGAGACCCCTGTGATCCCCCAGCTCTATACTGAGAATGACATGTATGGGATGGAATACCTTCGTTGGTCAATTTTGGGTCACTTGCCCTGTCCGCTCCTCCCTGCAGGTGCGACTCCCCTTCGGCTCTTCACTTGTAAGCAGTGAGGAATTTAGCAGTGACCTTGGTTTCTCTAAGAACAAGTACAGCAAGAGCCTTTCTGCATAATATCCCTACCAGTGCCTCAGTGATAGCTCCAAAGTTCGAGCGTTATCAGTCCTGGAAGCAGACACTGTCTGTAAAACATGCAGTTAGTTTCAGAAAGTGCAGTTACTTAGAAGAGACTTAGCTGAAAGTAAAAATCACTGAAAGGAAAATTGGCCTGGTTTAGGCCAAACCAGGACAAAACAATATGTCGGAAAGAAAGGCTTTGGCTTGACAGATTGCAGGGAACACCATAAAATAAAATTGTGTTGTTCTGAAGATCTGAAGTACAGAATGAAACATGCTTTAAACACTTCGTTATTTTAAAGATCTCTAAATGTTTGGACATCTCAGGTGACAGCTGAATTCATTCATCCATTTAAGTTAATGACATGTTTCTCTTGCTGACTTCTTGTGCCAGAGAGCAGAACACACCTTTGTTAACGGTACAGGAGGACTTCTAGCTCGGCTTTTTGAAATTGCAGTGTGTGCTGAGAATAACGTGAATATAGGGAGCAATTCCATCTGGCTTCCTCTTCTAAATAGTGCACTTCACTTTCATTTTGTGGTTACAAATGTACTTTGCCAGCTAGGTACTTTTTCAAACACTTGCAATTTTTTTTTCCAACCCTAGTTTGGAAGTCCTCATTTTCAATCCACTCCAATTTGATGATGAGGAAGGACCAAATTCTACACTTAAGAGGACCTCATCTCAATCCCAGGTTACTTGTGTGTGTTCTAACTCCCCAGGGCCATGCAAAATTTGTTGGCCAAAACCATAAAATGATTGAAAAATGGAGCTCTGCAGAGAACCTAAATGCAGGTTTCATGTCCAAGAACAGATGAGAGGGCGAGGAAGGAAACAGGCTGTTACCTCAAAAACCAAAATGATTTTAAAGATTCTACTGAATCTTTAAAACCTCTGCTTGTAAACCCCTGGCTGTTGTAGAAGCCATCTGCCAGAGGGAGAAGCAATGCGCTTTCCTCCAATGTCAGAAGTTAATTCAAACAATGATCCAGCAGCAAACCAAGGGAATGTAACATGATGAACTCATCCAAAGATTTTCCTTCAAGAAAATGATATTGGTTTCAAAATCCCCAGTCGAAAAGACCTCAAATTAGGTTTCTGGTTAAGGTTTTCAGTGCTGAAGGAGATTAATATGGGCTTCAAACAAACACTCAGCAGAAACAGATTTAGAATTAAAATCTCCAGACTTCAATCCATTGTCTTCCAGAACTCATTTCAGCGAGAGAGTAAATGTCAGTTTGAAATGTTTTGCTGAAAGGCAGTTGTCCAACTTCAGGCCTGTTAGTATCTCACTGGCTTCTACAGGTTCATTTTTCATCCCTTAAATATGTGGAAATCCAAGTACAGAGCACATGAAACAGCTGCTATAGTAAACTGCTGTTGTGAATAAGAGTAAAGCTCTAAGAAATATTTAAAATTTTAAAACTACAAAAGTCAAAGTTTCCAGTGATAAACAAGCAGAATTCAGAATGAGCATTGCTCAGCGATGATAAAAGCTGTTTTTTAAAGAAAAATTCACATAAATATATATTTTTGTGATACTATGATACTAATTAAAGTAAATTTGTTAAATCCTAAAATGAATACTCTGAAAAGTTGTGATCAATAATGCTTTTTGATTGTATATTCTGTGCTCTTGATCTGTAAAATCTGGATATGTCTAACAAGGAAATAATCCAAGAAGAACAAGGTTAAAGGAATTTGATTTGCAAGAAGATAAAAGTGTGGGGGGAAAACATATGAAAATTCAATACTCTTTTAATCACATTTTGACCTGGAATTAGTATTAAAGCAATTCAGAAGCCTTGATGAAAACCACTTTGAAATCTAGGTGAAGGAATCTTCCATTTCTGAGATGGAACAGAGTCCATCTCAATTAAAAAGAATGAAAGCAAGACTTCATTAAAAAAACCCTGCCTCGTTCGAAGACTGGTACATTATTTTAACCATTTTCTCTTATTGTTTTGAATACTGTATTGAGTGAACCTGATGTTTGGGAAGAGTGAGAATAGGTGGGAGACACTAAGGTTCTTTTTGTAAAACACAGTGATTTCTAGTCACAGATCAAGAGCCAGTAGAACAGCACATAGTGCTATTTCATCATATCAGCATCAGAGTTTATCTGAATCCCTGAAGATGGCAAGTGTTACTGTCTAATGTGGTAAATTACAAAAACACTTTCTTCGTTATCGTTCTTTGTTCATGCCTTAAATAATCAAGAAACTGCAAAATGAATTTTATGTAGTATTGAATACTGTGAGAGGAACAAAAAAGCATTTCATTTCACATATTTAAGACAGTCCTTACTTGAGGACCCATACCTCAAGTCCTCCTTGCCCTGCTGTTTTCCGATGAAGACTCAATGTCAAGCTTTTCTTTAGTTTTATTTTATTTTTTCATTTTATTCTAAGAATTAACCAGGCAATCTGTTCTGGAGCTCATACTATGTTGTTCACTAATTGCGTGAGTGCACTGCTTTTGAGCAGTTCTTAGTCTTGCATAGGCTGATGATTTTGACATTCATATTACAACCACTGAAAGATGATAAAGCCTTTTAGCTGTTATTCTAGGCAGTTGATTTACTTTTGTCTGAAGAGAAAGAGTATGACCTTAACTGCAGAAATTAATTGTTTAATGGATTTTATCATACCCGTATAATACCAAGCCAGAAATAGTTATGAAAATATCTTCTTGAAGTATGGAATCCTAATACATGGAGCTGGAGGGAATTCAAGTGTTCTAAATGTCAACATGCTTTTTCTTCTCATTTGCACCTTGAAGCACAGCTGCCAGGCTCACGGAGACAAATATTTCCTTTTGGTTTTGCATATCTCTTTTTCAGGCACTGATCCATACTAGTACCACTAATTAAACTGTGAAGGTTTTCACAATTACTACTGACAAGCATGTGGAGGAGGAGATGTTTGTATGACAATTTGCCTTGTCAACTGCAAAAAAGAGTTACAGCTTCTTTACTTCAGCTGTTCCCGAATTAGCTAAGCAACTGGTCTTGTCAACAGAGCCTCTCACTTTTGAAGTACATAGAAGCAGGAACAGCTCTTCCTTGGGTAATGACTATAGACAGTCTGAATTTTTCCTCCATTGTAACCTCCCTGCTAGGAGTTACATGCAAGATTTTCAGGAAGGTGAATGCTGCCTGACCTGATGTTGTCCTGTCCCTACTAGCTGTCATGGATAGAGTTGACAGTCCCAGCCATTATTAACATATGTACTGCACAGAGCAGGCCAACTTCGGTTGTATCACCTCAAAGTGACGTAATGTGGGAACTAATGATCAAAATCCTGCTGCTTCTTCTTAACCAGAAAATGTTTTACTTTCTTGATACATTCGAAATACATTATTCAGAGGTCCTGAGAAAAAATGAGTACCCTCCTACAGTGAATAAAATTGATCAATTTTTCCCCCCACAGTTTTCTAGTTCCTTCCATGGGCATATGGGGGAAAGCATCTCAGCAGGGTTTGGATTATGGATTTCCTGAGGGCCAAGGGCATACTAAACATGTTCAGTACCATAGTTCCTAAGGACCAAATAGATCCAAAGTCATGTCCAAAGACATGATATCTAAGTAAAGATGACACAAAGGAAAAAGAAAGGATAGAACTTGCAAACAGAATAAACAATGCAATGATAACAGATGTCACATTAGTTGTATGAGTCTATTTAGGAAGTGAGAGGACAGCGAAGGCAAGGATGTGCTCAGACAGAGCTGAAGCCACAGACCAACTCTGTAAGCACACCATTGCCTGTGCTGATTTTCCAGTCGAGGTTTTAGTTTTCAGTGCTGAAGGATATCTTACACAGAGAAGCTGAGACAATGAGGGGTTTGACAGAAGCCAGGGGTGTATCTGACTTGAGGTGGCAATCAGCTGTCCAAAGCTATGTTCATATTGGTCTGAGCTGTAAAATCTGAGTTGCTTTGTCAGCCGTCATACCAATTTACATTTACAAGGTAGGTTTTTAACTCAGGGACTTCATATTCAATTGGTTTAATGTCAGTTTGGATCATGCTTTCTCACAGTGCCAATACTAACTGGTGGTGTCAGCCACGGATAATTGATCTGTTTAAACTTCATCTAGATTGCTCCAGACTGCAGAGGTGAAATCTTGCAGAGCATGTGTTATCTTAGAGAGCTGGGAAGCAGGATTTAGAGGAGGCAGTACCACGTCATGAAAATGGCAAGACATTAGCTGCTGTAAAAATGTCTGGCGGTTTCTGCAATAGATTGCATATTTCTTTGGATCCTGTAAGATTGAATTCAGAGTCTAGATTTAGAAACTGAGTCCTTTGTTGAGAGTGCTTTTGGAATCACTGACTCACAAATACAGGTAGACCCAAGCTCAAATTGCAAACGCATGGCTTCTAAATCTTGCTGAAAACCGAAAAAGACTCCGTTCCTAGTATTTGTGACAAAACCCCATCGTTCAGCATGCTAAACATGCAGTCTCTACGGAGAATTGGGTTGCAACCCTGTAATCGAAATTTGCAGTGTACCACAATAAATGCTGTATAACATAGTAGCTTAAAGCAGGAAAGGCAAGCATGGCAAATATTTCAGAAGAGCATTCACAGGCTCCTCTCTGCTCACAGGCAATTGCCAGTTTATACTCTCTTACTAACAGAGATCCCTGTGATCATAATTGCTAGTTTTCAAGATCTGAGAATCCCAAACATGTCCCTAATTTGCCCGGTGCCTGCATCCTATAATTATATTAATAAAAAAACCCAATTTTTTCAATGTCATAATGAGGACCTGCAGACTACAGTGTCATGTTTCTTCTGAAATGTAAGAAGCATGGGATGGTTTCATGTAAAAAAATGATTTTGTAGAAGTCTAGAATATATGCAGTGGAGACAGCTGACCCCTCTTCCTGCCCAGCAATATAGATGGAGCATTCTTTTGTGTGATTAGCGATTACAATCTACTACACATTTCAGAAATTATGATGTTTCATTTATAAACCTATTTTTATTTTTCCCTTTCAAAATTTATTTTTGCTTCAGTCAACTGAATAATACTTTAAATATGCAAGCAAACAACGTGTTTCTGTCTAATCTGTTATCATCATACAATGATCATTGAGAAGTTACTGAAGGCAGAGAAACAGCTCAGCATCACAAATTTCTGCTTAAATAATGAGGAAAAAAAAAAGTTAAGGTCTCTAGATGGAATTAACCTCATCTAGCCTTTAATTTTTGTCTTTACAGACAGTCATACATGAGCTAGTCACCCAAGGCTCTCTTAGGAATTAAAGGAGAGAACTAAGCAATTTTAAATCACGAATCATCAGACCTACTTTACACACTTGCATCATGAGCTGACTCATCCTGAGGACTCATTTCAGTACATTCACTTGATTTCCCCCAGCTACTAAACGATCCTACAGTGCTTAGCTTTCATGTAGATGTTTAAATGGTACATGTTCACATATAGTTTGGCCATTCTGCACTTCCTTTAGCAGGAGACTGATTGCAGAGCTGAGATTCCCACCACCCAAGTTTTGGTGTTTTGTGGAAAGGACTGAAGAGAAAGGGTCAGGTAGTCATGAGACTACTGAGGAGAGGAAGCATGGTTTTGATATTCATCTCTTTCTTCCAGAAATGAAACAAAAGTTCTGCTATAGAAACATTCCTCTCCCTCCTGTGGAGCCAATCTAGTTTATGGAAAATACTTCTAATAGTAAATCATTGAAGTATTGTCTTTCTAAAGACATGGAAGGCACAGTCATATTCCCTCTTGGGATAGAAGAATTTCCTTGTCTGCTCACTAAGTTCCCAGTGAAAGTAAGGATAGGACATGCCTTTCTCCTGTTTCAACTCCTTAGTGGTCAACACAGGTAGAATAAAAATCCCCAACTCAGAAAGGAAGAAGTAGGTTGTCATCGGAATCTTCAGTCTGTGTTGTATTAGCTTTAAACAACAGTAGAAGAGACCTCGCTAACCATTAACAATTACTGTCCACCAATTCAGGTTTACTCTAAGATTATCATCTGGCTCTGCTGTCTATCTATACCAAACTTGTACCATGTTAGCCAATCAAATCTGATTATGAGATATTAAGAGCAAAGTGAACAAAGTCTGCTTTGACAGCTAAGTAGCATGTAGAGAAATGATCAAAAGTAGGTTTTTATTTCTTGGCTCAAGCTTGAAGCAGAAGGTTCAGGAGACTGTGCAGACTCTGTCTACTCTCCACAGTATACAGTTTCTGAAAAATAAACCAGGACTCTTATAGCATTATCAGCAAAGTAGATCAAATTAGATCCTGGCACCAAGGTCAGACTGACAGGCCTGTAGTTCCCTGGATCCTCCTTCCAGCCATTCTTATAGATGGGCATCACATTTGCTAACTTCCAGTCAACTGGGACCTCCCCGGTTAGCCAGGACTGCTGATAAATAATGGAAAGTGGCTTGGAGAGCACTTCCATGAGCTCCCTCGGTACCCTTGTGTGAATCCCATCCGCCCCACACACTTGTGTGTGTCTAAGTGGCGTAGCAGGTCACTAACTGTTTCCCCTTGGATTATGGTGGCTTCACTCTGCTCCCCGTCCCTGTCTTGTGGGCTGGGTACCTGGAGAACAACTGGTCTTACTACTAAAGACTGAGGCAAAGAAGGCATTAGCGCCTCAGCCTTTTCCCCATCCTTTGTCACAATGTTTCCCACCACATCCAATAAAGGATGGAGATTCTGCTCTTGCTGCTGATGTATTTATAGAAACATTTTTTATTGCCTTTTACAGCAGTGGCCAGATTAAGTTCTAGTTGGGCTTTGGCCCTCCTAATTTTTTCCCTGCATAGCCTCACGACATCTTTGTAGTCCTACTGAGTCACCTGGCCCTTCTTCCACAGGTCATAAACTCTCCTTTTTTTTCCTGAGTTCTAGCCAAATCTCTCTGTTCAGCCAGGCCGATCTTCTTCCTAGCCAGCTCGTCTTTCAGCACACGGGGACGGCCTGCTCCTGCGTCTTTAAGATTTCTTTTTTGAAGAGTGTCCAGCCTTCCTGGTCTCCTTTGCCCTTCAGGACTGCCTCCCAAGGGACTCTGTCAACCAGGCTCCTGAACAGGCCAAAGTCTGCTCTCTGGAAGTCCAAGGTAGCAGTTCTGCTGACCCCCTTCCTTACTTCTCCAAGAATTGAAAACTATCATTTCATGATTGCAAAAGATGTATTCGCTGACTGTCTTTTAAGTAGAGTCAGATTGCAGTAATATTGCAGCAAATCATAGAGATTGCCAATAAAATTTGATTGGCTCACGAAGAAGCTATAAGACAACTTGTTTGTTCTTTGAATCTAGGCAGCAGTTTGGAGCACTGTGTACATTAGTGACAAAATCCACTTTCTTGAAACTCCTAAATTGGTAAATTTCTAATGCCATATTTGCTTTAAATGGCCTTAGAAAATTTGCTTAAATATTTCAACTTTAGAATGCAATGGAACTATCCATTTTATTCATTAAGCATATAAAACTGAATGTTTTTCATAACCAACTCCAGGTTTAGAAAATTATGAGTTTTCTGTCCCAAAAACTCCTCATCAGTAATGCACTTCCTGCTACAGCCAAGAATACTTTACATTTCTTCTTCCTCATGAAGGTAGAGCCCACGTTGTGTCTTTTTGAAACCCCCATCATAGTGAGGCCTTATTCTTCATCTAGCACTAGTAACCATATAAGAGCAAACAAGGAATAAAGAAGCAGATTGATTTAATCAGCTTTCAGGAGTATGAGTGTAAACAATAACTCTGGGAATCCTAAGGAAACACCTTGATGTGAGATTTTTCTCACATCCTGCACAAAGAACTCTCATATATTGGACGGTGAAATGTTGGTGAGATTGATAGTTCCCCATTAGTTGTAATATATCAAAAACTATCAGGTACACCAACTTGTCATTCTGTTCCTCAACTGCTAGGTTTGGCTTCTTAAGCCCCTCATTGGCAAAGTGAACACCTTGCTCAACAGATGAAAAGAGATGAAAGTTCAGCTGTTAGGAAAAGCATTTCTCCAAGAGCTTGACCAGTTCTTCCCAAAAACAGAGTTTTAGAAGCGTAACCAGCATGTGCAGACACTAGGCAGGGGGATATCTATTGAGTCTTGTGTGGGTTGTCTCTGGTTGGATATGGAGATCTAGTCACCAGTGGGTATACTCAGAACCTTCTCATATCCAAAGATCAGCAGCAGCTTCAAGCCAACAGTAACAGGGCTTCCTTTGTCCTGTGCTATGTGGCTTTTCTTTCAACATTTCAGTTATGATCACAGCCTCAAAGGACATGCAAAACCCCTTCAATTTCTGCCTGGAGAGTAATGGGAGTGCTTCAGGGATGAGACTCAGCCTTCAAAAATCAAATAGCCAGAAGAGGTGAGAAACATGGGCTGACCTTTCCCTGACTGCATGCACTGCAGAGCCTGCAGTGTTAGCTCAAAATGCTGGAGCTGGACTTTTGTGAGGGAAAATAAAGAGCTTGAACTAGGAAAAGGTGCTGGAGATGATAGGTTGTAGGAAGTTGTAAAAGTTAGCAAGTGTCACACACCTTCTAAAAAGCACAGTTTACTTGTAAGTGTGCTTCTTGCACTTTGAAAATGTTTAATTTTCCACCACTGTACTGAATTGTAAAGGAATTGCTGAATTTGTCTGAGAGTTGTGTGTGTACAAGGATGAAGGAGAAGCTGTTATTTTCTGATGAAATAGGTCTTATTCTATATGCTGAAGAAACAGAAGTCTGGAATTACAGCATGAAATAGTCTAAAGCTTTGGAAATCAAACAAACTATAAAAATTATGAGGTGGACTTTCAAAAGTGATTTTGCAGAAAAAGGCAGAAGACAAGCAGCCATTGATGAAACTTGTTGTGTAAGAACAGACACTGCAGTCATGAGTCTGTGTGCTTCCTTCAGTCCTCACTTTCTCATCTGGTGAATAGTTTGTGAATAGAGATGCCAACAACAAGCACTGTGCAGCCTAAGAGTCACCAGAAAAGAGGCTCTACTGGGAAGAAACAAGTTTGGTGCTAGGATACCAGGGCTTTTTTGAGGTGACATGATGCCATTATACCTGGGGCTATGCAGCTCTTGAAGTTATTCATCTTCCTTTGCTATTTCTCCATACAAGCACTTAGGAAAATTAATGGTGTTATTTCTTGTAATAACCTGTAAGCCTGTGGATTGCTCTGACTTAATCGTACTTGTGTATTGCCTATATGTTTCCTAGGATATAGAGACTTTGAAAAGCCTTAATAAAAGAAACCAAAGCCTTTGATGAGTCACAGCTGATTAGTCATAGGTGGGATTGGCTTCTAAGGGTTGTCTGCTCTCTCGCAGTCCTGCTCTTCAAAATTCCCAGCAGTTGTCATGCTTTCTCCCACACTGCCCTCAAGAACGGGAAGAACTCAGTAAATATCCACACAGTCACCTTGCTATCCTCTAAATCCAGCTCTCAAAATGCCTAGAGAAGAAGGAAACAAACTCAGCAGGGTGAGTCCATTGTTGCCTTACAATTGTTATATTTTATTACAACAAAAGTATAAGTTTTCTTATACTGTTCCTGTTGATTATTTCACAACATATTCTGCTTTGTCTTGTGTGAGCTTACTGGGACAAGGACAGTCACATACATGCAAATTTGTATATTGCCCAGCAAAACGTTACCTAACATCTATCTTAGACGTAAATAGCACCAGGCAAAGCACCACATTAGCATGCCACTGTTAAGTTGTGAGCATATGTGAAGAGTACATACATCAATTAAATCTGGATTATGTATGGGAGCTGTATTAAGTCTTGCAGTAGATAAAGAATAAGCCTTCTTCCCCTGATAATGGCCTTAGCAGCTGTTTGGAATTGAGCAAAGAATTCTGAATTGAAATAATGGTTCAAAAGAATCTCATTGGTTCAAAAACCATCTGCATGTACTCCAAGAAAGAAGGCTTTGCCAGTGTCATCAGCAGTGGCCAGTCAGATTGGAACAGAGGCAGTTGGGCCACTGAGACAAATAAGCATTTTTCACAGTATCTTCAAATAAGACTGTTTCTCCTTAAATTTCCTTCTAAATTTAAAATTGAGAGTGTTTGTACCTTCTTAAATAGGTATCTAAACCTTTGACAGGGATGGAGATCTTTTCAGCTGAAGGATCAGGTAAATTACTTGGACATAAGCCCACCTCTAGTTTGATTAAACATATCAGCATTCCTTTTAAGAAGTGAGACTGCTTGCATAGAAATGGTAGCCTCAGTCACTACAGAAAATAGCTTATTCTTGCCAGAAATACATGGCCATTTATCCTTCTCCCATTATACCACTGCTGCATCCCCACCAAGGAAACTAAAGATTCCCTTGGTGATGTTCTCCAATAATAATCCACCTCATCTAACATGTTGAGACTTGGTGAGCTCTGCCTTGGCCATGCACTCAGAAAAAAAGTCACTGTATCAGGAAGGTATTGTTCTGATGTCCATTATGTGGGATAACTGATAAAAACCACCACAGCTTTCTCTGCCTCATCCCTAAACAAAAGAGAACACCTTCAAAAGGGGTCAGCTGGTATGCATGTGTGACACAACTTTTGACACAAAAAAGTGGAAAAAAACCCCCAACCATCTATCTATAATTATTCAAGCCAAATTAATCATGTTGATGCCAAATGTTGCAAAGAGCTCTCTCAAAGGAGGGCACATGTAATGACCCAGAACCTAAGGTGGCTATAGATTCCCCAATAACACAAGTCAGAGATACTTCAAGACAAATGTTTTTGAAAGACTCAACTATAATTTTATAACAAAATCACACAAAAAGGCACCGAAATGTTGTTGGCATACAAGTGCTTTGATATCCAGCAACTAAGCCTTTAATCATAAACATATCTATTGACAGCTGATCTGATTTCCTTCAAGAAGCTGTTCTGAAAAGAGTTGGAAAAAAATTCAAAATTTGACTTTTACTTGTTGAGATTAAAACAAAAAACAGCTGAGAAGGTATACAGTAAAAACCATTACCTCTGAAACAGGTTTCTTCAGTATCAAATGAAGAAATTTATAAATTAGAATTAAATTTCAGAGAAAGCAATAACTTTTCAAGGTCTAAAATTGTTTTCACATGGCAATGTAGCTCACAATTCAGGAATCAAATCTATAATTAAAGCAAATTATGGGAGAAATGGGTAAAAATTCAGGACAGAGCTATCTTAAAAAATCTGTGTTAAGAGGACCCTAAAGACAGTGTTAGCACATTTATTCAATATATGTTGGTCACAGTCATGATTCCTAATAGCATTAACGGGTGCTAATCTCCAAGACAAGGGTGCTGAAAAAATAAAATATATTAATAACTAGAGGCCAATCACCACTAAGTAGACAGTGGTGCAAATAGTTGCATGGATACTTTCTATTAGGTTGGCAAAGACGTGCTTCATTAACTTCTGACAGAGGAATTATGTTGCTCTCCAGCTGCTCAGAAAATAAAGATCTTGCAGCTCACTATGCAACATGCCAAGAAAAAAACAAAAGCTATTGGTTGTGTTGTTTTTGACTTATTAATGTATGAATGTCTCTCCTCGCTGTTAGAAGGGAAAGGTTTTGACCAACACACAATCAATGTCATTGAAAATGCCTATCAAAATGTTATAACTGATCTAGAATGGTGAAAGGAGTGTACAGAAGTAATATATCTCAAAGCTGAGGTCAAACAAGGAGAACCAGTATCACTATTTTTCCATCTGGTAATGGATCTGCAATCTTTAACAAGAAAACTGCGGCAGTGGCTATCGGTAAGGAAGACCACTGCTATGGAAATCTCAGGTTATTTGGTTTTATTGAGCTAATCATTTGAAGGTTTGAATTATACCATGACAACTGTTGCATCTTCTTGCTACTTGACTGGCCTTAAGACCCATGTTAAAATACTTTAAACCCACTCACAACTCATTTACAACTAATGACTGTGAGGTCTAGAAGGTACGCACTGAAGAATTGAATATGAGAGCTCCAGGCAAGTCTGGAAAATATCTGAGACTCTGGTTGATCCTGAGTTGAAACAAGCAGGCTTGGAAAAAGTTGAGCCCTGCTTGACAAAGGTCGGAAAGGTACTCTTGAAATTGCTGGGGAAGCTCTTGCCGTTTCATGTGTTCACAAGCTCAAGACTCACTCATCTAGTTCATCATTCAGATGCAAAGGACACTTCTCTTCACTCTCATCACCAGTAACTAAAAAGCAATAGGGACACCATCTCCTTGCTTGAACACAAAACAATTTCCATATGCCAGTAACTAGAGATGGAGAGCTCCTAAATTTACTCTTAATGTGAAAGCTGCTGCTCCCATGTGCCACTCTGGTGACACTATGATCCACCAGACTTCTCGGGGTAGAGATGAGATTCCAGGAAAACATGGAGAAGCTATTTCTGACTGCTGGAGAAACAGGGAAGGAAAGATATGTTATTTCTGACCCCAAAGCAGTACTAGAAACCTCCAAACCACCAGTATGTGCTAGTAGTTCTTGTGATTCAAACAGGTTTTCCCAAGGCCTGTAAATAAATAGTTCATTCAAACAATAAACTAAACTATGAAGATAAGGCTGCAAAATGGAACATTTTGAAAATTGTCCAATTAGCATTAACTGGATTATGAATCACTGCAGGATACTTGAGTGGCAACTGCTGATAGCCCTTTAACTTTAGGCAACATGTATCCCACCAGGGATTTTTGGACTTGGAGCAAGGACAATGCTAGAGTGATTCATAGACAGCAGCTTCCACGCCTGGCATACTTTAGGCATCTGCCAAGCTGTGAAGGATGCCTGTATTAAAACAACAACAAACTATGCACCAAGAAACCAAGAAAAACATGTGGGCAGACTATCAAAACCTTCATCTCAAGGATGAACATGAAGAACTCAAAGCTTGACTTGATATTTGCAATGGAAAAACTGATCCAGTGGTGGACTTTGCTGTCTGCTTTGAGAGCAAACCTACTACAGGCAGGGATGCAGCTGTAGAGAGTTTGGAAGCACAGTAGTTTAAAAGAACAAGTGACACTAGGCAAAGGCCAACAAGGTCAAGTACTCTTGGCTTTCCTATCAGAGCTAAAGGGAAACATGTAATTAACCACAAGTCATTAACAACACAAGTGTTTTAGAAAAAAAAGCAAAGCTGGTTCACAAAGATTTTAAACAAACTGTGTGTGGGGAGTTAGCTGTTTTTTAAATATGGGAACATTTCAGATGTTGGATGGGCAGCTGGTCAGGACTATGCATGGGCTGAGAACTGACTGAGGGAATCTTATTTTAAATGACAGTCACATTAAGGACTCATGCTGGCCTGAATGGCATATCTCAGCCTGAAGCAGATCCCTCAGAGAGCACAAGGAGTATTGGTATCCAGAGAGTCCTGCAGACAATGCCATCTTGCACTAACCTATTTAATGTCCATTCCATTTTGATGCAATAGGTGTTAAGAACATGGTTAAAGTAGACCCTACCATTAGTAAGGGAGTGGTTCAAACACACAGAGCTCCTCTATGACATGGGCCTCAGCATTTCCAAGTCAGAATCAAAAGGATCTGCAACAGGTGAACATGTCACAATGGATATCTACAGACTGTCCAGTTCAAAAGGAGAAGGAAGATGAAACTTTCTTCAAGAAGAAGTTTCCTGATTCTAGTCTCTGGTTCTCATAGCTCTCAACCAACCTGACATCTCCTGAGAGGACAACACAGTAGGGCACAACCAATCCAGGAGATTTCTGTAGTGCCTTGGGGAAAAAAAATGATGCTGGTGGAAGATGGCTGACTTAGTGAAGGGTTCTGCTCAATGTGCTAGTCACAAACAGGGAAACAGTAGCCAAGGATGTGATGAATGATGGCGGCCTTGGCTTCACTACCTTGGGTAGAGTACATTTCAGAAACTGGGGGAACTGATGGAGGCAAGTGGCTGAAGACCCTGGTTTTTGGGAGACTAGATTTCAGCTTATTCAGGGAATAGACCTCCAGACGTCCCTTACAACCTTAAACATTCTGTGATACTGTGAATTTCTGGGCAGGACACTATGGGTTCTGAGGGGCAAAGGTGCTCAGAGGAACTGATCAATCTTCAGGGGCCACATCTTCAAAGCAGGAGAGAAATCCATCCTGGTGTTCGAGGAGGCAAGCACACATTTTGGAGGACCATTATAGCTTAACAGGGGACTCTTGGTCCAACTCAAACACAAACCTGATATTTATGGGATCTGGAAACAAGGGTGGCCACAAAGAGGGATAAAGAATCATCACACAGCTAAATGGTGAGGGATGGGGACAACAAGAAGGACCCCTATAGGCACATAAGCAGCAGAACAAAGACCAGGAATCACTGCTGAACAGTGCCAGAAAACTGATGATGAAGGAAATGGAAACTTCTGAGATATTCAGTGCCTTATTTACCTCTTTTTTAATGGGAAAAATATTCTCTCAGACCCTCTGGATCTCCATGACTAGAAGCAAAAGTTACAGGAGACAGGTACCATTAACAGTAGGGGGTAATCACTGCCTCAGAAAGGGACAGCTTAAAAAATCTTACCATATACAAGTTTACTGGACCCAAACTGATGCATCTGCGAGTGTTGAAGGTGATGTCTGAGATAAGTGCAGGCTCTATCATATTCGTATCTTTGCTGTGGTCAAGGGAGGTGTCGATAGGGACTGGGAAAAAAAGGGAATGGTCAAACAAGGCAGGAAGGACTATTTGGATAATTACTGTCCAGTCAACCTCACCTCAAACTGTGGAACAAATTCTCATGGAAAACATTTCCAACCACAGGAAGGACATGAAGACAATTGAAAATAATTAATGAGGATTTTTCAAGAGTGAATCATGCTTGACACCAGCCTGATGGTCTTCTATGGTGAAAGAGTTATCTACAAGAATCAGGGTACGAATATAGTGCTCAACAGTTTCAGGTTTAAGTGGTGACATCAAGCATCAATATTGTGATAATGCTGTTAAAATGTCTTCATCAATGATAACAGCAAGGGGGCAGAATACGTCTTCAGCAAGTCTGTGGACAGTAAGACCCTGGGATGGGGAGAGGTTTCTGCAGTGGAGGGCAGGGCTGCTATTCACATGGTCCTCAGTAAGCTGGAGTACCAGACCAGCCTGAATCACTTGAAGTTCAACGCAGACAAATGCAAATTCAGCACCTGGGACAGAGCAACACCATGGACCAATGCAGATCAGCACCAAACGGACCAGTAGTGGATGCAGCATTATTGGAATTGTTCAAGGCCAGGTTGGACAGGGCTTTGAGCAACCTGATCTAGAGAAAGATGTCCTAGTCCATGGCAAGAAGGGTGGACTAGATGATCTTTAAAGATCCATTCCAAGACAAACCATTCTATGACTCTGATTCAACGATTCTACGATTCTATGATTCTGTGAACTGGCTGAGGAGCAGCTCTGCAGGGAAAGAAGCAGCAGCCATGGGGACAGGAATCTTCACAAAAGCCAACAGAACACCTGGCCACCATAAAAACAACAGCATTGTCAGCTGTAGTACCAAGAGGACAACCACCTGGTGATGGCAAGTGATCATTTCTTTCTGTTTGGCACTTGTGGGGCCACATGTGAAGTACTCTTTGCAGTTTTGGGCACCCTAAATACATGAGAGATATTGGAGAGAACCCATACTAAGGACTTCCAAAATGCTTGTTGAGCTGGAGTCTTCCACTATCCAAATTCTTGTCTGTCCTTATAGGTAAGATGGAGCCAGACTTCTCAAACAGGCACAGTGCAAGAATAAAAAGCAAAGCAGCAAAGAAAATTCCTTTTAGACATAAGGGAAAAGTTTTGATTTTGAGAAAGTGGTTGGGCATGGGAATAAGTTCCCTAAAGATGTTGAATCTCCACTCTTGGGGACATTCAAAATTCAGCTGGGCAAGGCTCAAACCAGATCTATTTCACTCTACAGCTAGCATTGATTTGAGCAAAAAAGGAGGTTTGACTAGGGACATCCAGAGGTGCTTTCCAACCTGATTTTTAAATTATACCTATGAAATGTGACCTCATGGAGAGGTAATATATAAATTAAAAGAAGCTAAGTTAATTTCCCTTTAAAAAAAACAGTTTTAGTACATGTAGTTACATAGTTATTACTTGATTCCACTGTAAGTCACAATTAAGATGGCTTTTTTTTAACTCTGTTTTTTTAATCTTATTATCTTGTACTTCTAAGTGCATTCTTAGCTCCATTTTCCTGATTTTATTTTGCTTAATTTTGGAATTTAACACATCCTTATTATCTTTTTACTGTTTTTCTAATTGCTGTTTGTACTTTCACTTTAGTGACATCTTAATTTTGTGTTGTTTGAGAATTAATGAAATTTAGTGAGTTAATCTTGGTTTTTAGGTTTTAAGGTAGTAAAACAGATTAGATCATTAAGCAACATTATTGATGCCCAACACAGCTATAACACAACTATGAAGAAGCTATCCCAGGAATCTTGTTACAACTGAAGGGAAGGTTGAGCCAGGTCTGGATATTGATGACTCATTTTTGGTAGAAATAAGCTCTTTTTGTTTTAAAAAAAACAACAGTAATGGACCAAGCAAAAGCAAAACATTGAATTTTGCAGCTGATGGTTCTCTTTTACTCAAGAGGGCTTTGTGTCAACCTATTTTACCTTTTCAACTTTTATACAGGTCTCCTGTATATGAAGTGGTTCTTCTCTCCCTCAACACTTTTAGCAGAGGCAGGGCCCAGACCTATTAGGACTTTTTCATAGATTTCCTCAGCATCAATTTAAAACAGGTGCATTCTGAGACTGGATTTTATAGCTTTACTTCCTCTGAAGAGCTTTATTTCCTCTGAACAAGAGCTACAGAAAGAAAGGAAAGAGAACCCAGAATGTGTGCCCAGGAATAGCAAAGGATAAGAGAAGGGGACCCTTCAAATTCCTTTTAATACTGCCTATGCCACAAGAGAAGTAACCAGAGATGGAAATACAATCCATATATCTCCACAGATGAGATCCATCATCCAGCTTCATTCTGTTTCTGCCGCTTGTTTAAAATCCAAGCCCTGATGATGGTTTACCTGAACAAAGGAAAGATCAATAAATAACAGCACTGAGTCTGGAAGGCTGCTCAAAGAAGCCTTGAAATTGTTAACATTTCTTCTCTGTTACTTTGACTACAGAAAACCCAGAGGGAACTTGCTTAGATCAATGTCCATGAAAGCAATAGTAGTTTTGAGCTGTTGGAGTCTTCTTCTGGGATTGCCTCTTCTTTCTTTCACTTACTGAACTTTTTAAGTCCACACACAGGAGGAATGAATAGTGTTAGAGGTCTGAGTGGAGAAAAACAATCCAATTTACCAAAAACAGCTGCGGGGGGTTATGGTAGGACCCTGGGAGGTGGGTGGAACAGATTCATCAGTGCTGAAGAAATTGAGGTGTACCTGAAATGAAAGGAAGGGCTTCGGAGTCCTGGAGGCTTCACACATCAGGGGAGGATCAGAAATTCCTTTTCTCCTGTAGCCTTTGAGTGCTCGCTGCTCAGCCCTGCTCCTTATGATGTGAGAAATTAAGAAAACTCCTACAGATGATGCTCATGCTTTTCTTTAAGAACAGAATAGAGACTTCTATCTTCAGGGGAGTCTTCCTGCCAAAATAATCCACACTACAGATCTCTAAAAGCCTATTAGGAGGAATATATTATGTGTTTGCAAAAGCTAGCAGAACAGGTCTGTTATCCATTCTGGTCTGTACTTCTATGTAAAAAGCTACCTTTCCTGACCCAAGAGAGCTCTATATGGATTTCAATTTATTATATGCAGTGATCTACTCAATTTGCAAAGTGAGCTTAGAGACAATTCATCTGCCACAATCAACTCCATGAAACACACAACAACTGTGTTTTTTTTTTTAAAATAGACATAGTTATTCTAGTTTGGATCTGTAAATCAAGGGTCAGTACTGGGACCAGTACTATTCAATATATTCATTAATGACTTGGATGAGGAAATAGAGTGCACTGTCAGCAAGTTCGCTGATGACACAAAACTGGGAGGAGTGGTTGACACAACGGAAGGCTGCACAGACATTCAGAGAGACCTGGACAGGCTGGAGAGTTGGGCGGGGAGAAATTTAATGAAATATAACAAGGGCAAGTGTAGAGTCCTGCATCTGGGCAAGAACAACCCCATGTACCAGTACAAGTTGGGGACAGACCTGTTGGAGAGCAGTGTAGGGGAAAGGGACCTGAGGGTCCTAGTGGACAGCAGGATGACCATGAGCCAGCAGTGTGCCCTTGTGGCCAAGAAGGCCAATGGCTTCCTGGGGTGTATCAGAAGGGGTGTGGTTAGTAGGTTGAGAGAGGTTCTCCTCCCCCTCTACTCTGCCCTGGTGAGGCCGCATCTGGAGTATTGTGTCCAGTTCTGGGCCCCTCAGTTCAAGAAGGACAGGGAACTGCTAGAGAGAGTCCAGCGCAGAGCCACAAAGATGATTAAGGGGGTGGAACATCTCCCTTATGAGGAGAGGCTGAGGGAGCTGGGTCTCTTTAGCTTAGAGAAGAGGAGACTGAGGGGTGACCTCATTAATGTTTATAAATATGTAAAGGGCAAGTGTCATGAGGATGGAGCCAGGCTCTTCTCAGTGACATCCCTTGACAGGACAAGGGGCAATGGGTGCAAGCTGGAACACAGGAGGTTCCACATAAATATGAGGAAAAACTTCTTTACGGTGAGGGTGACCGAACACTGGAACAGGCTGCCCAGAGAAGTTGTAGAGTCTCCTTCTCTGGAGACATTCAAAACCCGCCTGGACACGTTCCTGTGTGATATGGTCTAGGTAATCCTGCTCCAGCAGGGGGATTGGACTAGATGATCTTTCGAGGTCCCTTCCAATCCCTAACATTCTGTGATTCTGTGTAAATGTGTAATAAGTTACATTTAAGAGTTAACTGCAACTGAAAATACAGGAACAAGCTGCTGGAATTCAGCAGTTGTTCTCTCAAGATCAAGAAAAATCAAGTCAAAGTGGAAGAGGCTTTCAGAAGACCTGGGAGGAGAGAGAAAGAATGGAAATCTCACCATGGGAAGAAACCAGAAAAAAATTTGTTTATTGAATCAATGAAAGTGACAAGCTGAATACAAGATCTTATTGCCATCCATAAATGCATTGGGCTAGAATTGAAACCACTAGTGAAATTAGGACAGGGTAGGAACAAGAACAAACATGACCAGTAATATATTTGTGTTGGAAATCAGAAAGCTTTTTGCCATTTCAGAGCAATGAAGTTCTGGAACAGCATCCCATTAGGACTTGCAAAAGCAATTAGTTTGCAAAAGATAATAAACTAGTAGGTCTCACAGATCCCACAAGAGTTGTGGAAGATAGGCATAACATTCAAAATAAACTGAACAAATTAAAGATATGCTCTGAAATAAATCGGATGCTGTTCAATGGAGGAAATTACAAGATACTACTTTTAACTGGGAATAATCAACTGCATGGAAACAAGATGAAAAATTCCTTGCTATGAAGTTCTGTAGAAAATGTACATGGAAAGTAGAGTGGGTAAAAGAAAACATGAGTCAGCCTTACCAGGAGAATGCATACTTCTAACTGGGATGCCTACAACATTGCCAGCACTGTAAGGTATGTGAAGAAAAGCATCCTGCGTTTCTCAAGCACTGGAAATGCCCCAGTCACCAGTTCAGACACTATAAATGCAGTAATACATGGCTAATTCAAAGTCATAAAAAAGGCAATAGGAGTGATGAAAGTTTTAGAAAATAGAGCTTCTAAATGAAGTCAGAGGAACTCAGTGCAGATTGGTTTTAAGGAAAAGAGCATTGCTTCAAATAAATGTAGTCAATGAAGGTTTGAAAAGCATGATTCATCTTTTCTCTCTTAAGTTAGGCATCCTGTTGTTATTAATTTATTTACGACTTGTGCCAAGCAAATATTTTAGAAAAACTCAAAACAAAGGAGCAATGTTTCTTAACCAAATTGTACACACGGTGGGCATATATTTTAGACTGTGCTCATGATGCAAAACACACTGAAAGAGTCATATCTGGAGTAATGTATCAAATTCTATACATATCAAAACTAGCATAAAAGTAATAGCTTATAGATTCCCAGAAACTGAACAGTTGTCGTTAATGAAAACATGTGTTGGTGTTGATTATGCAAGAAGATAAAAATAATTTCCCTGTTTCTCAAGCTCGTCTACAAATAGAAGCAGCTATGGAGCTCTTGTATATTCCTACACAGTAACAAGAAGTTATCTAGCTTCCTCTGTCATTTCTAATTAATAATATCATGTAATGTACTTAAGTTCAATGGCATGCTGATTAATTACCACAAAGTGAAAACTCCATGTGTAATTGATCTCTAAATTCCTATGCTAATTGCAAACCTGCCACTTGAGGGTGTTATAAATGTTGATTTCTAGTTTAATGTCTCATTCAGCTTTTCCATTTGGACATTTCAGTGTTGCTCATTATCATGATATTCAAGTGTACGAGGACATAAACTTATTTGAAGAGAAAAGTTATGATACTGTTAGGAGGGTAATTAGGTACTGAAATAGCCCTGAAATGGCCCCACAGAAAAAAATGTTGTTGTTAACATATCATTTTCTGATGATGGAAAAGCCTGGAAATTAATCACTGATAATAGGAGCAAATTTGAAGCCAGAAATACAACAGCAAGAAGTGCTCCTTTTCAGTATGCAAGAGTAAATATGTGGAACTTCTCACCGCTGCTCTTTCTGCTTTAATTTGTCAAGCAAGCAGGTCACTGGGAAAAAAAATCAAGTATTAGAGTAAAACAGAACAAGGTTGAGATCACCTCATGTGTAGATGATGTCATATCTTGCACCTTCCCCAGTCACCTCTTTGTACTCAGAATGTAAGCAAAGTCTCAGCTATGCTGGGAGGAGACATGGTGGCCTCCAGGGTAATTCTGCCCTATTAAAAGCACGGCAATTTGTGTCATGGTTGGCATTAGGGAGGGACTTTACTATGTTGCTCTGCTCAGTGTGAAAGCAGCAGAAGTGATTTGAGTGGAAAAAAAAATCAGTCCAACCTCTGAGAACTAAGTATGCATACAGAATACCAAGAGGATTGACAGATAATAGGATTAGAATGACTTAGAATGGTAGACCTCATTAAAGCTTTATATTCCACCCACATAAAGGGGCAAAACAGCTCTTTCACTGGGAGTCCAGAATACTTGTACCATTAGAGATCAAACATCTTTTTTGCGCATCTACTGCAAAACTATCGGGACTTAGGTCAAGATGCAAAAAAGGAAAAAAAAAAAAAAAAAAAAAAGAGAAGTTTTCAGGATTCTCTGTTTGCTTTGCCTTTTCTTTCCTATCAGTTTTTTCCACTTCTTGAAAAGTCTTTACTAGCCTGTACAAATATGCTCAAAGCATTAAGAAAGTAGATGAGAAGAGTCCATCCCAGTTTGCTTTTAATCTGGCAAAGGTGCGGTTCAGTTCAGAGCAAAGGTTTGGCAGCTGCTCTCAGGAGCAGAACTGTAAGGAATAAATATCAATTAAGAGGACCATGCTAAGGCCAGAAGTTACCTTTACGTGGCTTTACAAGATCTACAAAATACAACTGGAAAATTTCACCTTTGCACACTAAGCCCGGTTCTGTGTATTTTACTATTTCCAGTTAGAAAGTTTAGTCTTGAAATTATTACAGAGGCAATTGGTCACAACCCATCACACTTTTTTCCAATCGTTGTTCAACATTCAGTGTTCGAATGTCTGGAGTTGGGTTTGGAGCAGATAGAAAATGAGAATCTTCCTCGCTGCAGGAATAAGCACATTTTAAAGCACTTGATATTTCCAAAATTAGAATTAAAATTAGGAAAGGGTGGGCGTTACAGATTCTACAATCTGAAAAATTACAGGTTAAACTGAATTTTTCTAACAATAATGAGTTCATTGTTGCAATTTGTAGGTTCTTTTTTAGGTCCTCGACATTTTGCAATAGATTTCACCATGCAAGGTACAACGGTAGACACAGCCTATCAGAGTAGAACTGCCTCATCGATATGCAGTTAAGGAAAGGGAACAGTAGAGAACTAGAAAGGAAAAGAATATAGTTCTCCTGGAAAACAGTTCCTGAGAGGCAATGATCCCCAGGAGATTACTGATGAATCTTCAGCTGCCTTGCAACAAAAATCAGTTGATCATTTCAAACTGAAATATTTCAGCTTCAGACATATTGACCTGAAATACATAGTTTCAGCATTCAGTTTAGAACTGGGAAATTTTGGTCAGAAAAGTGAAAATTTTCAGCAAAAGTATATTTTTCATGATCTGCCATTGGAGAGAAAAAAAAACAAACCCAAGGAAAATCCCTCTTCAAGTCTTCACTTTCTAATTTACGAATTGACTAGAATGAACCTTCCAGTGTTGGTTCTTGTCAAATTTTTCTCCTGTCATAACAGGACAAAAGATAGCTGCATGCATTCACCCTAAGGCTTCTCAGGAATATCTGCCCTGTTTTCTGTTGCTATGTGGAAAAGGAAGAGGAATGCCACACACTTCAGGAGACATTTTTTATGCACCTCATCTCTCACCTGTGAAAAAATAGTGGTTATGATCTAAGGAGCTGTTTGTACCTTGCCTGTTAGCTTGCTTATTTGGAATTGCAAGTTTTTTTCATTCTTTTTCTTTCCTTTTTTTTTTTTTTTAGGAAGGAATAGTTCATAAAACAAGCAAAAAAAAAGATTTTAAGTATATTATTCTTGGGTCTATAGTCTTTGCTGACGGCTATAGAGGCTTTTCAAACATATTTGGTGGGTCTCATAAACATACACTTTAGTGTTATTTATAATAAAGAGAAAAAGTTCACATGGCTGCAGGCTATAATAAATGAAGTCTTAGATTTATCCAGACTCCTCGTACATGTTGATTCATAGCTGAAGTCTCCTAAGAAGGGTACTATGCTAACCTCATTTCTGTACTAAAAGTTTATTTTTAATGGGGATTTTATTGCGTTGTTAAATTGCATAAGACAGTTCTATATAAAATAAATACACACATTGAAAAAAATAATCCCTTTAGTTTTAGAACAGACTTTGTTTTCAGCTCAAATGCTTAAGATTTTGGGGATGAAAATTGTAGTGATACTGAAGAGTGTCACTAACACAATTAACCACCTTTCAAATCTAGCTAGTATTTTTAGGTCAAATAAGACAGGAGTTAAATAGAAAATGTTCCAAAATATGATTGCTACATATTGTTATTTGACCTTGTTATTTACACTAAGGACATTTATAATCTAATTATGTTGAAAATCTTTGATATTCTCTCCCTGCATCCTTCCAACACCAGCTAGTCATGAGAGGCATGTGGACCGACTTTCTGGAATAAACTTCATTTATCCTGTCTTTATTCCTCTGTGTTTGTTTAATAGTGTATTGTAGAGCTTGCCCAAGAAAAAGAGATCACATGAGAAATATTAACTTCAGTGAAACACGACTCCAAAGCAGAGCAACAGCTATTGCCCATAGATTAGCACTGAACAGACAAATAGATGAAGAAATAAGGCGCAGGTGAATGTATGCTTCCTAGCTTTGTTTAATCGAGGCCTTATTTATAATGCAACCTAAAGGATGGATTATTAAAAGGAGGAGCAACTCCAGTATGTAACATGCTCCATAGAGGCATTTTTTATGGGGAGTGCATAGTACTTGTCAATTTATAACAGTGTATGTTAAACCAGCTGCAATATTAACAAAGTTAAAGAAAACCATCTGATATTCAGTGCAGAAAAATAGCAGTCTGGCCTAGTTTACAAAACATACTTTCAGAAGGTCATGTGAGGTGACTAATAATTTTTAGGACTTTTTATTCTCTATGAAAGGAATAACATTTCTCACCAGTTGCCTTTAAATTTTGCCAGAAGTGTTCTGTGATAACTGAAAGAGATACAATTACACAGTTTTATTATTATTTATACCTTTCTTATGCTCTTTAATTTCAGCTCAAATATCTCACACATTTTATCTTCAGAAGCCTGAGTCATTTCTGCAGCTGCCTCAAAGATTTATACCTTTCCTGACACTAACAGCCTAATTTTGCCTTCATGAGAAATAAGACACACATAGAAACCAATCTCCAAAAGCATACCTCATCTCAGGTTTTAAACACATCGGGCTTTCAGAATCTTTTCTCACCCTGCCTTCAAGACACCATTTTGTACAGATACTTAAGAAATATGAGTCAGTAAAAACTATCCCTAAAAGCTCATGGTTCGTGGGAGAGGGGAGCAGATTCAAGAGAATGGAAAACAGCAGTATGCATTAAAAAAGGAATCACAAGTACCTCAAATTCCCTAAGCTTCAGTTTCTGGAAATAGCAGAATTAAATTATTAAACATTTCATAAGCACTTACCTCATGGTAAGGTGATATAAATGTGGCCAATGTGGAACCATCAAGAACAAATTATGTTAAAGCAAACTAATTTCCCTCTCTGACATAATTTAGCCTGCGTAAATGGAGAGAAAGAAGGAGGTGCAACAGGTCTTAAAAGTCTTTCATACTGCTCTGATATGAAGTTCTCAGACAAATTAGGGAATATGGCCTATATTTTACATATAAATCAGAAAATCACTGCTTAAAAACTTGAAGGAGAAGAAAAGGACATCCTTTTGGTTTTCTGTAAACGGGAGGATGTGTCAGGTGGAGGTCCTACAGAACCTGTTTTGAACCTGCTTTTATTTAATATTTTCATTACTGACTTGATTATGGAGATATAAAGTAATCTGATACTATTTGCAGATAACAAGTTAGGAAAAAAACTGAAAATACTCTGGAAAACAGAACCAGAATTTTAAGTCACCTTGGTAAATTCGACAGAAGTTAAAAAATCCACACCGTGACATGCAATTTAAAAATATGAAGTGGTATAAGAATGAAGCAAGGGGAATCATGCAAAAAAAAAAAGGGGCCTTTAGAGGTGTTCCTTCCCCAGCAGATTAAGGGCGAACAGAGACAACATAGAATCAGCATGGATCTTGCTGGAAAAAGTCAAATTCCAGCCTGGACTATGTTAGTATAAGGTAATTGTACAGTGATGGCCTCAGCTGGAATACTGCCTTCAGATTTGGGCACTGCAATTGCAAATTTAGTCATGCTTCAGAAAGTTCAGAGAACTGTCCTAAAAATGAGAAGAGCATGACTTATGGAGCAAGGTTTGGAGGAACTGAGTTTGTTTAGTCTAGAAAACAAAGGATTAAGAAGAAAGTTTCTTTTTTTTGATATATGAGGTATTGTTATACGGATGAGAATCCTCAACATTCCCAAGGAGAAAGGGGGTGAGAACAAGTCAGTTTGATCAGCAAAGGCTGAGGTTGTAAGAACAGTAAAAAAACCAAAAGTACAACGATAGCAAACTCCAACAGTATGAGGAAGGTCAAAGTACCTCCTTTACTGGAGAGTTTAAAACAGACTTGGCAAACACGTCAGAGGTAGATCCAGCTCTTCTTGCTTCTGCCTTGGAGGTGACACCCAATGTTCCTTCAAACCTCACATGTGTTTGGAAAAAAAGAGGCAGGGAGCACTAAATAACAGATACTGGATGTCCTAACCCAGCATGTCATGTACTCATTGGTATGATGGTATCAGAGAGCTGAGCTGGGATCTCAGAACACAGTATAAGCAATAATCCATTGAGATAAAAACATTCAGAGGTTTCTGTTATTCTGGAGTCAACTTTTCCAGGAAGGCAGTTTTGAATTTTTAGCACTCATCCAAGCTCTCCGTTTATCATTTCCTTTGAAAGCAGCACACACTCTTCTGTGCTGTGAGACCAGGATACTGCAGACCTGGATACAAAAGTCAGCTCTAGTGCCCGACACACCACAAACCTTCATTGCTTTGAGGAACGTGGGTCCAGATGACTTTCCCCTCTATGATGGTCCAGTCGTAGAGATGCGGGAGGGAATAGTGTGTTCCCTTCCTGAATTAGCAAGCTCTGCTCTGGGCCTCTGCACATAGGAGGGAGTGAAAAATCCACAAATGCCCAATCATCTACAGTGCAACCAGATCAAAAGTTACCTTCCAAGGCAAAATGTCACCCAAGAAAAGTATGATCAATGCAGACCTTGTAGGCTTTTGAAAACCCATATGTGCACAAGTGGATATTTTGCCTTTAGTACTCGATGTAGTAAGAGGTCAAATGTCTAAGCTGAAAAAAGGCCATATCTACTTGTTATTATAATGTCAGGCAAATTAACACCTCCAGAAATCGTGTTCTTTTTTCTCCCTGAGATTGAATATTTTGCTCTAGTTCAAGCAATGTGAGTCAAACCATTCACTCAGCAGTTTCAGCTCTTGAAACATCATCCTTTCTTGCTGCATGTTCAACATAAGCCCATGCTTTTTCTTTCCCTAAGAAGATTTCTTAGGACACCCAATATAAGATCATTTTAAGTATGTAATCAACACACACTTCATCAGTGCTTCAATAACCCAAAATATATTTGTCAAAGCTTGATCTTATTCTGTTTAGTATAGTGCTTATTTATGTAAGAAATCCTACATTTAAGAAAAGGAAAGTAAGAGGAATGTAAATCAAGCATTCAACTGAGGTTTTGTTTGGAAGATTCTTCTGTAACAAAACCTTTGCTCAGATATCCATATTCTGTACAGGCAAAGTTCACTTCTTGACTGAGACAGCAAGAACTAAGGTATGTCAAAATCCTGAAACCACTGCCCATGTACTCAGGGCATAGCCAACACACTTTTACGTGATATCTCTACAAACTCCCACTTGCACACTCTGTTGAAGACGCCTAGTAGAGAAACAGAAAAAGAAAATGACATGAGCTAACTCACATTTGGGATGATACAGGGAAAAAAAAACCAGAGCAATCTGGTTTCTCCTCATGGTTCAAAACTACGTAAAAATATTTATAATTTCCCACATTGCATCCGCCTCCTGAACCTGCTGCTGTAGAGCTCTACTGGGACTGGTCCCAATCTCTTCACTTTTCTGGTCATTGGAGCAGTTGCAGCATTTTATGGTTCAGTCCCATCAGACCAGCTGTTGCCCCTGAATACTCTGGAGAACCTTCCCACATTTAGTCTTGCCAGCTCGGCCCCTGCACTAAGCAGAAAGTCGCCATCATTTTAGCAGCATCTTTGCAAATTCTTGCTTTTCTTCTACAGTGTGGCTTTTCTCTGAAAGAGAAGCATGTTGCTGGCTAGGCTTCTGGATTTGTAAATGGCTCTTGTAGACTGTTATCAAACTGTTATCTAATGCAGGGGTCAGAAAAGTACAACAGACGTCGATGGAGGTGGATGTTGCAGGGTGGGAGCTGAGACATCTGTTTAAGATTCAGCAGGAGCAAAGAGGAGATGCTGCACCAAAACATGATGCTGAAGATAAGCTGATGAGAAGCATCTAAAGTCTGAAATGCAATATCTCCTGATCCTAGTGGATTTCTATCAGTAAATTTCTAATTTAGGAAGAAAACTATCATCTTATACATGTGTTTGAAAGGCTGTCAAATCCTTTAGTGTCAGTAACTCTCCAGCACCCTGTCAATCATAATGATCTTGAGTTTTGAATTCCTTGGAGGTTCTTTTTCGATAACTGGAACATTTTCTCTGATTTTGCCATTTCAACATGTGCAGAGGAGTCTGTTATGAAGAAATATGAGTTCCTCTTGCCAAAGAATGTTCACGTTGTCACATTTTGCCAGGGACTTAGGAGAAGGGGATGGAAAACCACGGCATATTTGTTTGTACAGATCAAACTGCATAAATGTAATTATTAAGATTTATTTTTCTGTTATTTTTCTGTCCCACAGAAATAGTTAATGGCATAGACAGAATTCTTCAAAAGTTCTAGAGAACTCTGGAGATTCACTCCTTTTTTTTCCAGTTTGGGCTCTGCAGCTGCGCATACACTTTTTACTAGATGTATGTAAAAAAGAAAAAAAGCCACTGTTTTACACCAGGACCAGTTCTGCAAAAAAGGACCTGAAGGTCCAGGTGGGCAAAAAGTTGAATGTAAGTCCTGTAAGTGTGACCTTGTGGCCATAAATGCCCAGCTGCATCCTTGGCTGTATTAGCAAGAGGGCAGACAGCAGAGCCAGGGAAGCGATCCTTTCTCTCTTGTCCTGCACTTTTGATACTGTGTCCAGTTTGGGGCCTCCAGGTAGAAGAGAGATTGTTGACAAACTGGACTGTTTCTGCATAAATTTTCTTCTGTGTATAGATAAGATTGTGTTTTGCACAAATTAAGGAACTTTTGGCTCAATTTTGTCCCAGCACAGGAAGAGAATTTAAGCCAATGTGAAAACTCCAGGATTTTTGAGCTGTCTCTTGAAAAATTGCCTGCTTTGGCACCATGAAATGCATCAGTACAAATCCTGCACTCTTACAGATCCCTTGTCGAGGGGCAGGCACACTTGCTCATTTAGAGCAGCACACAGCTAGATCAAGCCTCCCTGACACATCTAATAGTGGGACTTCACGAAGTCATTTCCCTTAAATGTCTGTAGTTTGTCCAAAGGGCAAATGTTTTCTCATTTTGCAGTAACACAATCTCCTTTTTGTTTTAGCTGGAAGTCATCTGCTGACACTTCTTCATGCAGCCTGGAAAAATGTTTCATGGCTCTAAAACACAGCCATCTCTTGAATCTGTGTAGACATTTCAGGAGACGAAAAGCTGTTGATGTTCCCATCAGCTCTTCAGCTATGCATGCACAGTGGAAAAACTCCAGAAGAGCGTGCAAGAGCTATGCAGGCTACAAAGAAAATCCAAATTCAAAAAAACGTTTCAGATCCCCATGCAGTGCGGATAAGCAACTCTACTCACTGAGCAAGGATGTTCTGCTGGTTGATCAAAAAACCCAGAGACTGCGGTTGCCATATATTTTGCAGAACACCACCACCTCAAAGAAAGTCTTGAGCTGTTCAAATATGCCACAAGAGGAATAAGTAGAAATTTAATGAACGGATTTCAGCAAAACATGTGTTCTCCAAAGACTGGAGCCACATTAGAGATATAAGCTAGACTGCTCTGGGCAGATAACTCTCATGTTAAGAAACTATGCACTTCCTAAACAGGTTTCCAAGGGTTTATCTGAGTGGTCTTTTGAGGGATCAGCCTGGCAGTGCTCTGAACCAACTCATAATGATGTAAAAAGTCCTCACCCTAGGCTAAGATCCTTCGCCTCTTGATGAGAGTTATTAGTGGAGGGCTCTGCAATGTATCTGCAGCTATATGGCTTCCACCTAGCAGAATAATTTTGACTTCTCATTCCATATCTGTTTGTGGAACATTATTTGCTCCGAGAACCAAACAATTCAACTTTTTTTAGAGTCTTGAGTATCTGCAATTAGTCTCATAAAATTTCATTGCAATCCAAATTTTGCAAGGCAAAAGAGAAAAGCTTTTACAGAGGAGTAAATGAAAAATAAAGTTGTCAGTACTCTTTTCATAGAGTTTACTTATTTTTTAATTATAAGGTCTTATTATTCCCTTTCCATATATTTTTAGACCACAAATATAGAGGTTTTGCCAACATTCATTTAATCTCTGGTTCAAAAGAATAATCACAGAATGGCTGAGATTGCAAGGGACCTCTGGAGATCATCTGGTCCCGCTGCCCTGCTCAAGCAGGGCCACCTCGAGCCAGTTGCCCAGGACTGTGTCCAGACCGATTTTTAATATCTCCAAGGGTGGAGACTCCACAACTTCCCCTGGCAACCTGTGCTAGTGCTCGGTCAACCTCAGAGTCAAAAAGTGTTTCTTGATGTTCAGAGGGACCCTCCTGTGTTTCAGTGTGTATCCATTGCCCCTTGTCCTATCACTGGGTACCACTGAAAAGAGTCTCCATCCTAAAGTTATCTTTCAAACTTTAATGTAACCAAACTTTGATCCCAAAGACAGATGAGTTAAAACCAGTACAATCTGCAGTAATTTCTTTTTTTTCCACATTTTTTTGTGCATTTGATCAGTGTTGTGTTGAACAACACTGATATTTCTCTCTCTCTGGTGTCATCATCTTTCTTACTGTATACACCATAATACCATCTTTCTGCCTTCTCAAGGAATGACACATTTCCTGTACTTTTATCATCTTTGTTTGTAAGTTCTTCAAGCCACCTGTATTATTTTCCAAGAATTCTCTATTTATGTTTAAATGAGACCTGAACTTTTACTTTAAAATCACTCCCATCACACAATGTCTTCCATTTTTGACTAAGTTTCAGTGGTTCTTGATTTTTTTCTTATATACATTACTGAGATTTCCAGAGACATTCCTTTTCCCTTTAAATAATTTCTACTATGACAGGTTATAAATTATGTCCTAGGACTACCTTCCAAACACCCCAGCAATCCATCTGCATTTGTAATACAGTCAACACAACATCCAAATGCCAGCAAAGCATTTAACCTTGTCATTTTACCTGAAATTAGGTATTCAATTATTTTCTCTCTCTCTCTTTTTTTTTTTTTTAATTATTTAGATTTACTAGTGAAACTTTCTGTTTGCAAGTTGCCATTTCCAGGATTGGGTCTGAAATTGTTTTAAAAGCACCAGAGTTGGAAAAGGGACTTTTCTGCCCCAGTAAGAGTTTGCTGGAGAATATCCGTGTGCCAAATTAATTGTTATTTGGGACAGACCTGATTTAAAAAGGTTCATTTCATTATTTTAGAGGTGCATTTTAAAAGCCCCTCATTCATTTAATTTATTTTATTGCTTTAGAAGAAAGATACATTACAGCTTATCTAACCCTTTGGCTAGATCCATAAAGAGATATAATGATCTGTTAACGCCTACAAAATCCTGACAGGCACAGGAGTGACAGGCATTCAGAGAACTTGTGGTGACTGCCTGTCAATCAAAGTATCACAAGTTCTTGAATAACACAAGGAACAAGCGGGGGTCTTTTTCCTTTTATTTTTCCTTTTTTTTTTTTTTTTTTTTTGCGTTTTGTGATCTCATATGCAAAGAATCCTGTTACAAGCAAGGATATAGTTCTTTGTGCCAAACAAGAGATCTGTAGACATATTCTGTCAAGGCCTCAGTAGGAGATTCATAAACAACAGGCCATCTATTTGAAATTGTCATGTCAGCTCCTCTTCCTCATTGGTTACCAGTCTTCTCTACGTTTGTTTATTTGCTGATATGCTGCAAATTCTTGTACAATGCTTGTCTTACAGAAGACCTTTTATAAGTCTGTTACAAGAGCGAGTCTTTCCATATAGAGAAGCCATTTCATCTTTGCCATTGAAGAACTGTCTCAGGAGATAATTCTGTCCTACAGTGTTGTGTAGCTCTTTAGAGCCTAACAAGATAATTGACATCATTACCCTTATATTGACTTGTTTTAGATTCCTTCTAACTCAAAAAGGATATTGAGTGTTTCTGTCTAAACCTTGAGCATCATTTTATGAAGTTCCCTTACTTATAGAGAGTAGTAAGTTTTGCCCATTTTCATAGAGTTCAGGTATCTCTGGTGAAGAACCTGGACTCTGAAGGAAGGTAGTCTATATTACAAAAGAAAATGACCGAAGGCATACACATACAAGATGGGCAACTGCAACATGCAAGTGTTCTTCTCCCCAGCCTTGAAAGCTTTGCTAGACCATTTCTGCCAACTCAAGAGAATCAAATCATAATCTCACTGAAATCACATGAAGTCTGGCATGATCAAAGATCAAGGCTTCTCACTTGTACTTTGGAGAATGGACAAGTTAGGCATTCTCTTTTTATACTTTTTCTTTTATACCCCTAAGCTGCATGCTATGTCCATCAAGGTGCTCTCAGGAGAGACATAACTTGCAGACACTTGAATGGAATTTCCAGAAATATTCACAAGAGTCCTGACTCTGCCCTCATGCGAAGACACTAAGATACGCCAAAAAGTACAGTCACAATCTGAATATATGCCAAAATTACCCAGTGAGTTCTTTTGGCAAAGGGGCATCATTTTCTTAAGTGGTTGGTACAGCAGACAGCACAATGAAATCTTTCTTTATTACTAGCACTCAGACCTTGCCACATGAATATGGACATGAAAGCACATGGAAAGTCTATACCTGGTTTTATTTTACCTAGTGTACCCCTGTTTTCCTAGTGTAGCAAAAGTCACTGTCTAAAAATCTCCCAGTTTCACTTGACAGTAATATCCATTGTGCATTTTATAAAAACCTGCCAGCTTCAGTAATTTTGATGATAACTACAAGTGAGCCGAAGTCAAAAGTCTGTAGCAGAGTTTGAGGCTATATAAGCCACATGGGATATGCAGGCATTAAAAAGGAAGAAAACTATGGAACCTTACTCTATTGCTTTTCCTAAAATCAAAGTGTACATCTTATTTACTTTCAGGACTCTTACAATCCTTCTTTCAACAGGATGCTTTGGACTTAAGCTACGAATATTTCCTGGCTACATTTTTAATAAGGCTTCACAAAGCCTAAGAAGGAAACTTTTGTCTCCTCCTTGACCACTGTACTCAGATTTCTGACTATTCACATCCACTCCTACTGTAGATGGATCCCAACCAGAGTTTTTTCTAAGCTGGGTAGAACAGGCTGATCTGTGTCTTTCTACACATCTGCACTTGTGCCAAAGCAAATTAGGACTTTGGTTGGGTCCTTGATAGCCTTCACGATAATCTCTTTCTGCTAATTCCCTGTGTGTACAAACAAACCCGTAGCACAGAGAAGCCTGACATTGAAATCTCTAGTTAACGTGCCTGTCCCCAGTGTGTTATGTCTTCTGTCAGGGTGAGAATGAAAAGCTTCATGAGCCTTCATCACTTGTTTTCGTACTGCAGTAGTGGCACGAAAATTTCATCCAAAGAATTGCTTGCTGAACAAATCAGCAAGCTTCTGCGACAACTATCAAGAGCAAGCCTTTGCAGGAGGATGGAAGCTGAGCTAGGTCAGCTTCAGGGCTCTGAGCAGCTTTAGACTACGGGAGCTGTTACGCATTTTCACACTCCCAATTATTCCTTTCTTTCAGCACATCCCCACATACCATTGATGCTTTAAGTCTCTGTAATTAAAATACTGACTAAACACTATTAATCAGCCAAGCATTTCTTGTACTAAGTGAAGCCACTGGGCTTCATTCCTGTTTTTCTCTTGTTCTTCCCCATTCAGATGTGCTTGGTTTTATTCAGAGTTGTTTTTTGTGGAACAGGGAATAGCAAGGGATGACTTGTTTTTGACAGGGGCAACTTTGTATCCATCTAACGTTTTTGGTAATCTCCAGTAAGCTCCTCCTCAAGAGCATATGCATACATGTACATATCATTTACCTAGAGTATTTCCTTCTGCCATCATTTACAATAGTTAAAGACCCTCAGCTGAAAAACATCTGTAGGCAAAGGCTCTGCCACAGAGAGACAAGAACATCAGAGAGATTAGATTAACAGAAGACAAAGTTAGTGACTATAAAAAGCATTTGAAAGCAAGGGCAGAATGTGTGTGTGAATAAAAACAATACACATTGCTGACAGCACGCTCAGGATATTAGTTCTTAGTCACTTATGTCTACAGCAGCATTTGTCAAAAAAAAAAAAGGGCAGCATATTTCTCCAAACTTCCCCCCCTTTTTAAATCCCAGTCACATGCACTTTTGCTGTCCACCAAGATTCATTATTCACTGCATTGTCATTGCATGTTGTTCACTGAATTCTGACCTTTTCTTTTAATTCAAGGAAATTCCCGCTGCAGACTAGCAAAAAAGTCCCTGCTCTAGCAGTGACTCATTTCTTTGCTGCCACACCAGCTTCCATAGAATATTTAACTTCGCAATATTACTGGAACAGAGGCAGATAAAAGAAAGAGGTGGATCAAAAGGTCATTAGTAACTAATGTTCTAGGAAGGAACAGGTGAATGTGAGACTAAAGATAAAAAAGGGACATTAAAAGGTTCATTAATGAAAATTGAAAGGGTTAGCAGTGTGAAATGACTTGTTATCTTTAGGGGAGATCACAAAGTGGAAAAAACAACACGAATGTGTTTAATGGAAAGAACTAGTGAGGTGACCTATAGTAACAACGTTCTCCCAAGTCCAAAGAGATCAATGCCTAGCTCAAACCCTTTGCACAACACAGATCTGAGTAATGCTTAGGAGGAAGATTATGAAACTCAACCAGAAGCCTAACATTAAATGTATCAAGGGCAATGAATAGATGGATATTAACACTAAAAACTCTTATTATACAAAGCCTTTCCAATATGTGAGGAACAAATCTCTCCGCCTCCCCTTTTCAGCTGTTGACTATCTATCTGACCACTATCTGGAAATTCATCAAAGATTATGAGCTTCTGGAAGCAAGGAAATGATACAGAGTGTTGGTCAGAACTATATCTCACTGGCACTGAAAGAGAAAGGAGAAGACTTAATTAATTAATGTTTGCAAAGGAGAGTGTGTGGTAAGTGCTATTATAACTCTTTGGCAAAAATGTCTCATCAAGATTCAAAGCACAGCCAGAACAGCTGTCAGAAAGACCTCTTGTACTGTCGATCTCTTAACAATGCAGATGATGCCACTGGATAAAAATTCATCAGCAATTAGCTTTTTCCTGAGCTCACAAAAATTCTAAAAAATATCTCAATAAAATTATATTCTGCATCTATTTTCTGTCACCAGATCCATTCAGTAAAGGCTAGTGTATTGCTTCCTTGTATGGTTTTCATCCATCCAGGGCAAGCAGTTAGCTGAAGTAAGTGTATTCAGATAGATAATTAATTTATTTTAACAGCTACTTGCTGCTGTAAACACTTTAATGTTAGAACAATTATTCTGGGGCAGGCTTTTTCATTGGTATACAAAGACTCAGCTGGGCCAAAAACTCAAGTTAATATAAAAATCAATGTCTCCCACTGAGTTCAGACTCATACTGACTGACACCAGCAGAACTGGTCCATTTTGCTTTCCAGTAGCAATTAAGAAACAGGAAAATATTCATCATTTTTTGAATCATCAAATTTTCAACTTTTTTCCTTTTTTCCCTTCTATTACTTAAAAAGTTATTGATTCAGTACATTATTAAACACCATTCCAAACTAGATTTTTTTCTGCAACTGACCCATGCTGAAATCTCAAAGCTAACCTGCTCAGAAGTTTTGACTGACATACTTTTGTCTTGGTTTCTTTTTTAAATTGCTGTGAATAGAAAAACAGGAGAACATAGCTTGAAGAATCTGAACTAATACATGGCCAGTGAAATAATAACCATTATTCCAGTCCTTAAAGATATTTTCAGAAGAAAAGTTAATCTTTACAGGATGCAACCATTCCTTATGACGTTGAATTAAATTAGCCCTGTTTCCATGTGAAACTATTCTTTAGGCTCGGTCATTCCTGGCTGCCTTTACATTTATTTGCAATAACACCTGGTGTCTCCAATCAAGTTCCCGTTATACATTTAAGTGCTGTAGCACCATATAGTAAAGAACAGAGGTACTTGAAAGGCTGCAAAATCACTTCAGGATAATGTGTTTAAGAATAAGCGCTGAATGTCTCTATTAAAAGCAAATGTCTTTTACAAAGGCTGTGCATAGATGCATATCTAAATACCTAACCAACATTAATGATGGTGTTCCCCTTTCTCTTTAAAGTTGTTTTCTGATATTGTAGTTGTAGTGTTTTTCTTACCCCCTGCCATGCATATATTAACCAACTTACTTCTCTCTTCATTTGACTCCACTGAGCAGAAGTGAATTTAACCCTTCTGGTAATGCAGGAGCATTCTTCTCCAAGATAGATACAGAGTTGGAGTATTTTTTTCATACAGGAAGATCTGAGAGCCATGGATCTGAAAGAAGTTTGAGTCCTGGGATTTTTACAGTTGCTTTCCATATTACCATATCTCTGTTGCTGCTGTTACCTGAATGACTAGATTTCCAGCTAACTCCTTCTGGAACATCATTGTCTTCAATCACACTTCAAATACAGTAGAGAGTCCTCTCTGGTCTTGTCCCAAGTATCTCAGAGGGAGCTAGCATGTATATATGCAAGTATGAATAAATCCATCTGTAAGGTAAAGAAAACAAAATAATTGTTTTAAAGAAAGAACAAATATTTTCAGAGGCAATGGGTTTTTTTTTAAAGCCCTCAAACTTGAACTTTTCCATTGAACTCCAGTGAAGACAAGGACATCTTTCATACTAGATGAAGGAATGTTCTGAGGATGCTCCAAACTGGTACCAGAGTAACAGCCTATTTTTACCCTAGAGAAGGTGGAAATGTCTTCTCAGTGGATTCTCCTCAAATGCTGAGTGAAGAGAGCACTGAGGTTTTCAAAAGTAGCATTGGAAATAGCTGCAGTCTCCTCAAACTTGGTTCTAACCTTCCCCAGCTTGAGGACTGACCAGAGAAATAGACATAAAGTTTAAATTTTGTGGTGAATTCTGTTATATGAATTATTAATATCATTTTACCTATGATGACATTTTAATGAAACCATTAGCACAAATACTGAGATTAACACAAGACTGAAGGTTTGAGACGGTTCTATTGGAGGCAGTTTTCACTCACACCATAGTTGGGAGCACAACATGACAGAGCAAGTCAGCCTTCTGAACAGCCAAGAGATTTGTGTTTGCCAAGCTCATTTGATTCAAGCCATGTGGGATTTGCAACAGCATAGGAATAAGTGTCAGGTCCCTACGTTCTAAAGAAAAAATGAGTCATTATTTAACTCATTTAGTCCTGAAAGAAAAGGGACAAAAAATAAAAGTAGAAAGATGATTTGAAGCCTGCAAGACAATACAAAAACATGTTCATTAATAATCCTTCTAAGTTTAAGGAAAACACATCAGAGAGGCAAGCAGTTTGCACAGACATCAATGAAACGCAATAAAACCCTGAAAAAAACTAAAATCTGCCCTTGGGCAAGGTTAATGCTTTTTTGATGCAATTGAAACGAATGTAATTTATTCTGTGATTTATTATTCCCTTCCAGTCCTCAGTCACACCTTCATATTTTCCCCCCTTCTGAGGTATTGTTTGGCGGTTTAGCTCTCCTCACTTGCAGTAGCATAAGAAGAAGTCAGCCTGAAGATACTTCCTTGTGCTGTTCCAACAGCCAGGCTTTTGTTCTTTCACTTTTGCCACCAGAATCCTTTTTAGGAAGCAAGAGTCTTTGCTCAAGAACACCTTGAAGAACTGATGGATATGCCTTCTGAGAGAATCAGATGATAGGCCAGTTGAGCTAGAAACTGCTTACAAGGATTAACTCCTGGAACGGAAGGATTAAGTGATGGAAAGCATCAAAATACATTCTCCGTGAGTCTTTGTGGCTGGAAAAAGCATATGCTGATCCCAGTAGTAGATATAAAGCTCCCAGGGAAATCCTGGACTTTCTATAATCATTTCCATGACGAAAAGACCTGGGAAGTTACTCAGTTCTGATTATAACATGCTGTCTTTTTTCTCTAGAAAGTTTACAGATTCATAAGGTTCAGTTCACTGAAGTTAAAATCTTTGAGGTTTTATCAGATCTACCTATATGATCTGCAGTTTAGAAATGTGCCATAAAATCTAATTCTTTGTAAGAGAGATAAATGACATGATATTGGGTGAGTTACTTTCCTCTCGGTCAGTTTTCCCACTAACAAAATAACAATAATTGTCCTTCCCACTTTGTGTTTGACCATCGAGCTCTGCAGAAGAAAAACCTGATGTCACCAAGTGTTAGTGTTACACTGAAGCAGACTGCAATGATGAAAGACAAGCATACCTCCATGCTTTCAGACTGTTGCATTATCTTTCAGTTATACAAATTCACTCTGAACTATATAGTTCACACTGAACTTATAACGCAGTGAGTATGGATGCCCTGTGCTGTCTTACCACTGTTCCTTTATTATCTAAATTTAAAATGTACATGAGCATGTTCCTCCCCATGGTCATAAACTAGTTTTTGCACTTTCAACATCTCAAATCCATCTGATGTACTAACAGGATCAGGCATTATGAGATCTGAAAGCAGACAGGTTTCTAAAAGTATGCAATTAAAATTGCATATATAGGATCAAGTGAAAAAAATAGTCAATTTTTCATATAACTACCACCACAGAAGGAATACAGTATCAGATACAATTCAGAGAGAACAAGGCAGGGAATACCTGACCACATATGATGTTTTCAAATATGCTGTAAGTGAAGAAAATAATTCTAAGATTTCAGGTCTACCAGAACAATCACAGTGTTTTTGTTGGCTCTCTTGGGAACGTGCAGCAGATGGGGGAGATTTCTGACAGCTGGGAAAGAATACAACATTTGCTTACCTTAAAAACAGGGAAAAGAAGGAAATAGAATCACAGACCAAGCTTTTTAAACTTCCATTCTCAGTAACATGCTAGAAAAAAATAACCAAATTATTTCTAAATGTCTGGAAGACAAACATAAGAAACTACTGAATTGTATTTTACAAAGGGAATGTCAGGGCTCATTTCTTCCTGTCATGGGTTAACATGGAAATGACATCAGCAAAGCAATACTGATCTTTAGTTTTTGAAAGATTGCTGTCAAGACAGAACCTATTTGTACCTAGTAAGGACATTGCAAGAGGAAATGTAAAAAATGGCAATGGGAGGTTTGGTCAGACAACAGGTAAAAATTTCCAAGTGAATGTAGTTAAGCAGCTAAAAGGGACAAGTTGTGCATTTATCATTGGAAGATTTTAATAACAAACGTCTAGAAAGTTATCTGCTAGAAAGTGATGTAAATAGAGGTGATCACATCTTGCAGCAGGATAGAGGATAGATGGTCCCTTATGGGTACTTTTAACCACAGGCTCTGGGTAGCAATAGTTGAAACTAAATGTAAGAAACCTTCAGCATGCTAACATTAAATCAGGCTATATTGAATATCTCAAACGGTTTTCTCCTGCTCCTACCTGGCAATAGTTTAATTAAACACCAACAGCTCCTGTTCTCCATTGTACTCTCCTGATAATACATACTCTAAACATTTTTCATCTTAAGGTAAGCATCATAGGCAATTCCAGAAGGCAAATCTACATATCCTGCTCTGACTATAATAACAGCTTAGATGGAGATGTCTAACTTTAAGATATCAGCAGTAGCTGACATAAATCCTATCTTCTGTTTAGAAATATAGAAGAGTATGTGCAGGACAAATAAGAGTAAAGTGTCATGAGTAGGTAGTGAAGACTGAAAATACTTTGAGGCTGGAAGGCAGATTAAATATAAACAACAGTTAAAGATCCTGTTATTCTATTTCTCATAAAAAATACAAAAGAACTTCATTAAGTATATTACAGAATCACAAGGGGCTCAGAAACCGGTTATGAAAATGATAGAAGAAAAATTTCATAAAAAGAGATTGAAAGATTGTATGATTGTTTACAGAAGAGATGAATACAAGGAGTCATGATGAAAATATATCCAATTTTGAGAAGTTAGAGGAAAAGCTTCTTATTCTTCATTTTGCCATGTGCAAAAACTCAAAGAGAAATTTCCATAAAATTCTCCAGATGATATCACTAATGGAAATGCTGCTTTTTGAAATATGTAAACCAGTTATGGAACTCACTGCCAAAGTGTGCTATTGAGGATATCTGAAAATAAATATTAAGTATTTGCAAGCTACACTAATGATAGTTACAGTAATTGTTGCTCTGGTTTTCTTCTGAAAAGTATTGTTTTTTCAAAGAGATAAGCCTAACTTTGCATCTCTAAGAATACTTGAAATGCAGCACAGACTTATCCCAGTTACAGTGGATTTCACAGGTATCCTTGCATACAAATCACGATGGCTATCTGTGTGCAGATGAGCATAACGGACAAATTAAAATGTAGCTTGGTTTTGTTTTTCTCCTCTGTTATTACCACTGTGTGAAACAATCCTTACCAAGTTCTACATCGATTTGATCTGGCATACTAACCTGTCTGCTACTCAAACCAATATCTTACTTTGTAACACATTTTACGACTATGGGACACTCATAAGGTAGGGAAATTATATTAGTTTAATCTATTCATATTCATCCTTGTTTGAACAAGCCATGTATCAGGAAAGAGCAATAAGTGATGTAATCATACGTTGATGGTGTGGAATCAAGCCCTACAGCTCTCTGTAGTGATTTATATTACACTGATGAAATTACTTTAGTCTACAAGATTATGGAATAATTAATAACATTATTAAATAAGTGAAGGAATTTAATACTCGGGAAGGCTTGTAGATGAATGGCTAGAAACATTAATTTGGGTAATTAATGACAAACAAGATGATCAATACATAGAAGGTATTTAAAAACTATAGCACTTGAGTATTTAGAATAATTTTAGTAAAAGATCCAGTTACAAAGCCATCAGAGTTGGACTAAAGCTCAAACTGAACTTCTAAGAGCATGAACCCAGTTTGGAAATAGTGTTTTCCTTAAGAGCCAAATTGCTGAGACTGACAGTGGTTTTCACTTTGATGTAGGATTTTTAACCTTTGCTACTAGAGGACTTGGGTAAATCTCCAAGAAAGAATAAGAAATACTTCAGAACAAGAAATACTTCAGAAATCCAGTTGCCATTTCACCTTGAGAAGCTACTTCATCACAGGAAATCTGCAATTCTTCAAATGCATATGAGATGGATCATCAGACAAGGTTATCCATTATGAACTGGTAGAACATAAATATGGAATTAGAAGAGCTGGACAGTATGCAAATAGCATGTAATGCCATAGCAGAAAAAGATACAAGTTCTGAAGATTTTAAGATGTGCTAAAACAACTCTACTGAAGGGCAAATTTAGTTAAAACACATCAGGTCATCATTGTCACCATTCACAGTTTTACTGCAAGGCTCATAGTCTGATATTTTCTTTGAACTTCAGCCCTTGCAGAAATACATAGAAGAAAAAGTATTTCTGACTGTGAAGAAAAATGTAAACTGACAAAGATACTTATGACAACAGCTTGATGAATTTTTAATAACAAACCGTGGGCATCTGAAAACTAGAGCTAGACATTCTGCGTTGGGCTAAATTTACCCCAGGGTTTCAATAACTGTAACACTAATAAAAATTCACTCTGAAATCCAAATAGACAAGACTATTTACTCTGATCTCCCACATTAGGCAATCCTGCCCCGGCAGGGGGATTGGACTAGATGATCTTTCGAGGTCCCTTCCAATCCCTAACATTCTGTGATTCTGTGATTACAGGGAACTTACTGCCACATTTGTACCAGGACCATTCCTTGACTGATTCCTTTTTTTTTTTTTTAAATACAGCCTGAGATCAGCCAGATCCTCACTGCATCTTTACTATGAGCTTGTAACCAAACACCTGGAGGGCAGATACAGTAGTGAGGGGTGGGATCTGAGCTCCTCCAGCTGCAAAGCTGTTTTGATTTGGCCTAAAAGAGGCCAATTTTCCTTTCAGTGATTTTTACTTTCAGCTAAGTCTTTTCTAAGTAACTGCACTTTCTGAAACTAACTGCATGTTTTGCAGACAGTGTCTGCTTCTAGGACTGATAACGCTCAAAGTTTGTAGTTATCACTGAGGCACCGGTAGGGATGTTATTCAGAAAGGCTCTTGCTGTACTTATTCTTAGAGAAACCAAGGTCACTGCTGAATTCCTCACTGCTTACGAGTAAAGAGCCAAAGGGGGGTCGCACCTGCAGGGAGGAGCGAACAGGGCAGGTGACCCAAAATTGACCAACAAAGGTATTCCATCCCATACACGTCATTCTCAGTATAAAGCGGGGGGGATCACGAGGGTCTCGCTCTCTTTCTGCTATGGCCGGTGTCCGAAGAGGACTGTCCATTTTCCTGCTGCCCCCAATCCCGATCCGTGCATCCCTGAATCCAGCTCTCGGTCATCACTAGGCCCAGCCTGGGCCTTCCCGGAGCCTGCTCTGCAGTGCCAGTGGTGATGTGGCCGACATCGGGGGAGCTCGATCTTGGTTTTGTATATACTTGTATATATTTATATATATATTTGATTATTCCAGTATTATTATTATACTCTTTTTCATTATTATAGTTTATTAAAACTGTTTTAACTTTCCAACCCGGAAGTCTCTCTCCCTTTTCCCTTTCCCTTTGCGGGGGGGCGCAGGGGGAGGGTTAACAGAAAGCGTCTGCCACAGGTTTAATAGCCAGCCCAGTTTTAAACCGTGACAGAAGCTTATTTTAAGTCCTCACGCTGTGCTGCTCCATGAGTTTGCTTTAGTCAGTCCTGCACCCCTACATTTTACTTTCTGAGAAGAGCACTCTTACACTGTCACAACATGCTCACTGTGGCAGAGCATCAAACATTAGAGACAATTACTATCTTTGAAATGAAGGAGGACTGAAAATATCACAGGAGCTTACATGCTAGCACCCTTAGAACAGTAGTCATTTAATAGTAAAAAAAAAAAAGGCAAAATGAAACAGTTTTACTGTGAGAAAAAATAGAGATTTGCAATGTACACTATGGCTAATTATACTAATTATATTATGCAAATATAATTATGGAAATTAAAGAGTGAATAATAAAACTTTTTCCCAACAACATAGCAATTATTCACATGCATTTGCCTGTAGTTTCAAGGGACTGTTTTCTAGGAATGAGTAAACCTATTGGGCTTTGTGTTTTCTTTTAATGATGCAGATTTTTGCAATGCTTTCCAGTTCAAACTTAATAGAAAACCACCTAGCAGATCTGGAACCAAGTTTTGAACTCAATTGAATATTCATATACTGATACTGAATATCTGAAACATAATATTTACTTTAAAGTATGTGAAAAGTTGGAGAGGGTTTTTTTTTCTTCTTCTTTTTTCCCTTGTTCTTTCTGTACCTGGGATGTGAAACCTCTTTTAGTGGGACCTAGAGCCAAGGTGTTATAATACTAGAACTCAAGCACCAAAACAGAAGCATCTATTCTTCCTCGATTTTCTAGTCAGTTTAAGTAGCTCTGGTTTGAAATAATTCCATGGATGGTGTAGCCAACAGGCTACATCATGATCATCTAATCTAATGTCTCACAACATCTGCACACTAAGTGTAAAAGAAGTACAGAGTAGTGCAGGATAGTCAGTTCTTACAAATACTTTTTCTTAAGTCACTACATATGAACTATTGGTACTCAGGCACCTACCTCTACTAATATTTGATAAGGAACTTTACATGTAAACTATGAAAAGAAATTTTCTTATTATGCTGATATTCAATAATAAAACACTTAAAACAGTATTTCTAACAGGCTAGAAAACAATGCCGTATAAACAAGATGCTTTTGTTTGTATGCAATAGTTCTTTACTACTGGACAAGTAAAAGAAACTTCTATTTTAAACAAAATTGTGTCTCAGTTAGTTAGAAACCCTACTTTCAGCCTAGACCTCAGAATATTTCAACAGCTTTGCAAATTTTGCTTCTCTTTGCTGTGCTTGCAACAAGAATTGTGCACTAAATGTCATTGAAAGTTCTGACAAACAATAAATTGACTGTTACCTGCACTGTGTTTAGCCTTGTCTTGATAACACTCAAAAGAAGTTTGTCAGTCCAAAATTTGTTTTGATTTTAATTGTTTATTTAATAGAAGTTGTTTTCCTTCTCCCTTGCATCTCAGCCTAGAAGTACTAAAAGAGTTTAGCTGTGCTACTAAAATCTCTACCTAAAAGTACATGCTCTCTTATTAAAAAAAAAAAAATTAATCTTAAATAAAAACTGCTTAGGAATAGCTAATATGGAAGTTAATTGAAAATAGAATAAGAAAGAACAAACCAAACTTGAACTGTTCCTTTCTTCTTGCTTCCACTGCAATCCATTTGTAGCCTATCCTGAATACATGAAAAGAACTAAAATATATTGCAGAAGGATTACTGAGCGATAAGAACCCATTTATAAAATAAAGCCCCACTGGGAGGAGCTCCACTAATTGACAATTAAGTCAGGTCATTACATATAGAGAGAACACCTGCAGCTGTTTGAATTTTTTTTATTTATTTATTTTATTTTATTTTATTTTATTTTATTTTATTTTATTTTATTTTATTTTTATTTTTTTAATTTTTTTTTTGTGGAGGACCTTTCAGCTGTCTGTGAAAGGAGTGGGGGCTTCTGAGGGTAAGCAGAAAAGTAGTAGCTTTGTCCAAGGCTTTCTTAGAACTAAAATAGTGTTCCTAAAAAAATCAAATATTTGTAATCATTAGATAATGTTAGCTTTTAGGATTTTTCAGAACTAGGTGTCTGACTCAAATTTTTCTTTTATACTAATTGAGGAAAGGAGAAATAAGAGGTTATCTATGATATAAATAATTTCTTAGGATGGTTAATAACAACTGTTTTTCTGTTAGTATGTTACTACTAATTTTATTTTATTGGTCAACTGTATCTTCTTTTTACTACCCAAGTGCTCTATAGGTTATCTGAATTTATTCTAATCTCTAGTTCATCCTGCAGTAACTTATGCAGAATTAAAAGGCTTGTACTTTATTATCTTCTTTCAGAAATAACATCCCTTAGCTGAGTGCTCCACTATTTGGGTATTCAGCTTCTCAGTCCTGAATCTCAGAGCGTGACAGGCTTTCTCTGGTTACCTGCAATGTATGAAAGGGTATGCTTGTGTAGGTTTTTTCTAGCTGGTGTTAAAATTCTTTAGGGACTTCTAGGTTCTACACTTTATAAAAAGACCTTGGGAGACAAAGTAAGATGAAAATATTTCTCTTCTCACCTTTGAATCATTAGCATCTTTCTGGCCTGTACAGCTTCTGTTGGCCATAATGTCCTTTTCTAGTTACTGTAGTAGTGAAATGAGTATCTGTTAGTAACACAGGATCCTAATGTAGAAATAACGCTTTTAAGCTGGGAAGGAAATACCTTGCTATGGTTTTTTTCACCTCCCGTTAGTAAAGTGAAAGACAAGCTGTAAAATAACTTTCCCTTATAAGCACAGAGGAAATACTGAATCTCAAGTTGTTTAAACTAGAGTTAAATCAAAAAGGTTATTTTTCATCCAGTTGACTTGCTGCAGGTCTCTCCACTTTGTTAGGTGCGTTCCTTCCTTGAACACCTTATCTTAGGTTGTATCGAAGTGAAGTTAGACAGATGCATCTTGCTAATTTGAATTTTAAAAATGCTTTGAAGCTGCAGTCTTCCTCCAGCATAGACATTCTCTCTTTCTGCAGGAGATATGAAAGCTGTTCAGACTAACAAATTCTGGTTTGCTTTCTGGACATACAAATGTCACTGAACTCTATAGCTAAACTTCTATTTAAGCCATCTCCCAGTATGGTTTAAGACTCTTGTATGAATTTGCATATGCATTGCACTGTCAACCTTTTCATTTAGATTATGAGCAAATTCCCCCAAGCATCAGACTGGGGAACAAATTGAGCAGACTTTGGAGAAATGCAGAATTTTTTTTTCTTTTAAGGTTCAATTGAACAGTACTAAACACTGGTGGTAGCAATTAAACTTGTCATTATCCTAAAATTTAACATGGTACTTCACATTCCACCCTTAGCTGACTGACAAACATAAACATACCCGATAACTTGTAGAGGACTTGGTTACTAACCAAGTCTTCATCTCATACAGATTTTTTCAATATTAATGAGAGTAAGGGAAAAGGAAAAAAAGTTTCCTGCTTACCGGCTCTAGGTTGTGAAATTAGAATCACAGAATCATAGAATTGATTTGGTTGGGAAGGACCTTTAAGATCATCAAGTTCAACCATTAACCCAGCACTGCCAAGCCCAACACCAAACCATGTCCCTCAGCACCACATCTACCTGGCTTTTAAAGGCCTCCAGGGATGGGGACTCAACCACTTCCCTGGGCAGCCTGTTCCAGTTCTTGACAACCCTTTTGATGAAGAAATTTTTCCCAATATTCAATCTAAACCTCCCCTAGTGCAACTTAGTAGTGTCCTGCCTCTTAAATAAGATTAAATATGAATGAGTGTTGGAGGAGCCTGAGCCTGTAGAGTTAAGCAAAACATGGGATCTGAAAACACTCTCCTATAAAGTTTGTCTGGAGATTTAAGAAAAATACCGTTTTGGTGTTTGGTGCTGGATACTTCTTCCCTACTGAGATTGAAATCGCTCTTACTGGGTGTGCAGAGGGGAATTCATCTTTAGGCTCCTGGGTGCAATCTTGAATCCCCAAAGTTAAAGGCAGGTGGGTAGGTAACGTGGGATGGCAAGTTTCAATTTTATATCGAATTCAGATGCTTGAGTTCCACTTCAGTCGTTGTTTCCAAGTCCTTCACATGAGTCTGTTTTCCACTAACAGCTGGGAAAAAAGTTGACCCATCTTCTGCTTAAACGAGCATCTTATATTCTAGGGTGTATATTTTGTTCATGTTTATATTCAGTTTTAAATTGTCTTGGGAATTGAATACAGAGGTTAGAGTAGGGTTATTTCTTACTAAGGTTTTAATTGGTCATTGATTCATCTGAACACACAAAGTGGTGTATTCCCTGTAGATCATTGACTTGTTGAGCTGCAAGCGTAAGAACTAGTTTTTTTCAAAGCACCTTAAGTCCTTCAAGGGAATCTGCATGTGGTGTTACTGATCAGATTGCAAACACAATTGGCCACCTTGTGCTCCGGGGTCTTGCTAATTGCTGTCTCTTCAGGGTGGTTAGAAACCTTGTTTGTTTGTCTGTGAACACATTTCCCATAATAAGATTCAGTTGGCTACATGCTTTTAGATGGGGGCTGACAGACAGCGGGGGAACAGATGGTTTATAGAAAGAAGCTGTCACTGTTTGGAATTAGACAGTAGACCTGAAGTGCTCCTTTGCTAGACAATCTCCCTGGACCTGAGATTCATTAACAGTTCATGTCCAATTTCCCTTCCTTTGCAGCTCTTCCGTAGGAGAAACAGGCTGAATTTATGCTAGCCATCTTCTTTATTCATAAAAAATTTCCCTGAAATTCTTGAAAATGCTGTGTAACTTTGTCTTGAGTTGTGGGGGATATATCTTCTCCTTCAGTGCTTGCTTTGTTTTGATGCCTCTCATTTGCATTTGATTATTTTTTAACTTAAGCACCTATCCCACAATACTGTGGGCTTGACTAAAGAGCTGCCTTAGCTCGCTGCCATGTGCAAGTCTACAGTGACGTGAGTACTGCGTATGGGCTGAAGGGCAAAGGGAAGCTTTTGCATCCTGTACCACTTCATGTTCATGCAGGTTAAATCAGGGAGTCAGGCTTTTTTTCAGAAATAACACTTCATTCCAGTTAATACACACCACATTATGTTCTTATCCTTCATATTTATATGCATTGGAACTGCTAAGGGCAACACCTAGATATTTAAATCCTGCACAAGTGATGTTCCATCTCTCCACAAATTCACTTGGCAGTATTTTAAGCAAGAGCCAGTGTTCAGCTCTACAGGATGCTGCTTTAAACAGTGTTTGTGGGCAATGCTATTTTCTATCACTGTGCAAGTAAGAATTGCTTTATCAACTTGCTGAAAACAACAGTAGGGTGTAAAACTCCACCATTGCTGACTTAAGGGCATTGTGAGCCAAATAATTGCATTGCCTTGTGGTAACAGCGGTTTTAACCAAGTGTTGGAGGTTTAACTGCCTTTTTCCTACACATCTTATTTTTTAAATCTATCTTCTTAAACCTGATCATTCACACTGTTACTTCTGAGACCTATCTTGTTTCATAGGTTTATAAAGGAAGGCAGTTTATCTTTTCTGAGCAATTGGTCCAATGCCTTCTGTCACCACCCAATCTGTACTTGAGACATTAATGCTTAAATTTCCATATCAGGTTGTTACTGTATTATACAATATGTTAATTTCTTTATTAAACCAGTTATTGCTCCTGACAAACAAAAAATCCTGATATTTTTAGTGGCTTTAAATAACTTTTGTTCCAACCCAAATTCCAGGTCTGTGGCTTGTATATACTTCCTCACAAATTAGCCCTGCTTGATTCTGTCCCTGTGCTGCATTTTGGAATTGGTCTCAAAGGCCTTTTGTTTGGGCTTCTAAACGGAGAACTTCTGAAATAGCTAATGGACCTGATAGGTCTGGTTTTTTGCATATAATCCCTTGCTGTTCCACCATTCCCTGAAATAATCTATTTGTGACATCATGATATCTGATAAAATACCATTCCTTATTATGGCTTTAAGCTTCATTTGAAGAACTTACTCACCTGGAGGACCTCTGTACACCTTTTTTTTTTTTTTTTTTCAGTCCTAATGATGTCTGGAGTTTCATATCAGTCTTATTAACCTCTGTTTCAGGATCCCCCTCAATGTTCCTACACACACACTCCAAATCCCATGTATAAATGCAGATGATGGCCATAATCCACCAGCTCCTTACACCTAAATAGTTCCTCACAGTCATCCTAAGGCATGTCATTCATACTGCCCTAACCATCGCTGTTTATCTTTCCTTTAAAACAGATCTCATCTTTCCTGAATGTGCACCAGATTTTCTTGTCAGTGCTTTCACCTGTGGCGGTAGACAAGAGGTTTGCAATGTGCTGGAAACTTTTCAGTGGCTTCTTGCAATTCTACATGTTGAGAGGGGAAAGATGCATTTACATCTCTGACACTGCTGAGTGGAAAAAATTTGCAGGGAGTGCAAAGAACAACAGGACAGAGGGTTCATCAAGGGAGCAGTCACAGGGGAGAAGCAGGCAGAGATGGAAGATGGAAGTTAAGGGAGGGGAGATGAGCAGATCAATATGAGCAGTGGAGAAAGAGACAAGAACTGTCAACACTTCAGCAAAAAAACAGGTGGAGTGTGTATGGTGTTTGGCCTTTCACAGTGTAAGTGAAATGAGGCAAGGCTATGGGAAGGCTTCATAGTTAAGAGCCTTTTTCTGACACACACTAGGTGACTTCCTAGTGACTCAACCCACACAGGAATTTGGGACCTATTTGCCCAATAACAAAACATGCTTGAATTGCAGGTCCTTGTTTTGTTCCATCTGAAAGGAATCTAGTTCCAAAAACCAGGGTAAAACAACTGCATCAGTAGAGGATTTGTAGCAGAGTTTATATTTTCCATTTAGTTCATTGTAACAGACATAGCCCAGAGTTAAACTTCATTTGTCAGTGACACAAAGTTAGAACAGTGATTATGCGATGAGATAAACATAAACAAACACTTCAACTTGATGTTGAACTTTGCAACTTAAAACATTTAGAGAAGATTTAAAAAAAAAAACAAACCAACAGTCCTCTACCCTATGAGGAGTTGTCTTCCAAAACCAGCCCTTCCTGCCTATTCATCCTTGAATTACTGTGTGGTGGTATAAATACCTTCTTCCTTGGGGAACAGTGTTAGTGATAACTGCTGGAAGCATTTTAAATCTCCAAGCAATTATAAATAAATCTTGTAAACCCTTGGATTTTCTTAAGTAAGATGCTGAAACCCTTGATGTAGGCAGTGAGCTGGACAAAGTAAATCAGCCAGAGGCATTGGGCTGATTTCTGTGATAGCCAGTGGCTTGCAGAATAAACTTAAGTTAGAAAAGAACTTTGGATGTCATCTGATTCTCCACCTCCTCCCCCCCACCAAAAAAAAACCCAACCCAAACCCTTCAAAATGACATTAGGTTGATCAATGAGTTTGGACAGCCTCCAAGGGTGTAGACTCCACAGCAGCTGAACAGGCTTTTCTTTCTGACCATCCCCATTGCAAAGAACTTTTACCTTTTAATAAATGAGGATTTCCCTTACTGATGTCAGCTTCTGTCAGCTCATGCCTCCAGAATGTGAAGGACTCTTTGAATTGCAGCCACGTGGTAATCTAGGGATACCTTACATTCAAAAAGAAAAAAAAAAAAAGGGGAAAAAAAAGGACAGTTGACATCTTTATCACTGACAAGTTTTCCCACAGTTGCGAGGTGCTGTCTGAATATTTCTCAGGGCATGTTTCTAGCGCACATCTATGACCAAAAATTGTCTTGGAAACTGTTAAAACATTCAGTAACTTTTATCACAGGCCACTTTCTATATCTTCACAACAGACTTCCATCCCTCCCTTCTGGTTCTTGAAAATGGAGCCTTGCTCTGCCATGACCTTCTTAAGGATGTTACCATCTGGATTTACACCATAAAATAACATGAGGTCTCTCAATGCTTCAATGCTGATGCTTTTTTTGCAGCCATCTTGCAGTGCAAGAGACTATGACTCACTGTCAGGAAGTTAGAGGTGATCCAGCACAGATGGAGCAGAAACCCCAGGGACCAGTTGAGCAGGGATGGGCTGGTGTCTGAGCCTGAGCTTATATGGGGCTCCTGAACCCACAGGCAGAGGATGTGATGGGGCCTCAGGGGAGACTGGTCCAGGAATTCAAGCCTATAGGTGCTCTTGGGGCCCTGCCAAGCGGTAGACATGCATATGCTATGGTTAAGCAGAGAATGGAAATGATGTTACTGCACAAATCCTTTGGGGTTCTTCCAGAAAACTGGCTCAACTTTCACATTTCTGGTGAAGGTGAAGATCTTTATTTGGAAAAAAAAAAGATGGTTTTGGTAGTAAAATGACAAACTCCAGTGATTTCAGAGACCCTGCAGCCCTTCTCCATAACCTTGTTCAGTTCTGGGGTGCCCCAGGTACCCATAAAGGTTCCTTCTTCACTGTTGCAGATACAGCATGGCTGTATGGGTGACACGTGGAACATATTAGCTTGCTATTTACCCTCATGGGAACTGTGAGGAAAGTGTCCTTGCGGTGGGAATGGCTTCATTTTCTCCAGCCCCAAACAGATCATCAGCATGCCCAAATTCTCAAAAACCACTGAATCACAGAATGGTTGAGGTTGGAAGGGACCTCTGGAGATCATCTAATCCAACCCCCTGCCAAAGCAGATTCCCCTAGAGCACACTGCACAGGGGTCGCATCCACGCGGGTTTTGAATATAACTTTGGGGTGCATAATTGGCAGGGTATTTTCTTCTGATGAAGACATTGACCCCCATGGTCATAACCCCATCTGAGCATCAACTGTCTTCTAAGAGGTGAAGAGCGAGCTGCTTTCCCACGAGATGACGATTTGCTGATGGAGGCAAAAGCTCCTGTCACGGCATGTGATGCTTTATAAATGTCAGAGATGTTAATGCCTTGAAAAAGAAATCTCTTCTCATGAGCAGGGGTCTGCTTTCATACCATCTGCAGATCTTTCTGTCCCTTCCTCCTTATGTACAAACCACAGAGGAGAGATGCCAAAAAGAACGTATATCAGATTCACAGTCACTGCAATGTAAACACTTGTCAAACAGCAGGGAGAAGTGAAATACAGTCAAGGGCTTTGTGCTCTGATTATTTACTCTGAGGCCACATGCCAAGCAGTTCAATAACACTGAGGAACCCAAACCATCAGCTTTATAAACCCAGCATGACCTATTAAAAGAAAACTTTCTGGGCTTGCTCTTCTGAAGGTAGAAACCAGTTGAATTCCTGAATTCATCTAAACAAGCATATTTTCACTAATTTTAACTATTTTTCCCATGGGCCAAGTTGATTTTTCTGGTTTAAAAGGAATCTAGGAACAGCACCTGAAATAATCGATTTTTAAAAAGAAAAAATAAATCAGTGATTAAATCAGGCTGGTGATGAAGTATCTGAATTTTATAAACAGTCAAAAATGCACTGTTTGTCAGAATTCCAGCTGTACTCCATTAAATAGCAGGTTTTCGAAGGAACTGCAGTTTCTCTGATAGAACAAAATGATCTTACAGTAGTTCATTCCTGGGTGCAAAAACCATGAGGGTTGTCTCTTTGCCCTACAATACTTTAAGCAAGTGTCAAATGCAGGCGTGTTATTAATTAATTATCTCCTCTCCTCTTCTCTGGATTGCAGATAATTCTAGAAATGCAGTTGTGTTTGTGATCTTTAAGTGTTGTGACATCTGGGGTGCAAGTCTTGGCTCCCAGGCTGATGTGACTGCAGTTCTACTGTTGGGTTGTTCCAAAATTCCATAGTCTACAATTAAATTCTTGAGAAATAAGAAAAGATAAATGAGGGCCTTAGGGTCAGAGGACAAGTGAAAAACATCCCACATTTTTATCCCTTAATATCCTGCCACTAAAATTGAGACACTTTTAAAGATATTACTTGTTTTTAATAAGAAAGGCTGGCAATAGCTTATCCTTCCATTTGTCCCAAATCTTCCTTCACATGTATTTTGAAATATTTTTCCCCAAATGTAACGATCTGTCTGATTTGTCCCTTGCACCCTCTGGTGTCTCTAAGTACAACTATATTCAGTGGTGATTGGCAGCTCGACAAGATGGTCCTCTGATATAGCTGATAATATCAGATCACTGCCTTCCTACCTATAGCCTTATTCCAGGGAGCTTTTGAACTACAGCTAGGGTCAAGGAGAGATAAAAGGAAGACTACACCCACAGGTTTAAATTCCCTATGGCACCATCTCCTTTAGAAACAGATTTGGGAAGCCCATGAATCACAAAAAATGTCCTAAAATATAAGCAAGATGTATCTTCGCCTCTCCAGCTACAGAGAAATTTTATGGAAAAGAACGGGAAGTGAAGTTGCTTTGACTTCAGAGTTTGGTTGTACAGCCTTCACTGAGCAGGAATTTTTTTCTGACTCCAGCGCAATATTTCTTTTCGTTGCTTTTAGAAAGGAATGTAATTGATTTGCAGTTTTAAACAAACACTGCATATACATGCCAAGTGTAATTCACTGGATGCTGTCAGTTGCTCTGCCAATACCTCAACAATTAATAAATATATACACCTTTTACGTAACGTTTTGGTGAAATATTTTTGCTTTATGAAAGCGGTAGTCTGTAGTGACTGTGCACATCACGCAGAACTTAACAAACTTTCTATCTATATGATCAGCTGCAAGTACTGATAGAAAATACTGTGCTAGAGCCGGGTAAATCCCATGGGGGTTAAAAGTCAGCTTCGCCTTTGCAACACAGAGTTCAGCAGGGTTTAACTTAATCTGTTATTCAGAAGGGTTTTGTAACCCAGCCTGGACTCCGCTGCAGCCAAGCAGTCTGGGCGCCTTCGCTATTTTTTCTGTAGTCGGCAATTGCTGCCAGTGTTGCTGATTGCTCTCAGGGACTCTGCGAGCGGGTTTCCATCCATGCGCACACCAGACCAGCATCACTTTGGCCTTGGGTTCTCCTCAGCAGTTATGAACCCTTTTCAGACAACACCAAGAATGATAACAAACTGGAAGGGTGTACTGAGTTTGTGGTGGATTGCTTAATTTGCTGTCCTTATTAAAGTGACCTAGAGCAGCTTTGGATTCCTTCATTAAACTGTTTGACTTCCCTTGCAAAGGAAGGTTACACATCTGCCTTTATTGTTCCCACTTTTGGTCTGTTCCTAGTTTCCTAGTAGAACTTCTACCAGGCAGAGCAGACATCAATCCTCCTTTTACTACGACTTGAGAAATGCTTCATTTGCTCCTGTATGAACGTCTCAGAAATAGATGGGTTTATTGCCCTCGTTAAGTGAACAGGCAAATTTGAAAGTTAAAAACATATGGAGTTTCTGTGTTATAGCAATAAAAATGCAAGGAGCTGTGAATTTCTTTTCACATACGTGGGGGGAAATTCTACTGTTCAGTTTTCAGCTTTATTTTGCCAGAATAAGGTATTCAGAATTTTATTCCCCTTAGAAAATATGGACAACCTCAGAAGGAGAAATTTGGAAGATGTATTGTCATTTTTTTCCCTTCAGAGAAGCAGCTATGTAATGTAGGTGAAAGACAAATGAAGTAGTGTATTCCTGGTTCTATAGATACTGAAACATAGACATAAACTTTTTGCTTTGTCCCGATAGGTTTGTGGAACAAAGATGTTAAATGACATGTGATGAAATGTCCCTACTATCTGTTAAAAAAAAAAAAAAGAAATTAATACCTGAAAAATTATTGAGAATATTAAAGCCTGCAGTTCTTCTTCAGTCCAAAATTAGAAATTACAGTAATATATTTCATGTTTAATAGCATCCAATACTTGTACTCAGAAGACCCAAATTTAAATTTCCTTTTGTTCAGCAAACTTAAAATGCTTAGGCTTGAATTTTCTGTCTGTCCTGTGTCAGCTTTCTCTTCTGTAAAGCTCCAACAGTTTCCTACAACAAAATTATACCTCGTATTGGTGCTTCCGACACAGGCTCCCTCCTTCTTTGCAGGGTGGTGAGGAAGCAGCTGCTGCCTTCACAGAAGGTGTATAAGAAATGGGGTATTTGAGAAGAAGCAATTAGGATCACTAAATACTGCCCAGGAGAGCTTTGTCCCTGTTACTTCCACACACTTGCTATGCGGTGCAGGATAAGGCATTACTTTTCCAATTAGCTGTTCTTCATTTCTTGGATGCCCAGGATCAAGGGTGCAAGAATACCGGCCACTGCTCCTAAGCTAGATAAGCTGTTACTCTCTGGTGGATCTGTGCTTTGAACATAGAAATTATTGCAAAAATGTCAAATACTAAAGAAAATCAGACTTCTGAGTTCAGGCTAGGTGTAGAAAATTACGTGGGTTTATATGTGTATTTTATTTTTGTACCACTCTATAACTGTGAACTTCATAGAAGTGCTCATAGAGATATGGACACATTTGCATCAATTAAATGGGCTCACAGCCATGTGAAAGTGAAAAACATTAGTTAGCTAGGTCTGGTGGACAGTAGGACTCAGAGATTCCTCCCTGACCAGTCCAGCGAGATGAGTGGTTGCCCTAAACACCCCATAACAACTTCTGTACACCCCCAAAATTCTCCATTCCAACCCCAAATTCTTGTTTTTCTTGCATTCCATAATAAGTCCTATATCCCTGTAGGCAGAAATACCTGGTAGCTTGTACAGCACTCTGGAGAGAAAGTTTCTTTGGTTGACTCACTGTGGTGGGTTTCTCAGGAAGGACACTGGTCTAATCGCTCTTCTTCGGTGGTTGTGGGAGTTGCTGATTTTGCGCAGTCTGTCCTTCCCTGCGTCCGTGGGTGCCTCCATCTAGCATCCTTCCCCTGATCCTTGCGGGGCCTTTGTTTAGTTTGACTTGCCTCTACTCCGTACACAAAATAGTCTACAAATAAACAGCCCTTCATTAAAGGATGCATTTGTTCTGTGTGAATGTCGTAAATGTTGTTAAAACCAATTTCCTAATGCATATGCAGAGGAGGGTGGAATAAAGGTTTCTTGGACAAATCTTAATGTTGCTTATTATTGATATTTTTTTCTATAACCCCCATTGTACATGGAAAATTTTCTCCTGAAGCTCAAACACATTAGCATGTCTTCCAGGGCTCCTTATTATGTTTTTTACCTGTTTCATAAACACAAGCAATCTTTCCTTATTTCAAAAGCTTTAGTTAGCTCTCAGGGAGGGAAGGGGTGGTATTTCTTGAAGCAGGAAGGAAACTGAAAGCCTATTGAATGAGAGGTATTCAAAGGCATTGTTTTTAAAAAGTGAATAATCTGATATATGCCTGAATCTTAAAAACAGAATTAAATTGTATTTCAACACTAGCTTTTCCTTAAGCTTCAGCAATATAGTTTAATTCTAAGAAAGTAAAAAAAAAGGTCATTCTTGTTCCATGCATGACTGTATCACTGAACTGGCAGGAGTATTGTGAGCAGTGGAAGAAAGGGGCAAAAGATATAGAAAAAATCTGTAAGATTAAACTATGAAGAAATGATGATGACAGCCTTGACTGACTTTTGGCAGATACTCCATGTGTCATTTTGCTATCAGAAGAGGCATTGATCCCTCTTTACACAGAGCTCTGTTCATGTCCTGTTGCACAGAAACAAATTTTCCCACAACCTGTTTGTCAAAAGAAAACAGAAAAAAAAACCAACAATAAAAAACCCTGATAACCTTTTTTCCCAGTGGCTAAAAAGCATACAAGTTTTTCAACAAGCCACAGGATCAATAAAACTGTAAACAGTTTGACAAAACAATGTGTTCCATTAGACCACCTGGAACACCTTTCAGCTCTTTCCTATTTTCACACTTGTTTCTTCTGGTTTTGCTCAAATCGTAGTTATTTTTCCTTGTCCTCCTGTAAAATTGCTTATATTCTGCATCCAAGGAGGCAATAAGTTGCTCAGCTCCCAGCAGTTGTAATCTTTCTAATAATATGTAAGATTCACTGCATAAAATGTTGGGAGGGACTCCTGGGCACACAACTGCATAGTTGTGAGCACAAAAATTATTTAGATTTCATGTGTTGGGTCTTTTTCACAAATACTTATTTGTGAGGACTGCTGTTAGGGACAAACGTGCCTAAACTTTCAGGTTTGTAATTTTATTTTTCACTGTTTATACAGTTGAGCAAGTGTGGAACTAGAGCAGTCAACTTCTGGCACGCTAAATTTTTGTTTCCAGTAATGATAAATAGGGCAGTTAACCTTTCTGCATAAATGTGCTTTGCCCTGGACAGCCTCCCTTGGAATAGGGCTTCTGTTTTTTTTATTTCAAGTTGACTGAGGAAACATCAGGTTAGACGGTAATTTTATGCTCTTTGGAAAAAATTACTTGGCTGATCTTGATGTTCGGAGTAGGGACCATAGGATAACCCAGGTTGAGAGGGACCTTGGGATGTCACTGATCCAACCTCCTGCTCAAAGCAAGGTCAACACTGAATTTAGACTGGGCTGTTCAGGGCTTTATGCAGACTGGTCTCGTCAGTCTACAAGGATGGAGACTGCACAACACTTCTGAGAAACTACTCCTTTGCATAAATTTATGATTGCAAGTACCATACAATGGACATTACTAACCTCTATTAGCATATTAAAAAAGGCCCTAAGGTCACACATGTGCTTGGTTTTTCAATGCCATCAACTTTTAAACCACTGAATCAACGATAATGAGAAATATAAATGGTTATTTTCCTTCTTAAAGATTTATTCATTAAATATTTAAATGGGATTAACTTCTCTGGATTCCTAAAAAAAGATTATTTGTTGCTTTTATGGAGCAGAGTTTTAATACATTTATTTCTCTTCTGCTAACATTTCTGTGTGAAACTGCTTGGATCAAAAGTAGAAGTTTTCTCAGTAAAGAGTGACGGCTGATGTCTGAACTGGCAAATAAATATTCATTACTAAAAGTGGTGGAACACGAATATATTCTTGCATTTTGGAAAAATGACATGGACTTGTCGATTAATTTAATTTTAATTTAATTTAATTTAACATCTCCAAAGATGTTTATAAATAGAAAGCTCTTTAGCCAAATGAGCTTGTATAGAAAGCTTTAGCTATATTGCAAAACATCAGTATGAGTTCCTTGATTAGATGGCAAAAGATTCACTAAGTACAGTTACAGTGTAATTCTAAAAAAGCTAATTACTACCCTACATTAATTATTTTTGCATGAGCTAAGGAGCTTATTCAATACCCCTAAAGGGTTTTTATTTTTTTAATTGAGTTTTTTGCATATGTTTACACGATATTGCATAGCAGTTAGGCTTATTTATCTTTATCATTTCTTTTAGGCATTGAGTTGCTCATGTCTGTATTGCAAAGTCACTTTCTGCTTTTCACAGAGAGCAGGAAACACAATGGTGTGATATAAAGCTGAAAAAATCCTCCCAGGTTATTCAGCCCTGTCAGTCACTCATGGGATGAAACCACGGCATATAACCATGTCCATAAATACAGCAAACTTGCTCCTGGTCTGTCAAAATATTTAAGGAGTGTGTCACAACTGTTCTGTTAAAAAATTGTTTAGAGTCTTACCTATTCAGCTGGCACAAAAGCTTTTGATTTCTGGGCCAACTCATTCAGAACAAGTTTATTTTATCTGCTCTCGCACCAGCTTTGCCCTCAACTTTGTTTCTTCATTCCTGATATTTAGCGAGTCACTGCGTTTTTCACAGGCAGCGATTTATGTCATGTGCTTAAAATTAATGGTAGGGCTTTTTGGCTCACACTTAGTATGTAAATTTTAGAGACTCAAATCTAATCCGGAGAGTGTTTTTTAGGTTAGGTGGGATGAATTAGTCTCTGAAAGTGTCCACATATTCTCTTGGCCTTACTGGTGACAGAAGCAGCTTATGTTGCTCATATAACTTCAACTTGGATGTAAACGTATAAAGGCGAATAAGTGGACCCTTGTCCTTAACAAAACAAACTCCTTGGCTGCCTTGTCTCAGTCAATGAATACTCTCCTGAATGCAGAGAACACCATATGGTGTTCAGTACTTCAGATCAGGTCTCATTATGGTCCTGCAAGAGCTCCATTTCTCTGAGGGTATTTCTACCAATTCTTATTTCTACGGCACTGTGACTGAATAGAAATATGCACCAATTCTTCATCCCTTGGACAGCACTTGCAGCAGCACCTTTCAAGAGTTTGTGTGCCTTCCCATGCCACCTCCAATATAGAAAGACATTCAGATGCTCAATGATGAAGAGATTGCCCACTGAAAACTCTCACTAAGCTAGAGCAGCTGTGAGGTTGCTCTAAACAATGCCTACCAATGGGGCCAGTGCAGGCTCACAGGTAAAGCATTTGCAGTGTCCCTTTTCCATTATATCTGTAGGGGCTGCTGAGAATCTAAAACCATGTTTATAAAACTCAGAAGCCCACACTAGACAGCAATGTGCATACAGCCATTGGCTCCCGTGCAGTTTGGGAAGCCACAAAAAGCAAAGGTCTGGGTATGCTTAAAGTCTCCCTTGTGCATTATATGAAAGAACATTAGAGAAAGGCCTTTAAGACCTTGATAATGAGTTAGCCATATGTATATTTGGTTTTGTCCCACTGGTTACACTCTTGAGTAGGTTGTGAAGAGTCCCAGGCAATAAGCACTTTCAAACATAGGTCATCCAGCAACACCAAAGTGTGACAACTATTTCATAACAGATAGCTTTCATTGCCTCCTTCCACACCCAAAAGTTTTGTGATCAGTGCTGACTGCCTAAACACAGTGTTGTCCCTCCACTGCAACCTCTTATCCTGAACACAGAACCGCCAGGTAATCCGTAAGCAAAGCAGTTGCGACAGCAAAGATTCTCACAGTCATTGTTCTTTTCCGCTTCTTCTAAAAACCAAAAATAACCCTCAGAACCAAAAACACTCCCTTCCACCCACCCACACCCCTCAAAAAATAAAAGAGAAACAGAAAAGGCAAAGACAAATATCTAGGGGAGAAGAGGTTAGCTGGATTAGACTGTCCTCCCAAAGTAGTAGCAAGGCTTCATAAAAAGGATGATGAGAGAGAACAATTTTAGTTATAAGTTCAACCTTTCAGGCTAGTCAGCAGCATGTTTAATACAAAGCCTTCTTATTCGCCTCTGGTATCTCTAGGAAATAAAGACATTCATCTCCCTATGAAGAATTTCGAAACAGGACTGTAAGTGAAGTGGACTGATTATGGAGGTAATCCCACATTATTCATCAGAAGCAGAGAAAAGGATGGGGTAATTGCAGGAAAGAGCAACAGGCTCTGGCTCAAGACCACATTAAGTTCTGTGTCAACAGTAGCAGTGCAGGGTGGGAATGGCAAATATGTAGGCACTCAGAATTAGAGAATATTTTCGTGTGTGTTTCTTAACAACATTAGAAGAGTCCTTTTATTAGGAAATAATAAAAGTTTTATTTAGAGGAAGACAGTTATGTTTTCTTCCAGTATAATTCGAAGGAGAAGTCAATGTAAGCTAGAAATTCTTATGCTAGTTATTCTCCTGCTAATTATTGTCCCTTTATAAGGAAGGTGTAAAAAACTAAAAAGCTTATGTAAGCACAAAAAAATAAGGCGTATTCAAAACAAGGGGTCTGGGTGATGCTTTTGCGTTGATCAGCAACAGTGCTTAAAAAATGAAGTTGCTCACTGGGCTAAACTTTCAAATGACAAGAATCAGTAGATCCGCTCAAGCAAATAACTGGTGGTATAAAAGCTAGAGCTCCAGCTGGTGCTAACTCATTCATTTGATAGCTTCACTGTTCAGGAGATGTGTATTTACACTGAATAAACTCAGGTCCATTTTCAAGTATATTGAATTCTCAATGCAATTGAGCACAGCAGTGAATAGGAATAGATGTTGGTGTTAAGCAAAATAGGCCATTCTTCTTCTGATGCAAAATGAATGTGGCAGTATGAAAATGATGTGTTACATTTGAGAGAAGAGTTGACTGCTTTCATTTTCCTCTCTTGTGCATTACTAGAATTTGGGTATCACTATCCCATTTATAGAATCATAAAATCATAAAATTGTTTTGGTTGGAAAGGACCCTTAAGATTATTGAGTCCAACCATTAACCTGACACTGCCAAGTCCACCAGGGATGTGATGTCCCTAAAGAATCGTCCTCAGAGTGTGAGCACTGGCAAGCTCACACATCAGAGATGAGAAAGACAGTGAACAGTATTAGGAAATGTGAAAAATATTGGGAAAAATAATAGCTGATCATCTTAACAGTGTGTTACCCAGTGGAAGGCTCAATGTGCCCAGGTTAAAAACACAGGGAGAGAAGTAGAGTAAAAACTTAGAAGTACAGAACCTCCTTAGCATTTAACATACACAGGCAAGATACATTATCGTTTCACCTAAATATTTTAAAGAAATGCAGTTAATATCTGGACTATTCCCCCGTATGTGACCACAGAAATTTTTTTCACAAAATTATAGAAAACTTTTTTGAGGGGACTAGCTAAATCTTTTATTTCACCGTAAATGCAGTTAGAAAACTCACCTTGATGGGAAGGGGTGAGCCACATTCTTCATTCTTCCTGCCAGAGTGCTCTAACCCGCTAGGTATTTGCCCAAAAGACTGGGATATCAGAACCAGTATGTTGGCCCTCCAATAAACACATCATAAATTCAAGGGGTTTTTTCCTCTTCAGTTCTTCCAGCTGCATTGCTGTATTGTAGAGACCTTCTTCCAGGCTTGTGAGACAGATAGGGTTTTCTTTTAAGAAACTGAGGTGCTAGAGCATGTCCAAAGAAGGGCAACGAAATGGTGAACGATCTAGAGCACAAGTCTTGAGAAGCGGCTGAGAGAACTGGGGTTGTTTAGCCTGGAGAAAATGAGGCTGAGGGAAGACCTTATCACTCTCTACAACTGCCTGAAAGGAGGGTGTGCCGAGGTGGGGATCGGTCTCTTTTCCCAAGTAACAAGCAATAGGACAGATTGGATATCAGGAAAAATGTCTTCACCGAAAGGGTTGTCAAGCATTGGAACAGGCTGCCCAGGGCAGTGGTGGAGTCACCATCCCTGAAGGGATTTAAAAGCCATGTAGATGTGGTGCTTAGGGACATGGTTTATTCGTGGACTTGGCAGTGTTAGGTTAATGGCTGGACTTAATGATCTTAAAGGTCTTTCCAACCAAAACAATTCTGTGATTCTATGAATTAACTGTACTCTTATTCAAGACAGCCTTATCATCGTCTCTTCCAGCTTAGTGAAATCAGGAACTTCTTCATAATCCCTATATGTTTTTCAGCTTAATATTGACTCTCCAAATTCAAAGTGCAGTTTCTCTAAATTAAACTTCTAGCAAAGTTCTGCCTTTGGAAAAATGTGAGTAACAACCTCTGGAGTGTCAAAGCTACATGTATTTTTACTGGAGATATATTCTGCTCCTTCTCAAAATATTTTATCAGCATGTTACAAACTCATTGGCCCAAAAGCTAGTCTTTTTTTGCTGCTATCCCTGAAACCTTTACAGGCAAATAAGAGAAAAAGTGCATGTTAGCGGTACAAGAAACTGTTTTTGGAAAATTGGAGCTCTTCAAGATAAAAATAAGGGGAAAATTCTAAGGCTGATCTGAGATACATCCTCAGGAGTAAAGAAGAAGCCTTAGGTGGACCTCATATACCCAGATGTATATGACTATAAAAGTATAAAATTATACACAGGAAAAGAGATCACACTCACGGGTGATTCCCTTCCAAACTCAACAATTGCTCTAACAATGATCTTGATGGGGAAAGAGCTTATTTGCTGTAGGTATTTGTCTTTGGAGAGCAAGCTTTTCCTCTCTGTCAGCTTCATCCATTTTCCAAACACCGTGCTGACTGTTATTTTGATCTTCTTGACAAGAATTCATGTTAACTCCAGTAGTTTCAGGAGATCTTGGCTTGCCAGGAGCTATGGAGATATTACACTGGATAGCCCTGAATTTCCCCTATGCACATGAGGGTAGGGCCTTTAAGGGTTCATAATTTTTATTTCATACTCATAGGCAATGCAGGAAAAAATGCTATTACTAGAGGCCTGAGTCTTTTATATAATTCCACAGGAGAAAGCCGTTGATGAATTCTAACTGTATCTGATTATAAATTGGTCAATATACTACTGGAAAGCTCAGCAAAGAAAAAGAGGTAAAAAATGATTAAGCAGTAGCCTACGCTGTGTTGTACGGAATATAAGTATGCTAAAAATATTCTGTCCTATTCTTGTATTGTTCTGACTCGATGGGAAACTGTCATGGATTTGTTTTCTTATTGATATGAAATGCCAAACTCTCAAAACATCTGCCAGTATCTTTTAAAGGCTTGTGTAATTGCAAAGCTATATTGTGTCTGACATGTTCCTCAGCTGGGAACAGTCAGAAATAGGATGGAAAATGCTTCTTCCTTGCTGTGGGTTTTGATTTCCATTAATAAAAGTTCTTTTGCATGTGACACGCAGAAATGTTAACAATCCAGAATAAAATATCTAGTATTATAGTAAGCAAAAAATAATGTTTTTCCTGTTCTTCAGTGTTGTTTTAGAAATGTGGTGGGTTTTCCAATTGCTTTCATATTTTATTTTGTTCATTACGATACTTGATACAAAATTCCACGTAGACTTAACCAGGTAGATGTGACTGATCTACCTGGACCTAGAGTCTGGACTGAGGCAATGTCCATCTGCTAAATTTATATGTCATGGGCAAAAGGCAGCATGGCATTGAAGTATTCCTCTGCAGTTTATGCCTTTCCAAATGTGGTTACAGTAGTCTATAAAATAGCAAGTATTAGAAAACTGGGAGGTGGGGCATGAAAGACTTGTCTGCAGACTTTTATTTTAAGACTGAGAGCTGCATTGTAAGTCACTTTGTCAGTATTCAGAAAACCTAAATAAAGGTGATGCATCCTGCTCAACAGAAAAAAGTTATACAAATAAATAAGTATTCTTCAGTTCTTTTGGTTTATGGACATTGTTATTGTCTTCTTCCTACTGTGAACTTGTACACTGCACTCATGTCTCTTTTGGATTAGATAGAAGGAAGAAGAAAAGAGAAAAATAGTTTACAAACAGTAATCTGGGCATCTCTTACAACTATTACTATTTTTTTTGTGTAATTAGCTCCTAAAATGAATGTTGAGTCACCAGTTGCATGGTTAGGAGGAAATCAATCAGTTGTCGGAATAATGGGGATAGCTTTCAAGTTGTGGTGCTGTGGCACTGGCAACATAAAAGTAATTTTTTTCAGTGGGAAAGAAGCTGGATTTTCCTCCGTCATATATAAGTCAGTGGCTGTTGAAATTGAGCTTATAAGTAAGCTTGTTTCCACAGAAGCAACCTGAATCGTCTCCTCCTCTTGAGATATCTTCTACTGTCATCATATAGTTGCCATTGTTGTGGTGGTAGAGTTCTGTCTGGAGGATATTTATAACTGTCACCTACTTCAATGGGAAAAAATATATTTTTCCAAGCACCTACTGTCTCCTTATTCCTTTCTGCTACACAAAATCGTAAAAATAAAGACCTGGAAGAGACACCAAGAGCACATATAGTGTGAGCATACCTAAGTCAACTTCAGGGGATGACTTTTTTGAAAAGCTGGCGTTGAAGCCCACCAGCTTACAGTGCCTTGAGCATGACACCCAGCAAGTACTCGGGTATCTGAGAGTGTGAGCAATCACGTGAAAGTAAACTCTTCCTATGCTTTTGGGACAGAGTGGCCCTGAAGCTGCTCCTAGGTCAAATTACACATTGGTCAGAACTGTTGGTCAAACAGCTCTTAAGTGACTTGCATGCGCTTTCAGAGGGAAACTTTGGTCTCTCTCTGATTCTTGTAACAGCTTCAAGGCATGTAACCTGTCATGCCCATGGACCTAATACCCTATCTCATCTGGCCAACATCTCCATGAGGTGAGATTCGGTAGAAGCTTGCTAATCCTGGGACATTTCTTGATGGGTCCTGACACTGCTGAGTGCCAGGTGTAACCTGCAGACTGGCTGCCTTTAGGGACAGCATAGGTGCATAAGGCTGGGTGCAGAAAGTGTCCCAGGCCTTGAGAAAATCATAACCTGTCTCACCACGTGAGTGGCCTGGTGGAGTACGTGACTTGTCTTTGAGTTATATGCTGCTGAGTCAGGGTTCAGATAGGCTACTCTGGAAGGAGACAGCAATACTCATGTTTATACTCGCCTCTGAAAAGATGGATAAGAGGTGTTGTGAGCAGTGTGTTTATTCGATTATCTGAAGTAACAAAAATATCCTGCAGTAAAACCAAATGTTTGCTGTTCAGGGATCCAAAACACTCATTTTGCAAATGAATTTTCTAAACTTTTTTTTTTTCTAGTGGCTCCCAAAGGAAAAGTACCCCATGCCGTCTTTGTAAACTGTTCCCACACACACAACAACAAACAACAAGCTCGCTAGTAATTTCCTTTGCAAAGAGTGTAACTGAACCTTCCTGGGACAAGTTAACTGCTGTTGAAAAGGGCTCAGGGGAATGATTAAAAATGTTCAGTTGAGAGCTGGTTCAAGGGGCCAATGGCTGCCTTGACAGCTGGAATGTGCAGGAAATGTGGTTTACCAAAAGGCATCTGAGCCCCTCTTGACCCTCTGGGCTTGAGTACTCACTGTTAGCTGCTCCAAGGATACTTTCAATATTTAAAGATTCACATCACAAATGTGACATTCCCTTCCCCTTTCTCAACCAACAGGCAAAATTTGGAACTCCACACCAGGAAGACTTGTTATTGGTGAATAGTACCAGAGGGGTTTATAAAAAAATTAATAGAAACTAACCACAAATGCTGCTTGGTGCATCACATCATATCTTTCGCCTTCTGTTCTCCATAAGCCTACCTGTTTCCTATGCCAATCTCCTAGTAGTATTCAAGTCCGTGTTAGTTCCTTCTTATTTCTTGACCAACAACCAGGTATTGTGCTACTATCACCAAAACACCCTACCTTCTTTCTAATACCTGCTGTTTGGGTGCTGACGGTGGCTCTGTGGCACCTACAGACGCAGCTGGCAACTTTTCACCAGATCCTCAAATGCATGCTCAGCCCTGTTCTTTTAATCCTTCACGCTTCTCCTCTCTACACCTTCTTCTGGTTTCTTGGCCAGTGAAAGCAGCTGAACCACTTAGGACAGAGCTAACATTAAGGAGAAACTGCCACCTTATCGCATACATCAATTTTCACATGGCTTAAAATCCCCAAGTCTGATGTTTTCTATTAGCTAGGCATTTATGAAGGCATTGAGTTAACCAACAGGAAATACTAAAGAAGGGACTTGTGTGGAATTGAAACAGTATTCAAACGACATAGATTATCCACTCCCTGACCTTGTGCTCCACTGTCCCCTATCATTGATCCCTGACATACCACTGTGCTCTTTCATGATCAAATGTTATCTTTCTCTCTTGGCTTCTTTCAACAGCTTTTCCAAGGCCAGTTCTCACAGCTGATGCTCCTGTCTGGCCAAAATCCCATAAGCGACAGAACCACTCTCTGCAAGCAACTGTCTTAGAAATTTATTTACTTGATAACAGGCTAGCTTGCCTTTCCTGTAAGGACTCTTGTACTCATGCAATAAAGCCATATGACATGTCTACTACACTACCACCTGGGATGGTGGACATTCTTTAGTACTGACAGATTAACATGACTTCAGTAACTCATACATCTTGAGAAGAAAAAGAATACTCTTCCTATTCAGTTTCACTCCTATCACTGCATGTGATGAATTTAGTTTTTCTGACTAAAGGCTATTTGCATCACTTCAGTGAGTTCAACCACTTAGACGCAGAGGGGAATATTTCCAACTTATCTACCACAAATACTATATTTGAATGTCATGAGATAAAAATAAACACAATGTTTATTCTAGGTCTATGTTTAAATAGAGAACTACGACTGAGATTAATTTAGTAAAGTAGTCCAAAAAAAAATCATCTGCCTTAACTGATTTCCTTCTCCAACCTGCTCCTCAACAGTTCTTCCATCCCAGCTGAGACATATGAATGGAAAAGTTGTCACCCAATAACGTGACTTATTCCAAGAGCAGGTGCATATGACAATAAACATTTAGCATGCTGAGGATCTTATTACTGCCTATGGCGTTGCAGTGAGAAATGAGTTTCCTCTTATTCACTGGAAAATTACTGTTGTTTTACTTCTCATGTTTTTGTGGTTTTGTCATTCAAGAGTAAAAGGACATTTCAAGAAAGTGTGCAATCTGACTAGGTCAGCCCTCCACTTCTGCTTTGCTTCCTTTTATTCAGAGCAGTTACAGGGAAAAATGCTCTTGTTGGGGAGTTTCTTCAGTTCTAGCTTGCTCTGCGCAGTCAGGTTTTTACGTAACTTTTTTTAGATGAGGTGGTCAAAATTGTACACAGTATTTCAGAGTTTTATTACAGAAATTGTCATACGACAATTAATATATTCTCCAGTGAGTTTGCCAGTGTTTGGTTTTAGACATGCAAAAAAAAGCAGTTCTTTATTCCTCAGATCATGTCTAAACGGGTGCACCTAGACCTCGTAGAAAAAGTAACCTATTTGTCGTTCTTGCTGTTTTAGGTGTGGTGTTCATAGATTAATAATCTCTAATGCATGGTTGAAAGGCAAAAAAGTTGCCAGACTCTCTCATTACTCACAGCTGTAGCAAACAGGCCCTATTTCTTCAGGCTGGCAGGGAAGTCAAAGGATGATTTACTTCCAGCATACTGCTTGCTCAGTATCATTGTGGGCTAGTGGTGGCTGAGGAGGGACCATTCATGTAGCTCAACTACGTATAAGTTTTATAAAAGAAGTTTTTGCTCAGCATTTTAAGAAGTTTCAAGGTCAATGCACAGCAATTTGCTAATTAATCCAGGTCAAAATTTGACTGAGACTAGGAGTAGAAATTTCTCTATACCTAGTTTCTCTGCCCCTGCTCGGGCTTCCCTTTGTATGTATAAAATTAGTTTTTATATATCTGATGTTCACAGAACAAGCAAAGTAAGGACACCTTGCTGGGAGACTTGTAGTTATTCTCCATGGAGGTGTCAACCTTTCCCGGGGCTAAGGGAGAATAACTTTCTTCTGAGTATTTTTCCAAAGGTGTAACTTTACTAGTACTAATAAAATCACCCTACTTGTTTATTTTTCCATTCACTTTTTGTTTCTGGAAGAAAAGGATTTTTACTGTGAATGTTTCTAAAAATGAGCTCTTTACCATTCAAAATATCATGAGTGACCTTCAGGGTTAGTCAAACAGACAAATGAGAGCTGCTGTGTAGATGTCCAAACAGCTTTTTTTTTTATCAGCAATTAATTTGTGCCAAGAAAGAATGGAGATAAGCTTGCAGAACTGTTCTTTTAAGGGCTATAAGAAAATGGAAAGAAATTTGAGGAGGTGGTATATGAAAACATTGGGCCAGTTTACAATCCCAAGTATGTGAGCATAAATTTGAAGTAAACATCCTAAAATTGATAGAGGGAATCTGAGGTAATTCTATATAACTTCAAGAAGAATATGATGTTCCTAATTGTTAAAGCTCTCCTATATGACAAGTTAGTTCTTTCTGTTAATTCACTGGAACATATTCAGTGGAATTTAACATTTATTTTCAAGAGGGTAATATCAAAAATTCAAATGAATCAGAGGTATGTCACACCTGTATATCCTACTTTCTGCTGCACTAACTGTGAATGTAGATAATGTGGAGAGAATCTCATGTTTATTTGCAAGGCACTTTCCTACTTTGGGAGTATAGCAAAAGGCCTGTAAGTGTGCAGTGAGATTTGATTGGCAGGAAAAAATAAAGTGAGGATATAAGCATTTCACAAAGGTACTTGTATTATAAAGCCTGAAGATGCAATGATAGTATGTCACGTAGCACAGTAAGAGATATGAAATGCATTCTTTATCTCTTTTGTGTCTAGAAGATTAAAAAAAAACTTAACATGTAGAACTCAGTACAATGCTTTTATGGGCAAGATTGGGCAAGAAAAGAATATGCAATTAATTTTTTGGGATGTTTGAGTGTGTATACTAAGATCTGTTTTCCTGGAAGTGTTGTACACTTTGCGCTCTTGATTCTTATGTTGAAAACCAATAGCTACAACCCTTCAAACTCCTCCTGACTTTGTAAAAATTTTGCAACCTTTTTTAGCATCAGTTTGGAGCCTGGAATTGGCAGCTGGATTGGGGGGTTTTTAGTTTAATGCTAGAGAATTACAGGATCAAAAAGGAGCCCCAGAGCTGGATCACATCAGCTTTGAGGTAAAATCCTTTACAACTTTCCTATACAGGTTCCTAATTAAATTGCAAACCAGAAAAATCAGGTCAGTCTTGGCAAGGCATTTGAAGGTATGGCAGGCTGGTGGCTTGGAGAGATGAAATTAGGCAGCTTTGGTTTTGGTGTACAGGCTACTGAAAGAATAGTGTGTCATTTATGCCAAGATTAGTTCTGAAAGTCACATTTCTTTGTTCATTCTCAAGCTTATTCCAACCACCACATAGCACAGAGATCCTCAGAAATTCATTGTCCTTTTCGGACAGTTGTGATCTGCCTACATGAAAGGATGGGACTAGATGGGTACCTTGAAGCAGTTAGTGCTGAAGTAACTCAGATCTCCAATGTACTTGTTTTGGGTGACTTGGGGTGATCTGAAATTAAGTACAGTCTATCCTAGTGCATGAAAGACTTTATAGAGTGTCCATGCCCTTCCTGCTTTGTGATGGGCCATGAACACCTTATAGAGCCCTTGCTTCATTGGCTTCTCACTCATAATAGTCTTCAGCCGTGGCTAATGCCCCTGCCTTCACACACCTGCAGGGCTCAGAGGCCAAGCTCTCTGCATGGTATAAATGGCATGGTACACTGCCTGTAGTGAGACTGAAACAGTCAGTGAGCTGGCATATGAATTCCATGCATTAAAGGCATATAAAAAGCCTTAATCTGCTCATTGCTCAGCAATGCTTGAGGATTTAACTTTAAAAGCAATCATTTTTGGCAATTTCCTTTCCCATCTACCTCTTATAATAGTGTAATCATGGAGAAAATTTCTTCTTCATGCTATCCAATGATTGCAGCTACTGGGTACAAGCCCTGTAGAGTGGCATGGCTGATTCCCAGAATGATGTTCATTGTGGCAAAGGAGGGAGTGAGGCAAGGATTTGGGGAGGAAAGAGAGAATATAGACACCCAAGGGAGCCAATATTCTCTCTGCAGGTAAACTATCATGTTATAGAAGATGGTAATATAAAATGCTTTCACTAAGAGGGAAAGGGCTGAGATCTCATGACAATTCAATGTTCTCACTCAGTTTTTCATGACATTGTCTAGCAAGAGTGGAATCTGCAATTAACTGAGCCGCTGACAAATGACCGAGTCAAAACCAAGTTGATTTGAGGCCATTTACCAGCTATGGGGTGCTCATGACTTTGGGTCATTGCATGAGCTTTTTTTAAACTGACAACATATTCACAGGCAGGATGCTTTAAATAAAATGATAGGAAACTGGAAGTAGATTTTTCTGAGGGCATTTGGGATCTCTCCAGTAGGGTTGGTTTGTGAACTGTGACCAAAAGAGTTTGTGCAATCAGACATCCTAGCTGGTGGCCTCTGATCCAAGTCTGGAGGGAAATTGCATAGTTCAATACACTGATAGAAACAAACAGGAAATGTGATTCTTACACATGCTTTTCAACCTTTCTATAATAAGTGGTTTTGAGAACTTTTTTAGTATGTTTTTAATGAAACAGACCATCTTGTGGTGGAATTATGTTTAAGTGTGGACAGGAAATCTGTCATTAGCATTTGTCCATCACCATTTAGCCATTGTGTATGTACCACATTTTTCACTGGGTCGTTGTTCTCTAAGGCAGTCTCCGAGTGTACCAGAGGTTTCTCAGAGGGTAAAACGTGGACTATAGCTTCAGCAGGGTGGTTCTTGCTTGGAAATCAATGACTTAGAGAAGGCCTTAATGACACTGGAAACAATTGTTACTACATGCATAGGACTGTTGAGAAAAGGGATGATGTGGTGATGTGAAAACTGTGTGGCGGAGGGGAGGAACTGGAAGTACAGAAATGATCAATCTTGGTGCAAACTGGGGGAAAACTCACTTCTTAGGATGCACTCCATGCTGCTTCAGTGAAATGTCTCTGCATCAACTGGCTTAAAGATAAGTCCTTGTATGGCACGTTCAGATTATGTAATAGATACACCTTAGAATGAGAGTAACTATCTCAGGATATATATTCAGCAATACTTCATTATCCTCTAAATGGGGTCGTTCAATTGTTCTTACCAGCATATTTTTAAAGAATGAGTGTTTTGAGCACCCTGTTTGACCCAAAGATCCTCTACCATGGGTAATGACAGGTATACATTGAACAGTATGCAAATGTAAAAACTAGCCATTATAAATAAATATTTTTTTCTAATAGGCTGTCAATGATATGGGATTAGAAAACATAAAAATGTAAATTCTTCTTTTGCTTCTACAGAGCTCATGATAAATGAAGTCTCAGTTTATATGATAAAGCAAAGTTCTGTTAAAGAACATAGTTGTAAACATAAATTTCTTAAAACATTCATTTTTATTTTGTCTTTCTGTAAGCCTGTCCAGAGCTTGCAGGCTAAGGCAAAGAAATCTAACGGTAAGTTTGGCGTACTGAAGAGTGCTCATCTATATTCAAAGCGATGTTTTGAGCCTTGGTTTTAGATCAGTTCTTCCATAACGTTTGGTGATGGATTTGACCATCACTACTGGCAATGGGAACATTGTCATCCATTGGTAATGGGCACAAACTGAAATGCAGGAGGTTCCATCTGAACATAAGGAAACACTTTTTTACTGTGAGGGTGACCAAACACTGGCATAGGTTGTCCAGGGAGGTTGTGGACTCTCCCTCCTTAGAGATACTGAAAAAACAACTAGATACAGTCCTGGGCAACTGGCTTTAGGTGGCCCTGCTTGAGCAGAGCAGGTTGGTCCAGATGACCTCCAGAGGTCCCTTTCAAACTCAACTCAACCATTCTGTGATTCTGTGATTTTTCTTGAACATGGGAAAAATGATCAGTCCTCCTCAATGTTCTTCCTTCTGAAATTAAACCTGAGCAACACTACACATAAATATCTTAATGGTTTGCAGGGTGTGAAAAGTATTTTGCTTGAAAGGTTGATGTAGGTATTTTGTTCACTACCTCCAAAAGCACATAACTGTGAACTTCGGTCTATCTTACAAGGACAATGCAACATCATCTGCCAAGACTGAGCAGTCAAGTGTATAATTATCTCAATCTGCAGCTCCTGCAAGCTGTCCCATTCCTTTTCTGCAGCTGAGTGTTTCTTGGAGGGTCATGAAGGCTTCGATACCCTTGTAGATGTCAGGGGGTGACGCCAGATGGAAAGTTCAAGAAAAAAAATCTGAATTTAGCTTCTTGTTAGCAAGAGTGAAACTTGCCATCAGGATGAATCCCTTTTTCTATTAAAATATGTTGGAATGATATTGAAATTGTCTCTGTTAATAAACATGTTTAAAATGTCAAAAGGCTTTTGAAGTGACAATTGCATGATTCATGCCACTCTCACCCCAGCACTAATAAACTGATTCATTCTTCTCAAATCACAGGAGAAGCTTCAAGTGAGATTTGGGGGGGATGAAACTAATGAGAGCAATTAGCAATTAGAAACATTGTTAACAACTATACTGTAAAGGCAGGGAAAAGACTGAAGAGTTTTAGAGCTAGTGTTGAAAAATGGCAGCTTCCCTCTTGTTTTGTTGCTTTTCTTCTTTCCATTCTAGTAAAGGGTAAGTTCAGACTTTAAATGAGCAACACGTAGCTCCCAGAAACACATTAAACATCCATCACATAATTGTTCTTCACCCTGTCTCTTCTTACAAAGGTAAAATAAGGGTCCAGTGTTTGAACACTGGGATAGTCTAAGTTAGAAATAACAGTACTGAAAGCAGAGATGTAAAGAAATCAGGAACATACAACACAAAAGCCGCCTGATGGAGAGGAGAAGGAACCTTGAACAAAGGGGCTTGGAGATATGGCTGAATAATAAATGAGTGATTGTCACAGCCAGCTGGAGAAATGTTATCACCCTTAAAATCACGCTGAATGTGTGACGACTGAATGTGAAGCTGAGAATGTGCTTTCTTATCTCAGAGTCCCAGGGGACAATATATTCCAGGTGCCTGATAAAGAGAGTTTCCTCTGCTGCTGAAAGGCTACACCACAAGACTGAATGAATTTTGTCATTAAATAATAGCCTTGGCCTTTTTCATCTTTATTTTTGGAACAAGAGCATAGCTTTTCCCAGTAAAGGGTGCTGATCCGCTTTTTTCATAAACACTAATAGCCACCCAATTTGAACGGTGCAATAAGAAAAAGGTTTGGGGAAGTTATTTGGATGCCTACAGCTGTTTGACCTTCTACTCTTTATTCTTTAGCAACAGGACTGTTGGGGGGAGGAGGGAGAGAAACTGGCTTCAGTGGGTTGATCTGCCTCTTCTGATGTCAGTTGTGCTTTTGCAATAGAAATAAAAAGCTCTACAGGACGTGTGCAATGAATGGAAACAACAGCTCATTAATTGCAAAACAAAATTCTGGGGACCCTTGATGTTTCATTGTTTTGTTAGCATTTTGACTGGTCCCATCAGATTCGATGTGTTACTAGTGTTTCACATACTTGCCCATGTTTCTAACATTAATCATCTCTTTAAGAGAACTGCACCTGAATGCTGAAGCTGACAGTCCAGACACATGGCAATAGGCTGGTTTGTGAGTGCTTACTCTGATTTCTGCCCTTTTCCTAGATAATTCAATTAGGGCAGAGAAGGTGGCACAAATTGCATTGCTGTGAACTTGTGTATATCTTTCAAAGGCAATTTATCAGTTTATGCATAAAAAGGAATCGTAGAGTTATAGAATTGTTTAGGTTGGAAAGGACCTTTAAGATTATCAAGTCCAACCATTAACCTAACACTGCCAAGCCCACCACTAAACCATGTCCCTCAGCACCACATCTACTCATCTTTTAAATACCTCCAGGGATGGGGACTCCACCACCGCCCTGGGCAGCCTGTTCCAATGCTTGACAACCCTTTCGGTGAGGAATTTTTCCCAATATCCAATCTAAACCTCTCCTGTCACAACTTGAGGCTGTTTCCTCTTGTCCTATCATTTGTTACCTGGGAGAAGAGACCAACACCCACCTCGCTACAACCTCCTTTCAGGTAGTTGTAGATAAGCTTTATTTTAAAAATGCAGTTAGTAACTGCAATATTCTACATTGATGTAAACTTCTGCATTCTAGTAGAGAAACTGGCTTCATTAAGAATTATACATACAAGTGAAGCATCAGGTGCAGATAGCTTCTTTACACTTCTAGCAATTATAACTGACAAGACTAATAAAATACATCATCCTTTGAGATAATATGTATGCATCCCTTATTTAAAGCCAATGTCTGTTATTGATGAGGTTTGCTTCTGTGGCTTTAGGACATCGGTCTAAAAAAAAATCCATTGCTGCTAGAAATGATCAGGTGTTACTGGTCATAAAGGTGCCAACTATCTTCAGCAAGATTTGTACCCTTTTCCAGAGAAAGTTACAAGCTAACATCCATGAATTGAAACAGCCGGCTGTTCTAAAACAAAAATGTATATTTTCCCAGTAACATTGCTGCTATTCCCTACTATGAATATCAATAATTTAAAAAAAAAAAAAAAGATGATTCAGGTCATGCCCAGCTAGTTAAGAGGTTTACTGACTATGCTCCAAAAGCACGGATGAGTTGGATTTGCTGCGGAAGGATGGCTGTATGCTTCATGGGCTTTGAAAAGACTTGCTTGTGCATTTCAAGTCAAATATGCAGGTGTGCTTGAAGAACCAGTAACTTAAGTAAGGACCATCTAAAGGCTTCCCTAATTCTGAGTCATGCTGGAGCAAATCCTGGTACCAGGTACTAATGGTGTTGGAAAGGATAGAAAAACAGGTACAAATAATTTGTGCTCAGAATGGTCCTAGGAAAGGAGAGAGGTTGTACAAATTTTGCACTAATTTGATAGAATTCACATGGCACACTCCAAAGACATTCCAAAGATGTAAGGGGGCAACAGCTTCTGAAAGCTGCACTGCTGCAAGCACTTGGCACCTTACTGTAGGCTTAAGTGCTTGCTTGTGACACCTAGACAGCCTGGGCATAGATAAAGTCATGAATGCTGCCAGCCAGGGCTCCTTAAGCGTTGTGCAGAAACTTTGAAGCCACAGGACAGCCCAGAAAAGTCTATGGAAAGTACTCCTCTCATGAAACTCAGCATGTTTAAGCCTCCTCTTTTTTTTTTTGGAACATAGGTACAGCCAAGGGTACATGTTCATTTGAGTCCCCAGTGGCTATTAGAGCTGCTTTATGCATATCAAAGCTTTCAGATATGACAAGCTAGAAGACCAAAGAATACTAGCATCTCTCCTCCTCCCTATATTCAGTTCCAGCAGACAACTCCATGCAGTAAAGAGAGTTTCTTCCCCCTTGTTAGCAAGTCTCTCCCCAAAAGTGAGCTCGCTAGTCATCCTAGGCCACACAAGCTCTTCCTGTGTTTTAAAACCATTACCTGAGATTCATGCACAGATCATTCACTTCCCCTGAAATCTATCTGGTGAATTTAGAGCAAACTCTGTGACTACAGTGTGTTGAAATATTGTGTGCCAAGACAATGTGAAAAGGAAAAGAGGGATGGCATGTGCCTCGTGCATTGATCCTGTAGAAGAATTACTTTGAGTGATACCAAAGAGAAGTAATCCTAGGAACATGAAAGCTTATAATGTACAAAAATCAATATTTATTCCAGGAGTCATAATGGGGCTTTCCACATGAATAACTGCAGTATCTGTAATGCTATGTGAAGCAAAATCACTCAAGAATCTCCATCAAACTAGAGAAAATTCACTAGAAGGTATAATAAAATTAAGGATGACAACAAATTGGAGAACGAGTGAGCTGAGGAAGTGGAAAAGACTTGTTGCACAAATCAGCAGCTGCAAAGGAAAGACATCAAAGACAAATAGGGCAATAAAAATAGCAGCTCTGAGGAATGCTTCTGCAACCATCTTTTTACAAAAAAAATCGTTACACCAGAGACAATAGCACTCCAGATTTGAGCAAGGAAGGGGGAAATATGAATGATCATCAGACTAGTGGACCAAGATGACAGTCTGAGTGTAAGTAAAGGTAGCTTCTGAGAGCGAGTGGAAATAACTTAACCTCCATGAGGAATATATTGAAGTCATAAGCACTATACATAGTGATTTTATTGTCTTCCTCAATTAACACCTCTAGGTTTTGGTGAAGTGCCCAAGAAATTCTGTAATTAAAGACTACTTTTTTTTTTTTTCCTGGCACACTGTCTCCTGGCTGCATTACCTATTCATTAGGGCTGGCGACATATTTTTCATTATTTTTTTTTTAGTACTATTATTAGGGGGACCTTTGGTTTTCAGCTAGGGAAACGGTCTTGCAGAAGATCTTTGTTGTCCAATACACCCTTGGGAGTGGTGGTGTGTGTGTATATATTGCTTTCATTATCCTTCAGTTTACAGTGCCACATTACAAACCTTTTCGGGTTTTAGAATTACACAGAAAAAAAACAATAAAATGTTTAGGAAGACATTTTCTTTGCTTGCTTCTTCTGAAGATGACACTCACTCAATTTTCTAGCCCTGTCCTTTCTATCCATTCTGCTAGGGATCAAAAAAGACAAGAGAGATTTAGATTCCAAATAACGCACAGTGAATGTCAGGACTGTCTTGTCTGGACAGATTTCTCTATCATTTTTTGACCTTAACCTATTACTCCATAATAATATGACCCTATGATATTGATGTTTCTTGCTTCAGCTTCATCCTTGGTCCTATGTCTGCAACACTTACTTTTGTTTCCTGAACTTTTTTGTTTCCTAAGTGTTGGATCTTGGCTTGAAGTTCCCACAGATACAAGAGGTACTACAAGACATCCTTCTAGGTTCTGGAGTGAAAAGACAGCTCCTGCCAGTTCCCTAAAATACAAAGGTTATCACGGTAGGATGTTTTGGTAATCCTCCACAGATATCTACCTTTCTGTTTCCATCTCATAGTTCAGGAAGATTGATAGTGCACTGAAAATACGGTACCTACAATGTCTATGGATATACGCTGCACATGCTCAGTGGATGGGAGCCTCAGGTCAATCAGTATTAATTGGAACAGCTCCATTGACTTTGGTTTAATGCCAACAAGAGGGAGCTCGATCCTTTTGATTTCCAGAGCTGTTAGTTACTCATGTTAAAGCTAGACTAATGTCTTGCTTTCTGTGGGGGTGTGCTAATTTGCTGGCTGCATCTAATGACCCTGACAGCTCCTGAACCCACACACAGAATCCTGAAAAAGGAATTCACACTGTTGCTTTCTGAGGCGGTCTGTACCTCCTCTAATGACTATGTCCTAATTAACTCCAGTAATTATAGCCAGTTTTGACACTCCTGTGATGTATAACAAGTTTTAGGTTGAGCCAAAAGTACATAGTGTTCTTTCCTTGAAACTGGGAGTGTCTGCAGATGCATTATGGATGAGGATTTCTATAACAGTCCAGGTTGATTCTCCTTAGGATGATCTTCTGTTTCTATGAAAAATGAAACCTGGTCTTATGAATACTAACTTGCATTCTCTGTGTAACTAAGAAATATGCATATAATTTATTGACAGGCCACTGAAATATCTGCATTATGAGTAGATGGGTTTTTAAAGAGTAATTCAAGACCTCCAGAGTCCCCTTTCAAGCAGCATTTCTGCGACTGTTATTTCATAACGTGAATATGGAAGTTGTGGAATGACTGTGTGTTCAGAAAAGCCCACAGCCACATTTGATCATTTGACTCATGCCACCTGAATGAGTCAAGGCTAACTCTGTCTTTTGAGTCTTATACATAATTAGTGTAGTGCCAAATCTTAGGCAGATAATACAAAAATACTCTATATATTCTATAAATATCCTCCTTAATACTTTAGTCAATATTATTTATTGATTTCTGAAAAAAAAGGGAATGTAGCATTTCTTCGAAATCTCGCACAGCTGCTGTATTCTCATGAGCACTGGCTGTTTCACAAAGGTGGGTAAAATATCTTTATTGCCAAGCTCAGCTCTGTTTCATATAGGTGCAATACCTGTGAAATCTTCACCACTCATTGTACGCCCATCATTTCATCCCATCCCATCTGTTCACCTACTTTTACGAAATGCTTTTGATCTCACAAGAATATGTTGCCGATGGTAATCCATTCCTTTCTTGGTAATTACTGCCCTTCAGGTACTGTATGGCAATATCTGGATCTTCTAGCATCTCTCACAAGTAAGTACTGTGTGAGAGAGCTACTCTGCTGTTGGGAAGCGCTTTTGGGATGACAGTGCTCACTCTCATTCAGCATTCTCTGTGGTTACTCCAGCTGCCCATGATGACAATGAGCCAGAGTGTCAGTCCCAGAGCCAATTGATGGACACACTGCCAACCCTCCAGGAGCTTATTGTGATACTCATTTTATACACTGCTTCCAGAGAATAACTAGCAGGAGATTATGGATCAAATGTGCTACTTATCTAGTCATTAAAGGACAGACTGCATGAGGGTTTGGCAGTTTTCTTGTGAAGAGTTCAGTCTGCTTGGTACACTCAGAAATCTCCATGCAGAGAAAAAGCAAAAGCATCTGACCACAAATGCATGATTTGGATGGAGCAATAACAAGGATGTTCTACGCTACCTTTAACAGAGGGAGGGCAGTCTTCATCGGATACCACGTAAGGTGAAAAGATAAGCACCCTTGCGCAGTTATGGGAATTCATCCTCACAGGGAGATTCAGGACTGAATTTCCTCTGGCAGAAGAAAGAAGTTGGGATCTAAGAAAGTGCTTTCCTTTGCAAGTGGCTGGATCTGGACAGCATCTGGTGTCAGCTCTCCCAGACCCCATGGAGTAGTCAGAAGAGATTGAGGGATGGAAATCTCCTGGCTACGCTGCCCAGCCCAGCTGCCCCCTCTAACTCCAGTCAGCTGTCCTGACTGCGTCTGGGTTTTGTTGGTTGACATCTTCTGGTCCTATTACTTGGACCACTTCCATTTGTAAAGAATTACATCCTTTTGCATTAAAAATAGTTAATAAATGTAGGACGTTGCACAATACTTCGTCAACTTTCCTGCCTCTGTGTGGAGCTTGAGCTAGCATATTTTTTGAAGACTTCGTATCTCCTGGAAGAGGTTCTGTCAGTCTGTCACAGAACAGAGTCCTGCATTATGGAGCTTCCCCATTCAACCATTGCAGCTGGATGCAGGTGCTGTATCCACCTCCACCAGAAAAAAAGCAACTGTACCTTACCAGAACAGTGGTGATTTAGGATCTGCTTGAACAGGATTATAGAATCATAGACTCATAGAATGGTTTTGGTTGGAAGGGACCTTAAAGACCATCTAGTTCCTACCCCCCTGCCACAGGCAGGGACACCTTCCACTAGACCAGGTTGCTCAAAGCCCCATCCAACCTGGCCTTGAACACTGCAAGGGAGGGGGCAGCCACAGCTTCTCTGGGCAACCTGTTCCAGTGTCTCACTACCCTCACAGGAAAGATTTTCTTCCTAATATCTAATCTAAATCTCCCCTCTTTCAGTTTAAAACTGTCTCCCCTCGTCCTATCACTCCATGCCCTTGTAAAAAGTCCCTCTCCCACTTTCCTCTAGGCCCCCTTCAGGTACTGGAAGGCTGTTCTAAGGTCTCCCTAGATTCCTAGAAGAGGAGGTTTCTCCTAGCATGAGTAAGGCTTTGAGGTCAGCCCAACTGATGCAACATGAGCTTCTGAAATCTGAATACTCATGCCAGAGCTATCATCACACAAGATTTGCTTCAGGTCTAAGTATGGCTAGAATCAGTTTTAATTCTGCATATTTCTGACTTTTCACAGAAACTCTCGAAGAATAATCACACTATCATGTGAAGCAAACTAGAGCGAGACCTTAAAAAGAACCGCAATAAATTTACTGCTAGATTTCTGCAGACTTCCAGGACTATAACCCATGCTAATACCTCATTGCTTTTGTAAATAAAAGTGCATCAAAGACTCCTTGTGACAAGTGCTATATAATGAGTTCCTATTGACTTCCACACTAGCAGTCCAAGGGGACAGATTCAGATTCCCTTTCATAACAAGCTGATTCTCTCCAACTGAGATACCTTTTCCACCAAAAGGGTTGCATGAAACTTTTCTACAATAGTTGTTTGCCCCTTAGCTTTGTTACAGAACAGTGATGTTTTGCCTGTATGAGACCTTTTCTCCTGAGGCACTGAGGCACTCTGAAATGTTCTTGCAACAAATCTCACCGGTTTTGTAAGGTCGTTGTAAACGGTCTTTTAGTTTACTTGTACCTTCTGCCAGCACAACTCTGTGTGTTAAAGACAGGGCACAATATACCTCTCAACTGGAAAAGTTCTGCCAGCAGAAGACATTTCATGAAATGCAAAACTATTTCAGCAAAACCGTACTATTATCAGAAAGGTTCACTTCACTAAAGCCCTACATAGTATGGTTTTTGCTGGGTTAATTACAGCCACATTCATGGGAGACTAACTGTTAGTTAAACCAGCTGTCAAGATTATCTCTGAAATCAATAGAGAGATAAATATCTTTTAAGATATCCCTTCTATCCCAAAATAGGTGGAGGGGAAAGAACCTGCTTTTTCTGCAGACCACAGGGGGAGCTTAGAAATATTGAAGTTAAAATCTCGACTCACTTGATCCAAGATGAATCTGGGCCTGGACATGTTTTGACAGTGTGGCTGGCTGGTCGTTGCTACGTTGGTGTAAATTTCTCTAGGTATATGCACTGTTAGAGTAAGAAACTTTCAATGCACAGAGTGAGGCAAGAGAAGAACATGGCAAAATCCACCTCTAAACCACAAACTACTTCCAAAAACCACAAGAGATTTAGTTAGTTAAATATTTCCTCAGGATTTTAGCAAGTTTAGCAAGGACAAGAACTCTTTTCTCTACACACCAGAATACACAACGTAATTAGCTACTCTAAAGGGCAACAGGAGCCACTTCAGATGTTTTTGAGGGTAGTTTTCCTATTATACCTGAAAAGAGGAACTATGCAAGAGTGCCAGGAGGGATAGTCTTGATATGGTTAAAAGATCAGAACTGAATAGTAGGAGTAAATGAGTGGATTTCATAACGGAGGGAGGTAACAAAAAAGATTCTGTAGGAAGCTGTGCTGCTGAACACATTCATTAGTGACCTAGAAAAAGCATTAACGGTGAGGATGAAAAAAATTGCTGCTGATATAAAGCTATTCCAGAGCAATAAGGACAAAGACCAATTGTGAAGAATTGGAAAAACACTTTACAGGAGAGAGTGAGAAATAAATTACAGGATAAATTCACTGTGGATAAATGTGAAGTGAAGGGGGATACAAATGTAAAGGTGGATGCCTGAAAACAAATTGCATGGGCTCTCATCGAACCATTATGACTCAAGTGAGAGCTTGATATTACGGCAATAGTTCCATGAAAACATCAGCTCAGAGCTCAACAGTAACAAAAAAACGCTAAATGAAATGCTAAGAATCATTAGGAAAGAAATAGAAAGGAAAATAGATCATTATGACACTGTATAAATTCATTATTCTCCCAGACTTTGAACACTCAGTATGCAGAAGTGATATATTATAAATAGAAAAGCTACCAAGAAGGGCAGTCAGGACAATTAAAGATATGGAGTGGCTTCCATACAAAGTACAATTGCATTGGCTGGGTCTCTTCATCCTGGAAAACAAGATGAATTCAGGGACTGGACAGAGGTCTACAGAATCATGAGTACCATGACAAAAAGGACTAGGAAATCACTTTTCTCATCCAATTCAAGGACATTTACAAATAGCATGAGCAACCATGACCTGACCCTGGACGCCTAATGCTCCCAGCTACCTGCAAGACTCAAGAAACAAACCTTCACCGTGACTACAGAGGTCGTCTGAATGCATCATAAAAAATAGCAAGGCTCTTCTCGTTATTGTGTGAGAAGGTCAGCAAAGGAATGCTGTTTGTAAGCCGAGTGCTTCTCCAGCTACATGCGGAATGTGTTGTTCAAGGTTTTAATGTAATGCCATTGGAGTGGGTCCCGGATGAAGGAATTTTTTTCAGCCTGAGTTCCAGATCTTCACACCAAGAGGGAAACTCCACGTATGCAGCAGAAACTCAAGCTCTGTTCACTCATTGTTTTACTGTATTCAGAAAAATTCCTCAGATCGTTTGTGCTGAGCTGCCGTGTCTTCTCAGTCGGCCATCTCACTGGATGGCAGGCTCTTTGCATCTCTCCAAACTTTGGCTTTGACTGCTGCTCTCTCCAGTGGTGTCTGCAGTTTTAGGATGCTCTATCACATCATTTAATTGGTATTATCTTTCTGTTGATGATTGACTCCATACAGGGACAACTCTTTTGTTTACGCTCATTCCTGTAAATTTAAGATCACATAATCACAGAATCACAGAATCACAGAATCACAGAATGTTAGGGATTGGAAGGGACCTCGAAAGATCATCTAGTCCAATCCCCCTGCCGGGGCAGGATTACCTAGATCATGTCACACAGGAACACATCCTGGCGGGTTTTGAATGTGTCCAGAGAAGGAGACTCCACAACCTCTCTGGGCAGCCTATTCCAGTGTTCAGTTACCCTCACTGTAAAGAAGTTTTTCCTCATATTTGTGTGGAACCTCCTGTGTTCCATCTTGCACCCGTTGCCCCTTGTCCTGTCAATAGATGTCACTGAGAAGAGCGTGGCTCCATCCTCATGACACTTGCCCTTTACATATTTATAAACATTAATGAGGTCTGTGTGTGGGGCAGCTCCTGCATAGGCTCTTGTTGCTTTCTGCAGGCTGAGCAGACTCAGGAGCAACAGTTTTATTAAACTATTCATTAACAATTTATTAAGTTCCTTTCCAACAGTGACCTTTGGCAGACACTTAGAGAAATGTGCAGAAATGAGGTAAACTTGGTTCTTCTTCCAGGAATCCTACCCCAGCATCTGGTGATTCATTAATTTCAAACAAATTCTTTGTATTTAATAATCCTCAAAGACTTTCCCTTCCAGAGGTCTCAGATTTTGGAATCCACAAACTTCTCACATTTAGCAACCAATTTTGCAGGTTATCTACATGCTGGTGGGCAGACCAGCATTCACCCTCTCCTTTCACTCCTGATTTAAAATTCCAGATTAAATATTCAACATTTCCCCTCCTGTATTTTTTTTAACCTGAAAGACAAACTTATCCAATGTAGTTGTTCTTTATACAGATGCTGTCCTGCAGGCATCACCTCTGGTTTTTGCTCCCGGACTGCAGAGAAAAAGAGTTTGTGAAAGGTGACTTAGCTTTAGTGATAGAGAGCTTGACTAACTGAATTTGTTGCATACCAGCTGATCTGTGGTACATGGCAGTGTGCCCACATTCAGCCTAACACAAGTGCAAGGCAAATTATCTCACATAACCAGTTTAGCTTTGATTTTTATTAACATTTATGAAATAGTGGGTTTGGTTTTTTTACATTCAGGCTTGGAACTCCAGTTAATTTTGAAACTGGCTCCCAGACCTTACTTTCCAGCACTGTATGACAGTCCCCTTTTTTCTCCTGAAATGCTTTTTCACCCTATCGGAGTCTAAAAAATGGGTTCCATTTTTTTTTATTTTAACTCATTTAAGCAGCTTAACCGTATTTCCAAGGCTGTTTTACTATCTTCTGTGTACTAGGTAATATTCCTTTGCATTGCAAGATTAATATAAGGTTATAAAGTTATTGTGTGAAGGGAGAAACAGTTGAACCCTGTAACTACAAAAGCAGAAGTCTCAAGTGCAGTAATTAGAACCATTTTAAATGGGGAAACTAATGCCCACCTTGTCATAAAATTTCTCCATTAAATTATGATTCAGGATTTTTTAAGGCACATGCACGCAGTGGTACTAAACAGACATTTCTTAGGTTCTTGTTATCTCTCTACATGCTTTTGTGCATATTTGAGAAGAGTCTAGGAATGTTTGATTTTGGGGGTGCTAATTCTGCACTAATTATATACATAATTAATGATGTGTTAGAGATTTTGATGCTATTTTATCTCATCTAAAGGGTTATTAGACATTGGAATGGGCTGCCCAGGGAGGTGGTGGAGTCACCATCTCTGGATGTGTTTAAGAAAAGACTGGACATGGCACTTAGTGCCATGGTCTAGATGACAGGGTGGTGTACGGGCAACGGTTGGACTCGATGATCCCAGAGGTCTCTTCCAACCTGGTTGATTCTGTGTTTCTGTGATTCTGTGATCTTTACTGGTCTAGCAGGAGATTCTCCTGACAACCTACATAAAAATACATGTTTGTTGGGATAAAGTTTTTCACTAATTCTTGAGAAACAAAGAAGTCTAAAAGCACAGACCTTGGTCCTTATCTGTGTGCATATCTACAGGAAAAAGTAGCTTTTATCCGAGTATCTGTAGGCAATGAAGATCAATTATCAAACTAAACTACACAGAGGAGAAAAAGCCTTCTAGAAGGATGACTGATAACAGGAGAGTAGTAGAAGTATCGCAAACAGAACATCAGAATCAGTGGATATCCAGGAAAATTTATAGCCAGCAAGGATGCCAAAACCTAAGAAGAAAATGAGCAGCCAAATGGGGAATGAGTCTGAGGGACAACACAACATACGGAGACTGTGACATGAGCATTTGACTTTTTCCCCTGGCCAACCCACATGTAGCAGCAGTTTTCATGCCTTCGGTGGAAAAGGACAGTCAAAAGAATTTCCTCCTCTTGAACCAGCTCTCCAGGGAGCAGGAAATGTGAATTAAGTGATCTTGTCTAATCCATAACAGAACCTGCTCATGCTGCCCCTCTTGAACCCACCATCTGTACAGGCACAGCGCTCTGGCTGTGGCACCGGGGCGAAAATAGAAGCAGTGCTTGAGTGTGGAGTGTGTTTGTAGCCATGGGAGGCAACAGAGATCACTGTGGCTTGGCAGAGGGGTTTTTTAAATGTGAAAGGGCAGACAGGTCACCTTAGGTTAGCTCAGAGGTGAAGTTTGTCTTGTTTTCCTTAAAAAGTGTGGGTTTTTTCTTTCATTCTCTCAGTATTATCAACATTTATTCATCTCACACCTTTTTCTTTTTTTCTTTTTCCCTTTGCAAGAAAGGAACATGTCCCTTCTGGAATATATCCTTAGAGCACACAGGCTGCATTGCCTACTCTCTGCTGTCAAGATCCTCTCTGCAAACATGCTTGGCTGCATTTCTTTGCAGGGTGACAGGACTAAAGGCAGAGGGCAGGTCTTCTCCAGTTTAGCAGCAGCGTTGCACATCAGCGAGCAGCGCACGTCCCCCTTTGGCAGCAAGTTAATGCCAACTCATTCTGCAGATGGGAACTGCCTCTCAGTCCTAGGAAGAATACAATTATTTTTATTTTTCCTACAAACAGCTATTCTCCTCCTTTTTTCTGTCTTCCACCCCCCTCTGGCCTCTTTCCAGCACTTGATAAACAAGAGTGTTCTGTGCTTGTTTGGGTGGCTTTCAACAACTCTATTAAGTTTCCAAGCAAGCACACTTCCCAGGCTGCACTCACCATTTCTGTGAAGATAGAATCATAGAATCATCGAATGGTTTGGGTTGGAAGGGACCTTAAAGACCATCTCGTTCCAACCCCCCTGCCACAGACAGGGACACCTTTCCACTAGACCAGGTTGCTCCAAGCCCCATCCAACCTGGCCTTGAACACTGCCAGGGAGGGGGCAGCCACAGCTTCTCTGAGCAACCTGGGTCAGGGTCTCACCACCCGCTCAGGAAAGAATTTCTTCCTAATAGAAATAATTTCTTCCTCATAGAAAGACGAAGAGATGATCACGCTATCAGCTCTCATACTTAGGGAGAAGAACAAATTTACCTTAAAGAAGGTGTAAATAGGTATGGTTTGAGATTTACCCTTTTTCAATTGTAACTTTTCCATTTTTCTTTTTCTCCTTTTATATAATCCTCTGTTGGATCAAATACACAGAATATTTCTGCGACCCTACTGCAAAGTACTGCCAGGAGCAACAAGAGGTAGATTTAAATAGTCAAGTGAAGTTGACCTTTTAATGTTAACAGACATAACTCCAGGGTGAGTTTAATCCTCCCAAGATGTCTGAGAAAAAACAGTGTTTCCACCATTCAAGAAGTTCCTATGTTAAATGTACGTACAGTTAGGTTAAGCAGACAAGGCAAGGGAGATTATCTAAATTTTAACTGAGACAACACCATATTGTTTTATAAACAACTGATGAAAATTTTGTAGCAGTTTTTCAGAATGTCCTGCGTGGGAAATTGAAGTCCTGAGAAGATGAGTGTTTCCATAGTCAGATTATACGAACATTAAGGGCTGTTATAAAACACTTCTTCAGTGATAGTTTGCTCCCACCACCCAGCAATACAGCTTCTGTCAGCCTTGTCCTATATAATCTTGTATAAAATTTGAAATGAGTCATATGAATTCATTAGAAAATCACGAAGGTCTTGCACAGAGCAGGGAAGTTTTACTATCCGAACAGTTTCCTGTTGTCATACAACTTTTATACCACCTCTATTGCTTCCAGTCCAAGTTTTCTTTCACATATTTTCCCTTGTGAAGTGAAAACTTTCCCATTTGTTTGAAACAGTGGGAGTCTGGAGAAGACGGACCATAGAAATGACGCATTCCCAATTTATAAGTTTCTAGCAAGCTTATTTTTCAAGCACCTCTTCCTGATATTTCTCTGAAATTCATTGTTGAGATTTCTTACTTATTGCCAGTTATGGTTGCAGTTATTAAATGGGATGAGTATGATCCTTAGTTGATGGAAGACAGCACAGCCCACAAAACTTATAAAATGGACAGTGTTTTTGTCAGCTTCAAGGCCAGAGCCTACATCAGTTAGTCCCTCCATCTTCCAAGACCTGAGTTACTCAGAAACCCCACCCAGTAATCCTTGCAATAAGCCAAATACAGAGGTTCATAGCCTTACCAACATGCTTTGCAATGCAAGCATTTTACTTACTAACCAAGTAATTAGAAAGCTCATGACCAACTTTCAAATTTTGTGGTTCCTCCAAAGAGAAGAAGGAAGAGGAACGATTACCCACATACTGGACCATTTTAATTGTGGATCATGGAGTTACATGTTGCTTCCCATACCCTGCTAGGCCATAGGATATACTACTTTTTTATTTATCTCAGCCATAATAAGGTAGCTTGCAGAAGATGGAACAAAGAACTTAAACACTGAAAATCCCATCCTGGCAATGGTTAGTGGTTGCAAGCCCACACCTACTTATCAGCAGCTTTTCATACCTTTTGTTCATATAGTTTGGCTGATTCACTCTCCAGGAAAAGTGACTGATTTGCACTTAAGGGACGCTTTTCCCCCTGGAAGGTGTCAGAGAGCCGTTAACAGTCAAACTCCTTGTCTTTGCTTTGCCATGACTTGTCTTGGCTCCCATCTGCCTAGTAACAGCCACGACAGAAGATGTCAGTCTGCAATATACAATTGATTCTGGTCTCTTTCTCTGGGTTCGATAGTGTAACTCCTCAGATTTCCCATTGCCTGACTTGAGGGAATGTATTTAGAGCAAGTTGGCACAATCTCTGTCTTAGTGGAAAATCGAGTGCCAGCTCTTTCAAATTTTGGACTGAACACTCACTGCAATTTAGGAGACCACCCTAATAGTCCTCAGGGAAACCTTATCAAGATGCCCCTATTCCTTCCTCATAAGCCCCACCACATCCTCAAATTTAATGCAGACTAAGTTCTACTTTCAGTACTTATATGGTCCCTGCTGCCGAAAGATGTGTTCGTTGTTCTGAATCTGATGGAAATTTTTAGTACTCTTAGAAAACAGTGCCAGCTGGAATATTCACTCTCTGTGTGTCCAGCAAGCAGCATTTTCCATTTCCTCAGTAAAATCCTCTTGGCTACAGCAAGTGCTGCAGAAACCCACACACTCATGCAAATGAAGAATGACACAGATTGGGATCTTGCAGATTGGAGTTGCAGATTTGAGGACAAGGAACAAAACTGGAGGCTTCAGAAGATGAGGTTCATCTCCTCCAGGTGTCAATCAGGTCACCATCTCTCAACTTGGTGACGTTATACAGCAATAATAATACATGTGATCTGTGCAGGCAGGCTTTGCAAGCAGCACTTTTCCCTTTATCAGGCACCTGCTTTTCTTGGTGAAGCTCATGGATTTCAAATAGTATCTATGAAAACAATCTTGTTTTGGAAAAACTTTTGGAGTAATAGGTTTGAGGCTTTCTGGATATAATACTCAGCCAATTATCAGTTGTTGACTGAAATAACTAATTACATCATTTGCCTATATTTCTAATTCATGGCTTGTCATTTCCTGTTTCTTATTTTAGAAAATCAAAAGTCTCTGATTTAGGGCCAGATTCTCAACCCCTTTGTTGCTGAACGTACATTAATTTACACTAGTTAAGAACACAGCAGACAGATTTTATTGAGTTTTGGCTTCCTGGGTAGAATAGATTTTGTCAAAGAACAACCTGGGAGTGAGACATATCCTTACTGATATTCATACTTAAGCATAATATGCCATCCAGCATTCTGAACTGTGCACTCGCTGCGCTCTTGTATGTGAATGTGAAGAACCTGGAAAATGCCCAGTATGTTAAAGTTTGGTATTCACTGGTGGAGCTGATGACCCACATAGACAAAACTGGAATCCAGGGCAATGACGCTAAAAACCAAGCTATTTTTTCAGCATACTCTAATTTTGACTGAGACAGACACTATTCTGGTTCTGCAGAACAGATGATACTCTGAAGATTTATTTCCCAGTTTTTCCCAAGCTGGTCAAGATCCCCAAGATGCTGGAGATCAGAGGCAGCTTGTGCAAGACACTATAAATTCAGCTGGATGTCACAGGAACATGAAGTCTCTCAATCATCAACTACTGCTAAAGTTTTACACTTACAGTTCTGCAGTATCCAAGAATTTTCTCTACACTTCCTGGTGGGCTTGTGCCCTTAGTCTACCTCAGCTTCCCAGATGCAAACTCATTATATTATCATACCTCTATTCTACAAGGATACTTTAAGGATCTGTTCAGTAACACAAGGTGGTGTAAGATGCTGGAAAGAAGGGTGCAACAGGGCAGAGAGACTAACATCACCTCCCCCACACTAGCAAGGCTGAAGGAGATTTCACAAATAACAGTGTGAGCAAGGAAACTCTGCTCAAGTACCTGCTTAGCCATGTTTGTTTCTCAGTCTGAGTAGCAGCCCCAAAAGTTATGTGGGGGCTATAAATTTGCACTCCAAAAACTTGAGAAAGCAACTCAATGAGCAGCCTTCTCTGTGTTAGCAGCAGTGACTATGCTCTGAACACCAGCAAGAATGGCTTTCCAGGGTGGTAGTTTTCAGTAAAGGAGCACTTAGAGTGTTACCCTGTCTCATTTTCTAGCAAAAGCTTCAAAGCCACTTTAGAGCAAGGAGTTTTTTAAAAAGGATCTGGACCTGATTCCCAGCTGGTGACAACTGCTGCAGAGAGAGCTCTGCTCAGTTTACTCTGGCTAAGACTCTGCCTCATCTGTTTTCCCCACCTCAGTCAAAATCAGATCCAACAACAGTTTGCAAGGGAATATGCAACAAACCTTCAGTGTTCTTGAGTGGTTTTTTAAATATGAGCATTAACATTGGTATCTGATTGCAAACTGACTTAATGCAGCCCCAGTTGCAGATTATGGTCTGTCAAAAAGACAGACCTCTCCCTGTGCTTTGCTTACCTCTCCGGAGTGTTGCAGGGAGCCCCATGTAACACAGGGAGTTTTGTGGGTGAAAAGCTCTGGGGAAGCACAAGACATTATTGTATTCTGTAGATGCATTTTGCCAGGCCTTCACCTTTCAGATTCCTGCTAAAAGTCTCCTCCTTGCAAGCAAGAGAAAAGAGTTAACATTCATTCCTGCTTTTCAACCTCAGCAGAGTAATTTTTAACAGGGCATGAAAAGAATAAGCTTTGTTGCTTCCTTCCTTCAACCTTTAAAGGGAGTTTTCTCTTTCCGTGAACTCTGCTTCTGTTTTGTAACTTGAACTTGCTATTAGAAAACTGACATTTTAAAACCAATCCAGGTTTCTGATCAAAGATGCTGATGGTTGAAAGGACCTGTGTCACTAAGTCCTCTCCCTGGCTCAGCTGGTGTTATTTGCTGAGGTCTCAGCAGGTTGTTCCTTCTTGGTTTTCTCATTGATCTGTCTCATTCCTTATTTCAGTACTTTTCTCAGTCAAGGGTATATATATCATCTCTCTCTTACTCCTACAGAAAAAAAACCTCTGAGTCCATGGGCTCTGTAGTGATCTCAGACCATGACATTCTTCTCTCATTTTCCACTCTTCACTCACAGCTTTCTGTAAAGCAGTTAGGATAAGAGATGATAAATGCTCTCAGGAGCATGTGAACACTTATGTTGTCCAGCTCCATGTGCTTTTGTGGTATATAGCAAATTCCTATGGCATGCAACCCCTTCCTTGAGTAGTATTACATGATTGAAGAGCTTGGGGACTTTTGAAAGACTTTTCTGTTTGCATTTCTAGGTACCAAGCACTTCAGAAAACCTGATCTTTGCTTATGTACGTCACGTGCTGAGATACTGTGCTTTTAATTGATTGTGGAAATTTGCAGTCACTAATATTTTCTTTGATTTGGCTCAGATTTCAAACTTATCCATTGGCTACTGTAGTATTCCTCCTGATTTACACTCATGGAAGAGAAACTTGGATCAGCTTCTAAAACGGTAGATTCCCCTTAGTAACTAGACTGAATAGTCTAAACTCTTCTCTCAGCTGTTCCCTTGTAAATGTGAGTTCACTCTCCAGATCCAAGCGGGGTTCATTTGGATTTGGGCTAGAGCAGTTCAGAGCCTACAGAGCCCTTCCTATATGAATCTAGACACCTATTGATGTGATGGGTAAAATTCCCCTTTACTTCAACAGAGCCAAGATCTCACTGTTTATAACTCAATTAAATGCTTCAGGAAACAGCAGGGATCAGTTGGTGATCCTCAATCATTATAGGTGGTAGCATGTCACAGATTTCAATACAGTTGCACTTATATATATTAAGCTGGATATCTGTGCTTATTAATGTCTTTAAAAGAAGTTGAAGGCATCATCTATTTACTTACAGTTCTCTGTAACTACTTTCTTTGGTGCCAGAAGGCTAAAACACTGACGTTGCACTTCATGGTCTTTAAAGATGGTCCTTTACGAGTTGTAGGTGATCCATAAGATGGTAGGAAGGTGCTAGCAACTTTATTTTGTTGCTTGTCCAGTATGGACAGGGATCAAAACCACATCTCTAACTGGTGGAACTTCTCAGCTCCTCCCTCCAACCCAGTCATCAGCCTTTCTAGAAGTGGCAGAACACCCAGTAAGAGGAGATGGTTGTTTTATTGCTGAATGCTCCCTCCAAAGAGATAACACTTCTGCTCCTCAGCAAATCCAGGAGACAGTGGAGATGAACCAGGGATGGAGTCAGCTCTCTTCTGTCTACTATTTAGACATTGTCCATGAAAGCATGGTCTGAAGCATGAACTCTTCAGTGCAAAGACTGTGTCTTTGAAAGACTGGAGAGTGGTAGCTGTCCTAAATGAGTGATAATATTTGAATGGAAGGAAGACAGAAGAATAATCCAATTAGGAGAAAGTGGAGGTTTTGGTGATGAACTGAAATAGCTGAGAGAGAGTCACAGAGGTGCTGAGGGAGTGAACTCTGGCAGAGCAGCAGAGCAACCGTGATGTGACTCTCAGAGGCAAGAGAAACACATAGTGAGATAGTTCTTACCTGATTGTTCTTTTCTAGAAGTTTATTATATTGAACAGGGCCTTTTCTCGGACCAAACCACATTTGGATTCTTGGAAATTTGACAAAAATATCTCCTGAGAACTGGCCTGTTTCCTCTCTTCCCAAGCTGACCTTTTAATGAGGTCTTATTTTGCTTCCATAAGCTGAGAACAGAATGTATGAGTTGAGCACAAGATGTGCATTGTCTTTCTAGGATTTCTCTTCTGGTTCATTCTCCTGCACATTTCTACTTTCTAGGGGCCAAATCTGAGAACAGTTGTCTTTACCTTCAATGAGAGGTGGTGTTCTTTGAGGAACCAACAGAACGGATCTACTTACCCTTAAAACCACTGCTATTCTCAGAGGTCCTAAAATAGCCACCTAGTCACTGTATCTTCTTTCATGACTTAGCACAAGTCTTTCACGACTTAGCACAAGTCTTTCACTTGGAATGTATGTTTGTTTATTTGTTTGTTTGTTTTTATCAAACAAATAAAGGGAATGGAAGCATTGATTGTGTTCCTGAAATAAGGGTCACAATCTTTTGATATGATTCATAACAAAGTGTTCTGTGGGGTTTTTTGCAATACAAAACCTAATCCTGGTATTAATCTAAGGATGTATCAGCAGATGCTAGAAGGAAAGACTAAACCGAAGTTACTGTTCTATGGTATTTAGGATAGAATACTAGAAGTGGAGAAGAGGACTTGTATTCAGTCTGCTTCATCCCAATTATTATACACACAGCAAAAAACAGAGTAGCAAAGTCCTCGGCCCAAAAACTTGACATCATAAATGGAGGAGACTGAATGGGATGGAAAGTTAACCAGGCTCCTTGATGGAAGGATTTAGGAGTCTCTTTCCTTCTCTGAGGGCTGTTCAATCCTGCCAGGAGACTATGAATAAGTAGAAATGGCACAGAGTAGCTTTTATGTCCAAGGTCTGGATAGAGAAATGAAGAAAAGTCACCTCATGGTCAACCTGAGCTTCTGAGGAAGGGAGAGCAGTGAATAAATCTATGCTCACTATCGCATCTTCATCATGAACATGTTGTGGCTACCAAAGACATGTGCCAGAGCTAGGAGTTCGGTAGCAGAAGGAAGATTTTATATCCTCTGTCAAGCTCCTGAACAGAGACAATTATGCCAAGGGATTTGGAACACCTACTCTACCTTAGGCACTTGAAAGCTGATGCAGTTACTCTTCCTTGGCATGCTGTGCCCAAAGAAGATTACTACTGAGTTATCTCTTCTTCCATCTAAACTACCACAACAAGACCCAGTAGCTGGGATGGGGAGAAGAAACAAGGTCACAAATTTCAATGACAGGGATAGTTAAGGCAAACAGCAGGTTCTTCCATTGTTGAAATGCTTAATTATTTTACTATTTTATTCAAAACGAGACATTCTAGCTAAGCTGGAAATTGGTGCAAGATCTACTGAGCGGACTGGACTGGACTGGATGGTGATGGAATTAAAATTGATAGCATGGTCACAGGGACTTTATTCAGTAAATGCAATCATGCTGGGGAGTCAAGTAGCATACATCTAACAAAGGGTTACAACATAGTGCTGTGCACTGCTGTGCTGCAGGTGCCAATTCAGTCCTTATGTTACTGGATGTTTAATCAAAAAGCTCAGAGCCAACAGGTATGTATTTTCTAACACTTCCTTGCAGCTTAGCTTAAAAAGACAAGGAGTAGAAAATAACTGCTTGATGGGAGACAGGGATTCATGTTCCTGCTCCTTGTGATAAGTGACAGAAAGCAGTATTCATACTCTTGCTAATCGTGATAAAGCAGAGCTGGGAGCTTGTAAGGTTTTGAAAAATGGAAATGATAATATTTCATAGATGTGCTCACACACCTATAATCCTTGTTATAGGACCATTTCTTAAAAGGTGTTTTGGTCTGTAGATCTCAGCAACAACTTTAACTGAACAAAATACATTCACCTGCGGAAGAAAATAAATAGCTTGGTACAACAGGATGATGGCCTGGGGTATTCCAGGATAAAACAGTAGACAACTTATGTTCTCTTCCTGTAACTCCTCTCAGTCTCTACCATTGCAAAAAAATGTGGATTCAGCCTGGCAGGTCAAAGGAGATAGGACGTGCTAACAACTGCACTAGCCTGATGTGTTCCTAAATTTGAAAGAAACTTTTACTATATACATGTCACATTTGTAAGAGCAACCCAGCAAATGTTTAGTGGATGTCTTCAGAGAGAACCACAAGGACAGTTGGAAGTCATGAGGCAGCCACTGAAGGCAGGATTTGTAGAGCTGCTCAGGCCAGAGACTGCACTGCCTGAGGCTTTCCAAAGGCAGCTGGCACATCTCGCTAGTTGGAAGAGAAAACAGTCCCCAGACAAACCAACAGTTCAGCTCTGGACAAATACAACTCCCGGGGAACTCTGCAAACTGGATTCTAGTGTTGTCTCATGTCAACAGCTAATTACTGCTCTGTATAAAGTCCCTGAGATGGTAAAATATGAGGGACCGAGACTATCCATCTTCTGGTTGCTTCAGATAAGGATCACAGGCTTAATAGAGTTGGTACTGAGTTACTATATTTAGCGATGCAAAAGTTTACCCACTAAAGATATTTCTTGTGCATATATTTTATTACTTTCGTTATGCACTTAAAATAGAACATTTATGATCAGTGCTTTTCTGTGGAAGAAAGAATTAAATCTCATTTATAATGCATTCCCTCCTTCTTCCATGCACCTCTTATGTATTATCTGCTACAGGAGCAAGAGAGACTCATTTGATTTTGTGAAGTATGTTCCTATAGACTTTAATTTTACTTTTTGCTTTCCTTCCTTCTGATGAATAAACATGGCAATTTATATATATGAAAACACTGCCTCTTCAGTCTCTTCTTCCTTTCTTCATTTGAAGCTCATTGATATTCTCTAGACAGCTCCTCTGGGAGCTGTAGAGAGATCAATATTTGAAGAAAATATGAGGTAGCTATAACATCATCAAGTCTATCCAAAAGAAATAATTCAGTATTAACTCAGACAATTTTCACACATGGTTAGCAAAAAATGGACATTTTAAAAAGGTAAAGAACTATTAATATTTTCAAAATTAGGTTAAAAGTAAGAGGCAAACACACAAAAGTACATCATGTTAGCAAGATACACTCCAGTCAAAATGAATTAAAGCAATGGCCACTGGGCCAGACCTGTAGCTGTGTAAAAGGAAAACTCTGTTAAATTCAATGCTCAAAAGTTCCATTTCAATTAATTCCTTTTTAATTAAGAGCATGTCTGGGGAGATTGCTGCTACAGCCATGGACATCAGATTGCCTTCACTTTGGAAGCTTTGTGAGGTTATAACACCAAAATTCTCTGGAGTTCAACTGTGAGAAAAGAAATATTGTGCTTTATTACAGCTGGGGTCAGGAACTAGAAGAGGGGGAAGCAAAAACTCTTGTCACTTGTTGGATATCCAAATTTTCTGTGCCATCTGAATGCAGAGGGTCACAGATGCATGAGGGGGCTGATACCACACTGATGATATTTGTGCATGGATTATCTTTAGTGAGTATAAAGAAAAGGACTGGACAAACCAAAGAGCAATAGAGACAGAGATGTGACACATCTTCTGAAGATCTGATTCCCCCTTTTATATGTTTAGAAATTGGTAATAAATATTTAGGACATGGATCATTCATTACAGATTTCTATTAATTACTGGCAAAAACAAACAGATATACTGATTTCATCATCATTGCAAGGTCTCTTGTGATTCTACCCATATCTCATCCTGGTTGTGAATTATCTAACAGTTAGACTCGTTGCCTAAATTGTAGAAAGACTCTTGCATTGGTGGCTGTGAGTTCATGCCCTGTTTCCCTACACCCACTCTCCCGCTATGAATGTACAATTTTATTTCAAAAAGTATATCTGCTGTTTGACATAAAAATAGCTGGCAAAAGCTGCCTGGTACACTGTGATTCAACTGCAGGGAGTAGGAAAACCTGTTTTAGTAGTAAATTAACAACAATAAAAGAAATCGCTATGTTTTCCAGATTTGACAATCAAGGCACTAGGCCAGTAAATATGATTTGTCCAAGTCATAGGACCACAGTTTCCCCTGCCCCCTCAACACTCAGCACAGGAGCTAGGACACTGATTTTTAATTAATGACACTAAAGACATAAGGAGAAGTTTTATGTGAGAGGGCAGCAAACAAACAGGATTTCCAAATGAAAAAAGTCAGAGGTTTATGGAGGAGAGGTTTTCCTCCTTAGTCAGTTTGGGAGGGTAAAACTCACTGTACCTTATTTTTGTGATACACAAAAGTACTGCTGAAGGAGATGCTGAGAGTTTGTCTAATGCCTCTTCCTGCCAGGGAATGGCATCATTTCTACAAACACCCAAGCATACCTCATTCAACTTAGTGACCATTAATGACAAACGCTTTCCAAAGCCAACTAGATTTAATTTTGCATTTAAGAATCTGGCTTCTGGAATCTGCTTTCTGGCACTCTTAGTTATCTCCTGGCATCCTCTAGTCCTTTCTTCTCCCATCAAATATTAAATATGTTGCCTTGAAATCTGATACCTTTAAAAAATATATTTAAGCTGCTTAAACATATTTCAAAGGTTATCTTAGATTTTATGTAATTAATGACATTTCATTCCACTATAACATTGATCCAAGATCACAAATTTATGATGGGAAGGGGTCAAGACGTAGTTTAACCCAGCAGAATGCAAAAACCCAATCAAAATACACTAATATCGATTATTTTAAACAGGGAATTTAATATCCAACCTGAAGAAGAAAGCCTCAGCACTTTGCTGTCCAGGTAAAATTGATGTGTGCCCCAACAGAAATGCCAGCTGTGGGTTTTTAATGTAAAAGGCTTTGTCAAAGGGATATTTTTTGATACTTTTCCTTTCAATGAATGGATTCCCTCTTGACCTCTCTTCTTGCCTTCTCTGACATACTACTGTTGACTTAGTGCAAAAGGAAGGGCTAAGGCTGACTCGCATTTCCAAAAGTCCTGTGCTGAATAATGCACATAATGATGTATGCCTTGTCGAGAAGAGATTTTATTTTTTTTCTGAATCATGCAAAGGAAGCATATTCTAGTTTAGCCATATGACTTTTGCCCTGAAATATAAGGGTTTTCTCCTCACTGCTTTCCACCTGTATGCTGTGGCTACTGCAACAAAATAAACTTTCCTAGCAGTTTGCTGGGTCAAAACTCTTCCCTACATATGGTCTGTTCACTGTTAGTGCAGCCAAATTATCTATTCTGAGCCATGTGCCCAGCAGAAGACATGAATGCATAAATTATTGGCACCACCTATTGGCAAAAAAGGCAAATTATACAGAATTTGTAGGTTAGTTTAAATATTTTGAGTAAAATGGCTTCAAATGTTCCTCCTGTTAAGATTTATTTTAACGATAAAACCCAGTAAGGCCACTCAAGCTTTGCCTTTCCCTGTGCCAGAGACAGCTTTGGGTTTGATTGTCTCACTGGGGATACGTCTGCCGCAGGGGTCACACAGCAGAGGAGACAGGGCATGAAGCTACAGGTGGAGCACAACTCACTAACATGAGTTTCAGGTTTTTCTATGTAGTTTCCCCCTAAGATGCAAGCACAGCTCTTCAGGGTTTTTTCCACTCCATCACTCATGGATTGGAGTGGCCTTAGTTGCCTTTGGCTTTCATGACCATGAAAGAACCTGTGTGATACAAGACTTGCTGAGGCAGATGCAAACCTCTGGGAGTCTCACGAGCAAAGCCCAAAATGGCCTGGTATCTTTGCAAAAGGTCATGATGTGAAGATAACCGCAGAAATCGAAATCATGATTTGGAGGCAGAAGCACCTGCATTTTTAGTTTTTGTGCTCATCCTGATTCTTGTGTCTGTGATGAGCTGTAGTTATCAAATACCTCTAGAGTATGTTTTTTTGACTGTCAAACACAGTTGAGTCAAGATTTTTGTGATGACCCCCATAGAGCACAAAGTAGTGGAAGGGATCAGAAAATGTTTCAGGTGTTTTGAATCATTTCATATCAAGAAGTTCTGACTTGAATTATCTATATTAGGCTGGAAGAAAAGTGATGAAAAACCTCTGGGCCATGGAACATGCTAGTTCTTTGTGGTTACTGGTGAACAGACTTGTTTAAATGATTTACATTTTCACTGAATAGAAGAGAAGGGAAAAGAGAGAATGGCTTTTTGCTTCAGGCTATTTTTTCCTCAAATCCCAAAGAGTTGTTTTGTGATGATATTAGCCCTAAATTATCTACTGAGAGGAAGTTTTTAGCTCTTGATGTAATAAACTAGCATACAGGCAAGAACATTGGATTTTGGCTCAGCATGGACTAATTGAAATGTGGAAGGGTCTGCTGAATACTTTCGCGCTATCACAATGTATCCTCTGAAGTTTCCTTGAGTTTTGTTTCTTTTTGTCTTCCTAGAATTGGAAAAACACTGGTAGGGGTAAACCCCTCTACCTTCTCCTTCTCTCTAATATCTTCCAACTGGAGAATATCTACCTCAGCATTCTGGCTCTCTTGGTGTTGCATGAGTTGCTCATCTCATACTAGCATGGACAAGAGCCGTCCTTTGCTGTTATTAGCTTGACGAGCAGGATGGACTCCTGTGCTCCAGTTCTTGGAAATAGTTGGAGTAAGTGAGGACACTTGATAGACACGGAAAGACTCAGACAGACTTTCTGAAATGTATAAAGCACTGCTTGATCTGTCCAAAGGTGTATCTAGACACTGCCATGACCTAACCATTACAGTATCTGAGTACTTACACTCTGTGGAGAAGGACTGACTATGATGCATAGCAAATAGCTAAGCTTATATTTTTAAAGAGAATATTGTTCTACATGTTCTGAGATGAGAAGTGATTGTGGTCAATTTTAGCAAAACTGGCACATGCATGAGGCAGTGCTAATGGCAGAACAATTTTCATTTGCCAGTTGATTGTACTTACCTGACAGAAAGAACATTAATAAAGATGTCCTATCGTGTCTGATCTTCTGCCTTAAATAAGTGAGAGAGCAACTTCAGCTTCCAGAAGATCAGTTTTCACTTCAAAATACACCTTTCTCTATGGGCTTCTGCTGCAAAACACAAACAGATTATTTATTTACAGTGAGTGTCTATTGTCTTTAGGCAAGATGAAGATAAAATATTAAAGTTCAGAGACTGAATTTAGAAAGTGCCAACTTTTATTATTATTATTTAGATTTATAAGCCAACCAGTAATCTACAGATTACCACCACTGTGTGAATCCTGTTTAAATGAACGGAAAAGAAAAAAAGCAGGAATTCAGCATTTCCTTCATCCAACAACTAGTAGGATACTAGTTTCACATATATGTGAAAGTAAGGGACAATATTCTAATACTGTGCCTTTTTATTGCACAAAGGATGTTTCCTGACAGCTCCCATGCTTAGGGAGACTTAGAGCATCCTGCATAGTTTGCACCCATGACATGCAGCGAAGTACTAAGCACGTATTGAACAGGGAATGATCACATCATGTGATTAAAGGTCCGGAAAAAAAAAAGAGATGACTGTATAGAGGTAAAATGACAATGAAATCTATTTCTCCAACTCGGGTCTGGTCTGCAATGTGGACATTTAGGAGTGGGTGTGGTGTGGATGGTGGTCTGTCCATAGTCTGACATCCTCTACGAGGAGAGACTGGACCTGTCACGCAGAAAGCAGCAATTGTTCAGGAGCACATCTTATCTGGTCCGGACTGGCAGGATCCATCTTAATTGATATTGACTGTGGGCAGCCAGTTCTGAATATTTCTGGTCAGATAGTGGCAGATGAGTTGTATGGATGGCCTTTCCCAGGAGTCTGCAGCTGTTCAAATAGCCACCCTGCGGGAGCCACAGCTCCACAGCTATGTTTGACTTTATTAAACCTCAGCAGGGACAGGGAGAGCCATGGGGACAAGGAGTCCTCCCCGCTTCCTGGCTTCCATAGATTACTTTAGTTGGTAAAACTATGCTCTGTCACTGGAGAGGACATGTTACAAAACAAACCATGAAGAAAATCCTGAGCCTAAGAATTCATTTGCCGTGAGGCTCAACAAAACCCTTCTGGGTAAAGCTGTGTCTACGGCGAGTCAGAGCACCAGCAGCAAGAGGAATCCCTTGGAAAGGGGACAGGCTTGTCATGCCTCTCAAAGGGGGACATAATAAACAACCTCTATGGCTTCCTGCCAGACTTTTTTTTTTTCCCTAGTGATTTTTGCCTTTTCCATCTGAACAAGTACATGCATCCTCAGTGTAGAGTCATCATCTTTCTAGGGTGAGAAAAATAAAACTGTTCTCTGTGTGTGTGTGTGTGGACACATATATGTGAAAGTAAGGGACAATATTCTAATAATGTGCCTTTTTAATGCTTTCACATAGAATTCAGTTATGATAAGCCTGAATGCAGTATTGAAAGTGTAACTTAGCAGCTGTCACATGTTCAAACAGATCTTTCTTCTTAAGTTCATTTGTAAAATTTTTACAGGAACAATTAATTCTGATTTGTGCCTGAACTTTAACAGGTGCTATTAAACAGGCTCCTTTAAATCTGTTTGTGCAAGCCTGTTTTATTTGTGCTAGGGATGGACATGATACACTTAACAATTTTGAGAACAGAAAGAACTGGGATTTGAAGATAAACTGTACTCTCCATATAATACGCTAACAATATCTTAGACATTGTGTTTCATACAGCCAATATTAATCCCACAATAGATGTGAGATAAAAATCATCTTTAGGTGCTCAAAAGATAAAGTAATCCTAAATACAATCCTGATATTGCCTACAGTTCTATATCTAGAAAAAATAATTTAAGCTTACTCTTCAGCGCATCTGCGCTACCTGTAGCTATTCTCTGTAAAATCAATAAAGAAATTCATATCTTTTTGCCTTTAAATTTACTACTGAATGATAACTACTGTTGTCCTGAGCCTACCTGCCTGATTCCAAACGAGCTGATTTTCCTATCTAAAGGGCCTTTGGCAGAGTGTGCTCAGTTCCCCCCAGACTCACCCTCATTCCCCAAGCTCCAACACAACCTGGGCATGTCCTTGCTCTTCAAGCATCACACTGTGTAGGGTGGGAGGGTTTCTTCCACCTCAGTTTTCCTCCACAGTGCCCAGACTTTTCCCCCTTCCAAACTCAAAGGGAAATAATAATTTATTTTTCCAGTTTCTCCATGTGGCTCTGAGACCCTTTCCCAGTCTCTCAAAGATCTCTGTACAGGACAGTAAGACAGCACAGTAGAGCTGCCCTCCATACATACACACTGTTAATCTTGTGTGGAAGTTTCCAAGAACCTCAGGCAAGACCCTGTAACCTGAAATCAGAAAAAGTTCAGTAATTAATATGTTTTAAAGCCTGACTTTGAGCTTGCTACTTACTGAACATTAGCAGGAAAGCACATGTGTGAGCATGTGTGGCAAACCTTTTATACCCATGAAACTGGTAAAAAATTCTTCTAGAATTTGGCTTTGGTTTGGTTTGGCTTTTTCCAATGAGCAGAGTCCCAGAGATGAAGGAATGCTCATGATTTTTATTTCATTAATGTATTTTTTTTAGTTTAATTTTCTTTAAAACTTTAGATATCTTCAAGATGAGTTCACCGAAAGTAAGATTTGATCAATAGTTGCTTTGTTCAGTGTTGGTCTGATAAACTTGGTTGATGGGTTTCTAACTTTCTCTCATTCATGTGATAAATGAAGGAGAAACAGAATGGTCTTTAACATAGGATGAAAATGTCAGCCTTTAGACTGCAGATCCATGTCACAAATGCATGGGAGATGTCATCCTAACATCTCCATGTCTCCCACTGTATAAGAGTTTACTGTATAAGAAGTTCCCATGACCGGAAACCCAAGTTTCATTCCATAGGGGTTTACTTTGGAAAGAAACTTGTTCCTGCAGCTTGTGTCCTTGTGATCTCTTCAAGCTTCTAAGTGCAACTTGGCTTTATTCCAGAAAATGTCGCTAGATTGAAAATCCAAGAGAAAGAGATTTCCTGCCCCTCTATCACATAATTATAGTCGGATGGAGACAGAATTGGTGTTTGATTTCCAAGCTGGCTCCAACTTTTGCCTCTCCAGCATGGACCAGCTGATATCTCAGCTCCAAGCTTTCCAACCTATTTGTGGAGCATAGGAAGGACACCACGTAATCATAATCAGTCCTTTAAAAGTTACTAGATAAAAAGGTATAAATAGACCTTGGAACAGGAACTGGAAACCGGCCTCTGCATTTTAGGTGACGGCCCTATTGCTTTGGCTAGCAGATGGCCTTCCTGCTACCCCTCTCTGATGCAAAGATTTAATCCCAGATCTGCTGCATAAAGGCTCAGTTTCAGCATGATAGGCAAAGAATGCTCTCCCCTGTCTCCCTAACACGTAGGCTGTCTGCTGACAAAGCCATTAGAGGAGACTCGTGGGAGAGTTTGAACCTCCACAGATGACAGGGAATGGAAGGCTTTCCACTTTCCAGAATACGCTTGAAAGGGGGCAGCAATTACCTTCTCTTTCTGTGGCACCTGAAGAGAGCAGAAAGAGCCCGTTTCATTCTTTTAAAAGCAAAAATGTATATATTATTGCTAGAAGAGATGGCCTAGTTAGTAAAGGTCTCCTTGTGTATGAGAGCCACACACCAAACCTATGAAAAGGGACAGGTTTAAAACACACAGCTCTCTTCGGAGGTTACTCTGACATCTACTGCCCTCAGTCTGTCAGTCGTTGAATAAACCTTTTGGAGCCATCTCTTCTTCCTGAGTATATGAGGGCTCTGAGGCTGGAGAGACCAGGTCTGGAGCCAGGAAACTCCAAGTGTTGTAGCTGTTTGGCATTCATTTCACCTATTCAGCTCCTTTTAAAGTACACCTTCTGTCAAAAACTGTCATCTAACTCAAGGTTTGTGTAGAAAGATGCTCTTCCCGGGTATGACTGGTTGTATCCTAAGTTAGGTGAAGTACTGCTACTTTCTACAGGTTTCCTGCTCTCTCTCCCCCCCCTCACTCAGCCTCTCAAAGACTGTATCAGACCCAATATCTTACATCAAGAAGTTTTACTTAGGTGAGATAAATCCTATTGAGAGTACCTAATTTCTGCTAGATTTAACCCTTTATCTTGTTGAGTGAGGCTTTATAAAAATGGAAGATATTATTGAGCTCACTCAGATTTTTGTCCGTTTTCTCTATTTAGACGGCAATTTTCCCATGGTAGGTTTGCCTTTTAGCAGGTATGTGTCTAACTTACTAGCACAATGGCATCTGAATCTTAGAAACCTGACAGGCTGGAGGTGTGCATTTGTCACTTATAACCTGTTTTGTTTTTTAAAAAGGACATTTTGCTTTTAGCTTTCCTGTAGCCTTCAGTTTGTCTCAAAAGTGATACATCCACAGTCTTTTGCAGTACGCACTTTAATAATACAAAGGATATGTTACCCAATGAACAGTGATTACTGCTGTTCCCAAGTCTCCTCCCTCTCCGTTATCTGTTGATATGCTTTTTTATTAAAGTTCCCATACCAACCGAAAACCACAGCTCTTGTGTGTGAATTTTAAATTGCGTATCAGATGGAAAATACTGATTTCCAGTCAATTAATTTTTTAAAAAAAAGCACAGCACACATTTTACAATGGAAAAGTTCACACAGGACACAGGAAATAGAGAAAAATGTTTCCTTCCCACTTCAGAGCAGGAGCTACACAGCGTGTTCCAACTCAGAGAACACACAAACAATGTTCAGTCTTCAGGCAAGGTCAGCAAAGCAGATGTGACTTTAAGTTTACCGCTCGTATAGCGTGAGAACAATCCCCGGATAATGGAAAGACCTTATGGGGAAACCATGGAGTTTGCTAAGCGTCTTGGCTAAACGCACCATATGATTCACTGTGTGCCATTTCCACATTGCTCAATGCTCTTGGGGCTGCTGGAACAGCAATGATTAAAAAAAAAAAAAAGAATCACTTTGAGATAAATATCTTTAAAGATTGTGGGGGGAAGGGAGAAAACATCAAGACTCCAGGGCTAGCATTGCAGCCTTCCATCTCCTATTGAGCATAGATCACTTTGATGGATGCCTTGCTCTCCATGGACTAGTTGCATTACTAAAGAGGTGTGAAGTTCATCCTAGGGTAAGATACATCCTAGTCAACTCCTAAATTTTCAGCCACTCTTGGTTCTTCCAGTGGCAGCTGTGAGCAAGGATCCCTAGCATAAAAAATAAATGTACACATGGCTTTAGTGTTAGTTTAAGTGATTTCAGGTTCAACATCTAGTTTATTGGAGTCTTGATCCTTGACAGAGATTTCTGTATTGTATTTCAAAGAGGACATGGAGATGAAAACATGAATTAATGTTAGAGCAAAAAAAAAGAGGGGCATTTTCCTTGAAAACTTCTCACAAACATTCAAAAAAGTGAGACCTGTCCAAATAAATATGCCATTCACTGACAGCTGAAGATTATCCATTTGTAGTTCATTAGTGTTTTATCATAACAAAAACATTAAGGAGATGGTATTCCCTTTCAAATTTTTTAGAGGAGGAAGAGCAATAACATTGTCAAGTGATGTATGTGACAGAGTAAGTTAACCTTTGTAACTCTGACCAAGGTCAGGTGACTAAGGTTGGAAAATAAATTTTAATCCCTCTCTAACATGTGGGTGCTAGGATTTGCTGGCTCTTGGTCTCACTAGTACACAGATGTGAATCAAGCTCCAGTTTTCTGCTAATCTCCTATTCTGCAAAGTAGTAATGAATTGGGAGCTGAAGCTAGCAGACCTCTAAAGTGATATTACATAGTTGTTTTTTTTCCTCAAAGCATACTTAATCACTAGCGAAAACACCCACCAAATGCAGTTACATTCTCCTTCATGCAGGAGTCTCTGAACTGGTAGTATATGTTTTCCTGGACAAAAAAATAATGAGACAGAATTGAAGAATCACTGGCTATTGCTTGAAGTCTGAGTTTTATTAGCAATCAGCCTAACTGGTTTAACAGTAGTTTTCCTCTGCAACTCAGGAAAGTAATGGATTTAAATTAATTTACATCCCTTAGTGAAATGCATCTTTGCAAATTAGTATAGAAGAGTAATTAGCAATGACCCTTTACCCAGGATATATGTCATACTTTGAAAACAATTTTACCTTAGTCCAGGTTTTGAAGCACAGATATACACCTTATAAGAAAATAATCATGGATAAAATTATTGCAAATAACCTTGCTGATAACTCACTGTATCTTCTGCTGTGCTTATCTTCCACACTTAGCTGATATTCCCAAGATGAGATGTTGCAGCATGCTGGCAAGGTAAGGTGGAAAACTTGCCAGCTTGTACATTGCAGCCAACTATTCTGTGGAAAAATAGACAATTTTAAGACTTAAAGGACTGAAGAGCTTTCAATTCATTTTCCTTCTTTACTCACACAAATATTAACAGAGGGATTGGTGTTTAGTTACCTTTCTCCAGAACGTGTTTAGCAGTGAAAACTCTCAGTGCACTGCTCCCTGGGCCCATGGTTGCAGTGACTGAAATCCTGTTGAGCATCTTTAAAAGTTTTGAAGTCAGAAATCTGATCTGTGACTAGCTCATAGCCTTTCAGATGATGTCATGAAAATAGTTTTATTAAAAAGCAAAAATCTTTTTTTCACCTCCATTCCATGCTAGAACAGAGACAAATAGAAATCCAGAATTGTTAGCTTTTGGCACTTACTTAACTTTTGCACACCATTATGAGGTTCCTTTTGCATTTAACAGTAAGGAGGGAGATTCACTCTGACTTCAAGCATACCAACTCCTTCAAAGTTGAACTCCTGAAAAAATGCATCATCATTTTCTGCATCTTCAATTCCAGAGAGATCACAAAAGTAAATCTGGAAAACACACAGCACTGGAATGATCTTGCCTCGAAAGCAGTCAAGTGAGTGCAGAATTTGCTTTCGCCAGTATGTTCTTGATCTAAAAAGAAGTATCACAGCAGCTGTTTCTCCTCCTGCTATTCTGCTATTTTGAATGGTATGGGGGGTGGGGGTGGATTTTGACATAAAGCAATTATTTGTATAGCAATAATATTAATACGTCTGGTTTTAGGACTCCATTTTCACTGTGCTTTCCCAAACGCTTTTTGCCCTAAGCACAACCATGTCTATACCAGCAGCTCTGCATGGCAACACTCTCCTTAGTAGCCTTAGTTCAGTTGGTGCTGAAGTTATTGGTGAAAAGTGACTTCTCTGCAAAGCAGATGAGACCACTGTACCAGTGGATATGGAATTGGGGAATATTTCAAAGTACAAGTCAGTGGTGGTGGAGGATAAGGCAGGGGACATCTTGCATGTTATTGATCCGTGGGGACTTGATAGACTAGATTTCTAATGATAAAGAGAGACGGGAGGCAATCACATCTCAGTGCAAGGACTGAGATAATAGGTTCATATTTTTCTCTTGACTTTCCTGCTCTTACATGCTATCATAGCAATACTGGACATCAGAATTGCTAAGACCCTATGCAACCTCATAGAGACTGGGCGTGTGTCTCATTTCAAGGGGTTTTAATGCTTAAGTTGGAGATAAGATTCCTTTATGCCTGCTCTATACGCAAAATTATCAATGGCAGTGAAGATACAGTGACAGCTCACTTTCAAATGGTTACAATGCTGGGGGAAAAATTGGAAAGAGCAATAATTTCAGGAAAACAGTTATGGTGAAAGTCATGGTCTAGATGAGTTTTAATGTGCTGCAATAGCTATTCTTGGGTATTTTTCTCTGCATTTCTCTAAATGTTCAAATGTCATTCAAGGTCACGGATGTGAGAAAGTGTAGATGTTGAATTTAATTTATCCAGGGGAAAGTTAGAAGCCCTCCTGATACCAGATCTTTGGCCAAGCTAAGTAAAGATTTCTGATATGACTGCACACTTTCATTTATCAGAAGGATTCACAACAAGATCATATATCTGCCAGGAAAGCTGAGCAAATTCAGATGGAAGATCAAGAATCTCATTTTTGCCTTCCAAAGTAACTAAATATTATGTTAGTTTACCACAGGACATAACAGAGCCACTTTTTTTTGAGTCTTTAAATCAAGGCAGGTTAGTTTTCTGAAACAACATGACATATATCAAACATTTAGTTCTCTTAAAATTCAGTGAAATTCCCCCTCCTGCCTTTGTTCTGCAAAAGGCGAGTCAGTCCAGGTGAGTCCTGACCTTAAACATAAAAATCTTTGAATGTTAAAGAGATTGAATGCAAAAGGGAAAGAAGCATGACATTTAAAGCACACACATATATCTGTTGAAAATACATATTCAGGACTCATCCGCTTTGATGACTGCTTCCATACACATCATTCTGTTCCCTGATGAAGTGATCTTTCTGCCTTGTTTATAGAGAAATTTATTGCATGTAATGGTAATTTTCTTTCAAAAAAAATCTAGCAAGACATGGTCTTTAGGCAGTAATAAAAAAACTTGCCCTTTTCTGAAAACAATGTATGGGTTTTTACAGTTCAGTGTAGCAGTATTGCCCATCAGGATGACTTTCTCTGTCAGTGTCCTCACAAAGAAAGAATTATATTTCTACTGAAGCATCAAGAGTCTCATTGTTCAGATGATTAAAGAATACAAGAACTGAGATAATCAGTCTGATGTCCATATTAACACATACTTTATCCTCCATGGTCAACCCTACCAAAAACTCGACTCCTGCTCTACCTCAAAAATGGAAAGAGACAACTGTCTGTGCAGGAAGGGAAATGTTGGTCCTGGAGGCAACAGTCTCACATTCAGTCTTTGTCCTTGCAGGCAGTGTGGGCACCACACAGCCAGGACACTTTATGTCCATAGGTAAAAACAGCTGGCAACAACTATGGATGAACTTTCCAAGGCTATCACAGGAACAGTCCTTGCTTTGCCAAAAGGGACCTTTCCCTGTGGTTTTGTCCGGTGTCTTGGACACTTACACCATTGAAACAAGCTCAACAGAAGGATTTTCCATCTCAAACCCCAGAGACACATTGCTACATTTTCCATGATGACTTTACACTGTGCAGATGTAAAGAGGTGCTGGGGCACACAGGATGTGCCTTTCCTGCAAACACCCATGTCTAGGGGTGCGTCTCAGAGCAGAGAGTGATGGGCTGTCTTTCACACTGCACTGTCTTGTCTGTACAGATGAGATATGTTCCTCCCAGCTCTTAGGGAGATACAAGAAATTAACAGAGTGTGATGGCAAGATAGAGTAAAGCTGGAAAGGCAGAGGGGAAAGCGAAAGTGAAAGTTCAGAAGAAGACATCCTAACTTCTCCCTGCATCTCTTCTCTGAACCTTCGCTTTCCCACCCTCACCCCTTTCAGGACTTCATGATATGCATATGAATCCTGTGTCCCTTGCACCTTTATCATCCCTTGGTACCATTATCCTTGAAGAAGTGAGGGAAATTTATATCTGCAGGTCCACTGATGGCTGTTCATTTATGGTCAAAAGTGCTTCTTTACAGAGGTTTCTCTGTTCATGCATGAAGAGATCTGTATGCACACCCCCTTCCTTGTTTAAAATTTTGCTTTAGGCTATAATTACATAGTAAGTCTTTCAGACTGCCTTTCTCCTGCTGTGCTTCATAGAAAACACTTTTTTATTAATTTTGTTTTAACCTTTTCTATTTCTTCAGCAGATTGACTGCACATTTTTACAGTTCTGGCATTTACACAGGAATAATGATGTTCTCACGCTGTCCATTTCTTTGGATGACACTGCGTCCCGATGATTTTACACCACAGTGGGTTTTTCACAACCTTCTCCAGACAGTCACAATAAAGAGTGATCATCAGTGGGAATGTTGGTATTCACAGATCCAACTCCGTTCCTGTCCAGGTGTGGAAAAGACTACCCAAAATATGAGAACGATGTTCTGAAAAACATGCAATGGTCATAGGAATATCTTTAAAACCTTTAATTCAGACTGCCTGGGAACAAAAATTGGGTAGTCCTTAGTTTGTCTAACTCAGAAATGTAACAGTGATGTGAAACTTATGAAAATTAAGAGATAATCTGTTTCTTATTCTTTTATATGCTGCCTAACGCAATATCAAACTAAGAAAAAGCTGTAGCTGTATTAGCGAAAGCAAGTGTTTCAGCTGACCCTGCATGTGTCTAGAATAAATGCCTTAGAGCTGGCAATAGATGACCAACACTGACAGATGCTCACCCTATCCTACAACTCTTGAACCTATAAGCCAACTTCAATAAAAGGTTATGGATGGAGAGTTGTCTCAGATATGTTACAACTTCTTACACTTAAGTATGTGACTACACAGAAAAGGGAGATTCTGTTTAATATCCTCTCTGAAAGAAGAACCCACTCAAGTGCTCACAAAAAGTCTCTCATCAGCAAATGGGGCTCCACTGTTCCTTTGCTCGTGAACTGACCTCTGCATTTCACTATAGTCTTGTCTTGGAGATACAGGTTTCCTGGCACTCAGCTATGGCTTGTGCTGGAGAGAGCTCTCTCCAGTCCTGGAATTGTGTTCTACTTCATTTAGAGACTCTACTACATGTTTTAAGTTATTTTCTTCTAAAAACAAAAATTTCATTAGCAGGCTAAAGGGGAAGATATGAGGCTGAGTCTCTCTCAGTAACAGAGTACAACAAAGCTAGAATCGAAACCAAAAATGACAGAGGTCTGATATGATGCAGTGATGTTTTTGAATACTCATGATTTAGATGAAGCAGACTTGGAATCAGACCACAGGAGTCTTAACAGTTTGTGGCAGGTACAATGTTAAGAGGTGCCAGGGATGTAATTTTCTCCAATTAAAATAATTGCATGATTGGTGATCAATTACTGCACTTCTGAAAAATAACTGTGAATCTCTCATCCATGGATATTCTGAACGACTGTTTAAAACTTTCTGTCAAAGAGATATGATAATCACTGCTCTGTATGGAGTATCATACTCACAGGCTCTCTCATGCCCAGTTGTCTTTTGGCAAGTTGTTTCTAGCTGTATTAAAATGGCCTCACAAATATGAACAAAATTCCCTTCTCATGAGTTTGTCTAACTATTGCCAGAAAGCTAGTAACATCATCAGATTTCCAAGATGTAGGGATGGTGTACTGGGATAAATCCTTCCTTCCCTATCTGTGCATGCCTTTGAATATTTGATCTGCAGCCCTGAGATCAAGCACCAAATAGTAGTTTGAACTTTATTGTATTCTAAGCCACCAGTAAACCTCTTCTCTGTCACTGTACAGTGACTTGTGGGAACATTTTCCTGATAGTCTTTTAAGATAAGGAGCTTCATCCTCTCAGAAGAGGAGAGAAACCTCGCAAGGCCTAGGGAAGGAAGAGCAGCTGCCTCTGTCCCAGGATCACCCTGATTTGCTGCAAACACAGTGCTTAGCCAAAGTAAAGCTGTCTTGGTGCAAGAGCATCCTGTGATGGCACAAAAACACAACCACCGTGGTTAAGTGTGAACGTGAACTCCTAAGGAAACCATAAAGCATCAAAGAGGTGGGAGTTCATCAAGCAATTGCCTGGACTGTATCCAGGGCTGCAAGTGAGTCATGGTTCCCTAAAATAAGATGAATGCAAAAATGTTGTGAGGGTATAAAAACCACTTCTCCAACAGAACAGCCCTTCTGGATGTGAGACTGTGAGATCTTCAGGAAAAGAGACTCTGGTAGAAGGAGAAGCAGGTCCCAGAGGAATTCCATTCATCTCTATATCCAACAAAACACACAGTCAGGGGAGGAAGGGTAAGCAGATGGACACCAGGATGCTGCAGAAGGGAAGGAAAGCCAGGAAAGCACTGCCAGCCTATGGAAATAAGAAGGCACATTTAGCACGTGTCTATATAACAGGCAAACCATTTCAGAGGGTTGCAGAAACCCTTGAAGACCTTCAGAGCCTTCTGGTGAAGTAAGCAGGGTAGGCATTCACTGCAAGGCTTCATCTTCAGGTGCAGCAAATGAACTAACATCTTGGTGCACTCCCAGTAGCAGATGGATATGTTTCAGCTGCAGCTCCTGGTGTATTTCCCTCTGACAATTTCAGCTCCTGTACATCAAGCTAAGCTAGAACCTCAAGGCAGGGCAAAGCAATGGAGAAAACTCTGGGATTTGCATGAAGCCTTTGCTGCCCTGAGACATCCACAGAAGACCAGAGTTTAGGGTCTAACCTCAGACATTAGGACTTGGATGTGGACAAAGCATGGCTAAAAGCACTTTGAGCTCATAAGATGTGTAAGACATTGTGTAGAAGTAGCTTTGAGTATAATGTTCTGAGTGGCAAAGTTGTTCTCCAAAACACCGTGGAAATTGAGCCATTGACCATAGACATTCAACCCTCGTGTGAAATCTAGATTTTATAGAATATGGTTTCAAGACAATAAGAAGGACCTCACAGAACAAACAAGGCCAAATTTGGGTACTCCCTGGTTTACCTCAAGCTCAGTGTGCGGTCTGGGACACCTAACTGCTGTGCTTATCCCATTTTCAGTCATGAATAGCTCACAGCCAGGGGAGCTTTTTTTTCAATGGTTTCTGTTAGGAAGGGGATGTCAAGGGTTAAATGTTCTATTTATGAATCCTGCCAAGATTTTGCAGTGTTTCGAATACATGAGTGTATTTTTAGACAGAGAATTCTAAAATTAACCGTTCGGCCTTCCTAAAAATACCCTGCCACACTTCAATAGTTCCCATTGATGAGACATGACTATAAAATACATTTTAATTTCCTACAGCCAAAGAGAAGAAAAGGAAAATGTTTCTCCCTCTAAACAGAGGGAGAGAAGTATTTGCTTTCAGTGGCAAGTCTCACATCTCAACCCTGTCATCTCTAAAAAGCCATGCTTGGTGAATCATCAAGTTTATGGGGGAAGGAGAAACAACCCTGAAGAACTCTGCACTTCAGATTTCAGGTAGAAGGTACATCTTTTTTTGATTAAAACAGCACCTCAAAATCAGACATAAAAGGGGATATATATCGTTTCTTTGTAAAGTGTTTTCTACAGATTTTCTTGATAAAATCTGGTTTTGCCTAGCGTATCAGAGGTAAAATCCTGTCTCCATGGACGTCAGAATTTCTGAAGGATTTCTAAACCTTCAGAATTTCATCCGTCATCTCATCCTTTCTATTTCTTCTCCAACTTTTAAATAAAGGGTGCCGTGTAATAACAAACAAAACCTTCAGCTCCCTCAAAATACAGGCACAGATAACAAAAGCTTTTTTCAGATGCTCAGCTGGGTTAAATCCGTGTAATTCCTTCAATGCTGGTAGAGCTATGATTATCCTTGACTTGATTGAGGCTTTCAGCCTTTCTCTGACGTCTTCAGAGCTTGATACTAATTGCAACCATAGTCCAAAATCAGGCAGTGGGACTACTGTTGTTGACACTTGAGATGAAAAAGACCTATGGGCTTGGGAAGACAATTCAAATACCTCCAATTATCAAGGACCTTCCTCACTCCAGATCACACTGCAAATCACCACAATTGTTTTGGGAAATAGTCTTACAGGACACTGAGACTACGCTTAGCTGTTTCTATCAAACAGCTGAACTCCCTGTATTGGTTTCAAAATCTCACATATTTTTCTGCGTGAAATCAATTATAAAACTCTTATATGTTCGTCACAGTTTAAAGCTGGGCTGTTGATCAAATTGATGGCAGATGCTCTCTGTTAACCCTTTCCTCCCCCCAGAAGGGGAAGGAAAAGAGAAAAGGCAGAGAGACTTATGGGTTGGAAAGTTAAAACAGTTTTAATAAAAAATAACAATGAAAAATAGCATAATAATAATAATGGAAATAATTGAACATATACAAGTATATACAAAACCAAGATCAAGCTCCCCCAATGACAATCACATCACCACCAGCGCTGCAGGGCAGGCTCTGGGAAGTCCTGGACTGGACTCAGCGGCAGACAGGAATTGGATTCAGGGATGCACAGTTTGGGATCAAAAGCAGGCGAAAAACTGTCTTCTCGGGTGCCAGCCATAGAAGAAGAAAGCATGGCCCTCGTGACCCTTCAGCTTTAGACTGAGAATGACGTGTATGGGATGGAATACCTCGTTGGTCAATTTTGGGTCACCTGTCCTGTCTGCTCCTCCTCTCAAGTGTGACCCTTCTATGACCCTTCACTTGCAGATAGTGAGGAATTTAACAGCGACCTTAACTTCTATAGGAATAAGTATAAGTAAGAGCCTTTCTGCATACCATTCCTACCATAACCTTAGTAATAACTATAAACTTTGAGCATTATCAGTCTTAGAAGCAGACACTGTCTGAAAAACATGCAGTTAATTTCAGAAAGTGCAGTTACTTAGAAGAAACTTAGCTGAAGGAAAAATACCTGAAAGGAAAATTGGTTCTGTTTTAGTCCAAACCAGGACAATGTTCCTTGGAGACACTATTCCAGCTGGTGTTTGGAAACTTAAATTATTTCATTGGTAAGTTGTCATCTTGCTGAACAGATTAATAATCACAGTGGGTTTTGTTCAGATCCATTCCCATAACTGAGATTCCAGAATAATTTAAAAGCAGACTTCATTTTTCTTGATGGAAAACTTCTTCTTGAATGCCCAGAATCAACTTGTACCCCATGCCAACCGCTTCGTGATCTCCTACAATGTTATGACAATCATGGATACGTAAATGTGTCACAGTAAACTATTTGCTCTTTTTAAAAGTAACAGTCATTTCAACAGCCAAATGGAGCAGTGCTTACTGTGGTGGAGGATCAACCCCATGTCTCTTAATTACTTTACATGTTCAAAGCAATTTTGCCATCAGGATAAAAACTTTCTGAGTAAGTCACTTTTAGATGACATTTGTTAGCCCACCTGGGTTTCTGAAGAGTTCCAGCAAGACCAGGTATAGAACTATTTTTACAATCTGGTTCAGAAGACTTTAAATGGAAATAAACTAACTTTTAAATCTCCATCTCAGGGATGTCTTCTGGGACTATCGCTTGTTTGTGCATGCATGATCCTACGCACCGGCTGATGAGTGAGTCATCCTGCCTGCCACCTTATCTGCACAATACCTTGCAATCTGGAGACCGTGGTCACATCAGAAAGTGATTTTATTACTCCTGGCTGCCCAGGCTAAAAGCTGAAGCAGAAAAATGAGACTTTTTACTTTTTGTGTGTTATGAAAGTCCAATACACTTTTTTTAATTGCTGATTTGCATTTGCAGTTAAAAACTGCCAGGAAATAAACCTTCCTTTTCTCTGAGGCTCTTTTGCTCTTTCTTGTCTTAGAACTGCATCTCTAATTTATTCTTGTAATCAGTGTTTCCTCCCTCCAAAAGTAAAAGCTGTCTTTACATATTTGAAAGGCAATGCAACGTTGGTTTCATACTCTTATCTACGCAAGCAAAATCAAAGCCAGGTCTCACGTGCACCCAAGGTTAGGCAAAAATGAGCAAACTTCAGACAAGACCCATGCTAACATCTTTGCTACTTCACACATGACTGCTCCTGGAGCATCTAGTGCAATTTCTGACTTATGCAATCCCTTCTGTTTTAAAAACCTGTATCTTTATTCAAGCCAATACTACCTGACCCATAACAGGTAACATAGGCAGGTGTCAAAACATCTACAGTTTCTCTTTGAGAGAATACATACCTTTTGGAAAAAAAACCTTTCCCTTATGATTTAAAGAAAGCAGCTGATGAAGAATCATGAAGTCTTTAGGGGAGTTGTTCCAGTGGTTAATTACACTCACTATTAAAATATCTGTTCTTTATTTCTAGTCTGAATTTCTCCAGCAGTTCACTCTAGCTTGATCTCCACCTATCATAGTGTCCTTTTCTCCTAGATTAAGTAACAGTATTATCACAGGAAGGGTATTTCTGTAGAGATACTTGCAGAAATGAGACCAAGTCAACTCTTAGCTCTCATGGTGAAGCTGAAGAGAGAAAGCTTTTAAATTGCTTGATTAAAGTTGTAATTTAAAGACCACTTGTCACTGCTTTTTAAAAAGCCTTTCCATTTTTTTCAGCATTCTCATTGAAATACAAATATAGGGCTTGAGTACATGCATCTGTAATTGTCCAATTAAGGCTGCATTCAAGACAATGCAACTTATCTGATAATCCTCTATTAGTATGTCAAAGCATGGCATTGGCCAGATATGCAACAGCTTCATGCTACTTAACTTTTTCTCCACCATGGCCTTGTTGTAACCCTCTGTAGGTGTTATTGACCCCTTTAGTGCTGCACTTTTAAATCCTGAAAGGGAAATGGTTCATACAACCAGGCAGACTCGGGAAAATACTAATGTTTATGCCCCTTGTTGATCGGAAAATACTGTTTCCCACAGGGGTGGAGTAAAGTCACAAATGCAGAAAGTATCAGTTCTCCTTGGGAATGGGTGGAAGATAAATTGGAAGAAAGTGCAAGCTTATTCTAATGCCTCTGAAGTCTTGTTATATTTGAGGGTTCAATGACACCAAGTTTGTTGATGATGTTGCTGTCCCTGTCTTTCCTTGTTTAGTTATGGGAAAGTGCTTGCCCTGAAACTGCCTGGAAAGGTGATCTGGCCTGGCCACACAAAACCTACCTACATGGGAATGCCACATCCATAATCCTGTTGATAGTTCCCCTCTTCAGCTGCGTAAAATCTGAAATGCTTTACTTTAGATCAGCGGGAACATTGCAGTGCTTTCTTCTCCATGCTCCTGGTGACATGATACTGCACTGAGATGATGCCTGATGTGGGAATTTGGGCAGAGAAGCAGTCACTTAGTAGGCCGTTTCCCTTTACCTTTGCTATTGCACTAGTTTTGTGGGGCTCCCTTTATTTTGGGTCTAAGCTCACAGACTGTTTTAATTCAAGGAATGGGAACTTAACAGATGAATGCATAGTGAACCATTTCCACTTTCCCTCTTGATAGCCTAGTTCAGTCTGGAAATGCCTCTGGATCAGTACACTAAAGTCAGGAGCCTGGTACAGTTATAACCTTTTATCTCACTTCTCTATTACATTGTCTGTCTAGACAGGATCTATTTATACTTGACTGTAGCACCTAATTTAGACAAATAAGTTCATTTTGGTAGAAGTCAAGTCATAAATGGCACAGACATTGCATTCTCTGATCTTTAAACCTGAGCCATCTTACTGTGCACCTATCAAGGCTGATGCAAATGAGGAATTTCCAAGCAAAGACAGACGGTACACTAATAGGAGGGGATTTAAAGTCACACAGCACCTTCACTGCATGGAAGATCACAAAGAAAATATGTTCTCAGTGTAATTAATCTGTGGAGGCTCCCAGAAACCCCCCTCTTTCCTCCTCTCCGGACTCCTACCACTGTTATTAGGCTTCATTCTCTGATCAGTGCTATCCGCTTCAAAGGAAGATAAAAACCTATGATGAGTCACACCTACTTGCAATGTCCTGTATCATGGGATGAATTTATTTTCACACCCGTGTGATGGATTAGCAAAAGCTTGGGTTGCATACGTCTTAGTAAACTGCTAATATTCTTCGTCCTGATAAAAGACTAATGCTTTCTCAGGGGGCAGCTGCCAAACCTATTTATTTTTCTAATATCTTGCAACAGCGGCACCTCTAATCCCTTTGTGCCAGCCCCTCCGAAATCCTGATCAGCCCTAGAGGACCTGGGAAGAGCAAATGCTGTGGCACAGGATGCTTTCGGTAAATTTTATGATGTATCTGTGAACAGAAATTAGGAAAGGGGGTGTGCCAGGACACATCGCTAGCTCTAAGATGGGCTTGCTGGTGGTATTCACTATGCACGGTTGAGTTGGAACAGTCCACTTGGGCCAGAAGCTATTTCCATTTAATTGCACAGAAAATGTTTGCACAGGGTCTCTTCCCACCCCAGACATTCTGTGATGCCATGAACCGTAGCGGATGTAATCTGGAGGGGGCTGCAAAACACCTGTTCTCCATGCTGCTATAAAACTCTTCCCAGTAAATGTGGACATGTAGCAGAGGTTTGCCAGTAAAAACTGTGCTGGGCCATGGGAGAAAGCTGCTGAAAGCAAGGCTGAAAACTCACATGTAGGAACAGACTGAAAGCAACTCGGCATTCTCTATTCATAAATCCTGGATATATGAACAAGATGATGTTTTTGGGTTCATTTTTGGGGTTTTTTTTTCTTCTCCTGGCTGTTTTTCTCCTAAAGTGTCCCCATCCCTCCATCTTCACCAGAACTGGCTGTTGAGCAGGGTCTGTGACAATGTACAGCTGTCAACGAAGTGATGGAAATAATACATTCATTTTTTGTTGCTAGCTCTGTCAAAGGTTCTCAGGGCTCACTTCAGTGTGCTGGTAAGCCAGGAAGAGGTCTTGTTCCTGCAGCTTCTCCTTCTCTCCTCTTCAGTCTCCCATGGCTGTTGTCCACTAAAATGCACAGAAAGAATCACAACTATATTCCAGCCTATTGCTGTCCAGTGTCCTGGACACTGTTTTTGAAGATAGAGATCCAAGGTTATGGAGGACAAAAAGAGGATCAGTGCCTTTGTTCTTGGATATGGCTTGAAGGAGACAGAATGGTGTTCTCAGCCTGTAAATGGGATATGATCACACTGATGGGGCAGCCTGGGTGGAAAGATCTACTCCGTGAATCCCAAGAGTACTTAGGCTTTATATAGTTTTGTGGAGCTCCTCAATCACGTATCCAGCTAGGCTGAGAAGCAGAATTTAAACTGTTGGAGGCTTTCTGAGAAAAAAAAAAAAAATAAAGCTCCCTATGGCCTCTGAATTGCCTAAAAATGCAAAGGCAAAATTTAGGCATGTACCTTTGGGAGCCACGGGCTTTGTCCTTGCTTTCAATAGTGCTCAGTGATACCTCTGCTGCAGTTCTTGCTCTGCTCTACCTTACAGGAGTGTGGCAAGGATAAATGATGTTTGAATGCTGGTCATGCCCATCGTTAAGAGGACCCTACCAGTACCAAGGATAGGTGAACGGCTTTTGAAGCAAGCCCTGGGGACATGGAAGAACAACTTGCACAGAGCATGTCTTCTGTTAAGTTTCTCTTTTGACAAACTCCCCGTTTCGAGAAGGCATAAGGATACCAATTGAATTTATTGTGTTAAGAAAAATCATGAAAATGATTCAACTTGAGGTATTTTAAGCAGCCGCACTGAAAGGTTCAAATCCAGCTAGTTTCAGTCCCCAAAGTTGGTCTTTCTCATTTATCTGGAAAAAAAAAAGTGTTAGACAATATACCAAGCTCTGAGCCTTTGTTTGCAATACGTAATGAAAATGCCTGAAACTGGAGAAAAAGGAAAAGAAAGAAAGGCAAATTGCTGAATACAAAACTCCTGTCCCATCACACCCTTGCTTGCCTGCTTGTGCCTCACTTGTTCTACAAAGTCATTCCACAAAAATGGGCATTTCCCCCTCTTTGGTTGAAAGATTCATGATGGCACAGGGCCAGGAAGACCCACTAAGCGAGCAGAGACTGTCAGGAGCTATTTTTGTGTGTAGTGTGTGTGTGCTGAGGAGGTACTTCACTGGACGCCCAGCAGTCAAACCTCATCCAGAATAAACATCATTGTAAACCTATTGCAACTGGAAAGACATTATTGCTTGAGATTAGTATGAGATCTTTTGTGGTTTTTCTTGTCTTATGACTGTCTTGTGATCTTTCAAAAATTGCATAGAAATCCTCATTCTGGGGTTGAATGAAGCATCTGACTTCATCACTTCCCACAAATAGTAGGGAGGAGGATATGAGGAGAATAATGAGCTTGCAAAAGCACAAAACTTACTATGTGCAGGAGTGTTATTTTTTTTAGTATCTTTTGTTAATAGCCCTTTCTCTTCAGCCTCTAATCATTACCCATACTGCAACTGCTCAGTTAGAGCAAGGGACCTTCTAGCTACATTTGAGGGACTGAGAGTAACTCTGCCCACATGCTGTGGAGTTTGGCGATGAGGCTGTAATCTGCCACCAGCAAGGAAAGCTGCATAGCATGCAAAGAAGAGGGTGTCATAGGACATTTGCTAAAGAGGTTTCCAGCTGCCCAAGAGGACAGTTACTGCAGCAAGGCAACTGCTCCCATCTTTAAAACACTTTTGTTCTTTTCCGTCTTTTTTCCACTTCCCAGAGCCATTCAGTCATCCCACCCTGCAAACCTGGATACTGCTGGCAGGCTCCCAAGGCTACATCTGAGCGGCACGCTATGAGTTGCAGGAGAAGGCTCTCCAAACCTCTTTAACCTGCTTTTGGGGGGGGCTTGTGAGTTGATCTGTTTGTGATCAAGCTTTGTGACTTGATCTGTTTGGGGTGGATGTCCTAGGGGAAATACCTTCACAAGTCTGGCATAGCATGAGAGAACGAGGCTTGTGTTGCTGCACAGCCCCTTTCTGTCCATCCTCGCTACGACTCTTTGTAACTCTTGCATTCATAAAGGGTCTTTTCCGCACTGAATGGTGGTTTTGTTTGTTTAGGGCCATCACGGCAAACACGATCAGAAATATTGTTATCCAAAGTGTGTTCCCGTGCAGCTTGTGCAGCCCTGTGCAATGGTTTGGAGACCCTCCAAGAGGACTTCCTCTGGGAGCCAGCTCTGCAGCCAAATAGCTTTCACTGCTATGATACGTTTCCTGATACACTGCGTGTTTGTTCCCAAGGGGACACCCTCACCATTTCCTTTCCTGCTGGTATCTGCCCCCTTCACACGCTTCGGATGGATCCCTAGGCATCCTCAGGCTTGGCCATTTGGTGATATGCTTATGCCATTCATAGTTTTTGAAGAATGCGTCCCAAGTTCTTACTTAGGTCATTAAACAAACAACCTTTGGCTTAGTGCTGGTGCTGTGATGAAGATTGCTGTTGATGGATGCAATCACATGCCCTGTTAGGGGTCATGAAATTACTTCCCCGTACGTGCCCTGCAACTCCATGCAGTCTGCACTGTTGCTGAAAAGCAGAGTTTATTTTTAATAATGACTAGGGGATGAAGTACGAAAGGGTGGTATCATGGCATGTAATTTAAGGAGAAAGCTTTGCATGGTCAGAACATTATAAACCAGAGCAGTGATGTACCTGCCCTAACCGAGGGGCTGACATCCAGGATCCTGATGGTACCAAGGCATTTCCTCTGCTTTCCATCGTTTTTAAATCAGTGGTAGACAAGGGGTAGCAAAGGTCCCAGTCCATAGCCCAACACACTACCATTGCCTCTGTACATGGACTTCAGTGAGCTCTTCCCCTCAATGCACTAAGATCTGCTGGCTTTTTTTTTTTTTGCTAGGTTGGGTTTTTTTTTGTCTTTTTGCTTCATATTGTCAAAAAAAACCCCAGAAAAACACTGGAAAATGATAAGAGAATGTGGTATCACTTAAGCTAAGAAGTTTTCACTAATTAGCTTAATTCCTTTAAAAAGATGGAGGGAGGGGTAAGCACCCCTGAAACAATGTTAGTTCTTGAAGAAGAATAAGATATTTCAAGAAATAACCAAAACAAAAAGTGTGAGAAAGTCCTGCTGCCATGGTAACAATGTGTAGCAAACTGATGGCAAACATTCTGTGAAATAATCTCACCAAGTTGTAAGATGCGATGCTGAAGCAGGTTACAAAAGGAGTCTGTCAGTGTTTTATTTATACTATTTTTTATACACCTCTTTGCCTGCGTGGTATGCATATATCACACCCACACTACCACCCACAGCACGCAGCTGTCCCTCTGAACTGTCCTAGCTCTAATCCAGAAATTCAGGGGATGATGGGGGAGGAAGGAAAAGAAGAAGAAAAGAAAGTAAAATAGCATTCAGACTTGGAAAGAAAAAAATAACTCTGCATTTTTTTTGGTACCAGGTGGACATTAGTCAAATGGACAAGATTTGGTTCTCACTTTGGTTATTTGCTGTACAGGTTTCAGTAGTATAATTCCAGATTTGTACCAGTGAAATTGAGATCAGAATAAGCCTAATATTTTCTATGTTAATATCTTATTATCACGTTTGTGTGCTCTGCAAGTGTGAATGCACAGACATCAATCAGTCTGAAGAAACAGGGTTTGGGGTGCTGGGCGCAACTTAGTCACTGAATCACAGAACGGTTGAGGTTCGAAGCACCCTCTGGAGGACTTCTGGTCCAACTCCCCTGCTCAAGCAGGACCACCCAGAGCCAGTTGCCCAGGACCATGTCCAGATGGTTTTTGAAGATCTCCAAGGAGGGAGACTCCACAACCTCCCTGGGCAACCTGTGCCAGCTCTCAGTCACCTTCATGGAAAAAAAAAAATGCTTCCTGATATTGAGAGGGACTCTGCTGTGTCACAGTGTGTGCCCATTGCCCCTTGTCCTGTCACTGGGCACCACTGGAAAGAGACTGGCTCCATCCTCTTTGCACCTTCCCCTTGAGTATTTAGGGACATTGATGAAACCCCCCCTGAGCCTTCCCTTCTCCAGGCTGAACAATCCCAGCTCTCTCAGCCTTTCCTCATAGGAGACATGCTTCAGTCCATTCTGTCCTTGTCTCTCTTGTACTGGGGATCCCAGAACTGGATGCAGTACTCCAGGAATGATCACCTCCCTTGACCTGCCGGCAATACTTCATCTAACACAGCCCAGGAGAATATTGTCCTTCTTTGCCGCAAGGGTACGTTGCTGGACTTGGTGCCAGCAGGACACCCAGGTCCTTTTCTGCCAAGATGCTTTCTAGCTGGGTGGGCCCCAACATGCACTAGTGCCTGGGGTGCGTGAGCTTGATCCTCTCCAGGTGGAGGAGTCTTCAGTCAGGTGACTGAACAACTGACTTGTCTTCGTCCCTCATGTTGCAAAAGGAAAAACAAAAGCTGCTCGTGTACTTTTGTACTTGTAGACACAATGGGCCCAGTGAAGTGCTCAGAGGACAAAGCTGAGGCTCGTAATTACTAGCATTAGTATTTCTGCAGTCACCAGAAGAAGCATGAGGGCATCCCGGTGGGATCTTGAGAAATCAAGAAGAGATACCATGATTTGCAGCAAAGCAAGGAGGAGAGAGAGAGAGACAACACCCCTGAAGGATGGAGTGGATTTGGAAGCAGGCAGCAGCTTTAACAACCAGCAATTATTTTTCTGAACAAAATAAGAATGTTTTTTTGCCCATTTGGCCCACACTAACCTCTATGTATCTTGCACTTTTTGACCTTCTGTTCCTGCCTTAACCAGGTATAGAGATGCAAGCACATATATATCCATCTGCACACAGTCTTTCTAAACCCCTCTGATATTCCCTTTCCACTTTTCTGAGAGCACTTCTTGGGTTCATTAATGCAAACCCTTGGCTCCAATGAGCAGTGGCCCCACTATCACAAGTGTGTTATCCTAATTCTGTCATATCCTCTTGAGTCACCTTTGCTGTGCTCCCAGACATGCTCCTCCTTGTTCATACACTTACTCTGCTGCCTTGTTCCCTTACCATCAGATCTCATCCCGTGGAGTCTGGTATACCTAACCAACTTCCTCAAGCTCGTTGTGGTCCTTCTTGTCCCACCCGTGTCCTTATATGGACCATTCTTCTTCCATAACCTATGCCAACCTCCAACCCACAAACTACTCCCTGACTGCCAGGCAATACGCCAGTTCACCTCAAAACACAACCTATTAACAGGCCTCTGTTAAGGCCAGACACCTAATTTACACCACAAAGCCATGTAAGAAAAACATAGATGGATGGTGTTGTAAATCCATGAAGATAAGGACAAAAAAATTATAGCTGCTGTAAATCTGAGGAGCCTCCTTATTCCAGGTGACACTTTGGTTCATTACATGTCTGCAGGGGAAGCACTGTGCTCCTTCAAAGTATATGACACCTCAATGACCTCAACTAACTACCAATTTTAGGGACATAAGAGCTGAACTAGAACATTGTACAAAATTATTCAGATTGGTAATTTATTGCTGAAGCAGGATTTTGTTCTACACAAAATTAAGTGGGTTTTGGGTTTCTTTTTATCCTTTATTGCATGTTTCAGTTGATCAAACTTTGCCGAAGACAACAATCCCACTGGATAAAAGTAAGGCTATTTTGGGTTTCTTTTCAGGAGTACACCAATTTTGTGCAATTAAAACTGTTTACAGGAAGCACCTGATTTCAGTGAATTGCCTGGTTTTTAAACAGAAAATTTGTGAGAAAACAGGAGGAAAACAGTGTGATATTGTGCATTCCATCTTTGACACTTCCACAAGAAAAACTGATGTTTTCTCATATGCAGCAAAATTTCATGACAAAACAGCTGCTGCTTCGTACAATATCTACTTTTAAAGGTTGAAACAGGGATAAACAGAGCCATGTTTCCTCCTTTTTTGCAGCTGGCCTGTGATTTGTGAAGTCAATTTACAGCTTTGAAGTATATGCAGAGAGTTGCACCAGTAAACCCCCAGCAGACCCATTCAACACCCATCTTTACTAGCAACTTTAATCTGAAATGAAAATAAAACTCAATGTACTATATGATATTTTGTTCTTCCATTCTAGATCTTAAGATTTAACTGGATTGGGGTTTTGTGATTTCCTTCTCTGGAGTTCCTAGCCCTGGGGCAGCTGCATTTCTGCACTGTTTATAGCTTGCAAAATAATTCAGAATACTTCAGGGTAAAAACCACAGTGACCACCTCCTTAGTACTTCCTGGCTGCTCTGTCTCTCAGGGCCCTTCATGCCATGCTCACCAGTGCAGTATAAGATGTTGCTCATGAATAGGCAATGCTAATCCAGTGGTAAAGCTGCAGGGTTAAGCACACATCACTCAGGAAGCACAGAGGTGGGTTCTCTCAACCATGCAATGGGGCCACCCAGTGCTCTGTCACTGAACCATGGCCCAGTCACCCTGGTAGCTGAACTCCCTGGTATGTGGTGGGCTTGGGTGGCAGGTCTGTGTAAGCACCTGATCCCAGCAGATGGTCTGGAGCTCTGAGAGAGCCAGGGAGATGAGGAGTTTTAACCTTCTGATGAGGTGTTCCAATATGTAGAAGGGCAAGTGGTCTCATTCCCTTCCAGACACCTTCTAGGAGATATCAGTTTTATTAGCTGAAAAAGCTGGGCTTCATGATGTGCTTTTATTATCCACCTACTGAACTCCACACGAGGCAAAAAGAAGAGAGGGACCATTACACCTTCACCATAAAGTTACTGGGAAACATGGAAGAGCAGAGAGTATCGGTGTTCCCTCTGTGCATATTTGTCATGTTCTAACGTCTGCTAGAAAGTCTGGAGAAGAAGTCAGCCCTTAATATTTCAATGCCTGGAATTAAAGAGAGGATGGGTGGAGCTTTCTTGTTTTGTTTATTTTTGTTGTTTTTCTCTTTGGCAACAAGCTAAAGTGATGAGCTATTATTTAGAGCTGGCCCTTTGCCAGGCTGCGTTTTCAGAACTCCAAACAGCCTGGAGGTTAAGCTCATGAGAGAGCAAATCTTGTGCTTTTGCTCAAGCAAATGAACACTAGTGCTGTTGCCTGGCTTTCTTAGGAAAAAAAAAAAAAAAAAAGGTGTAGGGGGAGATTTAGTCCTCTCATTTTACCCAGTGTCCATCTCCAAGCTCAAACTTGGCAACAGCAGTGGCAATAGCATATGGGCAACTCTGCTGCCTAACAGGGGTGTTTCTTCCCCTCCATTCTGGGGTTTGACAAAGTCAGACCATGGGGGAAACTCGCTCTGTGTCTGACATGAAGCACTTGCCACATTCGACCCAGTGAATCTGCAAGTAGGTACACCTTAAATTAATTATGTGGAAATACCAGTTTGGGACAGGAGATGTTACAAGCTCCACCACAGACATCACCTGTGGTTGTGATCACATCGCATATTGTCTGCCCTTCACCTCTTTATAAACATTTAGGTGTAGATTTACTGCAGAAGATTAAGCATACTTCAGCCCCTTGGCCAGCTGCTTTTTCTGATGCTCCTCCAGATATTCCTGCTCTGTTCCTGTGCATCCCCTCTACTTCAGACACAGGCAGATACTTTTTCTCCCTCTTGATTATCAGGACTGTGAGATTTGAGGGGCACCATGAAATATTATCACCTTTGTCTCCCACAGATCTTCTCTTCAGCAAACTGGTAGGAGCTTGGGGAATAGATGAAGAGGATATGTGATTGAAACACAGTCTGGAAAGTACCAAGTGACATAACAATCACCTCTTGCATCATAAATGCATCCTGAAAGTACAGCATTTTTTTGTTAAGTGGATATTGTGGCTCCTCTGTCTACTTCTGCATGATTCCCTCATGGGAAGAGCTATAATGACCAAGGATGGGAAGAGCTTTGGTTCCAGAAATGAAACAGGGATGTGACGATTTTTTGTTAATTATTGAACTCTGTAAAATTGGCATTGCAAGGAGGTGACATGCTAGATGGAGTAATGCCTACAAAAATTTCCTTGGGGTCTTCACTTTGATGAATGTGTTTAATTAAATGTTCTGGATACATAAAAAGATCATAGACTGGACTAAAAATACTATGTGAACAAAGAGCCATAGAAAATAATGGGCTTTGGTGTCTCCCTTTGTTCACTCTGGGTGAAATTGGAGGTCTTCCATTTGTTTGGATTAGCATTAGTGTCAGTGGAAGTAGAGAACCACTAGTCTTGCCTCGTCAGTGGTTTCCAGCTGCGGTTCATGGACCATTCCGGTGGGTGTGGGAAAGATCCTTACCTATTGTCAGTCAGCTGAAATTCATAACACAGATGCCTTTAACTCCACTAATGCAATTTTACAGCTGTGCAAGCTGGAGAAGGTTGGAAATCACAAGGTCCAGATGCTCAGCTGGTGCAAGCTGATAGTGCTCCATTTTAACGTCAGCAGACTTGGCTGTCTGTCCTTGGCTATATCAGGAAAGATCTCATCATTTGCCGTCATGTAATTCTTTGTACTCAAGGCTATTCAACACAACATGTTTAATCAAGAAGCCACATTTGCCAGGCAGACAAGACTGCTGCAGAACTACAGTGCATCTAGGGTCAATGTTACCCGAGCAACGGCTGATAAATCAGGTGATCAAGTTGGCAGGTCTGATTCTTAAGTACCAGAGAAGTCCGTAGCTTTGTGTACATTTCAGTGTTCATATATGCAAAGGGCTGAATACAAAAAGTGTGGCACAAAGCCAAATGCTCTGCCTTTTTTTTTTTTTTTGGACAAAAAATTTGTGAGTGGGAGAGAGAGGGAAGCTGGAGGGTGTTTGAGGATTTCTCCCTTAGGCTACCCTGAAGCACAAACTGAACAAATGAACAACCTTGTTCTGAACCAGTCAGACTACAGTGCCTCCGACACGTTGCTTCTGACACAGGGGCTTCTACAATGAAAAAATGTATTTTAGGAAGTAATTTTTTTGGTAGAACTTTATTTTTCCCCAGAAAACTTCTTTCTGGTAAAGAAACTCCTTTCTTGGAGGGATATTCTACAGAGCCCGGTGTAAGCAGTTAACAAACGCAGATAGTGGGTTCCAGGTTGTTTGTGGAAGAAAATTGTTGCTTAGAATAGGGAATTTGGGAGGATCATAGACTGATTCATCTGCCCTGAATCACCAGCTGCAGCCTTTAATCCCCCTCCACTGGCCAAAGGCAGTTAGTCTCCTGATTATGAACCCAGCATGAAGCAGTCCACAGGTCTTGGGGTGGCACAAAACAAAAGGTGATCTCCAGCCCTGTATGCAACTGGTCTCATCCTCCAAAATATGAAACAATACAAAAGAAAAATGGTCAAAGCACAAGCTGCTGAGGAGAAACAAGGTTGCATCCCAAGTGGGTTGCAAATTGGCTGAGCAATGCTCACCTTACCTGCCTTACACTGGGCGAGGCCATACCTAGTGGATCAATTCCTGCACCAACATCCACTTTGGTTCATGATGCATCATCCCAGTACCAACTAACATTCAGATTCCCTTTCTCACATCCTTTGGGGTTTGTGGTGCCACATACCTCCAAAAAAGGTCTCCTTGTACTGCAAACAATACTGCAGTCTTCTTGGGCAAAAGCCTCACTAGAAGATTTGCTGCACAGAAAGCTCAGGGACAGTCATCCTGGGGAAGAAATGGCTTATGAAGAGTATGATATCAAATCAGGCAGCACATGGTGCTTGGAGAGGAGATTGTGACTACAGCCCAGTCCTCCAACCTGATACAGCAAGGACCCTGGGACCCACCCAAACTGGCTACTGCCCCCAAGAAGAAGTAGAAATGACATAGGGTAACTGGAGCTTTGGAACCTAATTGAACCAAAAGCATTGCAACAGACTGCCCAGGGAATTGGTTGAGTCACCATCCCTGGAGGTATTTAAGAGACATGTGGACGTGGCACTTAGGGACATGGTTTAGTGGTGGCCTTGGTAGTGTCAGGTTAATGTTTGGACTTGAAGATCTTAAAGGTCTTTTCCAACCTAAACGATTCTGTGATTCTATGATTCTATGAAAAGATCCGTGAACGTTGCCCCTTTCAGAAATCTCCCCTCCTCACCAGCTCAGGGTTGTCCTACAAAAGAGATGGGGCCCAGGCACCAAACACTCCACCCCACCTCACAGATAGCTCTCAGCAGACTAGCTGGTGCCCAGCTTTTAGAGCAACTTCTCACCTTACTATTTGTCTGTCAATGGGAAATGCTATTTGACAAGGATGGTGCCTCTGGCTCATCTCTGAATTTCTGCATTACCTGTAGGTCAAGGTGCTGCTCTTTTCTCATAGGTTAAACAGTGGCTACTCATCACAGAATCACAGAATCAATCATGTTGGAAGAGACCTCTGGGATCATCGAGTCCAACCACTGCCCGGACACCACCATGTATCAATTATGCAGCTTGTCATTATAAGCACACCGTTCATTTGTGTGTCAGAGAAAGCAACCACGCCATAAAAACTGGACCTAAGCCAGCATTTGGTGCTGGTTCCTCTGAAAGGGAACTGTCGTATTTGTATCCAGACAGAGCAGAAAATACCACGCTGTCAAAATAACAGCTCCAGATTGCAATTCCTTTTACATACAAAGCTTTGGTGCGCGCTAAACAAAGGCTACATTTTGTGGGTGGGCAAAGTTAGTTAAAGCTGATTCTGATTTGGCTTTGGCTTAAAAATGAACATAAAGCAGCACAGAGCCAGAAGATCCAGTAGTAAAAAAAGGCAGAGTAAGCATCTCTGTGTCTAGGAAGGGGCTACTGTAAGCTCTTCATAGGAGCAGGAAAAGGAAAGCTCTGTGTCTCCCCTCTCTGCCACAAAAACCCTGAGTCACCCAACATGGAACCATCACTGTGAGGAGTTTTTCTCTGCTTTAAGGGGAAACTAGGAGAAAAGGACATAAAGGTGGGAACGGGCAAATTTCTTATCTCATCCCAGCCCCTCCTTCCAGCTCTGAGAAGGTCTCACTATCACACACTCAGCCTCCAGCTTCTCACAGTGCTTTGGTTCTTTCCTGAAGCCATACCAATGGCATGACACTACCAGAAAATGACTAAAACTGTATCAAGAACTCATCCCACAACCCCTAGAAAAATTTTGCAGGAAGGACTGTGCTCTAAAGACCTTGTGGTCTACTTGGACAGAAGAGAGCAGGGAAGCCTGGGCGTACAGCAAGTCAGCAGAACAAGCAGGGTGATTTCCTCCCTGCCTGATGCACCACGTCCTGTGGAGCTCAACTGATGAAGCTGAGCTTCTCTTGTCAGGGTAGGACAACTTGCCCCTAGCTGGTGGGAACAGTCACACCAACCAGTTACAAGAAGAGTAGTCTCGGTCTTTGATTTTCACTCCAAACTGGTGTTGGCATATTAACACTGAAATCTTCACTCAACTGTAATTATCGCTAATCAAGTTAGACTCTGTGCATTAGTTATAAGTCTATCTTGCTAGATCCTTATGTAAGAGCAGGGTTTGCATGCCCTGATGTAGGCCAGATGTTTTCTGCAGTGCATAGAAGAAAAAAAATAATAAAATACTTCTCCATCTACTGAAAATACATGTTTTGTCCACACCTGTTGAAAAGATTAATGAGTCCTCTTGAACTTGGTTTACTGCAACTCAGGTTTGTAAATTACAAACATTTCTTTTTTCCCAAATATGTAACAACTCTTAAAAAAATGCAGTTGAATTTTTGAAGTAGTAAAACTAACCAGCTTAAAAGAGGAAACCTGGCTGGAGGTGAAATTTAACCTCAAAAGGGAACTTCATAACAATCAAAAGGTTTATTCCAAGGCTCTCCAGGTTAATCTGTACTTTGATGTTTTCAGTATTGCCATTTGAAAAATGCAAAAGTAGGGCAGGGTTACAAAACACTCCTCCAGCTGAGAAGGTAGTGGGAAAACTTGCATATCTGTTCGCTTTTCCAGGCACACTACTCAACCACTCAGCCAGGGTGTCTGTCACTCATCCTTGGATTTCAGCATTTCTTTCACTTCAACTCTTTGTCACTGAACCCTTCCCAGCAAATAAAAATGTCTCTACTGGGCTTGCTGATGTGCCAGACCTGACCTAACCTTTAAGGCCATTGCCTTGTGCTTTTAAATTGTCAAGTTCCTCTCTGCAGTGACTCCCAGTAGACTTCAGTTAGATGAAGATGGAGTGAGCAGGAACTATTGAGGAGGAGCAGATGTTAGTTATTTAAATTTTCACATGATGTGTCATCTTTGGACCATACAACCATTGCCCATTTAGCTGCATAGTCTCTGTGCTTTCATTCGCTCTGTCTACTCTCTTGAGCTATTCTAACTGGAAAGAAGGTGCAAGGTGTCCGTATGAAGCATTAATTGTCTCATTGGTGTCAAGGATCCAGGGCTAAGTGCCAAGGCAGGGAGCAAGCCAGCACAGCAATGTGGACATCTCCCACCACTGTGCATGGACACAGAGGGAGTCAAAGATTTCTGGTGTGAAGTTCAAGCTAGTGGAAGGGAAGGATCTGGTGAGAATCAGCAGTAACTTCAGGAAGACAGACCAGAAGCTGGAGGCAGGTTGTAAATAGAGAGGCTATTTGAGAACTGGCTGTGATTTTATGACCAAATCAGACAGAATCTGTCTCTCGTTTAGCTACATCTTCTTGTCTGGGTCTTTTTCAGGGGCTTTTCCATGCTCTTGTAAGAAGGCACCCCTGAGGTCACAGGGGTGATGTAGCTATCCAGGGGCTCCTGTACAACTATGGAGGAAAAGCTTCCATGTCTGCATCTGTCAGGCCAACACATCCCACCAAGCAGAAGGCAGAAAACATAAAAAGGGAAGCATCTTCCCCATTTCTCCTTCCACAGTGAGTAAATCCATGCTTCCCTGCAGCGAGACAAGTGAGTATTTTGTCAAAGTTAATGGTTCATAGGTTTTGATTTAGGTGCCCAGAGAATCTAACACAAGAGGCTGTGTTAGATCTCAAAGTAAAGCAGAATAACCCCGATGTAGCACCAGCAAAGAAATCAGCAGCAAAGCAGAGAGTGTTGCACTGACAAAGAGCATAACTGGTCAGCCGTGTAATAGCAGGTGCTTTCTGTTGAAATAGGTTCTGTTTGTTGCAGTTTGACATAACACTTGAGACCACAGAAATCCTTATTCTCCATATTTCTGGTATTGTATTCAGCTTAGTTTCTATTAACAAGATAAAAGACAGCCATTGACTTGAGTCAGCTGGGAGTAGAGCCTAAATGCCTGTCTCAAATCCTCAAGCACGTTGCAGAGTGCTGAGATGAAGCTGAGTAGTCCTGGAAAACAAGAATGAGGATTTAGGGGCTCTTAGGTCTGTTCCAGACTCAGCAGGTGAGGCTGTGAGGATCATCAGTTTGCATGGTGCAAGTTAGTCACCCTTGGATTGCTTTAGCATCCGTGAAAAGCTATATAGACATAGTAGAGGGTGATGCATCTCCTCCTAAACTGGGTTATTGTCAGTCTGTTAGATGGATTTTCCCCTGAAGGCACCAGTTTCTCCTTTTTCACTCTAAAGGAAGGTCACAGTGACTGACTTAGAGCAAGACATCTCATTTTAGGTTTCTGAGTTAAGGTAGATGAATACCCCCATGTAACCCCCCCTCGGTGCCGTATCTGTAAAATGAGAATAATGATTTTGTGCAACTCAAGGAAGCTTCAGCAGTGAATGGTTGAAGAAAGCCTCATTGAAGAATGTGAAATTGTTGATAATGATATATGTCACCCCAGCTTTAATAAAGCCAGATAAATCTTTGTTCTTGAGATTTGATCTCATCAGTAGATTTGCAAACCCAGGACTACAGTGAGCAGGAGTGCTTGGCCAGGAGAGCAGGCCTGCTGAGCAGCCGTGCTGTGGTGCATTGTTCAGACCCAGCCTGGAGGACCAGAAACTTATTTTTGGATGATGGGATGTGGCAGGGAACTTGCAGAGCAGCTCTTCTCCAGCCAGTCCCTACCTCTGCTGCCACTGCTCCCTGGAGCCTGTCTTGAGGGGAATCTTCAAGTCCACCTTTAATTATGACCCTGATTTAGGAGATCACTTAGCATTCACTTTGCCCTTCTTGGGAAATTATCACTCCGATCTTGAACTGGTGGAGGAGAACCACAGCAGCCCATCTGCCACTTCACCAGTCTGCTTCACCCACTCCCATTGCTGCCAGGGGTTTCTGCCCCTCAGCTAGAGCGCAGTGCATTTGGGGTGTTTGATGCATTTTTGTCTGGGAATTGGAGCAGAGAGTGCAGCTGACAGGACCTGCTGGAGGTGAGTTGGGTTGCAGTGGGATGAAGAGGCAGCCCAGCTCTTGGCCAAACATGCCCTGCTACAGCTGCCTTCTACCCACAATAACCTGCAAGGTGACTCCACTAACCTGTTCTCTTGGAGGATGTAGCTGGAAGTTTTCTGTCTTTAGAGCCATTCATGTTTATGCCATTGTCAGTGCAGGGAGGCAGGGATGGTGCAGATGAAGCCCAGGGGAAACCCCCTGCTCATATTCTACCCTGAAACAACAGGAAGGTCAGAGCTAGTTTCCCTGCATCTGCCAGAGTCACCCCCTTTCCCATCCCTCCCACTGCTCTGGGGACAGACAAACCACCCATGCCAGAGTCCCAGGGTTCATCAAAAGGTTTCTGAAGAACAAATTTTCTGCTGCAAGAAGCCAGATTGCACAAACAAGCAGATGTTTGCAAGCAAATGTCCCAAGGAAGATAAAAATCCCAAGACACATTTTTCTCATAGCTCATATCTCAACTGCTGTCAGGATGCTCGGGTTGCTCACTGGAGACAGAATATATAAAAATGACCAGCAGAGATCAGAAGAGGTGGAAATTTCCAAATGATTCCTTCCTTCATGATGAGAGATGAGGTTTGTTTATAGGGAACAACAAAAGGAATGATCCTCATTCATCAGGAGTGCAGCAGTGCTCTGAAATCCCACCAGAGACTGGGGTCTTGATATCTATAGGAGCAATGAACATCTGCTCCTAATCTGAGAACAGATTGATAAAATACTGTCATCCAGAAGAGAAAAGGACCTTGTTGTACTCCTGTATCTATTTTGTGTCAGACAGTGGGGACAAGCTACCTCTGCCATCCAAGATGGCTACAGCCAGTTGTGTCCCTTTTTGATAACCCTGTTTTACTTTTGTCATGCATCCTTGTTCAAGACAACACCTCAGCTTTTCTTTGCTCAAAGGGAGTTCTAGGACACATGTCAAAGCATTTACACTGAACCGTCTCTTCCTTGTAACCTCCAACCCAAAGAATTATCTGTTGATAAATCTCCATAAACCAGCAGGCTGAAACACCTTGCAAGTCTCCAGGGTTACTGCAGACTGGACTTTGCAGCATGTTCTGACATCCAGGAAACCAAGGCTGGAATAAGTGGCTAAGGACTTCCCTTAAAGACCTGTAAGATCCTTGTAAAGTCATAGCTCCGCTCTCCAATCATCCACAAAAGCAGGATGACTTATACAGACCCTACAGACAGATCAACAGGTAGGCAGATACAGATTTACCAAGGTGCTATGTTCATCCCTCCCCTTCTCCTGGGAAATCGTTCAGGTTTGTGCATACAATGAATATACAACCATCCTGAATATACAACCATCCTGACATCCTAACGTATACTGTAAACCCTGCATTTTTGTTATTTGCACATACATGTTTGCAGTGCAGTTATATGACTCCCACAGTTCCTCAGTCCCATGAGCCAAATAGTTGATTTTCCCGTCATCTGCGTGGGCTCTCCGTGCAGAAGTGCAATAGTGTCATACAGATGTAGACCCATATTCCTCTCAAAACAGAGGGTGTTCTTTTCCAACATGAGCATGAAAATACAACTGCACAGTCCCCTTTCAGCCCTCCTTTTCCCCAAGTGCATTTGGGACACAGGCCTTTGTTTTGGGCTGGTTTTCAATTTTTAATCTCCCTGGATCTAAGTAGTGCCACCTTAGTTAATAGCTTTCATGCTGATGGATGTGAGTATCGAGAACTCACAAACTTCACACTGTTGCTTTTGATTCTTCTGTTCTGTGACATTCTCCATCTATCCCCACAGAAAAAAAGGGGTACAAGTGTTAAATCTCCCCATATTTGCAGGTGCTACAAATCTTTCTTCTGCAGAAGCTCTCCACTTCTGTCCTTTCCATAGGTTTTGGAGTTCTTCAGCTTCTGTGCATTTCTTTTTTGCACCTGATACCCCCATCCCTCCAGAACTGCAAAGCTTTCCTGTGGCTTCAGGCAGAAGAAATTAAGAAAATATTTTATTCAGTCTCTGAGGGAACTGGCAAAAATTGTGTCCAACAAAGATGGCTTCACAAACAAGGTCAGAGAACAGTTGTACCCAATAAGCTTGCCTTGACGTAACTATTTATTTCAGTACGTATGAGCCTAGGATTCTAGTTATGTAGTCATTACGCAAAGGACTGCGTGAGACCTTGATGACTCACGCTCAGTACTTTCAATCACCCCATGAGCTAATCTCTTGATACCATTGCCTAAATAAAACTAGTTTTCTTTTCACTGCATATAATGCAATACATTAATGTCACTAGACCGCACATTGGCTGAGGAAATGGCTCCCTTGGATTTTTGGAAGGGACCCTGGGCTGCAGTCCTCGGCCTGTCTGTCTACCTGTTGTCTTTCCAAACAAGCCTGGGGTAGACAACCCAGCCAAGCAAGCAAGTGCCCAGTTACTGGGGCGAGACTGCCTGGAGCCTTACATGAAATATGCTTGGGAGGAGTCCGAAGCTTGAAGCCAAGGCTGGTTAGGGGAAAATAAGGTCCTATTTTGGGTGCTCTTGCTGAACATTCCACTTGAAGGAATTTCCTCTTTTTAAGAAGGAACGTGAAATGGTCAGACACCATTAAACTGACAATTTTATATTTTGATTTTGTGTGTGGTCTATTTACAACCGTAAATCTGCATGGCATGTTAGGAGGTGAGGAATGTCCTAAGGTCAGCTCTTAAGCATATCAACCTTGTGCATTTTCTTGCTTAAGAAAACAAGGTCTCACAACCTTGATAGACAGGGATAGAGCTTTAGGTTCTTATTTTCTGTACCTATTATAAGAACTTCCTTAGAGGTTTTCAAATATAAACTCTAAAGTGGAAAGAGAGAAAAAAAGAGAGAGAGGAAGAAAGGAAGAAAAGAAGAAACAGAAAGAAGGAAAGAAAGAAGGAAAGAAAGAAGGAAAGAAAGAAGGAAAAAAAGAGAAAGAAAGAGAAAGAAAGAGAGAGATAAGGAAAGAAGGAAATAAGGAGAAAAAAGAAAGAGAGAAAGAGGGAAAGAGAGAAAGAAGAAAGAAAAAGAAAGAAAGAAAGAAAGAGAAAGAAAGAGAAAGAAAGAGAAAGAAAGAGAAAGAAAGAAAGAAGAAAGAAAGGAAGAAAAGAAAGGAAGGAAAGAAAGGAAGGAATGAAAGAAAGAAAGAAAGAAAGAAAAGAAAGAAAGAAAGAAAGAAGAAAGAAAGAAAGAAGAAAGAAAACATTATTTCCAAGCCTCTCCAGGACAATAGCAGCTCCTACTGCTGCAGGACATTATCTTCCCAGGATCACCAGTCTTCTCTGAAATGCTAAACTGTGTGTGGCTTAGGTTTTACATAGCAGCTTTCAGCAGCATCACACCAGAACAGCTAAGTAACCACAAGACCTTTGCAAAACCCCTGTCATTCCACCTTCTGTAATAAAAAAAATAAGGCAAGACTAGTCTGAGAACCTACTGCCCCAAAACTGGTCAGGTTTATACTTTTCCCAGTTTTACATGGAAGACTCTTAGTTAGCATAGGCTGAAGATATGCAAGGAAACATAAAAAATTAGAAAGTTTGGTCAATCATAAGTTGTGTCCTGGCTCTGTTTAGTTTATTAGTGGAGATTCAGCAACAGGACGATGTGAGAGTTTCCGATTTGCTCTGTGCATATTGAAAAAACAGCTCTTTTTGTCACCAAACTGACTTGTGGAGGGCAGTTTCAGTGACAAACTCAGCCATTGACTGAGCACAGATAGTTTGCTTAATCCTCCGCCTTCCCAGACCACACTAACGAAGTGAAGGCAATGGTACTTATCCTCTTCCCTTTGCCTCTGGATGTCTCAGGCTTTTAACATGTCAATGCAGCGCACATCATGTGAGGGTGACCCTCAGAGCATGGGGTAATTCTCTCTGCTAATAAAGGTCTTATTGTCTCCTTTCTTCCACCCTTTTTTCTTGTCTAGCTCCAGGGGGGTGAGGAATGCTATTTTTCCACATATCTGTGCCATGCTAAACACGGGTGTCCCGGTCTGACCGTGCACTACTGGATCATTAACAACAACATTGTAGCTGCAGATGCTGGGGTATGACACTCAAAAGCATTGCCTGCTGCACTGGGAGAAGAGGGCTGGAAATATTGCAGAGCAGGGCAGGGCAATACAAGCAGCGTCACAGTCTGAAGTACCATGTCCTGCCAAATCTCCCCTATGCTACAGAAGTCAGGTTTGGGTTTATGGTACCTTTTCATTTGCAGTTCCCTGTGGAAGTCCTTCAGCATCTCTGGACTCGATATAATTGAGTTTTCTTCCTTGGTGATCCATAAAACCTCTGAGCTTTGCCTCTCTTTGGATTTCCTCATTCCCTTTCACCAGCCTTTTTCCTCCTTGTGTCTATATTGGCTTTTGCTGAAACTTTTAGCCATATCTTTCACCAAGTGTTGTCAATCTTTGTGAAATCACCTTTTTTTCCTCTCTTTCTTGGCTGCCCAGCTGCTCCACATCCTCACACCTTTTCTTTTCACACGTGGAGGCAAAGAAGCCCTTGCTCCTCGCTCCTCATCCTCTGCAGGGTCTGATTACCCTGATGCCTGGTGCTGCTCATCCAGGGATCCTATGTCGTTGGCTGGACCTCCAGGTTTCTACTGAAAGGATCAGAAAACACCAGATGCATGTCCATAACGTAAAAGCAAACTAAGTGTTAACTATTTACTGTTCAATGAGGCTGTGAAGAGCTAGACTTCCTCACTTAAAAAGGCAGGGAGAACTTTTCCATATCCTTTTATAACTACCTACTGTGCAATTCAGTGTCAGTGCTTAATGTGTTCAAAATTGCACCTTTTTTCCTTTTCTCCTTAAGCAGCTTCCTCAAGCAATCAGGGCTGAAAATAAGAGGCACAGTCGCTAAGGTTCTCTCCACGTGGAGAAATGAAACTCCACACAGGAATACTTGGCTTGTCTCATCAGTATTTGGGGAACAGGTTGATCTTTGGCAGCTGCACATGGTTACCAAATGCTTGCAGAGGCAGAGAAGTGGCACTAGGGTTTCAGAGGCTGTTTTCTCTGGGAATCCAGTGCTAATGACTCCCTGATAGAGCCAGATGGGCTGGTGATCACCCAATCAACTTCACATTGTGTTCTATGTGCAGATATCCAAGGTTTTGGACTTGTTTCCCACGGATGTTGTGCATACCTCCTCTAAACTGCTTGACATCCTGATGAACAAGGATACTTACTCTGTAAATACTCTTATGGCAGTCCATACCTGCATGCCATAGTGTGAAGGTTCTCCATAAACATGGATGTCCTCAATGCTGGATTGAAGGAAGTGGCCATCACTTTCTCAGAGTTGTTTCAGAGGTGCTCTGTGGTCCAAAAAGTCCTTTTTGTTGTAGTAGAACCACTCTTATTACACCTGAAATGCACCCGTTGGTGTTCAAACAGTGGCACTCCAATCCAGAGCCCACTCCAAGGCTGGGCACAGAACCAGCAATCATGTCCCCAGAATCTTGGGTACTTCCTAACTGAGCATGCCCCAAACAGCAAGAGGTTTTCAGCACTGCCTTTCCATAATTCTTATTTTCTTGTGAAGATCAAGCACTGTGAAATTCACTGATGACATCAAAACCAAAGAAGTAACAAAACATCGATAAAATACTTGATTAGTAAAATGACCAAGAGAATGTAACACAGACAACATAGAGAAGATTCTGCATGGGTAAAATAGAGGAATAGGAAACCAACACAGACAAGATCTCTCTGGTTTCCCAGTAACTAACGGTACGTATAGATTTGAAAATTACCACAAAATAAAGTACCATGTGATTAACAGTTATTTCTGATTATCTCCACATTTTCATTCCCAAGCAACAGTGTCTCACTTCTAACACACAGCTTTTGCAGACCAGTACCTATATGCATCAGGGGTTCCTCCATAGGCACTAGGTTTGTAACTGCTGCAGTCAGATATTGCAGTACTTTATTGATCTACTGAAACCAAGAACTTACGCCGTTTTTTCCTATGTGAACTACCACTTATGAATGCTTTCACACTGTTATAACTTGTTTAGTACCATGCTGCACTGTCGTCTTCTCAACCTACAGCTCCTGAAAAACTTAGTGTACAAACAAAACTCCACAACCAAAACCAAACTAGAGATAACTCAGTGTATGGGATGTGGGACTGACAACGGTGTGATGCTCTTTGCAGCTTTGTTGACTTTTTTGGTCATATTTGTTGAATCCCAGGCACTGTTTGTGACCAAGGAGAGTTCAAGGAATACCCACCAAAGAGATTAGGCTTCCAACCTAAGAAATAAGAGGTTTACCATACTTCAAAATGCAAAAAAAATGTAAATAATATAACAATGCAATAAAACTATGACAGGGCCAATACATATACTATGCTGGCATGAAATGTGTGTGTACAAAATACAAGTGAAAATAAGAGAGATACTTAAAATCAAAAAGAAAAAGTATTTCTAAGGATACTTGTAGGTAATTCATATACCAAGGCAGAAAATCCTGCTTTTGGGTTTGGGTTTTTTTTTCAGCTATTTGTGTCAGAAGCAAACTATGTTGTGGATAGCCTATACAAACAGACAAGTAGGTTGAAAGTTCTACATGCGAGTTTCTCATCTGTCACAGGATGTGTGCTGCTGTTGGGCACAGATGGATTGTGGCAGCTCGTATTCTCACCCGCCCCCATGTCTTGTATAGTTTGACCAGAGGAGGTAGAGAATGTTCAGGCACTAGCACACCTTCAACAGAATTCACATTGCCTTGCAGCATTGCTGTAAATCCCTATGGTCTGGAGAACTCCAGGAAAGTGTTATCTGTGGTGGACATATCACCCTGTACACACTCTGCTCCTCTACCGTTGTCGGGCATGCAATAGTCCCCATTTCTCTCTCTGGAACCACCGTAAAAGCAAAAACCCATCACCAGCCAACTTTTACAGAATATATTAAAACTTCACGTCATCCCTTCAGTCTTATGTGCTCTCTCCAGGAATTGGCAATGCACCCTCAGCATTGATTCACAAGGCTTTGGACCCATTCCTCCCACTCGTTTGTTGGGTACCACTCTGTCTGTGTGGCCTGACCTTCCTGTTCAGAGGAGTTTCTCTGCTAACTAGCTCCTACCAGTATGCTCCAGTTGTTGGCCAGATCGTAGCTCGCAGGAGCTGTACATGCCTGGACCAGATGGGAGAGTCAGTATTGCTAGGCAGAGGACTGGCTTCATGGGAAGGTTGTTCTTTGTGTCCTCTCTCATTTTCAATGTCCCTGTAATTTAGGGTGAGTTTTTTGACTGAATTCGGAAGGGTGGAGGGGAAATCAGAGCTATTCCTTATCCCCATGGGACAGCTGCTGCAGGTATTAAGGCTGGTCTGGCCTTTGCCTTTAAATCCAGATGGCTTTAGGATTTATTTCCTAAGTCGTTTGTTTGTGGGTTTTGTTTTTTTTCCTCCATCTGAAAACAAAATCTGCACCAACAATACAAGGAATGCATAAAGCATTTGATTTATACAGTTGTGGGATATAATCAGCAGCACAAATGGAAGTGGTGACCCGGAAAACACTTCAAATGAAAACCAAGGCAAGTGGTGACAAAGCTTTCTTTGCACAAAGAATGACAGCTGCCATTATTGGGATTACACTCAGATGAGCAGGGTTCATCACAACCCCTCTTTTAGGGAAGGATTGCAACAGGAACCCTCTGGCTCAGGATAAGGGAAGCAGCAGATGAAAAATGTCTTTCAACAGACAGAAGTGACATGTTCTGGAGATTAGATGCACTGTTAGAGAAATTCCAGGTTGTGTACAAGCTTGATTTCAACTCTAGATTCAACTCTTAATGATCACACAAAGGATATCCCATTGTCACGGTTTTAAAGCTGGGCCAGCTATTAAACCTATGGCAGATGCCCTCTGTTATCTCCCCCCCTCCCCCCAAAGGGAAAGGGAAAGGGAAAAGGGAGAGAGACTTACGGGTTGGAAAGTTAAAACAGTTTTAATAAACTATAATAATGAAAAAGAGTATAATAATAATAATAGAAATAATCAAATATATACAAATATATATATACAAAACCAAGATTGAGCTCCCCTGAAGTCAGCCACGTCACCACCGGCACTGCAGGGCAGGCTCCGGGAAGGCCCAGGCTGGGCCTAGCGACGGTTGAGAGCTGGATTCAGGGATGCACAGATCGGGATCGGGGGCAGCAGGAAAACAGTCGGAGTCCTCCTTGGACACCGGCCATAGCAGAAAAGAGGGCGAGACCCTCGTGATCCCCCCCGCTTTATACCAAGAATGACGTGTATGGGATGGAATACCTTCGTTGGTCAATTTTGGGTCACCTGCCCTGTCTGCTCCCCGCTGCAGCTGCGACCCCCCTTCGGCTCTTCACTTGTAAGCAGTGAGGAATTCAGCAGTGACCTTGGTTTCTCTAAGAATAAGTACAGCAAGAGCCTTTCTGCACAACATCCCTACCGGTGCCTCAGCGATAACTACAAACTTCGAGCGTTATCAGTCCTGGAAGCAGACACTGTCTGCAAACATGCAGTTCGTTTCAGAAAGTGCAGTTACTTAGAGGAGACTTAGCTGAAAGTAAAAATCACTGAAAGGAAAATCGGCCTGGTTTAGGCCAAACCAGGACACCCATGTAGAAAAATCTGACAAGTTTTGGTAGGAAATGACTTTTTATTTTATTTTGCATTGCTTAGCAAATGCACCCAAGACTTGCATTTGAACACCTCATATATATTATTCTCTACAGGCAAGGATCCCTGGTGACCCTTTGCTTTCCAAAACATCCCTCTGTTTCTTTGTCTCCCCTTATCAAAAGACAAGACTTTCTTCCCTCAAGGCCATAGGGCATCATGGGAGATGCAGTATGATTGTGAGGGCCAGAAAACATCAAGGAATTGCAACAAGAGGTACTTAAATAATGGCTCCTGGGAGGAACTGGAGCAGTTTGGGTGGACACAGAAGAGTGCAGAAGCCATCAAAACAAAATTATTCACTATGATGTAAATCAAACTGTTTTGATTCAGAATAGCTCAAAGACTGTATTGTCCCAGAAACAAGCAACTTCATGATGATATTCAGCTCCCCATTTCTATTTTGCATAAGCAGAAAACACACAGCAATAGGAGAGCAACAAAACAACAAGGGAAATGACAACAGTTTTAGCCCATACACAAGCACTTACCTTTGAAAACTAAAAGCTGCCTTGAAGTTTAATGCTCAGAGTTCAAAGGGTCCAGGCCAAATTCAGATCACCAAGGATGATTAAGGATTTCTTTGGAAACTGGAAACACCAGGCTGTTGACATTCCTGGGATGTTCTCCCTCTGCAGCATGTATTCAAGAAGAGCAGATGTAAGGCGAGGGGGGAGGAGAGGTTACCTCTGGTGTTATTTCATCCCAGGTACAGCTAAAAAATGACACCAAAAAACACAACCCTGGCCTTATTCTTGGAATTGCTACGTATTTCTTGAAAAATATACAAGAAACTGTGTATTTCCCCCTCAGCCTCGGGGGGGACATAGTGTGTGAACAAAGCAGTTTTGATGCTCGTTCACTACATCTGTCTGTAATTGCAGTAGGGTTTGGGGGTTGGTGGTTTTGTTTTGTTTTTTTTTACCGTTGATTATGCTATTGTGTGTTTTGGGACCTGTTGACTGCAAACTGATGTGGGCTTATCAATGCTCCAGCAATACTTTCTACCTTGTCACCTCCCTTGAAAACCAAGGACTTGTGCTACTGCTTCATGGGTAATAGACTGGTTTTCCTTTTCATTTGGAAATCTTACAAGTAGAAATTTATTCTGAGGTGACAGAGGAAGGTTTTGGGTCATAGGCAGAGTCCTCAAGACTCCTACACTATTGGGAAACCTAAGATTTGCTCACCCTGAATGAAACCCATCTCTCCCCACAGCTGTCACTCCAAACACACATGGATGTGGTAACTATGGAGGGGAAATTAAGAGAAGGGATGAAAGAGAAATGCTGCCACTCCAGCTGCAGGGAAGTGACAAGACATCTCATTGAAAATCCATCCCTGCACATTTTCTGATCTACACCCAAAAGTTTGCCTGCCTTGGCTTCCATGAGCCTCTTCAGATAGCCTTGCCTCCCATTCAGCACTAATGCCAGTTTTCCAAGGGGTTGGCTTAGAAGTGGGGAGGCAAAGAAGAGTTTTTCTGGAAGTTTGTTTCAGACTGTAAATGGCAGATAAACTCTTCTGAAAACCTTGCTTTGATGGTAGGTGACGAGCAGGTGAGCATTTGGCTGAGAGCTTTAGAAAAATCAAGCCTGTGATGCTGAATAATAGAATACATAGATGGGAAAGAGCTGATCTCTTACTGATATTCCCCCAGCACTGCAAAATTGCTCTCAGCAACACATTTTCCAGAATCCATTTCCGTGTTAGACAAAGGCTCAGGCTTTCAATCTGCGCGGTGAGAGAAAGACGAGAGAAGAAACAGCATCCTGCTGCTTGGCAAAAGGCTGCTTAGTGAGCACAGTCTGAAATACTACAAGGACTGGCAGTTGTTTTCCTTCTTGCACTCACTTACAAAGTCTGAGCTGTGAGATTCATGATACTAGGCACTGCTTGGTGGTCCACCATAGGACGGTGGCAGTGGTATATCTGGCAAAGTGATGGTAGAAGTGCAGGCAAAGGCCACAGGGCATACAAAAGGCAAGGTGTGTAAGTGTCCATCATGTTCCTTGTTAGGTCAGCCAGTGCAGCTGAAAAAGAAACAAACAAACACAAAAACCATCTTTGTGGCCAAGCATCCATTTTCCAGGTCCTGAAAGCTTCTTTTACATTAAACTCTCCAGTAATAGTTGAGGCTGGTTAAAGATGCTATCTCTTACATGACCTAAGGAAATAAAATGCTTTGTCTAGGACTTGGTAATCTGACCTCCTTTAAACTACAGCCCCCTATACCCTTAATTTATTAAATTCTGTTATGAAACTTAATTGGGGTAGAAATCCCTAAGTATATAGATTGTTTTGCAATTAGTGAGATTGGCTGAAGATCTTCCCGACAGAGGCACTGATCACTGAAATCCTAGGAGCCAGACTCACCGTGTTTGGTTCCCTAATGTACCTTCTGTAGCTGTTTATGCTCATGCCAGAAAAGCGGGGAATGCTCCTACATCTCAAAGCCCTTGCTGAGCCAGCTTCTGCTCACAGCCTCTTTGGTGAAAGGGCAGAATAACGTCAGCCCCCCCAAATGCAGCTGTTTTGCAGTGGTGTAAATGAGACTGGGATTTGCTCCAGGTGCAAAGCACTGGTGAATCAGACACAGAGAGCAGAGCCAGGGACGTACATACCCTTTCCTCCTCCATGTGTGCTGCTCATTACTTTGACCCACGGAGGTCGGTGCTGATTTATGCCATAAGGCACAAAAAGCGGAGAAGAAAAAGCAAGCATTAGGTGCTCCTGGGAGAACAGAGCTCCTTTGCGACAGAGCAAATTATTTGCTTAATTGCAGGGTCTGAGTAATTCACCCCCTGGATCCGAAACTACTCCTTAGTCTAAAGAAGATCAAAATGAGAACGTTCAATGTGTTCCTTCACATCTCTTAGTAGAGAGAAGACACTGACCCTATCCTTTAACTCTCTGAAGGTGCATAATTAGGTGAAAAAGAGCTTTTGAACGAGAACTAAGGTTTAGTTTCCTTCTTATAACAGCAGGAGTTAAAGACAAGTTTTGGAGGGCTGTGGCAAATAGCCTCTTCATTCCTGAAGCCTTACTATCATGCCTGAATGACACGGCTGAAAGTACTTAAGAAAACAAATGACTGGCCTCAGTTCAAAAGTCAACAGAGGAAGTGCTGTCTCTGATGTTAGCTGGAGGTTAAGCTAGACACGACGTTGCCTCTTGTGATTAAATACTGCAAAATTGCCTGTACGTTTGGGGTAAACAGCCACATGCTTGCTCTGCCCCTGGTCCAGGCTGATGAGGCATGAGTCGTCTACCTTCCCAAAGCTGTTCGGCCGTACTAGCCTGAAACAATGCTCGTGCTACAATGTCCCATCCTCCACAGAGGCATATGAACAGCGTCAGAGTCCCACTAGCTTTATTCAAGAGTAGATGATGGGGGGCAATTTCCTCCCCCTAAGCACATATGCAGTATCCTTAGGCTATTAATAGGAACTCCAGGACTTTAAAGTAACAGCAGACACTTTAATAAACTTATCAGTTGCCTTCAGGCTGTTGTGTACAAGTCCCGGTTGTGTACAAATCCCAGGGGGGAAATGTGGTATCTGGGCTGCTTCTGAGCCCATGAAAAGTAATTAAGAAATCAAAACTATTGTCATCAAGCTTAAGTTGGCTATTCAGGGATCTAGCACTCGGCAGAAAGCGCTGAGATATCTGCAAACCAAAAAATTGTTGAGAACTTCTGCACTAGGGAAAGTGCAGAAATTACAAAAATCAGCTTTACTCTCTGTTGAACTGTTAATTCTCGTATCTTCACTTAACCAGAATGTTTCAGTGGATGGTGCATTTCTCCCTTCTAGAGCACCACAACCCTGCAGGACAGCTGCTCTTCTGCAACTCTTGCCATCAATGGGCAAGATCTGGCTTTCACCCACTGTTACATTCTGTCAAAAACACCGAGCACTTTGTTTTTATCTCAGTGGTGTGAAAACTTCCCAGCAGAAGTGATAGATCTGGGATTCAGCTGTCTATTGGTGCTGAGTGTTTTTCAATGTCATTTACAGCCTGTGCTGGTTTTCCTGGGCTATCTGCTATCAGATGCGTGTTTGCTCCTTGCTCTCCCAGTTACTGTTTCATCTTTACCTTGTAACTGAAATGTCAGCCCCTTTCATACAGAACAAAACTGAGCATACTCAAGTGATAAATCCAGCTGGGAGCACCTTCATGGGAACAGTCTTTGCAGAGACAGCAAGACAGAGGCAGATCCTGACTATTGGACAAGGTTAGCTCAAATGCAGCACACTCAAACTCTTTTGAAGCACAGGGACACTGAAGGAGATGAAGTTGCTTCTGCCTGATGATGCCAACAGGCAAAGCCTGGGTTGCAAAAATTGCTTTTTCTCTTTTTCAGCAAGCAGGGGAGGACGCTGTCAAACACAGCTCCTCCGTGAGCAGCTAGAATAAGAGACCATTCATCAACACCTGAATTCCCGTGGTGGATGAATTTTTGAGAACTAATAGCTGCTGCTCACCTCTGTGTGCAGGAGAATTCCTGAAGTAATGAAGAAACTGAGCTGCAGACACAGATCAAGGAGCAGCAGACACCCTACCATACAAGTTGTATATTCTGCTTTTCATTCTACCCCTCTTCCCTGCTCAACATCATTGACCTGAAAACAGTCAGACCCCTCCAAGTAAGGCACAGGGATACCTGGAGTTCTTTTGCGTCAAGATAATGTCCCTCATCAAGGGGACCATCCCTGACAGACCATTAAATTTACCTCTAGAACATGGACTCACAATTTCTCAATCAGTTGAGGAAGAGGCCTGGCTGAGAATGGATCAAGCATATAAGGATACACCTTCCTCAGGCAGGTCAGTTGTCATACTTTGATAACCCTTGGTGGAAGTTTCTTCAATGATTTTTTTCTTCTGTAATTCCATCCACTTGCTTTCTGAAGCCATGTAAATGTTGGGCATCCACAGCATCTTACAGTGAGGGGTGCTGCAGGTGACAGGATGACTTGTGAAAAGGATTTTCCTTTCCTCTGTCTCCTTTCAGGTTCTTTTCACACTGTTGTCAAAAAAAGAACTGCTAATAATCCCTTCCTGGGGTTTTAAAAAAACTTCTTTGTGTTATATATGAGAAGAAATTAATTCTCTGTGCTTAGAAATGGGTGAAATTTTACCTGCAATCCCACATCCAGCCTAGGGGACTTCTCTTTAAGAAAGTCAGAAATTAATTGAAGGAAGTCCAAGGTTCTGCAAAAGTGGCAGGTGCGTTAAAAAGTGACCTGGATGAATCACTGAAACAAATGAGATTTTTTTTTTTATTCTAGAAATAAGAACACTGAAGAGAGGATATAATGCTCTGCCCATCCGAAAAAATACTGCATATAAAAAGACTGTGATCATTGTTCTTTGTGTCTGGGAAATAATTTTTGGGGCAGGACACAAAGTAATTAGTTTCCTTTACAGGAAGGGAGACTTTGGTTAGAGATTAAGGCAATATATCTAATGATAAATCTCCCAGCAAAGGGGCTGGGAGGGGTGGGAATCCCCAAGCCCTGCTGAGTTACAGGAGTGGGGCAGGCACCCCACATGGACAGACAGATAGACCTCCTGTCTGCTCCCACCTCACAGCCTGCCTGGCCCCCACCATTCCTGCCACCCCAATTGCATTCAGAGAATGACCAGTTTTTGATAGTGGCACCTTAGCTTTCCTGTCAATCTTTCCCAAAATGGCTTGGGAAAAGCATTCCCTTTTTCCTCTCAAATATGCTGAGCAGCGCAAGGCACATTTTGTGCCTCTCTGTGAGTTTATATATATAAACTCTGTGAGTTTCCCTCTCTGTAACTGATGTGATCAAACCTCCGCAGGTCACACTTGCTGCTTTATTTGATGCGATGATGCAGCTTTTCCCAGCTAGTCTGTGCTTACCCGGTGTGCAGACACCAACAGTTGGAGAAGGATTGATTTACTTACCTGGTAAATGGGGGATCACTAGGTAAGACAATAAATATAGTCACAACCGCATTTTCTTCCAACACTGTTTTCTCTTTCTGTATCACATATGTCCCCTGCAAGGTGTGAAGTTCCTCTAGCATGTGATTCTCCATCTATTTGGAAGCCCTGGTGTGATAAGTTTTATCAACATTGCTAGGTAAATACCGCCAAGGAGACACCTTTAGACCTGTTCCTTATCTCCCCACACCACAACATCATTAGTTTTGATCCCTGGCTCTGTTTTGGATCACTCTAGCTCTCTGAAAAGCAAAGCTTGGCTTGGTGAGCAGTTCACTGCAAGGACCTCTCCCAGCAGGCACCACGAGTGAGACTATATTTGGGGTTCATCTTCCTCCCTGTGTACAGTTTTCCAACACTACTCTCCAGCTTTGCATCCTTAAATATCCCTGGGGACCTTCCCATGACAATAACTCAGGATATGAAATGCAGACACTCCACCTGGCATTATTAATAAAAAATTCCCCCAAGGGCTTTGTAGTATGGACATGGTCTGTTCAAGATGGGACTAACACGAAAAAGTGCAGACATGAGGCAAGGTTTCATCATTTGGACTCAAGGTTCGGGATTGCTCCTTGGCCCTCTTTTATTTACCAGTACAGACATATCCTTCGAGCTCCCACTTTCTCCAAATGAATGTCAGTGAGAAAACCTTCAGATCCCTACATTTTTTGTTCTGAACATGTCTTTTTGATCAGATGGACTTGTTTGTTTTCTCAGAACAAGAATGAGGGATGAAAATGAGAGAAAATAGCCCCAAATTTCCTTTCTTATCTTTTTTGCTCAGTGGTTTCAATATAAAATGCATGTGTCATTTTCACTTATGTTGTGTGTCCTCCTTTTTTAATCAGAACATTTTCCACCACTTCAGAAGGAAAAGAGATATTTGGAAAAAGAAAAAATCATAGGTTGTTTTTTTTCCCACCTACTTAATTCCTTTGGGGAAGAGGATCAAAGTGCAATATCAGGTTTTCTTTGTGTTGAACACCAGGGCTTCACCAGCACAGGTTTAAAAATCCTGCAGCCGTGGTTGATGGATGATGCTGCATCTGTGCTGGGCACACTGGTCACCAGGGTCTGTTTCTCTTGCAGCTGTGGTTCTCCAAACCTAACATAACCCATCCCTGCCCCAGACGCCTCTCTGCAGGCATCTTGCCTCCTCTCTTACCTTTATTGCCCCATCAACCATCTCTTCTATCCATTCATCTCTTCAAAAGCACATGGTTGGACCTGTGGTCCTTTGCCCAACATGGGGAAGGACTCAAATCTACACTAAACCAGTCTGGCATGGACTGCTGTGGCCTCCCCATTGACTGTGAGTAGGTGTACCCCAACAGCTCCAGAGTGCCAGTATCTAAAGCGACCTCCACCCCATGGCTGCATGACCACCAACTCAACTCATAGTGATGTGCAATGACATGGGCTACCTTGGACCACTGTTAGGATGGGACCTGTCACCCCTGCCTCCTTTGAGCTGGGATGAGGTTAGTCGTCTCCTGCTTTTCTTCATTTTCCTTGGATGAAACAGCCAGACAGGACAGCTAGAGCCCTAGCTATGACCCAATCATGCAAATGTAGCCAGCTGCCCTTGGGCATAGCATTCATCATCAGTTGTTTGAGCAGATTTTCGCTGTCTGCAGGCACATATGTGCGTTGGCATCCTCCTAGGGGCTGAATTCAGTGCCTTCCCTACAGCTGGATCACCAATGTAAAACACCATCTTCAATTTCTCCCTGTTCTAAAGACCAGATTTCTCTCTCTCTCTCTATTCTTGCTTTCCAGTCCATCATCCAACTCCAAACATGATGGAGGATTTCCCTCCCTATTCAGGTCAAAAAGAGTTTTAACGGCACAGAGACTATTTGCTTTTCCAAGTGTTATACTTTCCAGGCTACCTCTGTTGCAGCCTCCTGTTATTTGCTCTCATACGGGGCTCCGGTTTTGGAAACCTCACTGAGGGTTTGAGTAGCTTCACCTCCTTGCATTTCACCTCATTGAAACACAATTTGTTAATGTGCTCTCAGTTCATCTCCAAATAGTCAGTCCTCAGACCCAGCACAAGAACATGCTCAGTGCATGCTAATAGCACCAATGCAGCTGTGAGGTCATTAGCATCAGACTGTATCTGTTTCACACCATTTATAGAGCATTATTAATGGTCTAGGTAGTGATTAATTGTTCATATTTGGAGGCAATTGAAGCTTTCTACATGACTGACAGCGTGCAAAGGGCAGAGGACTTTCTGTAGAGGAAATGGAAAGATACAAGCAGTTCCCAGCTACTGAGAAAACTGAGCATATAAGACTTATACTCATCACACCAGTGATCCATTCACTTACTGTGATAACTCCAGAAATTGTAAGGACCAGAGCCTTAAAAGAAATGCTGATAAACAGCACTGAAGGTTAAAGGAATGGCATGCTTGAAGTGATTTCTTGAAGCCTCAGACATTGCGACAAAACTTTTGCAGAGCTCTGTGAAGTCCTGAGACGTGTGGAAGGCCAGATGTTCAGTAATTATAACCATGTCTCACAGGCATATGAATCAGAAGAGCTCCACTGAGTGTATCTCACTCATTTGCCAAAGGAACAAATAAAATTAAGTCCATTTCAGTGGTACTGATTTGCAATAGCCAGGGAGTTTCTGTTCACTGCTCTAGAAAAGAATGACAATCTTATAGCATTCCTGTAGAGCAGGGAAACTGAGGAATAAAGTACTATGAGCCAGGTGTCTTGCTTTTTCGCCTACTTTCCTAAGGAAATAATGCTGCACAGTCACACTGGGTACGTTGTCTATTTTCTTGTGTCAGCTCTAAGACAATTTTGACCCTTTTTACAGTGTTAACTGAATTTGACAAGCAGGATAAAGTCTGAAAGATATTATGTCATATTGAAGATAAAATTTTCATAAAAAACTAGATAGAAATTATCCCCAGTGCCTCTGTGGTGCAACTGAGGGAGTCTGTGTCTTGTTTCATATCAGATATTCTCCACTCAGAAGAGCTGGACAACGTCTGGGCTCCCTCTTTGTATCTCTCTTCCATCTGAGCAAGATGCTCTCTGACCACATGATCACTATTGCTCTTTAAGGAGAAAGAGCTTTTATTTTCTGCTGATCCTTTTTAGCCCAGAGTGGCAAAATGCTACAGACACAATAATGTGAGCTAAAGGCTAAGAAAAATTAAAGCGTAAGCAGGAGGAGAGTGTGGCTTTTATCTTTGCCTTGTTATTCATGCCGCGGTCTTTCTAAGCACTTCTCTCCCACTTGTCTGGCAAATTAAAAACACAAGGAGATAAAATAAAAGGTTTCATTTCCAAAAGTTCCATTTTTATTGTAAATGGTTTGCAAGCCCTTTGTGTTCTGCTGTGGATGGGACTCCTGCGGTCACGCTTTCTTCCAAGCATGAAAGCACTTCAAACGTTCAAGAGCTGTGCTAAACATTTGCCACATGATGCAGAAAATCAATAACTACATTTTGGAGAATCCCTGAAGCAGAACAAACCTGCTAATGGCCAGGTCAGCATGCACAGTCCTTGCACCCTGGGATTGCCTCTGTTTTGCTTCTGGGTGAACGGAGGTGCAGAAGCAGCCTGTGAATTTCCTGCAGAATAAGACAGTACTCTTAAAATAGGAAGTGTAGGTGCAACTGCCCTGATGGATAGTCTACCGTTTCTCAGAGCTGAGCTGTAAGGCTTCCTTCCCTTGCTATGCTCTGTCCTGTGCACCTCTGCTTGGAGATGCCATGGGGCTGAACTGGGAGGCATCTGCCAATGAGCCATGCAGTGAAATAAACTCCCAGCCCGAATGTGATCAGCCAGATCTGAGCACCCTTTTGCCCACAGGTGCCAATTAGAGTAGTAAAGAAGGAACAAACACAAATTTCACAAATTATTTCTATATTTTCAAAATATATGGTGGAGAGCAAAAAGAGCCAGAGTCTGTTTTCTGGCTGCAAGGCACACATTGTGTTCACACTTTTTTCTCCCTAAACAAGATTACCTTGTTTGTCCTGCCTTTTGGGAAAGGTCTTTGGCAGATGGCATCCCCTGAAATTGTGTGGTCTAGGAAAGCACCAGTGCAGGGTAAAATCACGCCGAGGTGTACAGGATGCTGAGCCAGGGCTGGAGGCTGTGCCCTGGGGCTGTTTAGGGACTCAGATACATATAATCCTCTGGTGCATGACAGCACTCCTAAACCAGCTCTTTGCACAGTGCAGGGATGCACAGACATGGACAAGCCGTGTGCTGGGGGCTGGAAGAAGTCCTGACTGTTTGCAACGATGCACAGCAATCTTCAGCCTGTGTTGGTGATGGACTCTTCAACAAGGAGCTTTCCATTATCTCCAGCTTTGGCCCTGAGATCTCTGCCATAAAAAGGTGGCCAGCCCAAAATCACAAAGGCAGGATTTGTTAGTTAGGATTGACAATAGGCTGGCAGAGAGCAGAACTTGCTCTGGGAATTTTATATATCTCATTCTTACCTCTAGAGACTACTGAAGTAAGGGAGAAAAAAGCAAATCAAACCACATATTGTCTTTATTTTCTCATCGTGTACAAGAGAGGGGGAATAATGCAAACCACCAGTAAACCCAACATCTCTTCTGGGAGAAAATTCTATTGCATTTGTAAGAGGCTGTTGACAGATAACTGGAAGCGTTGAAAGAGTTGTTTTATTCGAGCTGCCCCTCTCTATTTATAACCATTGACAATGACGGGGAGTTGGAGGCAGATTAAATGGGAGGCACAGAAGTGACAAACCAGAGTTTTAAAGCAAATGAAAATGTATTTAAGATGGGGATGGGTTGTTCCCCATGCTCTGCTTTAACTGCTCCTGAACGCTTCTCTGAAGTGAAGTGATCTTGTGCGCCAGATTTTGGGTTTGTTTTCTTTACTGCGTCCTCCATGGCCAGCTAAGTTGGGCAAGCGTTGCCACAGTGGGAAATAAGAGGAAAAGCCCCCCCTCAGATATCTGTCAGCAGTAAGCTAAAAATAAAATAAAGTAGGCAACTGTACTACTGTACCATACAGCCAAAAAGTAGTTAGCATCCGACAGCCAAAATTATTCTTTGCCCTGTGTTGAAAAAGAACTCATGGGAGAAATGTGCAATGGCCCCTCACAGTCTTTATGGTCCCTCACAGTCTTTATGGTCCATGAAATATTCATTGCAACTACTTTGGGCTAGCAGTCGTCTCCCCCAGGGTCTGTGCATATGTGCAAAACCAAGCTAATTTTCAAGCTACCTTGCCCAAATTCTGCTGCCATTTCCAGGGCTGCAGCTCCCTGTGATGAGTCCCAACTCATGGGCAGAACCTGACAGGACACGGAAATCATTGCACCATGGCGCATTGATGACACAAAGGTTTTTTGGATGTGGCTATGGGACTGCTAATCCCCAAGTGCCAGAAGGGCCTTTCCAGCATGGCAAATGATCATTTTTATGCCAATGTGTTATGGAATATTTCTTTATAAAGTATACTATGGGATTAAAGGATATTTTTTACTTTCTCAGACAGTGGAGCAGAGTGGGCAGTGCAATGCACAAGAGACGCAGTTCTATTTCCAGCTCTGACAAAGGCATAAAATACATGACTGGGGGCAATTTATTTCACCTGCTATTAAATGAGGTAAGGAATCTTGCTTTACTTACTTAAAAAAAATGTTTTAAGATCCACTGATGAAAAAAAAATAGATCAACATCAAAAAAACACTATTACTAAAGCAAGTTGCTTTATAGCATTCAGCGGATGAATGTTCCTCAGAGGCGGCAAGAAAGAGCAAGAGAGGCAGTGACAGCTTTAATCAACACATAAATGCCATCTCCAGCTTTTCCCCTGCTTTCCTTACTCAGACCTTCCTTAAATTTCTACTTTTCCCACTGAAAACTCCCAAGATATGTCTCTGCCCATAAGCAGACATATTTATTTGAAACAGGGGGCAAGAAGTATTCTGATTTTTGGAAAAGGAAACAGAAGACTTTTGTGGAGGATCAAACAAAAAAATATATGAAGAACGATCTCTCTCCACTTTACTGAACAAGAGACATGCTGGAGGCAGAAGGTGAAGCACAGCCTAACGAGAGCCTTGGTGGGACCCGGGTGTTGCTGCATGTTCAGGTGACAGTAGACTCTGGCTGGGCTGAATTTTGAGCAATTCTGCATGTGCAGACTGTGATGGAGGGGGAAGGGGATAGTGGAGAAGAGGGAGAGGGAGGTCAGGATGTTCTCAGAGGAAGTCTGGGCAGGAAGGGACCTCTGGGGTTGTGGAGTCTTGCCTCGGGTCTCACATCCCACCACATTCTGTAGACCCTGTAGTCAACCCAGCAAGCTCCACGTCATGCTCAGCTACCTCAGCCTAGGGGGATATTATAATGCAGAGATCAGAAGTAATGTGCTGCGAAGCTGTGATACAGCCACTTTCCTGCAAAAGAGTAGGTATGTAACAGCTGAGGAATTAAGCTCTTTGACTTGTTTTTGTTTTTTTTCTCATTTTCCTCCTTTAGAAATCCACCCAGAAGGCTGTACATTAATCAGCAGCAGTAAGGAAGCTCTCACACAGAATCACAGAATCACAGAATGTTAGGGATTGGAAGGGACCTCGAAAGATCATCTAGTCCAATCCCCCTGCCGGGGCAGGATTGCCTAGACCATATCACACAGGAACGCGTCCAGGCGGCTTTTGAATGTCTCCAGAGAAGGAGACTCCACAACCTCTCTGGGCAGCCTGTGCCAGTGTTCAGTCACCCTCACCGTAAAGAAGTTTTTCCTCAAATTTAAGTGGAACCTCCTGTGCTCCAGCTTGCACCCACTGCCCCTTGTCCTGTCAAGGGATGTCACTGAGAAGAGCCTGGCTCCATCCTCTTGACACTTGCCCTTTACATATTTATAAACATTAATGAGGTCACCCCTCAGTCTCCTCTTCTCCAAGCTAAAGAGACCCAGCTCCCTCAGCCTCTCCTCAGAAGGGAGATGTTCCACTCCCTTAATCATCTTCGTGGCTCTGCGCTGGACTCTCTCTAGCAGTTCCCTGTCCTTCTTGAACTGAGGGGCCCAGAACTGGACACTATACTCCAGATGCGGCCTCACCAGGGCAGAGTAGAGGGGGAGGAGAACCTCTCTCGACCTGCTGACCACACCCCTTCTAATACACCCCAGGATGCCATTGGCCTTCTTGGCCACAAGGGCACACTGCTGGCTCATGGTCATCCTGTTGTCCACTAGAACCCCCAGGTCCCTTTCCCCTACGCTGCTCTCCAACAGCTCTGTCCCCAACTTGTACTGGTACATGGGGTTGTTCTTGCCCAGATGCAGGACTCTACACTTGCCCTTGTTATATTTCATTAAATTTCTCCCCGCCCAACTCTCCAGCCTGTCCAGGTCCCTCTGAATGGCTGCGCAGCCTTCCGGCACATCAGCCACTCCTCCCAGTTTTGTGTCATCAGCGAACTTGCTGACAGCGCACTCTAATCCCTCATCCAAGTCATTAATGAATATATTGAATAGAACTGGTCCCAGAACCGACCCTTGCGGAACTCCGCTAGACACAGACCTCCAACTGGACTCTGTCCCGCTGACCACTACTCTCTGGCTTCTTTCCTTCAACCAGTTCACAATCCACCTCACTACCCGATCATCCAGACCACACTTCCCCAGTTTAGCTGAGAGGATGCTGTGGGAGACCGTGTCAAACGCTTTACTGAAATCGAGATAGACCACATCCACAGCTTTCCACCAGGAAATGATGAACTTGGACTAGCATGTGAACACTGAAGCCTGAAATTGTAGACCCCATCATGTGTACAAGTCCCAGCATGGACTTACATGAGCTCACTACCTGCTCTCTCTGGAATGATGAAGCACAACTTTCAAATCAGTTTCCTGCAAGTTTTGCGTTTTGTTTTGGGGTTTTTTTTGCCATTTCAGAGTCTTATCCAAATAGATAATAAAAGACTGCTCCGACTGTGCCTAAATAAAATCTAATGTAACAATTTTCTGAGCCTGTGTTTAGTTCAGGTATCATTTTGGGTGCATTTTTGTTGCCTGGCCATTTCCCCATTTTATTGTGAAAGGTTAAGCTGCTGAAGGGACAGTCATGATTGCTAGGTTGGATGGCTGATGGAAAGGACAAAGAGCTTTGGATACATGACAAAGCTTTCAGAGGACTGGCTGATCGAAACTATTCCAAGGGTAATCATTATCAGCATATCTGAATAATTACTCTCATTTTCCAGTGGATAACAACTACTAACTACAGCTTGGTGCTTTGTGGCACATAGCCATTTTTCTAGCTGTTTGATGTAACCAGTCATTGACCCTTCAGGGGTCTGCTCAGAGCTGTTCTGCAGCCCAGGTGATAGGATCAAATCTCACTGCTCTGGACTCCCCTGGAAGTGCTACATGGGTGAATCTCTCCGAAATAGATTCCACTGTGAATACTATGTCCTGGTGCTCAGCTGCTCCATGATGTTGGATGTGTAAAAAGTTTAAAATAGGAAAGTGAATGCTGTGTGCTCTGCTATCTTTTAAAGTGTACTTTTCCTAGGACAAAAGCATTTTTGTTGACAAGGCTGGAGCTGGAGGCGTTTCATGTACCCTCCAAATGTGTAGAGCATGAAGGGATTGCTCTCTCATGCAATGCTTGAACTTCAAGACTTGATCTAATTCAGCCATAATTCAGCCTCATGGTGTCTGACACCTCAAGGAGATGGGTGATCCACATGCCAGGGAACCAAAGAGTCTTTATATAGTTCAGAGCCTGGCAGTGTGCCTCTGCATCTGCTAGACCAAGTGGAGTTTTACCCATGTGCCTGATGTGCCGAGGACTTGTAAAGAACCTGTGAAGTCTCAGGGCCTTTCCAGGTTCCACACTGCTCCCAGAAACACTCAGGTCACCTGCAGCCAGACAATTAGGCAGCTGAGACTCTTCACATGCAGGTTTGGTCACCATCATTTATGTCTTTATTGCTCTATGTCGACTACAGAAACACAAGCTTTGAGGGATAAAAAAAGGGTGTATTCAGAAAAGTGTGAATATTTATAAATTAAACTGGATTTGTGAATTGATCTTTTCACCAATACGTTCATCCATCCATCCATCCATCCAAGAAATTGCCCTCTTGTCCAAAGTCAGGAGGCTGCAATATTGACTCTTGAGCTCCTCAGAGACCAGGAACCGACTTACTCAAAGCTCATCTTCATGATTGCTAATTAAAATAGTTGCTAGGCTTATTAGCAACAAGAAACAACTTCTGAACAGAGGAAAGCAAGTCTTAATCTTGGTACTCTCTTCCATGGATCCCATTGTATGGAGAATATGAGACTACTTCTTCTGTATGCCTTCCCAGCTGGAAGCCCAGCGAGAGCCCTGCCTCTCACTGCCTACTCTGCAATGATTTAAGAGGAGTCTCGTTTTCTGATTAGCTCTCTCTTCACTCTTAGAACTCATGAGAGATACTGCAACTCCTGCTTATGTTTTAGCCACATGCATGTAGACAAGATTCCTCCAAACTGGTTGCTACACCTTCCACTGAACTCCTTCCATCGTGTGCCCTTTGAAGAGCTGCTTGAAGAATTGGCTGAGACAGATGGAGTTACAAGTCAACAACCCAACTCCTAGGCATGTGGCTTTCGCCACAAGCCCTTTAGGTCTTTTTAAATCTCATAGTCTTTCAAAGCCTTTGAGCAAAAGCCCTATTATAATGCTATTACTATTGTGCTGGTTGGCAGCTTGTGGCGGGTCTGCATTGCTCATGTGCCCCTTTTCTTACAGTTTTTCTCTCTCAATCTGGTTAATAGCTGATGCTTTTTCAAAGGCATCTCAGCCTTGACATGGGGCCCTCTAAGTGGTCTGTGACCTAACACCTTTTGCAACTATCTTCAGCTTCACCTCCTGTGTACTGAGGTCTCATTATTACACACAAGGAAGGTTTTTTCCTGCAAATTGCTCCCATGTATTTGGCTATTTAATAGTTACTGGTTGTACACTGAAGTGCTCTTGTAAGTCCTCAGTTGTTCTCTGCTGGACTGTGACACTCTCCACTCTCCAACTCATCAGCCACTGTGACATGGCACTATTTCATATTACATTAATAGCCATAAATGCATGGTTCAATATTAACGACACTCCAAATTTCAGAGCTGGGCTCTATTAGATTATTAGTAAAAGGCACAGACAGCTTTGCAATGGATTAGACATCACTCTCCTTGGAGAGCAGAGTCATGAGGGTTATCTCAAACCTGCTCAGGAAAGGATGCTCAAAAAAGAAACATGTTATCCCTTTGGACTAATCTAAGCATACTGCCACAAGATTCCTAAAATACTTCAGATTATACCCTTATCTATTTGTCTTTGGAGGAACTTTACATATCTCAGAGTCAGCAAACATATAGTTTACTTAGATTAATTACTCATTAATATAACAAACCTGTTCTCAGTACTAGTAGAGTCATCCACTTGATGTCACACTGAAGTGTGAGAAATGCTGCAGTTTCGGACAAGTTTAACATAACTGAAAAACATTGCTTGGCTGTGGTTCACAGTCACTTGCTTAGCTTAAATACACTGTGCTAAGTAGACATTGGCTGTCATTTCTTCCCCTCCCAACCCTGTAGCCTCAGTTACCCCACCACCTTGACGTATTTGCTAAATGGATGTAAATGACAAATGCTAACAAATTCCTGTGCCATTCACACAGGTCAAGAAAACAAGCAAACATAAGATTAATACAACTTAATCAGATACTCTTTACCGAATAATTAAAGTCTTGAAACACAACTTCTCTGGTTTTAATAATGAATATTTGTAAATCACTCTTGCCCCATGAGATCATTCAGCATCTTTTCTGCCTTGTATGTGTCAGCCAAATTTTAATAATTATTGTCTTTTCAGTCTAACAGTGTTCTTTAGATTTAAAGTTAGCAGATTAATATGCACATAAAAAATAAGTACCTCACCTCTAATATCTCCCTGATGGTCAGGTTTTACTTTGCATGACTGACTCATTTTAGATGATTAACACTGGCATGATTACAGTTTGGCAAATTAAACTACATGCCCATGGAGTAAAAACAGAATCACAGGAGAACTTCTTTGCAGGTGAGACAGCCTCAGTGACTTGCTTCTACCTGCTACAGCCTGTCTGCTCTGGAAGGCTATTCTCCCCCAGGTCATATAATTTTGGTGAGCTTTAACAGATAAGTGGTGTTGACATCCCTCATGTTGATCCGTGCCAAAGCCACCACACTGGCACAGGAATTAATCCCTCTCTGGGAAGCAGCAGGCTGCCAGCAGCCCTCTCAGGGTGCCAGATGCTGGGTGAAACATCACCACCTCTGGTAGATCCAGATGGCCTCTGCAGTGCTATTCTTTTAAAAAAATCCGAGCTAAATAAATTTAGCATTTAATTTTTAGCATTTAATTATTTATTAATAATAATTCTATTCTATTCTATTCGTCAGGGGCAGTGGGAACAAAGTTTAGTGGCCTTATAAGAAATAGCCAGAGATTTGATTCTGAGCAAAAGCCTTTGCAGCAACCTGTGCCTCATTTTACACTGTGATGTTACTGACTCCAATTTATGAACTGAAAGGAATTTGTGAACATAATTTAGGGTGTTGGCAGCTCATAGAAACTTCTGCTATGTACAGTCTTGTAGTTTCTGTTGGTCACGTTCATAAACCACAGCTCCAGTGCTCCAGACCATCTGCATCCTGACCATCACAGGTCCCATTCCTGCAGCTGTAAGGGATGATTCAAATGATGTGCCTCCCTTACCATCTCTCTTGGTTTTCAGTTACACAGAATGATATCTACAAAGCTGATCATTTTATTTATAACTTACAAGGGACTCAACACTATAAGGCAGACTACACTAAAGGAAGAAGCTTGTTCTCACTTTTTATTCTCCATCCTTTTGTTTAGTGCAGGATCAAACATGTTTTTGCCTCTCTTTTGAATTTTCCAGACTGTTAGCTGCCCACAATTGTATTTTCTGAGTGTGTTCTAATTTCTTTATTAAAAAAAAATCCACTATAACTCCTTCTACATGTCCAAAGACTTTTTTACTTTTACTTTATGGAAAACATCCTAAATTGTGCAAAAATTGGAGGCCAGGTACAAGAGAGACACTCTGTGACTGCCCTTACTTTTCTCTTCAACAGCAAAGCAAGAAGTTAGCCTCATCTCCTCCCTCCTCCCATCTCTGTAGCTCTATCAATGCAACCACAGAATTAAGTTCTCCTGTGTTTGTTTTTCATACCCTCTGCCTTTCCCTGACACTCTCTATCCAGACTAGGGGTTAAGAGGTGCTAAGATTTCTTGATGCTTTTAGAGTGCCTTTTTTAACTCCTCACATTCTTAAAAGCTTTATTACCCATATAGAAGCCTAGACTGTCACCTTTTATTTTTAACCTGTCTTCACCTTTTCCACCACACCCTACTTTGTTTTCAGCGGGTTACAAAGACGATAGATACCTTCTGCGACCTGCACGAAAAATGCCCCCCATGGCCAGCTATGGGGTAAAGCATAAAACCCTCAGGGGAAGTTGTGCTTCGCTTTCTTGTTTGCTCTGACTTCAATGCTGTAAAGCATTTCAGCATGACCCATGACTGGAAGGCATTTTACTGAACAGGAAAGGTTTGCTGCAGTAATTCAATCAGTTGGTTGTTCCTGGTGCTATTGCAAGTTCTGTCAATGTCAGCCCAGTGTGGCTTGCATGGGCTGATTATGCAAATATAATCCATAATTACCAAATTGTAATCACAGTGCAAACACTGTTAGCACATGACTCATTGATCACTACCTTATTAACCTCTCTCATTAGTATGAGCTATGAGAAAACCCTCTGGGTACCGATGCATTGATCTACATCTAAATATAGTCATAATTTTGGCAGTCCAATATTGAAACCACACAGTTCAAACAATTACTTCATAAGTAAAAGAAGAAGGCAGCATGTCATCTCCTGGAGCATTAGCCAGGTTAGAGATATATCACAAAACAAAGGGTCTAAGATTCCTGGTTTTATCACTGCCATTGTTTGGAAGGAAACTTTTCTCTACTATTAGATATATCTGCTGCAACTGTAAACTGGGTGACACAGCCCAGCAACGAGCTGTTCTTTGTTTTGTGAAACTTTAGTGTTTCGAAAGTGTGTTTTGGATGCCATAGTTCTTGACCTCAGTGAATTCCAGTTGCTCTTTTGCCTTTTTTTCCCAGTTTCACAAAAAATATTTTGCTTGATGCAATCTATTGTAAATAAATCCAAAGCAAAAGTAATTTTTTAAATGCATACTTACATAAATATATATAGGTATGTACATAAATCCTCCTTATATGCTTTGCTGGGATTTTCAACATGGTGGTGACTCTTACTGAATTCAGGTTCTGCCAAGTTATTGTGATATTTTCTGGATTCCTGGATTAGAAGTGAATGTATGTACGCTGTTCTTGACAAACTCTCTCTGAACAGCTCTCACGTATACCACACAAAAAGTTTTTGATAGCCATGGAAAAACATGTACAAAAACAAGGAAAAAAATGCATTTCAAACATTTTTAAGTTGTTTGTGGATCGAAAAAGATTTCAGGCAACTCAGGTTACTTCCTTTCTTTAAAAATCCAGAGAGTTCTTACTCGTTTATGCATATCATTCCTTTTTCCCTGCTAGACAGCTGATGTATATGATTTATGTGTCTAGGGTAAGTTGGTTTATCTGAGAATTTTAGAGGGAATCAAAGGGCAAAATGTGTTCTGACGCTTAATTTTACAAGTACATTTGTTCTGCCAAATAATTAATTCTTTAAATTCTTCCAAATGGGAAATCATGCTTTCTGGCCCAGAAGCAGACTTGTTATTTCTACCATAGGGTCTGAAAAACAGCAGCCTTTTTTTTGCAGATATCAGTCCATGTGGCACCTATAATTTACAGCATTAGTAAATAAAAGTGGAATTAACACCAGGTAAGGTTTCCGAAGGGCCTGGGAATCAGATATGCTTTTGAAAGGCTGTTGACCAAGCATCACAGACTAATCTGTTTCAGGGACATGCCTGGCACACTGTCTTGAAAAATTTTCTTCACCAAGTAGCGGTGTTGAACTCAGCAGTTTACCATGTCTGGGTAAGCGCTGGCAGGATTCACTCCTTAAATTTCTACATTTTCACAGAGCTGTCTGGACATGTAGGAACAAGCTCTAACTATAGCTGATTTATTTACATTGTTCATGCCAATCAAAATACTAAAGAACCTGGGACATTAGCACCCCGTTATCTCTTCATCTGTACACATTGCAATCCATACAAAAGAGGAATTAACTCTTTTCTCCCTTCCCTGCCATCCTTTTTCTTTCTTTGCTTAAATTATTTCACACTTGCAATAATTCTTTTCAGCATCTTCAGCTTGTAACATTTGAATTTTGGCTTTCAGGTTTATCATAGGATTGAAACTACCTTCATATTCACCCCTTCAGTCCCACTATGAAACACTGAAAAAACAGAAGTACAGGTGATAAAAACAATGCTTTATCCTTGGAGGTGTTCCAGAGTCAACTGGCCATGACCCTGCGCAACTTGATCTAGTGAAACCTATTTTGAGCAGGGTGTTGGATTATATTACCTCTGGAGGCCCCTTCCAACCTAAAATTTGATGCTACGGTTCTATGAAATTCCAGCTGAACTACATTTCCCATGATGGCCAATAACAGTATAATGGCCAGACATCTTCAATCCCAGTAGAGTGACTGGGACCTAAGGAATGTAGTCATATGAGTGTGGCACAGTGCCTAACTTTTAAATCCTTGTTCACCTTGAGTTATTTGTGGCCCTGTTCATACAAGTGTGGCACTATCCAGAATCTGGGAGACCAGTTGACCAGCCAACATTGCTGAGATAAAGATAGCTCATGTGTCACCCATTGCCATCAACAGTCCTGTGCTACCTCCTTTCTGAATAAACAGTAGAGCTCATCACAAGCCACAAACTTTCTGTAGAGCAAGGTTACCAGGATTTCTGTGCCATAATCAGTCTTAGCCATGACCATATCATTAGACGACCTTTCCTTTGTCTCTCTCGGGTTCTTTTTTAGTTATATCCGAATTAAAAGTGTAATAAAAAGTAATAAGAATATCCTAAATCCTGAAAAATCTTAGAATGGCAAAAATTATATTAATTTCCAATACATTTACAGAAATATGATTCCATGCACTTTAAGAGCATTATGTCATATTAGAACGGTTTAAGTGAGAAAGAGAGTTGCTATGAATTTAATCGATTTTTACTTACTTACAACCTGGTGCATTCCCATATCTGCAGGGTAATTTCTTTTTACACAGCAGTGTGAATTCCTGACAAATATTCCTTGGGTGCCTACCATGGCCCCAGTTCTCCTCCACTGGCTGCTGCTATTCATCCACTCTCCTGTATGACACAGCTGATTATTCTTTCTGAGGACAATTTTGCATTTGGCCTTATTGAATTGCACTTTACTTTTTTCAGACAATTTTTCAAATCTGTCAAGACAATTTTGGATTTCAGTCTTGTTCTCCTACTTGTTCGCATGGATTGCAAATGCCACCAGTTTGTAGAACCTCAAAGTCATTACTAAAAAATATTGACTGGCGCCTGCCCTACAGGAGACTTACGCTTTTGTTTCTCAATACATCGTTCTGGTTTGATACTTCTCAGAGAATAGTTATTAATGCTTTGCTATTTTCCAGTGTAATGCCAGTACAATAAATATTAGCATTATCTAATCCTTGTTTCCCAAAATTGCTTAGGACGCTATCTAGTGAAGTAATGTCCAGACCTTAAGTCACAATATTTGACATCTATGGTTTCTTTCCTACCCTTCAGGCCTACTGCTTAAAAAAAAGAAAAAAAAATAAATTAAATCTCTTCATTGCAGGTTGTTTTTTTTTAAAAAAAAAATGTTTTGGCTGTTATTCATCCCTCTGTTGTCTTCTTCACACTTACAGACAGAGTATTTATTTCAACGTTATTCTGAAAACTGAAATGATGCTAACTCACTGTATCATCCCATCCTTCTTTCCAAAGATTGACACTGTGTTAGTCTTTTCCCACCTCACCCCCTACCCCATGTTCTCAAAGGTCATCACCTTATCTCTGTGTTTTTTTCCAGCTATCTCCCAGAATACACATAGGTGAATGTTGTCAAGTCCACATCATTTGAATCACCTACCTGCTGTATCTTTTTTTCTCCCATTATAGTCTGACTTCTCATTTCTTTTTGGTAATGTTATTTGTGCCAAACACCTAGACACTTTTGAGATAACGCTATTTTTTATGTCTTTTGCTAACATCTTCCTCTCCTTTGAGATAAGGACCAACTGTGTCATGGACATTCATCTCATTCTTCGTATACTTATCAGATGTTTTTTGTTATTGTTTATCTGATTTTTGTCCCTATATATTTGTGCTTGTCTAATAAGCTTGTCCATAGTGCTTTGATGAAGTTTCTGGATCCTGTATGTTTTCTACCTGTCTCTGAGATCTCTAAAGGTCCATTTGGCCAAGTAAGTTTCTTACAACTTTCTTAAGCCATTTTTCATGTTGGGATAATCTATATGTCTTCCTTTAACAGAAATTTCTTAAGGCATTGCCAGTTCTCCACAATTTTTCCCCTTAAAATAGCTCCTTCCTGGGTCTTAACTGCTTGCATTTCAAGACATGCATTTTTCTGAAGACTGTTATCAATATCTTGTCTTCTTTTCCTAAGACTCATTCATACTCTTTCAGTCTCGTCCAAGCTGTCCTCTACATTCATGTTCTCAGTTCATTCCTACCTATTCTATCAAAAGTCATAACACCTCCTTTTCTCTTTCATTGGGGTTTTTTTAGTTGCTCATGATAAATCTATGCTTATTAAAATCTAGAGTTTTCTGGGTTTTTTATATACCCTTCTGTACTCTTCCTTCCAGACAGGTCAGTGTCAAGGAATTTCTTTCTCACATCCTCTAGTTGTGACCAATAGGTATCACCATGACAAACTCTGTTAATTTTCCAGAAATGTATTCAATGTTGTAAAGTGAATCTTTCACAGTGAGAGCTGGAAGATGGTCGTGGCACGTGACCAAGATATAATCAGTGTTTAGCAAAGGAGTGAATTGTTACTACACCAGAGACCTTTCTACAAGCATACCAGTTCTGGCATCTCTCATAAACACTAAAACCAAATCAAACATCAAATAAAGCCAACTGGTGCACACAGCAAGAAAGGTTGTTTTCCACAGCACTGGGCCATTGCTGGAGTGTTGGGGTCATTCTCTTCCTAGCTTTACAGGAAACCCAAAGACTGTTCCAACTGCAAGCATCAACTCTGATTGTGGTTCTTGGATACACAGTGTTACACAGACTGTGGTCAAGCTCCATGGAGAAGAGGCTTTTCCCATTTTAATTGGTTGGATTGTTTACATTCCTTGTGGTTTATTTGTCTGCTTAATTAGTGCTTAAATCTCTTCTCAGAAAGGGTCATTAGACATTGGAACAGGCTGCCCAGGGAGGTGGTGGAGTCACCATCTCTGGATGTGTCTAAGAAAAGACTGGACATGGCACTTAGGGCCATGGTCTAGTTGACATGGTGGTGTCAGGGCAATGGTTGGACTCAATGATCCCAGAGGTCTCTTCCAACATGATTGATTCTGTGATTCTGCATTGTATTTCCTCTAGCAGCTGATTCTAGGGTATTTTAATATCCTCTAGGAAATTTCTTGTAATGATTCATTTAGAAGCTTTCTCACACTTAGCTTATTTTAATTTAGGGCTCCGCGTTCAACTGACAGAGAAACAATAAAAGGAAAATTGGTTGGATCCTGCTATTTTGACAGGTTTAAAAGGTGAACATGACTGATTGATTGCATGGGTTATCTCTTTGGTTTCTTCTTCTATTCTGTATGCACATCGCCATTATGCCTGAGCACTTCTTGGTAATGCATTAACTTTGTGACTTACGCACATTATTTGCATGGCCATTACTGTTCTCTTCTTTCCACTTCCACTGGGTGCATGGAGTCTTGTCCTGTTTTTTTAACTTATTTACTAAGTACACCATATGTAGTAGACATATTGCTATGCACTGATGTTTAAAAAGTCAGGATCAAGGGAAAGAAAGACAGTGGTCCTTAGCTCAACAACATCACTGACAGCTTTTTGCTATGAACAAAAAGATCTTTATCCAGTTCAAGGAAAGTTCATTGCATCAGAAGAGTGAAAGCATTAGCCAGAATTTTCAGTTGATGGATATTGTTGATCTTCTACATATTTCAGCCCAAACGCTTCTTCATCTCAGAATCCAATCACTAATTGCCCTTTTGTATTATGTAATTAACCATAAATGTATATCTCCTTTTGAAGCCTCTATTTTACTTTGTTAGGTAAAGCGTGGCTGCCTGTGAATTTTGTTAAAATCTTGCAACTTTATGAGTTTGCTAGGTGAGCCATGCTTGTCTCTTCTCCTTGATTTGAATGCATCTAGATGAAAAAAAGTAGTTTGAGTAGAGTGTCTATGATGATTCATGGTTGTGATTGCCAAGAGTTAGAGGCAAGCATACAATGCAAATCTACAAAACAAATCAGCAAGTATTGGGCTAGTCAGCCTGTTCAACATCATTTGGATGAATGTCCCAGAAACCTGAATATTTATCACATCCTGCACAGGCCTTGCCTGGCATGCCCTGCTTTGGCTAAGTATCTCAATTAAATGACCATCACTGTGATTTGCTACTGTGGAGCTGACCTAGTTTCTGGAGAGAAGCTCCAATTAAGCAAATATCTCAGCTGTGTAGTTTTTCTTAATAGGAACATGTTGCTTTGAGTAAATAGTTTTGAAGGATATAGCATTGCTTTGGGAAAGTCAGCACTGCAAAGAATCCACTCAAGCTGTCCAGCAGATACTTAGGAATTAAGTATATCATATGAGAAGGAAACAACACATTTTCTAATCTTCGCCAGCCACATGGAGATTCATCTCTCTTATGCTTCATGTCTTGAGATGATGACCGCAATAAGAATTGACTTAAATCCCACAGATCTTGTTTTTGCCTGAAAATTGGCTTCAGCTCATCTCCTAATCAGGTAGTTGAACCATCTATGTTTCTTGACTGAATTCCAGTTTGAGTCCATCTTTTATGAAATTGTTCCAGTTCATTAAGCAGTCTGGTGATCCTGAACCAGTTATTATGGGAAAATACAACACTCACAGCCAGAAAAGGGAAGATAACCAAGGCAGATTTCAGATAAGAGCTTTAGACATTTTGTCTTAGTTTTGTGACAGATATTGAAGGCCGCTTCCCAGCAGTGTCCCGGATCCTCCCCACCTCCTTCAGCTTGGCATATAGAGCTGAGCACCCACTGAGTCTGTCATTGGGTTATGATGGCAGGTCCACCTCCCTTCCTGCCAGTGCTGGCACCCACAGCCTCAGAGCACTGTGCCCATCACTCTTGCCCTAGACTATTCTTTGGGGTAGATGAGTGGATGGATGGGGCAACACAGGTTAGTGAGGCACATCAGTCCTAACAGAACACCACTGAGGGTAACAACATGTTTCTCCAAAGTGACAGAGAGGCATCAAAGACGAGCCTTTGTTTGGGAAAGACTCTCTGTTGGTGATGTTCCTGGAGATGGCTTTAAAATTGCCAACGTAGCCCATATTTCTCTGTCAGCTTCATACAGAGTCAGGGAAGAGTCAGAATATGGCACAAAAACATGACACTTCCCTTGCACATTCCCCCTGTCTACCATTACTTCCAGTTCAGAAGATTTCCTGAATCTGATGCAGTTTTCTCATTTTGTAATCTAGTTCTTCAAATACTTGTGCAAACTCTACCAGGAACCATACAATTTTCCTCTGGCAAGGAAGCCTGTTGCATAAATGGCCACCTCCTCTTGTCTTTTTTTAATCTGATATGTACCAGTTTCATACAATGGCCCCTAATTCTTACTTCAGGGAAGACCAGGAATAGTTGGTTCTTCTCCACCACCTCCATTCCCCTGGATTTTTGAACCTCACCTTTAAGCATCTCTTTCCCAGACTGAGGAGTCCTAACCTACTGAACCAGACTTCATAGAAGAACTGTTGCTAACAGCTGCATGGATTTGTTGCCATCCTCTGTAGTTCTCCTATACCTCCTTTTGAGATAAGGGTGCCAAACTCACACATTGTATTCAAGACGTGAGAAAATCCAAATATTAAGGATTTATGCAGTGTCATGATGTTCTGTGTTTTCTTTTCCACTGCTAACTTTTTGTGGTGCCTTTTGTTTTACTTTATTGAGCTTTGGGCTGTTTTATAGAAATCCTAGGTATTTCTGCCAGTATCTATCATAACCCCAAGAGTTCACTGCATTTTTAGGTAGCTAGTGTGAAAGGAGATATTCCGGCAGTCCCTCCAGCTGACACCTGAAGGCATTGCTTCAGCTGAATGTATCACAGTATTCTCACCACATTCGACTTCAGCTATTCCAGCATACTGTAAAAACCCCCAAAATTAGTTTTGCCTCCATGAAGCCAAGTAGGTTTTCCTAATCTGAATCCAGCTATTTGCTTTTAAAGAATTAGATGATGCCCACAGAAGTATTCAAAAAACAATTACATGGACTATGAACACAAACAGGTTTTTCACACTAAATCGTGCCATCAGCCCCCTTCTTCACCGGTTTCATATGTTTTAAGTTTCATTGCATCAATACAATGAAAAGAAGATGAAGTCTGTTGGAAACTCAGGAGACCAGGAGTCTGTTCTAAGTATTACCAGAGTCCTGCTGCCTGGCCTGTGGCAAGCTGTTGTATCTCTGTTTTCTCTCCAATTATTTCTTGATTTTGTTTTCATGGAAAATCCTTGGGGGAAGAGGTTAGCATATCTTCTCATGCAATGGCCTCACTTCGCCCCTTTCCCCAGTACAAACATGAAGAGTGGCCTTGCTGGGACAAGAAAAAGTTCTAGAGTGTTGTTTCTGACAGTAGCAAGTTGCCCAAGAAAGAACATAACAGCAGAGTAGGTAGGTAGTAATACACCTATACACTGTCTCGAATATATAAGTGTGTTACCCCTCCTCCAGAGGCAGACGTGATGTCTCTGTGTTTGATATCCTTAACAGCCCTTTTTCCCTTCTTTAGTTAATTTCTTGTCAAGTTTGGCTACATTTTGCTTTAACAGCTCATCTGCAGCCAAGAGGATATCCATACTAACGTACTCCTAATCTGGCAGTTGTGCCACAGCCATCACTGTCAAGGTGTAGCCATTGTGCAGAAAAATCCAGAATTTCTCACTAGTACAGTACTGCACCCAGCTATTTCATAAATTAAGAAGTGATCAGAGGTGGTCACTGTTATACCAAGGGATTTTCATACATGGTTGTGCTGAAAATACAGGATGGGTGCGAAGAGCTCTCCTAGACAAATTATTTTCCTAGCATTCAAGAAGCTATTAGTATTCATGCTAATTGTGCTCACGTTCACCCTCTCTCCTGACCCCTCACTGCTATGCTAAGGTACTCCCATTACTTGGAATTATTTGGATTTAGGAGGCACCCCTGGCTGCTGAGGACCTGAGTTCTGGTCTTTGTTGGCTCTAACAATTGGCTGTTATATTCTTCATAAACAAATACAACCAAAGGCAAACATTTGCTTCTCACATTTTCTCCAGCAAATATGGCCTTAAACATGTGGGGGGGAAAACTCTAAGACTGCCTCTCAGCTTTTGATAGCTTCTGCATTTGTTTTTCATGTTTTATTTTTCCCTCATCTGGAAGGAAAGCAGAGCAGTAGGAAGCATTAATCTCTAACCACAGCAATTTCCTGAATGCCAGAGAATTGCTGTCAAAACCAAGGATTCACTCACTGCTGAAACATCTGTATTACATTACTGCACTTTCCTTTTTGCTCCTGCATCGTGGCCTGCAACCAGCCACTGCTCCAAACCAGAAGCTGGAAGCAGCTGCAGACTTCGAATCCATTCCAGGCTTCCCCTATCCGACAGTGTTGAGATGTAACTTTTACAGCAAAGACATCTTTTTGGATTTTATGGATGCTTCTTTATCCAAACACTGCACAGAAAACTGTAAATCCTCTTTCCTGCCTGGAACAGAGCTGGAAAAATCTGCATTGGGTTCCTACTGTTTTTTAATGTGGCCTTACTAATTTCTCTCTGCCTCCCTTTCCAGACTGCTGCCTCTAATCTCTACCATTTTCTCCCACTGTGACTGTCAAGTTGCTCATAACACACACTTTTCTGGAAATGTATTTTTCTTCTTTTCTTCTATGTATATTTATATTCTAGTCCCTACTAAAAATAATGATGATAGTTTTAATAATGACTGATCTTCCTTGACCTGATTTAGCTCTTCAGCTAGCTGATGCAAGAAGATTATTCATTGTCTTTTCCAAAGTAATTTCCATGAGTCTTTGGGAGTCATGTCTTCTGTCTGATTGACTCATTAGATTTCAAGATCCCTAATAACCAAGATCAGAAAGATTGATTTGGATGGTATCTTCTGGGAGTTTGCTCCTGACTTGCATGTCAGACCTGGATTTCTCTTGAGAGGTAGCAACACATACAGACCCCATGTATTTACCACCAGAAGAAAGCATGACCCTACCAAATGCCCCGAGATATTTATTTTGACATCTGACGTGTTGCTGGCGTGTTGTCTGACAGCCACCCTCTGCCAGTGTCCCCACAACAAGGACTCTCTAACTTCCAAGGAAATGTTCAAAAAGAAAAAATGAGGGGACGTACGTGGGATAGCCCCAAGCAAAAAGAGTCTCTGTAAAATGGTGGCTGTTTGAGCATTGAACGTTGCCAAGATATCCTCAGAGTGAAGTTCAACTCTCCCAGCCTTTGCAAGCTTCAGCCTTGTGGGGCAACTGAGCCCAGCTCACCGGGGACCATGGTGATCCAGGAAATCTAACAGTGGAGACAGAAAATTTGGCTCTTTTCCCTGAGGATCCTGGTTAATACCTTTGTTTCTTTGTCTTTAACTGAGGAGTAATATGTGAAATATTTTTGAAATTTATCTCTAACCCCTTCCTTCCAATTGGGATGTGTAATTTGAAAGACACGCTCAGTAAATGAGGGTAGCTCTTCACCAGTGGGAACAGAGATCTGATCCTAAATTTGGGGTTTGTATCTCCCACCCTCCTCCCTGGGAGATCAGAAAATAGGGTATATGTTACAGTTACCAGGTAGTTTCTAGAAAAGTTTCAGCATCAGAAATACACAGGTAAAAAGTCCACCCAACTGTGTTGTCTAAAGCACCCTGAGGCAGTACAGAGGAAGAAGAGATAAGATGACTACCTCCCCTTCTCTACAGAAGCCAGGTGTTACAGCCACCAGTAAGGCTGCTGAACTTCCATGGGGTTAGGTGACCATATGGAAGACTTCCAAACCCCATGGAAGTTCATTTGCAGAAACAGGGTTCATACCCAGACACAAAGCCACCAGTGAAGAAATTTAGGAACTGCAGCTCTGTACCATTTCCCATCTGAAGAGACATCCTTACAGTGGACACCAAGGAAGTCTGATTCAAGGCATCTCATTTAAGCCTAGCGAGGGCATCATATGTGTTACGTCCTTGGATGGGCATTCATCTGGTAAACACCTCTGCATATGGTCACTAGCTTCCAAAGCAGTTACTATTTCAAGCTCTGGAGTCCCAGGTGTATGTTTATCTAGCACTGCCCGTTCTCCTCCCTCGCTCTGCTTGCTGACAGAAAGTCCTGCCTTGGAAGGGCATCAGTTCACCAACTACAATGACAAAGCAGCACAGAATCACTTGGGAACAACTAATAAGAAACCAATGCTGCCATCCCAATAGCCTAGGTCATTCCTTTAGCAAAACCTATCTTAATTCAGCTACTCTGACAGTGTTCACCTCAAAACCAGAGAGCTGTCACCAATGTTTTCTTTCTTTTACTAGCCAAGACAAAGCTTATGTTCCCTTCTGGCCTCTAAATCAGAATGCAGACATGCAGTCACTTTAGAGCCGGGGGGGAGAGAACAAGCTTATCCTACATGTGCCATGCTGAAAGCAAACATCTGGCTAATGCTTTTGCATGCCCGTTGCTACGCCTGTTGCTAAATCCATTATCACTTTTAACTCTGTAGGATGCATCAGGTTGCAACATTTGGACCAGCAGCTTGAGGTATTATTGTCCTCTTCTTTTAGTAACTGGGTATTTGTACTTGTCTCTGTTCAGCCCGCACCCAGGGCTAAACAATAACCAGTTGTTCTACCACCCAGTGACCCCTCCCCAACCAAGAAAGGGAATTGGGAAAAGGAGGGAGACTCAGGGGTTGAAATTTAAACAGATGTAATAAAATAAGAAAACCAATATCAATACTAATACAAAAGACACAAAATTACACTTTGCTCGTAGAATGTTGGCAAGTCCCTCCAGGGATAGTAACCGTTGAGAAGAGACAACAAGGAGTGCAAGAAGAGCAAAGAGCCCCCCTACCCCCCAAGCTTTCTCATTTATAGTGAAATTGAGGTTGATGTTACAGAATACACCTGTGGGCCAGCCTGGGGCAGCTGTCCTGGATTTAACTGCTGATGGCCTTGATCACCATCCCACAGCTGGCCACAAACTGAAACAACATGGAACAGAAAATTGATTCTATGCATTTTATCCCCACTAAACCAGGACAGTACATATGTGACCTCTTTATTCGAAATAATATTCTGAGATTAGGAAACTGTCGGGTTAGCATCACTCATGGGGACACTCTGTCGGTTTACAGGGGGATTGACAGGAGTCGAGCTGAGCCACCTGAGGCTTCAAGCAAAAAGACCCAGAGATATATTTCTGACCTTTCATGGGGAGATCAGGGAAGGCTGAGCTGGTCAACAAGGTGATGAAACAAGGATGAGATGTCCTCCTCCTGCTCTCAGTGCTGCCATAGGCTTCCACTTCGTGAGGGATTGCATTTTAACAGAAGGAAAAAGTCAGGCATACAGAAGAGATGTAACTCTCTCAGACAATAATTACCCATGGTATAGACCCAAAAATGTCTAAGCTTTTGAAGCACAGAGGTGGCTGAGCTCAGTCCAGTCTTTGCACGATCTCAGGTAGCACATGAGTTCCCGAAACAGCCACATTTGGAACACAAGCACCAGATAAGCAAGCAAAGCCTGAACTGGCTGGTGTTGCATGTCACCAGAACTGGCAAGACAAACCTCTGCCAGGAAGGGTTTTGTTTGAGCTGGATGAAGAAGAGAGCCAGCTGGACAGTATCTTGGTATGTTGGGCCAAATTTCTCAGAAGATGTAAAACAGGATGGTGCATTATTTCTGTGGGGGAAAAGGTGTCAGAATTTGTTCCCAGAGGGCTGGTAAATGCCTTTATTTGTAACGAGAGAGACTACATGAACAAGCCTCCATTAGACATTGCCACTCACTGTTGATGTTAAAAGCAAGAAAAAGAATGATGCATTGGGGTTTTTTTTCCCCATACCCCCTTTCTTTGCAAACATTTCATGGAGACAAGAGACTCGTGTGCTTTTATCTAAGTACAAGTCCAGCTTCTGCTGTTTAAAATTTGGCATGTATAATATGGACAGCATAAAATTTAAAAGGAAACAGAAAAAAACACCACCAGCAAATAGGAGACAAACAAAGCTGCCAACTGAAGAGATTAATGCAAGAGAGATTTTCTTCCAGGTGAGGTTTTCACAGTGAGCCACCCTCACACCATGGTGGTACCCATGCCATGTGTCCTTGCCCATAGGTAGCCAGCTTCAAGCACATATTTTTGACTCCTACCTCAAGGAGGACAGGAGGTGAGGAAGCCAGTCAGGGGGTGAACTTGCCTAATGCCACGGAAATACATGAGCCTGACATTTATTCCTCATTCTTCAATATTTTAGGTGGTTTATTAAAAAAAAACAAAACCTCACACACATTGAACCCCAATCTTTTTAATCCAGTACCCAGTTTGCAGAGTTTCATTTTTCATGCTACTCATTTTCATGTCATGTATTTATATTTGTCTGTGTTTACTTGTGTTAAATTAGAGGGTGGAAGCCCAGGAGGTCCCTGTATTCACCTAAGAAAGCAAATAAGCTACTGGCAGAAATTACAATGTACCTTGAATTTATAGAAATAGTATATATTTATTTATATTTATAGTTATGCATCATGCAAACTGAATTACCAAAAGGTTTTAGGCTGTTGGGCTTTATTGGAATCGAGATCATTACCTTGCTTCTAAAGCACACTCCTGGCCTAGACTAACACACATAGGTCAACCTGCCCTTTTGCGCCACCTCTACCGACAGAGCAACCCCATGGCCACCCAGTGTCACCCTCTGCCCTACCTTCTTCTCTTCTTGTGGCCACACCACTTTCCCATTTCTCCTTCCCTGCTGTCCACTTTGCCCACATCCATGCCCTCATGTCCAGATGACACGTGGACAGGTCTATAGGAGGACCAAGCTTGGAAGTGCCTCCACATGCATGCACCATGCTGGACAATATGCACCAAGCCCAAAGACCCTCACGCCCTTCAAGTGTCCCCTGCTCCTGATTGTCAAAGGGAAGTCCTCAAGCCAAACACCCATGTTCCTCTTTCCTAACCCACCCTCTCCTCCCGAGTGCTCCTGACATCTCCATTCCTCTATCCAACTCCTATATCCCCTGTTCATTTAAACAGCAGCTGTTGGGACAATGACTTTCTCAAGTTTTATGGTTATGGTTGCCAGGATAGAACAACGTCATGACAACTTCTTTGTGGGTCAGGTCCTAGTTTGGTATTCTTTTCCCAAAAGCTGCCTTTCAGAACTTTTATTTATGAGCAAAACAGTCAACCATGAGAGGCAGACCTTTACAAATCTGAGGGGCTTTGGTTCAGGGCTCTAACCATACCTGCTATTTGAGGCAGCTGATGGTCTGAATTTCTAACTGGTAGGGAAAAATACAGAAATGGCAAATAAATGCTGACGTTTGGGGGAAGTGACATTTCTCAAAGAAACAAAACTGCCAACAGAAATATTTATCTGTGATAACAGAGAAACCCTTCATTGCAATTTTGACCTTTTGTAGCATTTTTATTTATATATTTAGTTCTGCTGTGATTTATTTTTTAGGCTATTATTTATTTTATTCTATACATCAGTGACTGCTCTTTTTACATCGTCATTAGCAATTGTTCTGCTAATTGCTAACTCTGTTAGTAACTTCTGAAGTAGTTTGCCTTATGTTTTGCTCATTCCTCCCTGAAAAACAGTGTTTTGAAATGCGAATCTAAAACGTTCTGCTTGGTATTGAAGTACTTTATTATACGGCTCTTAACAGAGCAAAAGACAAAAAAAGAACATCCCTGAGGAATGCTTCATTTTGAACACATCAACATTCCCACTGAAATAACAAACACGTCCAACCAGCCCTATAAACCACACTTATCTGCTTGTTCTATCTACCCATCCCACCTGCCTTGGCTGCGCAGATATCAGCATGGCACTCGGAGCTGTTCTCCTTGCACACAAAGAAATCTGGCCTCTTTCCTTGGCTCCTGTCCACTGTATTAGGTGGTGGCTGAGATCTGGGGTGGAGGCTTGCTCCTCCTGAAATGCCTGTGGCCCTTGCATGTCGGTAGGCACTGAGTGCTGATGGCCTGAAAGATACTTTGCCACCTCGTTTTGTGCCACCTCTCGTTTTGAGTTCAGAGGGGCTCCTGTTGGCTTCAGCCTCACTCCCCCACTTGCTGTGTCAGCTCTTGCACCCAGGGAGCCAAAATAATTTCTGCTTCTGAGAGTCTTCACTGTTAATCACAGCCAGGCTCTGTAAAAGCATCTTCACTGTACCAAGAGAGTGGTCAGAAAGAAGGAGCTAATGTGCTTGATAACCCTTTTCCTTTCCCTTTTTTTTTTCTTTTTCCCTTTATTTTGCTTTTTTTTTGTATTCAGTTGCTCCAAAATTAAATTAAAACCTGTAAAAAGAAGGTAATAAATTACTCTCAGCATCATCTGGAAACAAGCCAGGAAATAACCGCAAAGAAAGTTTAGGCTACACCAGGGGAGACTTTCTAATGGAGAGGACAGGGAGTCCACTGCAGGAGGAGAAAGCCACCATGAAGGGTGGGTTTGGAAGAGAAATCCATCTAAAAAAAAGGGGTTGTGCCAGATCACCACTGTCCTTCCCACGTGTGGTCTGATGGTCACCAGAACTGCAGTAGGGTTAAAGAGTTAAAACAGTTAAAAACCAAACCAATCCCAAAGCAGACACATTCACAGGCAAAGAAGAAAACTGGCAAACATGGTAAATGTAGTAATGGTGTTGATGTGATAGTGGCTGGGATGGTTCGGGGGAGCGGGAAGGCAAGGGGAAAGGGAAGGTTTAATGCACGTCTGGGCAATTTGAGGTAGATGCCATAAGAGAATTGTCTGATTTTCTTTTCCCCCACCTTTATCAGTCAGCTAATATAAGCTATTTGCTCTCTTTATCCTTGTTTCCCGATTAATTAAGGCATAAACATTCATAGTGTAGCCTGATTTTTCCTAGACTTCAAATAAAATTGCGACAATACAACAATACCATTAAAACATACATTCATCACACAATCTTCACAAACCTCACTTACATCAACAAAAAGGATTCCCCACACCAAAGTCAAAATAACATCATCACAACACCAACAAAGGTGGATAATTTACGCACACTCCACCCCTTATCCCTTAACCACAAAAGAAAAATTCCCCTCAAATCTAATGCTCTCTGGCAACATCCAGTCCATGGTTTGCCCGTTACCTCTCCCAGTTACTGTCCTTATCTCGAATTTCTCTAGAGCCCCACACTGGGCACCGCAAGGGACAGCAGTACAGGTTTGAAATATCCATTGCAATCACTTCTAGCCCATTTTTTAATATGCTTGAAGACCTGGGGTCAACTGGACACAGGAGCCAGCAGAGCTAACTAACCTCCAGCTGGACACGGCCTCAGAGGGACATGCAGTGAAGACCGATCCCGGCTTCCCAAAGGGTTTGCCCATGGCAAGGAAAGCCCATCTTTACAATTACTTAAATAGTACCATTTCAACACTGCACTGCATTGAACATGAGCAGGATCCATCTCACCCAGCTCTGGACCTGGGAGATGCTGCAGGCAGCTGCACCACAGCTTTGAAAAGAAAGGGTGCACCCAGGGCACGACTCTTCTTGGTGTGCCTTGTATAAACCTAGAGTACATGCAAATATTGATCAAAATCCTTTAAGCTGTGGTCTTTTGCACTGAAAAATTGCCTTTCCTTTTCAAGACTCAGGCGTAACATGTAATTACAGCGTGACAAACACCATTCATCGGTTGTATGTGCCTTTCCTTTTATTTAAAAAGCTCCATTCACACCACTATATGGCTGTCCTGGTTTTGTGGGGATAAAAATTTATAGAATCACTTTTCTGTTAAATTTTGTTTCAGTTTGTGGTCAGCTGTGGGATGGTGATGAAGGCCGTTAGCAGTTAAATCCAGGGCAGCTGCCCCAGGCTGGCCCACAGGTGTGTTCTATAACATTAACCTCACATTCACTATAAAGGGGAAAGCTTGGGGGGATGGGGGGACTCTTTACCCTGCTCTCACCTCCCTTCTCTCTTTCTCCTTCTCCTCAATGTTTGCTATCCTTGGAGTGACTTGCCACCACCCTGTGAGCTAAGTATAATTTTGTGTGTTTTGTATTACCATTGATATTGGTTTCCTTATTTTATTAAATCTGTTTAAATTTAACCCACAAATCTCCCTCCTTTTCCCAATTCCCTTTCTTAGCTGGGGAAGGGACATTGGGTGGTAGAACAACTGGTTATTGTTTGGCCCTGGGTGCAGGCTGAACGAAGACAATGACACTGCCCAAGTCCTAGGATAAACTCTGCCCCAAAAGGGTACGAAGAGGTAAAAAACAGGGAGGAAAGAGATGTAACATGTCAAGAGGAGAAGGAGCTGTACGTCCTTCCAGCTCAAGCCCAACAGATGGGCAAGGTCCCAGGCGCTCGCAGATCTCCGTGTGTGTTTACTTCAAGCCCTTCAGTTCCTCCACGCAGACTTACCCGAACACTTTTATTTGGGTTTAAGTGCATTACTATAAACCTGTTTCTCATTAGTTTAAATTAACCATAACAGCCCTGGTTTAGACTGAAACAAGGAGACAGATGGAAAGCAGTGAGGTAACTGGATCTTAATGAGTTGATGTTTGCTAGCTGATCTGCAGTGAGGGCACGGGACGTGCTCTCTCCCTGCCCTGGTTGGGAGGGGAAAGGCATCTATGCACCCCAAAGGTTTTATGCATGGTTGGGGCAGGTCCATCAGTCCTGAGCAGCACACGAGGTGGCCTTACCCCCACCAAAAGGTGCACCTTCAGCTCAGCTATCCCATCACTGCATCCCATTCAAACGCTGAGGTCCAAGCCAGCTCCAGCCTCTCAGCAATGAGGGCAAGTTATCTTTGGAGAGGAGGACAGCTCACCCAGGGAGGGCAAGAGGCAGGGCAGATGCAATCGTCACCCTAATGGCATTTGCTATCATGTTATTTGGGAGAAGCCTTTCTTTTCTGACCATAAAGGAGGTTAAAACCCCGCTGTACATGAGAAGCTCAGTCCGGCCTTAACTTCAGAGCAAGGCACGTTTTCTTTGTCTCTGTAAGTCACTTGATAGATTAGATGAGATATATTTATCTAGACAGCAATCTGCGTAGCTGCAAAGATACAGCTACAAAATTCCACGGGCTGAGATCATCCCATGCTGAGTTTAGCATCCCAGTAAGAAACAATACTTCATTTTGGTGGTTGACATGTTTTCATCAAAACATAAGGAAAATGAGTAATTTGACCTCAAGTGTTGGCTGTTTGGGCTTATTATTTTTTTTAATTCACATCCAAAAAAATTTGAAGGGTTTGTTGAGTGGGTTTTCTTAAGCAAAACCATCTTTTTGAACATTTTCCTTGTACAGTATTTGTTCCTGTTTGCTTGTTCCCAGCTGGGTCAAAAACCCAGCTCTAGGAAGGAGGGTGAAATCTTAAGGAAGAAAAAAGTGCATAAAAGAAATAAGGAAGATCAAAAATGTGTCATTTCCTGCAATGACTGTCAAGGAAAATAAGAGAATAAATATACTATTATATTTTTTTGTTCACTCTCATATCCAGTGAATCAACAGATCTCCCATGCTCTGACAGCGTAACAGTTAAATCACTTCACTGTCCACTTGGACTGCCCTTTAAAGGCATATTTTAAGAAAGAAAGGTTGAAAAATCATGGATAAACACACTCCAGGGAAATATTTCCTGTGTACAATAGAAAGGAGCCGAGGGACAGCCCCTGTCCAACACTGGGGTCAGTCCCCATTGCAATGTATAGAGGCAGGAGAGTAGGGTCACTGGGAGGAAACCAGTGTAAACAGGATCTGCTTTTATCAGTGGGAAAAAAAACCCAACTCTGTTTAAATGAGGCAGAAATATGTGCCTATATGTTTTAATCACAAGCTGCTGTTTCCAAGTCTTGCAGCAGGGTTAAGTCACAGCTGCGGAGCTGCCGATCACACGTTGTCCCTGAGTGCAAGACTCTGATTGTCCCTTCTGCTTTTACAAGCAACTAGCAAGGGGCAGCCCCTGCACACAGCCTGGGCAGGACACCTGGGCTGGAGCTCTAGGATGGGAGCACCAGGGTTGACAGGGGAAGGATGCTCGCTGGAAGCCCTGGATGCGGGGCAAGAAAGGAGACCTGCCAACCTTGCAGGGCAACATCCTGGTGGGATGCTGGGGCTTGAGGGGACCTGCCAACCTTGCAGGGCAACATCCTGGTGGGATGCTGGGGCTTGAGGGGACCTGCCAGCCTTGCAGGGCAACGTCTTGGTGGGATGCTGGGGCTTGAGGGGACCTGCCAGCCTTGCAGGGCAACGTCCTGATGGGATGTTGGGGCTTGAGGGGACCTGCCAGCCTTGCAGGGCATCCCTCCTGGTGGGATGCTGGGGCTTGAGGGGACCTGCCAGCTTTGCAGGGCAACGTCCTGGTGGGATGCTGGGGCTTGAGGGGACCTGCCAGCCTTGCAGGGCAACGTTCTGGTGGGATGCTGGGACTGGGAGACCTGCCAGCCGTGCGGAGGTGGGGTGCGGGGGCCGGTGGTCTCCATCCCGGCGGTGCAGCCCCCCAGCAGCGCAGTGCCAGGACCCCCCGGGGACGGGGGGGGGACCCGCAGGGCCGCCCGCGCGGCGGGGCAAACCCTGCCCTCTGCTGCCCCCTGGCGGCGGCGGACGGCGCGGCGGCGGGACGGCGGCACCGCCGGGGCACCTGCCCCCTCCCCGGGGTTCCCGCACCCCCCTCCTGCGTGGCCCCCCTCACGACTGGGTGCCTGCCCGTCCCTGGGGGTGCGTTCTCCCCCGGAGTGGGTGCCTGCCCCCCAAGTGCGTGCCTGTCCCCTCCGTCTGGGCCTGGGTCCCCCAGCGGTGGCTGCCCCCCGCGAGTGGGTGCTGCCCACCAAGTGCGCTCCTGCCCCCCCCCCGCCACTTCCCTCCCCCCCCATCGTTTGCCTCCCCCGGCTGCCGTCTGCAACCGCCCGGCGCTGCTACCGGCTTCACCCTGCCCCGGGCTCGCCTCGTCCCGCAGAGCAGCTCTGCCGCCGCCTCCTCCCTCTCCTCCTCCTCCTCCTCTTCTTCCTCCTCCTCCTCCTCCGCCGGCACCTGACGCTCGGGGCTCCCGACCCCCTCCCCGGCCCGGCCCACCCCTCCCTCCCTCCCCTCGCCCCTCCCGGAGCTCTCCCGTGCGAGCGGCAAGGCGAGCGGAGCCGCCGGGCGCTGCCGGCCGCTGCCCAGCGCAGCCCCCCGGAGCATGCGAGGGCAGCGGGGGGGCACCGACCTCGCTGCCCCCCGGGGCGGGCCGGCGGCGGGGCTGAGCGGCGGCGAGAGCCGGTGGTGGGGAGGGGGTCAACGGGGCCGGCCGGTGTGAAGCGGGCTGGAGCGGGGGGGCGAGGAGCAGCGCTTCTGCCTGCCCTCCACCCCTCCATCCCGGCCGGGGGGCGAGGAGCAGCGCTTCTGCCTGCCCTCCACCCCTCCGTCCCGGCTGGGGGGCCCGAGCCTTGCCCCACTGCGGGGAGGGAGCGAGGTGCGGAGCGGGTCGTGGAGGGGGCTGCGGGGATCATGCCGGGGGGGCTGCGCCTCGGCATCGCTTTCTCCTCGCCCTCCATGGAGCCCGGACCTTTTCTACAATGACTTTCCCTGAGCTCAGCAATGGCAGCTTGAGTGGGAACCGGACGGGACAGGGCAGCCAGAGCGGTGTCAACCGGTCCTGGGGGCTGCAAGGTGAGGAGACCTCCGAGGGCAACGGCACCACGCTGACTTTCGCCTTGGACGTGCAGGCGGTGGGCGTCGGGGTCTTCCTGGCTGTCTTCATTCTCTCAGCCATCGTGGGGAACATCCTTGTCATCCTCTCGGTGGCTTGCAACCGGCACCTGCAGACGGTCACCAACTATTTCATTGTCAACCTGGCCATCGCCGACCTGCTGCTCAGCACCACCGTGCTGCCCTTCTCGGCCACCTTGGAGGTGCTGGGCTTCTGGGTGTTTGGGCGCATCTTCTGCAACATCTGGGCAGCGGTGGATGTGCTGTGCTGCTCTGCCTCCATCATGAGCCTGTGCATCATCTCCGTGGACAGGTACATCGGCGTCAAGTACTCCCTCAAGTACCCCACAATCATGACCGAGAGGAAGGCAGGGGTCATCCTCGTGGTGGTCTGGCTCTCCTCCATGGTCATCTCCATTGGGCCACTGCTGGGATGGAAGGAGCCACCACCACCGGATGAGAGCATCTGTAGCATCACAGAGGAGCCGGGTTATGCTCTGTTCTCCTCCCTCTTCTCCTTCTACCTGCCCCTCATGGTCATCCTGGTCATGTACTTCAGGATCTATGTGGTGGCCAGACGGACCACCCGGAGCTTGGAGGCAGGGGTCAAGAAGGAGAGGAATAAATCCATGGAGGTGGTACTGCGCATCCACTGTCGCAGCGTGCTGGAGGAGCCTCTCTCCAGCACCCGGAGCAAGGGGCACAACTTCAGGAGCTCCCTCTCCGTCCGGCTCCTCAAGTTCTCCCGTGAAAAAAAAGCAGCCAAGACTCTGGCCATCGTCGTGGGTGTTTTCATCCTCTGCTGGTTTCCCTTCTTCTTCGTCCTGCCTTTCGGTAAGTGACCCTGTCCCCCATCCCAGCACCATTGCCCATGGCTGAGCCCCCAGGAACCTGCTCCTTGGGAGAAACTTTCAGGACACAACTCATGCATGGAGGTGAGGGATAGGTAACTGATAGGTGAATAAACTAGCAATGAATTAATTCAATTAATTGACACTTATTCAATATTTATTAATCAGAGTCATATAATCAATCAAAGTAAATAGCAAATGAATAAAATAGCAGCATAATTATTGGTTTAATTAATTCATTCTGCATTCAGCAGTTTAATTAATGAAGTTCAGGCTAAGGAGGAAGCAGCTCTGTTTCAAACTGGCAGTAATTACTGCACAGTGGTCTCCAAACAGCTTTGCCATCTGTGTCCCCAGCCTCCCTTCCTCCCAGTTTGGCGGAGGGCACCCAGATATGCCTCCGTGGGCCCAGAGCTCCCATCTCTGTTGTGAACTGGTGAAACTGTTGGAGATGAGTGAGGTTTGAACACCCCAAGGAGCGTGTCAGAGGCTGAAGCATGTGTCTCGCTGACTTCCCAGGATACCGATGTTGTGCAGGGACCTGGACCAGGACCACATCTTATCCACAAGGGTGATGGTCCGAGGTGATTTCCCAGGACTGATCCACCACCTGCAGGAGTCGTGCCCTCAGGTCCTGGCCCTGCCTTGGTGCCCATGTCACTGGGTGCTCATTTGGGGTTGTCTGATGGGTTGTGCTCTAAAGTTTTGGCAAGTTGTTTGCCCAGATGAAAAGGATGCAGCCCCTGCGTGCAGAGGAATCCAAGCGGGCACAGAGCCCAGCGGGGAAGTGTGATGTCCAAAGTAATGTCCCCTTCCAGCACCAGTGCTACCCGTGGCCCATGAAGTGCAGAAAAGCAGTGCTCTTCATCACCACCTTGTCTAACAACAGGCACCCAACTCAGGGGACCTGATTAACCCTCTGGAGTGGTATAGCTAAACTAGGGGGGGAGAGGGAAAGAGATTAAAATAACTTCTGAATATGGTCAATGGCCTTTGTGCAGAGCTCAGCAAAGCCGAGGGGTCTGTCACTCCATCTGCTGGGTGGGACCCACGTGTCCCACAGCCCACGGGGGACTTGTGTGTAACTAACCCTGTGGCCAAGGAAACATTATAGCTAGTTCCACTCTTTTTCTCAGGATTTTTCAAATCCTCTTGCTTGAGACTGCCTCTCTACTCAACAGAAACAGCATCGTGATCGCAGGACTGATTTTGACCTGCTGAGGTTTTGATCTCCCTCCAGCATTGTGGCTGTCCCCCTGGGCACAGCTGGAGCCCAAGGGTGTTAGACACCTGATTGAGGCCACTCAATCCCCCCCTGCCCTCCAGTGGGATAATTCACCAGGAGCGATGGTGCCTTGGGAGCTGAGGTGTCCCTAGGGTGGTGGATCAAGGATGTGGGTGTCTGGTCTCACCACGCTGTCTTGTACCTCTCTGCTTCAGCTTCTCTCTCTGGGTGAGGGTGGTATTTGGTGAGTTTATCTCAGCTCTCTATAGGGGTGAAATTGCTGGTGTGAAGAGTTTTTACCCTATGCGAGCATGGGGGTTTATGGTATAACTCAGGCAGGGAGCAGTAAGGTTGATGTGAACTTCTCTTACTCCAAGACCCGAGATGAATTATCCCGTCTGACTGTGCCTCAGTTTCCCTTTCACTGATGAGGTGCATTGGGGCATTTTTGTAGCCTGCAAATAAATAGTTTGGGAACTGTGGGGCTCAGGGAGATGCCAGTACCCGAAGGCTGAGGTCTCTGGGCAGCCCCAGTCTGACACTTGCCTCCTTGGCCCATCAGAAGGGCAGGAACCAGCCCCGAACCTCATCACACCCTTACAGCTAACGAAGCTGGGAATTGGGATCCTGTTCCTCGGAGCTATTCCCAATACTTAGAAATAGAGAACAAACATCAGTAGAAAAAATATTTTATTTTGTTGTACCATACCTGTCCTCCCTTGAAACTCTTGAACCATCTTCTCACTGATGTAAATCATTATGGTTGCGCTGGAGTCAAAGGCGACACGGATTTACACCAGCTAAAAATCCAAACTTCATTCTTTAAGTACCTCCCATGAACCCATTTGCTTCCTCCAAGCACACAACTTGCCAAGTTCTTTACAAACACGGCTTTGATCTTTACTTCCTGCTGTATTATACGTATAATATAAACACAGCAAAAGTTCATTTATTTTATGACTACAAAATATGCTGCCTTTGATTTCACCCCCCTTTTCTTAATTGCACTTTCCTGTTCAAAGCTGAGAATCATTCAGTGTTGTCTAGAAGGAGAACAGAAACATCTGCAAGGTCTAATCTCTGATTTTACAGCTCAGGAGACAGGTCTGAAACTCAGAGAAATCAGCAAAGCTCACTGTAAACCCACAGACAGAAACATGCTGGGGCAAATTCTCCTTGAAAAGCAGTTTGTAAATGGTTAAATAGAATGGCTGCTTTTGCTTCTTAGATAAACTTACAGGAAATAATTTGGGGGAACTGGAAATGATATTGATACACATTTTAAATGAAAATGAAACACTGGTGAGAAACACAAATCCCTTTCAATTGAAGTGAAACATATTGTTTCAATCTAAGAAAAGAGTGACTGGAAGTTTATTAAAAAATGAGTACTCAGATACATTTCAATCTGAACTGTCACATTAAAATGAAATTAATGTGATCTATTTTCTTCTGAAAATATTGAAATGTTTTGACTTTTTTTTCCTATTTGACATGAATTTGCAAGAAGGTGCCATTGAGTAACTTATACTGTTGGCTGACTGTTGGCTGATTACATTTTTAAGGGATAAGTAAATTTGTCAACTGAAAAAAAAGACTCCCAGCTCCCCTTAGCATGGACTTAGCAATCAGAAACTTCTGTATCAGCTCTGGCACCAGTGTCTGTGTCAGTCTGCACACATCTTTGCATCTTTCTTTATCCCATCGGTATTGAGAAGCTGAAATAACCAATAATTTTAAATAACAGGACCTACATAGGTGCCAAATGTTGTCAGCCATTTCTCAATGCTCAAATAATCTACAAAGGTTCTTCTTTAAATCAGGTCAAACTGATTTAAAGTCTATTTATCAGCTAAGTAATTTAGCTCACTCTTGGGTTTGTGATACATGTCCCCAAGCACAGGATGCCATCACCAGGAGTTTTAACACAATTAACAGTTTCCATGGCTAACGAGACTCTTTAGGCAGCTGGTTTTTCAACAAGAGGTGAAATCCTAATTATCACTCAACTCTTGTGTGGGTTGTGTCTTTTGCTGGGTGTGCAGTAGAGCTTTACTGAGCTGCTTTGTCGGGGGGTCCTGGGTGGTAGTTGTGTGTTTTATGCCCGGGTGACTCTTCCCTTAGCAAAGACCTGTCAAGAGAAAGTAACAACTGGAACCTCCTCAGAGATGTGGGTCAGGAGTTTAAGGGTGTTGTGTAGGATAGGATTTATCTCCCTTTGGTTGTCTCAGACATCTGTGCATTCATCTCAGCTAGTCATAGCATCATGGAGATACTGGTTGGAAGGGACCTCTGAAGGTCCAACTCCCTCTCTGAGCAACATTCACACCAATGCCAGATCAATTAGCCATAATCACCCAAAGCTCCCTTTATCTTTCTGAGGGGAGTGCCTGAAGGTGTGCCTCACCTGACCTGTTTTGGACATTCTCCTTAGCATGAGATGAATTGTAGTGCCAACCTGCCTCTTCTTCTCCCTTGACTACAAAAGCACCGGGGTCGACTAACCAGCTGATGGTGTCTGCACTGCAGGCATTTGCAGAGAGGTGGGATGTATCCTAGTCTGGATTTTTTTCAGTCTAGTGGAAGCAAGATGCCCAGGTGAGAGAAAGCTCAATCCTGTGTCAGCTCAAGACTTTATTAGAGAGAGTGAGTCAACAGAGAAACTCTCTTTTAAGACACACAACCATAGAGGCTTCACTGGCTCTTCTGCTAATGGAAAACCCTGCTAAAAGCTAGGATTTGTCCTTGCAGTAGGACATCTATGGAATGGGTCAAGGAACCAGAACCCCTATATAACACCTATAGATAGATAGCCACCTGCTTTCTCAAACCTGATCCTGGAGGAAGTAGGGATAGGAGGAGGGATGGAGCCCTGCTCCCCATCCACTCTTCAGTGACTGGGGAGCATGCAAAGACAGTGTGAGACCATCTCTGGAGTGGAGGCAATGACCTTCTCCATCAGCACCCCAGAAGCATCCAAGAGGAAACAACCATCCGTTGGGATCAAGGGTGCACCACCCGGAACCTAGGATGGCAATTTACACTCCTCAATGGCCCTTGTTTTTTAAGAAGCATAGTCTAGCCTGGGTGGTGGGCTCTCGTGTTTGTTATTCTTTGGATCTGGTTAGAAATCAAGACCAGTGTGAGAAAGGCACAGCAGCACCCATAGCTAGCACCACACAAGTGTGAAGGCCACAACCACAGACTCCTTTCACTCTGTCCCTCCATAAGCAGCAGGTTGCCAGACAAGGAATGACTTAAGAGATCCCTCAGTATGGCAAATCCCTCCATATTCATGATCTTATGTTTGCCTTGGGGTGGTGCCTGTGTTTGCAGTGGAAGCTGGTACTCATTTCCAGGTATGATTCAGAAAAACAGTGTACTGGCTTTTTTACCTGCATCCTGAAGGAAAGGCAGCTGCCACACAAACCAGGCTCAGAAAGGTCTCCTTCAAGCCAAAACAAAAATATTTTTGTAGATGCTGTTTTTCACAGGGCAGAAGTCCTTTCACAAAACATTTTGCAAAAGATGAGCTCACAGAGGCGTAGCAGCACTCAGGATTCAGTAGCTGTCACCTGTAAAATAAATGATGGGGAAGACAATGGAGGTAGCAGCACATTTCAGATGAGACCAAGTCTGTTCTGGTAGAAGTAGAGAATCTAATTCTATTCTGGTAGAAGAGCATTTAGCATGGTTTCCTAAGAAAAAAAGGGCTTATGTCATCGCTTGTGCATATAAGCCTTTCCCCCCAATCTGATGAACTCTTAGATCAATTGCAATGACAATTGAGAAAGTGCTAAAAGTCCTCAATATCTCAAGTTCCTATAAAAATGGGCAGATGGGTAAAGAGTGGGAACTTTTATACACTCCCGCACAGAAGGTTGCAGAGTGAGTTCAGCTCCTGGTTAGACATCAGAAAATAGTCACTAAAAATCCACCACAAGACACAATTCCACAGAAAATTGAACTTCTTTCAGGAAGGACCTCATCAAAAGTGTGATTTAAAAGGAGAAGGATGAAAGATAGACCATTCAATTACTTTGATTGTCAGGGCAGTCTCTCATATCTCCTGAAATTTTCCGAGTAGTGGTGGAAGTGGCAGAATTGGCATGGAAAAAGGAATGGGCAACTGCTCTGGAATAATTAGTTATGGCCCAGAGCATCAAATCAACTGGAACAAGAGCAATTGCAATGAGCTATTCCATCTGCCACATATTGCCCATTGATCCTGGTCCACAGGAACCATAAATTCATTAAAAATGCCAGCAAAGACACAGACACAGTCTCAAAAGCTGCTAGATACCAGGCTCCAGTTTGATTTGTTGGACATCATCCCGGCAAGAGGCAAGATTCTTCTCATCTGCTTTGCACACAGGATGTTTCCATCAAATGACCTCATCCAAATTAGCATAAATTCATTAAATCATAGGGGATGGATGGGTCTTCCAGCCCATGTCCCTTTCTCAGGGAAAGATCACTCAGCCCCAAACCATTCCTGACTTGTTTTTCAAGACTATTCTCAAAGCATTGCAGTGAGGGCAAATAGATTGCTTTCCCAGGCAAATTATGCTGCTGCTTAAGCAGCCCTCAAATGTGATTTCTGCTTCTCTTTTTCCAGTTTGGAGTGTCTACAATAATATTAGGGCTGTGTTGCAGCCTACCAGAATGTCATTCCTAGGGCATGATAGCAAGGATGCACGTGGTGGGCATGGCACAGGGACACGTGAGGGTGTACATCCCACTGGGATAGCACTGGAGGAATAATCCAGGTGCAAAGGACCTGCCTGGGAGTCATCTGCATTGGTTGTGTCTGTCTAGAGATAACACTGTGGCAAAGCAACCTACGAGCTGGGTTTCTCTCCAGGGAGAACATGTTGACACCTGCAGAAGGGCACAGGAGAGAATTACAAGTAGGGACAAGCTTGTGAGTAAATAGTGTAGCATTTGACAGTGTTGATTCACTCCTTGCACCCTAGTGCAGAAGCCATCAGAGTGCAGAACAACAGGGAAATGGTCCATGTGTGTTTGGAAATATCCAGAAAAAAATGTTTCCTTGAAGTCCCAATGAGTGCATGTAGGTCCCTTCTTACCCATTACCCTACGCAGAAGGCCAGAGACAGATGGAGGGTTTTAGGAGAGTTTTTGCTGTCTGCCTCGTTACAAGACATGCAGCATTCTGCACCTCAAATAATAATTTGGGCACCCAAATTTGAACTTACGCTTTGCCTCTTCCTGGCCAAAGTAATGCAGAGATGCAGTGAAGTGACTGGGAATAGGACCCAGATCTCCCATGACCTATGTACGGGATTACTCTGCTTCCAGTCCACCCACCACACCACCAAATAAAACTATTTAAAGGCAAATGTCTGTTTTTATATCTCAGTGTCTTGACGCATCAGGAGGCCGTTGCTATAATGGATGTACCACAAACAGGAAAAAAATAGATCTTGAAAAATTTAAAACTACTGTGATTCAGTGGGCAAAATGTTATAAAATCTCTCAACAGGAGTTTTGGAACCAATACCAAAATACACCAGATAGCATTAAATGCATCTATATTAAGCTGGATCTGACCATTTTATTATATTTGCACATGCAAAACTTTGTCTTGGATATTCTGGGAAGTAGCTTTTAATGAGCCTGATCTATCTTTGTTAATTTATATTTAGCTAAATATTTGCTCATTAATTCTGATAATCTGGTTAATGAGATGTAACAAAGATTGAGCAGAAAGGCGGGGATGCTCTTTGGTACGATCATGCAAGGTGGTTGTTTAATCTCTTGCTACCAGCTTGTTTTTAATTGGGTTTGCCACAACAAACAGCATGAACTTGTTTAGCCTGGAGAAGGGGAGGCTCAGAGGTGACCTTAGTGCAGTCTACAACTACCTGAAGGGAGGTTGGAGCGGAGTGGGAGTTGGCCTCTTCTCCCAAGCAACTAACGATAGGACAAGAGGACACAGCCTCAAGCTTTGCCAGGGGAGGTTCAGGTTGGACATTAGGAAGAATTTCTTTTCAGAAAGGGTCATTAGCCATTGGAAGGGGCTGCCCAGGGAGGTGGTAGAGTCACCATCTCTGGAGGTGTTTTCTTAAGAAAAGACTGGACATGGCACTTAGTGCCATGGTCTAGTTGACATGGTGGTGTCAGGGCAATGGTTGGATTCGATGATCCCAGAGGTGTCTTCCAACCTGGTTGATTCTGTGATTCTGTGAACTAGGTACTATCAATGGTGTCATGTTAGCAAGTAACAGTGTAAAAGCTTCATGTTACCTGTAGGATTTTAACTAGAAGTGTGTTCACTTTAGTGAGTATATAAAGCACTTTTGCTCAAGGCCCTTCAGAAAATGAGTATATTTCCTTAGGAAAGCAACCTGAATTATCTTCCCACTGATCAATCAGGACTTTTACTTGATGTGATTACTGTGCTGTGTTCTAGGTAGGGCTGATAGTACCTATAAACATTATGGGACCCTTCTGGAATAAAGTCCCAGTTTCTGGTACCAAACATTATCTATTAGCTAAAGTTTTCCATTCCGTGTCTTTGTAACAGGTTTGTTCTGCCAAATGTGAGGCAAAATGAGATAGCCATATCTGAGAAGGATGACAGGAAAAAACACAGCGATCAGTTCCTGTAAGAAGTTTTATGGACACAGCCTTGAGTTTAAAAATCTCTGGCAGTACCATATGTCAGAGCAGAAACTGGACATTTTACTCCATCAGGATTGGTGCTTTATGTCAGGACAGGGCAGGAGTTAGATAAAGTTGTCTCAGTATGGCCAACTTGTGTGAAGAAGGCATGTTTCTGAGGTGTTGGCAAGGATAGGCAGTTTGGCAAGACTGGAGCGTGCTGAGGAAGAGCTTTTAAGAGCAGTGACCTGATGGCGTCTAATGGGCATTTCTGCTCCTCTGCAGTCCCCTGTAATTTCCACACTGTTCCCATCTTCTCTAATGTCAGGAGAGTCCCTGGTATTGCATGCTAACAGTATATGGTCTTCAGCTAATTGCTCTTCAGCTGTCTACATAACCAACAATGAAAAATAGGTATTTTGAGACTGCAGTTCATTACATCCTATTATTGTTATCTAAACCAGCCAGGTGGGTCACACCACAAAAGCAGCAGTGTCTCCTCAGTGCCTCTGTGGGAGGCCAAATATCACTAGCTCCAAGGTGCACAGTACACATCCAAACCAGCTGAGATGAACCTCACTGTGAAGCCAAATATGGGACTAGTTTTGCCAAAGTCTGACACACTTTCAGCTGGAGCTGATAGGAGTTATATTTCAAGGATGTGATGTGCTCCACAACACCAAGGGCTCAGGAATCCACACTCAAAATATAGGCATATTTTGGCATTGCTTTGTAGATGGGATGGTAAAATGGCTCTAAAGCACCTTTTTCTCCTTAGAGAGCTGTGAAAAGAAAAATGTATATGTTTGCAAAATGTTTGGCTAAGTACCTTCAGATATCCATGAGGAAACAAACAGTTCTGTCACCAGAGTGGAGCTGAGCAGGGTGAGTTTGTGAAGTGTGGAGCCATGTACTGACCAGTGAGGAGATATTGAATAGCTCAACCGAGCTATTACTTAATTGAGCACCCACCTTTCCTTGCAACTGGTATGGCAGGGACACTGCAGAGATGATAGAGCATGATCCTGAAATTAAACTCTTTAAATGTAAGAAACCAAAGTTTTGCAAATGTGATTTTCACTTTGACTTTGTTGATCTTTTGAGTCCTTAACTCTGGAATTTCCTTAGTGTTCATTTAGTGGTTTTATTACATAGGATACAGTATCACTTGTCTGCAAGATATTGGTTTATATGTTCGGTAGAAACCAGTGTTCACCATAATGGTAAAGAAGACAATTTTTAACACATAACCCAATTGCAAAGCAAAGAATGTGAAAATCTCTTAAGATATTTGTTCTCTGTATGAGAAAATAGATCTTCACAACAGCTGAAGCCCAGAATCAGCAGTTGCAAAGGCTGTGGTTTACACACCACATTTTCAGCAATCATCTTTCCATGAACACTGGTGGGATTTTGAGTGGTGCCTGCAGCAACGTCTCCTTTTTAATATAAACTCCTAAATTCAAGTCGCTGATGAGGACAGGAGCTGCCTGAGACAACAGGGGTTTTCTTTGAAATTTCTCTTTCCACATAAATTCAATTCAGAAAAATACAGTTCTACCCCTGGATATTTCTATATGGTGTATGGCACCGTTGGATATATATTTTGCCTGTCTCTTACCTTTATTGCCCTTTACATGGTGATCCTCCTCATTGGGCTACATTTCCTGGCTTCAAGGTTCTCTGAGGTGACCCCACAACAGAGGCTTTGATGAGCCCCAAAACAGAACCATCCTCTCCCTCTCTTATTACTCAAATTCACAAGAGTGTTTCCAAGGGCCAGTCATGTTTTATGGTCTTGTTTTTGTTTACCCACTTGCTCTTAATTTGATTGTGGCTGAAAGGGTTTGGGGATTTGGGAGCGAAGGTAGTTCATGAGGAACAGCTTCAGTATTAAAGTTCAGCAGCCGTCTGCTTTCACAGGAGAGCTGCTTTCCAATTTGGCAGTTAATTGCCATTCTTATTTGCTGTAAATATTTCCTTTAAAATGCCTTTAGGAACACTGAGTGATGAGCTCTTCCTTCTGAAGGCTTTGCCTTTACGAGCACTTTCCATCCAGAGATCTCTCAGCCCTTTGCCCCTGTACCTGTACTTCAACAAAGATGTTGAGGTGTTGGAGCGAGTCCAGAGGAGGGCGACCAAGCTGGTGAAGAAGGGTCTGGAGGGTCTGACCTACGAGGAACGGCTGAGGGAGCTGGGGGTGTTTAGCCTGGAGAAGAGGAGGCTCAGAGGTGACCTTATTGCAGTCTACAACTACCTGAAGGGAGGTTGTAGTGGAGTGGGAGTCGGCCTCTTCTCCTGGGCAACTAGCGATAGGACAAGAGGACATAGCCTCAAGCTTCGCCAGGGGAGGTTCAGATTGGACATTAGGAAGAATTTCTTTTCAGAAAAGGTTATTAGACATTGGAAGGGGCTGCCCAGGGAGGTGGTGGAGTCACCATCTCTGGATGTGTTTAAGAAAAGACTGGACATGGCCCTTAGTGCCATGGTCTAGTTGACATGGTGGTGTCAGGGCAATGGTTGGACTCGATGATCCCAGAGGTCTCTTCCAACCTGTCTGATTCTGTGTGATTCTGTGATCACACATCACCAAATATCCTCATCCTCCTTCCTCCAAAGCAAATTCCAGCCACCGCAACACAAAAATGAAGTCTCTGGTGGGTGTTGATTTGTTGCATACTATTTGCTGTCCAGGCTGGTGAGGAAACCTACCTGAGTGGCAGAGGTATCTCGCATCTTCCTATGCAATGTGTGCTTGGGACAACCTTCTCCCAGTGGTGCCAGCTCTGTAGTTCAAAGGACTAAATTGGAAGAAGGTGAACACATACAATGTCATCAGGGAGAGAGGTAACCTGTCTGTTTCAACACTGTTCATCATCATTTTTGGCTAGGGAAACTGACGCACCACTTGCATACCTGTGGTCATTTGGTAGCTCTCCAGTATTGCTAACATGCCAGCTACCTCTGCCTGTCCTGCTTTCTCTGTTTTGGTGCTGTATAAAAGTGTCACATGGAAACAGAAGACTCTACTTCTCCCTGCACCGTAATTTATGGGTGCGATTAGCCCAAGGATGGATTTGCTGGAGCGGCTGGAACAGGATATGGCTTTTTAGCTGCTCCTAATGAATAGCCTTTCTCTAAGAGGGCTCCTTAGCTAATGCATTTGGAGCCGAGCCAGAGAACCACCAGGTCTGGCGGCAGAAAACCAACTACCAGCTTGCTAAAGAGAGGGCTTCTCCTCCTGGGAAGTTTCCAACCCGAGACAACTCACAACTCAGTCATTAAGGCCCCTGAAATGCAACTTTTATTTTTACCCCCTCCAGTATCTGGAAAAAAAAAAAGCTTTTTCAAGGGATTCCTGCTGGGATAAACCCCTGCCCCAGACAAGTCCAAGCCGCCTTTCCCATTGCTCACAGGGGGTACACTGATGGCACTCTACAGCAGGACTGGCAGGAGATAGCAGGTATTGGGCTGGCCCCAGCCAGCTCTCTCCAACACAAATCTGCCCGTGTGAGCATGAGGTGGTTGGTGCCACTTGGGTTCAGAGCCTGGAATCAGACCCGAAATATTCTGGTTGCATTCCCCTGCAAGACTGTTGCAATGCAAGCTTGCAAGTGCTGAGAAAGCACCGACAAGAGCCAGGCTGCAAATCCTCCAAAAGATGTCCATGAAGGGGAAAAAATACAGACGGAAGCCCTGCAAGAATCAATTATGCAAACACTGAGCAGGGAACAGCCCCCACTATGAAAGAAGCCTGCCCCAGCCTTTGCTGGAGGGGCTGTGCTGGACCTGGGTCCAGGTCTTCTGCCACGGACAAGACCTTTGTGAGAGCATTTAGATGGGGGAAAGCGAAAAAAAGAGAGAAACTTGTTTAGAGGGAAAATCACATCCTAACCTAAACCAGATGATTTTGAGTGTAGAGACAGTGAGGAATGGGGATATCTTCATGGCATGGTGCCCTCTTCTTGTGGCAATGAGCCAAGAGGGGGTTAGGGCAACATGACCAGGAAAGGGACAGGAACTGGCCCTGCAGTAGGAGGATGGTCTGGAGCCAGGCATTGCCACCCCAGGACGGGCCAAGGGGAGGAGGTAACCAGTACAGCGGGCTCATGCCACATCTCATCCCTGGCTGTTTTCCCGCTGTAGGTTTCCTTGGACTAGCCTCACAGGTCACTGAGAAACAGCCCACAGGTAACAACAGGGATCATGGAGGGCACTAGCACCAAAATCCAGAGACTCGGAGACGTTTTTGAGCTCCTTGGTCACCAGGTGAAGCTGGCAATGGTGCAAATTCTTGCCCTAGGTGAGAGTCCTCTCACCTGAGTCCCAGGCAAGGGACCTGACACGTGTATTTCCACCCCAGACGTGTTTTCAGAAATGCAATTGGGAAGGGCATGGAGCACACACACATGCACAACACAACAGTGGGGACACCATCAGCTTCTCACCAACCAAGTTTGAGCACAGACAGCAGAGGACTTGGGTTCAGAGCAGCTGCCAGCTCTTGAACCTCTGCCTTTAAAGCCAGGTTCTCTAAGAGAGACTTGTCAATCTGCACCAGAAAAGCTTTTCAGCCATGGGCTATTTCTGTTCTCAGGGTCCCTTCCATAGGAATTATCTGGAAAGCTGTGAGGATGCGTTGTGAAGTCGAGCTGGCAGCCAGCCATAGGCTTGTCTGCCTCCCTCAATATTGTTCTCAGGCTGGGGATTTGGAGAAACAAAACAGAATTACTTCACGTCACAGAGTTTGCTTTCCGTGTATTCCTCACTCAGAGATGAGCATGCAGAGACGGGAGGAAGGAGCAAAGCATTTTCCAAATATCTCATCTCTCCCTCTCTTCTGCCTTGCAAAAGCAGAGTTATTTGGGATTAATCAAACTGTCTTTCACTTCCAGTGACACCACATGGTTACAGCTCTTCAGGGTTCTCTGCAGGCTCTGAGATCCTTAACGATGCACAAGCCCGTTAGTCATGGGCTTCAGCCCCTCTTGTGTCAGGTGCTGTACAAACAGTAACGCTACTCCTAGCCCAGAGGAGCTCAAAGTGGTGGATCCAGATGGATGTGGGAGGCAGGAGAACACCCAGTGGTATCTGCATGCAGGCAGACTGCAGTTTTGATGCAAAAGGGTAGGAAATGGTGGTACAGGTATTGGCAGATTGTCTTGTACTACTGGAAGGGGAGACCAGGAGGGACATCCCAGGACATTTATCTCCAGTTTTACAAGATACGTAGGCAACCTCAGTGTCTACTTTAGGATGACCTGGATTGCACCCTGGATTGCTTTCCCAAGAAATTAAAAAGCAAACCAGACACCCTCGTGGGAAATAGTTCTGGTAACCTGCCCACACAAACATTTCTTTCTCTATCCCATAAACTGGAGAGTAGGTTGCGCCCTGAAGTTTGATTTCTTGGTATGTTGATACCTTCCCCTCAGATGCACCCTTCCACAGGCTAATCCTGAAGCTGTGTCCTGAAAATAAAAATAAAGGGGTCACTGCTGCTTTCTCAGGTGGCCTATGAGGAGTCAGTCTGGTTTCCTTTACATCGCTGTCAAGAATTAAAAAGCACACCTAATGCTTCAGTGCAGGAGTAGTAGGAAACATATAGAAAAGTCTTTGAAGGGAGGCTTAATCTTTTCTGACTGGCAGAGAGAAGAAAAACCATCTGAGTGACTTTACTGGTCTCACCTGTCTGTTTCTATTGCAGACTCCATCTCTTGGCGCGTGTATCTGGGCAAATAGGCCCCAGCTGGCCAAATAGATGGAAAACATGGAGCTACCTGACAGTGGTGGGTTTGACCTCTCCATTTAGGACATGTAGTGATAGTAAGGCTGTTGGATAGGGCAGTGGTGCACACGAAGCTCATCCCATCACAGCTTTAGGTCCTTGCCCACCTGCTAATGTTGAGATGTGAGAACATACAGCAGGACGCACATGATGCACAGCCTCTTCCTGGTCTTCATTAGCATCCCTTGATGACCCCAGTGGGCAGCATAGCTACTGGTCTCCTACAGGATGAGGAGAACTTCCCGCAAAGGTCAGGAGAGTCAAGACGTGGGCGGTTTTGTTTTCCTGCTGCGATGACAGGGCAAGGGAAAGTGTTTACATTCAGAACAGAACTTTCCCTGTGTCTGAGGCTCTTTGAGTTAAAGGCAGTGAGGGTAGGGGCTGAGTGGAGATCATTTACATTGAATGTGGCTGTCAACCTGTCAGGATTTGTTCCACCATTCGGCTGGAAAAGGTCTGTTCCTTCTCTTTGTGTACTGCACACCCACCAGCATGCACTTAGAGAAACCACAGGTGATTAAATTAGCAGCCTAATGTATGGAACAAAAATAATTTGCTCTAAAAACAGGCATTTACCGCTCAAAGCGGAACTGGGTGACTCATAGAAAAATTCAGACAAGCCATTGGAGATCACCATAGTCAGAAATGTGATCACGTCTGCCATCCCACCAAGTGCATCGTCAATCCCTCAAGTGCCTTCTTCCTTTGTAGCTCTTCATCTTCATCTTTCTCTCCCTGTTTCTCCTGCTATCTGTACCCCTCTGAGGCTCTGGTGTGCAAATACCACAGGCAGACATCACCATTTCGAGAAAGGAGTGACCACCACTGCAGATCGTCATGTTGCATGATCCCGTTCAAAAATCACTTGAGATTCAAGTGTGTCCCAGTCCCTGACCGTCTGCTGCCTGTGCCTTTGGGGAGGCCATTCTGGATCTCATTGCATCCAACTCTTAGAAACTTTGTTGTTTGCAGTGGGAACATATCCGTGCCTCATTTGCAATTGTTTAGTTTCGTGTCCATATCATCTTCTTTCTTAAGTAGTTATAGACTTTCCTCAGCTTTTACCCTTCTGACAGACAGGTGGTCAGAGGTCTTCTTCCCCAGTAGCCTCTTTTTGATGCATTGAACAAAAAAAAAATTCATCCCACCTAAGGAATTCCCTTTTGCCTTTATCATCCATATTCCTCCACTGGTCCATCTGGATTTACTCCCCTTTAGGAGAAGACCACTGATGGTTTGGATGATTTGGGAGACCAACCCTGTACTTTACTCTCAAACTCTTGAAGGTGCACCAGACAAATGGGTGTCTGGGCAAGCAGTCCGTTGTGGTAATCCTGATGTCCCTGTTAGCAACAGTAGTGGCAGATCACACCATCCACCTGGAGAAGAGATGGAGAAAGCAACCACCTGCACTGCGTTGGTGGATGCCCCCCGTCATTGCCAATGTACAACCTGTGCAGCTTGGTGCTCTGGCTGTTAAGCCAGCATCAAGTTTGGACTCTTCTGAGTCATGCCACAGAGACCTCCAAAGAAGAACGCCTAAAAACATAAATGGATGCCACCTGCCGTGTCCGAGTGCATTCTCAGTTTTGTACCAGAGGGTTTCTTTCATGAGCCGGTCTTGTCCGCTGCTGTTTCTCTCCATAAGGGACTCTCCAAAGGTCCCTCCTTCCAAACTCAGCTGGAAACAGCTTCTCAGTCACTGGAGGGGGCACACCTCAAAGCCACAAAGTCCCCATCAGACAGTGCTGAAATGTGGATTAAGAAATGCTGCTCCACTGCCAGATATGAGTCATCCTGCCTCTCGAACACTTGCTTATGGTCACCATGGTAACTGGGTCAAGCACCTCAGAAGAATGATCTGGGAAAGGCCATCTTTCTTTCTCCTTATTTATTTCTTGTCACTTCCAAATGCCTGCCTTTCACTCTTCTCCTTCTCCAGCCCAGGAGTGACCTGCACTTCAAGGATAAAACAGCTAACAGTGGACCAAGGAGTGTTTATTTTATTCCAAACAGCAATCATCAAGGAGGCAATTCCACCACACACATTTGGAAAAGGTGTCACAGTCCATGAGAAATCACTTTGCTTGTGAAGAGAGAGACAGAGGGACTGGGCCAGCCATAGGTGCTATCAGGACCTGGTTTCCTCACTCTTTTCCCATCAAATACTCCATCACTAAGGTTCTCAGGTGGACAGGCATTGGAAGCTAGCCTGGGCTGCAATAAAGCAGGCTCACTTCAATACAGGTGATCATGCGTCATACCTCCACCAGCGCTCAGCACCCAGGACACAAGAAAAAGAAAACAGCTTTGCACCAGTCACAGGATCAAAGGATCTCAAGGTTAGAAACCCCCCTTGGACGAAAAATTTAGGAACTTCTTTCCTTGTCTATCCCATTGTTTATGCTTAGCCATGCTGTCCCATCCTCACCTATCTACACTGCCCAGAATGTCCCCTGAGACCCACCTCTCTTTGCAAGCACCTCCCAGCACCTTGGGCAGGGGGCTTTGCTTTTCTCCCTCCCACCCTCCTCATAGCAGTGATCTGGACCCCTCTGTTCCCTGGCTTTAGAAAAAATCCCATTTAGGGGTCTGGCAGGCACCCAGGCAATGGCGTGGGCATTTTTAATGGCCTTGCAAAGTAAGACACGGAATTTAGGTGTCTGCACTGGTGTCACCACTGGAGTCACCACTGTTATCACCCTGATATCTGCACAGATCCTTGTACCCAGAGCTTGTTTTCTTCCTTCACAAGGTTGAAATCTTCCTCACTTAGTGACTGTTGGTCTCCATCCCACTCTGAATGCCTTTTTTAACCAACTCTGCTTGTGCTAGGCTGGTCACTCAGAAAAGTTTCAGCACTAGCAAGTTTTCCCTTGATTTGCCCTCTACTAGGTTATCATTATTGCGTGTTGCTCCGTTTCATTCCCTACACAAAGCAGAAACACCTTTGCAGGTTTTGGCAGGTAAACTGGAGTTTGGGTCCTGCAGATTTTGGCAGAAACCACCTGGGCTGACATCAGTGCTAAGCAGTAGCTGTGCCTCTATTACCCCTGATACTGGTAAGGAGCAAAAAGCATCCCACTAGGCAGATGTTTCCATTACGTTTGGGAATGCCTGCAAAACCATGCAGAAAAGGCCTACAAATGAAAAGTGAACTGATCTGTTTATTGCCATTAGTGAATGGCAAAAAAATACCCCAACAAAACAACAGAGAATGCAAGAATGGGATCATTTGGGAACAATTCATTATTTGTTATTCATACTAATAAAATCTATTTGTACTGCAGTTACATCCAGGAGCATGCGTGTAGAAGCTGGAACTCCCATAGAAAAATGTTAATTCCTCACTCTAAAGACTTTATTGGCTTGGTTTTTTGAGCTTAACTGTGCAAATTGTTGACCTCTGGCCACCACTGGCGTGTGGGACTACCACAAGTGGTCCACAGCAGATGCACAGAAGAATACCAAGCATTAAAATGTGTATGTTTTCAGTGAAAAGTTGGATAATGAGGTTGTCGAATCACCCAAAGGACATCCAGAAGGCTGATAATGGTCCTTTATCAGCAGTTTTAGGATCTAGTGAAGAAACAGTGAGAATTGTTGGGTCAACAAAAGAAAATTAAACTCTGCTTTTCAAATCGAACAATAGTATCCTATTTCCTTTTGTGTTTTGATTAGGTTTGGTTTGGTTTGTATACTTAAATGTAAGCAAATTTTAATACAAAGTACTTTGGCATGCCTGTTCCTCCCTACCCCAAAAGAAAAGTTTTGCTTAGAAAAGTTTCAATATTGAAACTTTGCATTTGTTTTTGAAATACTCTCTTTCTCTCTCATCTGCTTTGGCCAAAATAATTTGACGAGTTTGCCCTACATGAAAATTTGGGTTTCTCTCCTCCAATCTGTACGCTTTTCAGTGAATGAAAGAGGCAACTAATAGATTTTTGCCCTGATATCATCAGATGTCTTCTTTTCTGGCAGACTGCATGAGAATGGTGTCGGGCGAGATATCCTGGTACAGCCTGGAAAGCTCTTGGGAGTCTCTGTGTATAAAATGATTAAGAAGGTTGGCTAATAAAGCAGACACATATTGCTATGAACAACCATGACATTTCTTGGTTGTACCCACTTTTCGGTTTCCCTTTGCAGAACAAGTCCCACACTGAAATGAACCTTTATTGAAGCCATTTTAGGCGAGCAAGTGGCCTCTTTCAAAGGAAAGTCATGAACTGTTAGCAGTGGCAGAGCGAGAAAGGATGTCACCCAGCCCTTAAAAAAATAATCACCCTTGAGCTATCCCAAAATCCAGGCAGGAGGGGTCAATTTGACATTATTGGCCTGCAAGTTGTCAGTGCACTTGGCAATGGGAGAAGAATTGAGGGCCAGGCTTCAGGTCATGCTCAGCCATGAACCAAATTCTTCCCAGTGTAACCTCGAAATCCCTCTTTGGGGCTCTGGGCATAGATGGCATCACCCACACCTCCTCACGTGGGCCACACCTGGGACACCTGTACGACAGGAGATGAGGAATAAGGGCAGATTTGTGACCATGGAGGTTCCCAGGCTAAGTACCAAGGGAGCCCTGACAGTCTGCAGAGCCAGCCCATAAATTGCACTGTTTCCTCTTTCTCAAATGGAGCATCCAGGGATTTCTCTGTGCCAGGACATCAAAGAGGAGATTGTAACCAGCTGTCTCACACAGCTAATTGATACCAGGCCTCTTTATTCCTCAGGGAGGTCTCTGAGGGAACCAAGCCAAGGGAGGTCAAAAGGAATGAACAAAGGAGCAAGGATGTCCCAGAGCGTGAGGAGGACAGAGACCACCTGCACCCCAGGGTCTCCTCTGGGGAGCAACCTCCAAGCCAGTTCAGCACCCTCCCCCTTCCCTGAGGACAGAGTCCATCAGTGCAATCTGGTCTGATTTGTCACCCAGAACCCAGGGGAATATCTCATGGCACCCGACTTCTTCCTCTTCTTGTTTAAATAGCGTAGTGCAAGGGCAGGACAGGATGGCAGTACAGGCTGGGGGATGAAGGGATTCAGAGCAGCCCCACAGAGAAGGACTTGGGGGCACTGGTGGACGAAAAGCTGGACATGAGCTGGCAATGTGCGCTCACAGCCCAGAAAGCCAACTGTATCCTGGGCTGCATCCCCAGCAGCGTGGCCAGCAGGTTTAGGGAGATGATTCTGCCCCTCTGTTCCACTCTGGTAAGACCCCAGCTGCAGTACCACATCCAGCTCTGGGGTCCCCAGCACAAGAAAGACATGGACCTGTTGGAGCGGGACCAGAGGAGGGCCACAAAAATTATCAGACGGATGGAACACCTCTGTTATGGAGAGGGGCTGAGAGAGTTGGGGTTGTTCAGATTGGAGAAGAGAAGGCTCCAGGACACCTCATGGCAGCCTTTCAATATATAAAGGGGGCTTATAAGAAAGATGGAGAGAGACTATTTACCAGGGCCAGTAGTGACAGGACAAGGGGCAACAGTTTTAAACTAAAAGAGGGTAGATTGAGATTGGACCTAAGGACAAATTTTTTTACTATGAGGATGGTGAGACACTGGGCACAAGGTTGCCCAGAGAAGTTGTGGATTCCCCCTCCCTGGAAGTGTTCCAGGTCAGGTTGGATGGGGCTTTGAGCTGCCTGATCTAGTGAAAGGTGTTCCTGTCCATGGCAGGGGGGTTGGACTAGATGATCTCTGAAGATCCTTTCCAACCCAAACCATGTCATGATTCTGTGATGCTATGTCACCCCAGTGACTGGGAGTCAACTGGAAACTGTGGCTTAGATGGGCAGCCATGCTCCCTTCCCTGTGTCCTCCACAGGGTCAGTGTACGATATTCTGCAGCTCAGCAGAATGCCTCTGTGCGTTGATTTTGCAGAGAAGCAAAAGTTACCTCATTAGAGAGCTCAAATGGGAATTCCTTACCTAAGACAATCTGGAAGTCACTATCCACTTGTCAAGGTATGCTTTGGTCTTCTCCAATAACTGGAAGGACTCTCTTCACACAGAAAGTGAAATTGTTTGAGTAGAAGCATTTTGTCCTCCATTCTCATCAGTGGTCAAGAGAATAAAAGACCTCAATTTTCCATTGCTTGCATCACTTCTGTACTTCCAAATCAGCAGCTTAACTTTGTGCCCAATCCAGCATGGCTGGGGATAGAGGTGTTGGGTTTTACAGCACTCAGGGGTGCAGGGCTGAAATGTCTGATGGCATCCATGCTGCTGCAAAGCACATTGTCGTGCAGACCTGTATCTGTTTGCATTTGCAAACCTGAAAATGGCTAATCCAGATAAAAAATTGGTAGTTCAACTGCCTGCAGGTGATTGATGGGCATCTTTTGCATGAAATTACTGGAAAATGGTGGGGTACAAAAGTGAGGAAGTAAGAGTTAGAAACAAGATAAGAAAACTATTAGGCAGATGTTAAAATGAGGATGGAGAGAAGATCCATCTGTGCAACCTCTCCCCTTCTTCGTTTATGCAGTCAGGACAGAATGCCCTGTGTTCTCCAATGTCAATCCAGAATCAGCAGCAAATGCAAATCAGTCTTATTTGACCTTCTCGTTGCAATATTTGGGGCGTGGATTCAGCCTCCTGCACATCTGCAAAGCACTTGTCATTCTCCTGGGTGCAAAGGCCCAAAGTAAGTGAAGAATTTAAGCAGATGCTGAACTCATGAGATTCCCAAGTAGCAGGTCTGGACACTGGCCAGTGAAGGAGGATTTAATTGGAAAATGCCAGTTGGAAAACCAAGCAGAAATGTCCCAGGTTTAACAACCTCTGCTTCAACGACTACTCATAGCTCCAGGGCAGCCCATTCACGCCAAGTTTCCATGGATTTCTTGCCGTGCAACCAGCAGAGTGAAAACCTTGGCAGCTCTGTGCTAACCCAGGGCTGACTCCTGGATCCAGCACAAGTAACCTGGAAGCCCTGAGCACCTTGGCTCCAGAAAGGGTTTTCTCAGGCTTTAAGATTTCCCACTACAAGTATGTTAATTTGGGGGACTTTAAGACACTCCAGATTCCCAGATTCTTCAATTCCAAAGACTGCAGGACTTCCATTGCCTCATCTCCTGTGTTGCTCAGCCGAGGGAAAGCCCAGGGAATGTAGCTGACCAAGGACTTCGCATCTTCTGTACCCTGTGGCTGGTGAGGCCTGAGAAGCGGAAGAGAGGGAGACTGCCCCACAGCGCAGATCCATCTAGTGGTGGTTGACTCTTGGCATGGTTGTCTCCATGGATTAACAAGTGTTTCCACGTCAGCTGGTAGATGTCAGGTTTCCAGGGATACATCCTTTTTAAACAACAGTGTGCACTAGAAGTTCTTAGAATTCTTTTTTTTTTTTTAATTTATAGTTCCACAGAATTTTTCATTATATTTTTTATTGCATTCTGGTGTTTGAAAGAAAACAAAGTATCAAACACTGAAATTTCCCACAAACCAGGCATGTGGATTTCCAGATAGCTCTGTTCCCAAGCATGGATTGACACACTGCAAAAACTGAGTCTTAACAATTCCATCTTGTCACATTAAAATCATGAGGATTTGTGCCACTGGCTTTGTAGAAATATAGATGATTGGGGACGGAAACTGTCTTGAGAGATGATCTAGTCCCTCCCTTGACCTCAGGTCAGCAAAAATGGATCTGGCCTATATAATGAGTATTTCCATTACATGGGAATTTCTGGTTGCCCTGGTGCTATGAAACTGGTTCCAGTGTGCCAAGTCTGCTTTTGCTGCTTCATGTAATTTAGGCAGTATCTGCATCACGACAAGTCTGTTCTGTATGGGCTATCATTGAGGAAAAACTCTACCATCCACTAGCAGTGCAAGTATAAACTGTGTGACATAAACTGACCCTAAATCCAACTCCTGATTAATAGCTTCAGCCTTTGCAAACTTGCCTCCTCTTTCCCAATAGCTCCATTGCCCCAGTGTTGTCACTGGCTTTCTTTATCCTAGGACTCCCCTACACAGAATACACACATCGGCACCCTTTCCATGAAGTTGAGCTGACTGTCTTACGGTGTGAGTTGGCTGAGAGTATGGTTTACCAGCAGATGTTTCCAAGCAGCATAACTTTCAAAAGAGTACAGATTCTTTGATGTGCAAGTTAAATGCGTGAAATCATGGTATCTGATTTTCAGAAGTAATTATCTCTAACAAAGATAAAATACAAAGCCTGATTTGATTCTATTTTTTTTTGGTACAGCTTGTGAATATCATCACTTGTTAAAAATATAGTGTCATTCATGTGATGCTGGAATTTTGCCACCCTCAACCATGGCATACTTTGCTGTCCCTTGCTTGATTTAGTGACTTAGAAAATCTCCAAATTTCTGACCTTACACTTTGAACCCAATGGGAGAGATAGGCACCAACGCCATTCTGTTTGCTGTTTGCGCAGAAAACCTGGTTGGCCATCTTTTTAGTAGTGGTTGGACCAGATACCTCCAGAAATCCCTTCCAAACTCACTTGCTCTGTGTCTCTAAAATCAGATCCAACTGGAGGGCCATATAAGTCAGTAAAGTTATAATTGACCTAGTTTGTTATACTTCAATTATTCCACTCTTGGCCTTTTGTTCTGGTATGTTAGGCCCATACCATTAGATAGTTGATGCCCATCTATGTGTTAAAATTTCAGAGAAGTATGCTGCATCTCTGCCAGTAACCTAAATGCCTGGGATGTTCCCAGATGCTGAAACCAACTAGCAGATGACAGCCTTTATCTCGGCTAGTGAATTCTCTTAGTCTTCAAAATAGGGTGGCTGTGTGCAAGCCACCTGTGGGGAACAGACCTTGGGAGGTTCCTCTCCCACACCACGGCTTGTGCTGTTTGCATGGGCCAGAGTTGTTCCTTTTTGCTTTCATGGAAGTGCCTGTTCCAGTGGTGGCGATGTTCATAGGCAAGCTTCAAAATGGAAATTAATATGCAACCGGGGCAAACTGGCTGGCATAGTAATGCTCCAGAGATAGGTATACACGTCCGGGTGTTTACATGGGAGGCAGCTACCTAAACTGTCATTACCATGCAGGGTAGTATGGGATGTCATGCTGTTTCCATTGAAGATGTACTAGGATGTCCCAGCTAGCCTCCAACTTCTATTCCAGAAAGCAGCAGGTCTCCTGTAGGTCCTGTATCACAGTTGCCATTCGTGTGAAAGTTTTGAATGTCCTGTGTCATGCCAAACAGCATGAGGCACCTCTGCATGGGCATCAGGATTGAGCCTTTCGCTCACATGCAGATCACTAAATGTGGGTGTCAATTTGTGAGATGAATCCTACCCTTGAAGACCCCAGGCAATCTGGGTCCCAGCTGTTCTGGCTCATTGAAATCATCTCTCTTATGCTTCCTCTCTGTCATTCAGTGGATCTCCTTCTTTTTAAAGTTTCTTTCAGTCCAACCATGAAGATTAACAAAGTTTAGTATTGTGCAAATATTTTGTCTGCTCCCTCCATATCATTGCCTGTATTTATTCCAACAACTCCACCTTCAAGTGAGCCTTGACTTCATGTGTGTACCTAGGTGACCATTGTGCAGGTCTCTTGCTTCTCCTGCTCTTTGCTATAGGATCCACCACCTCCAGAGGTAACTGGGATCCACAGAGCCTATCCTTGTTTTAAATGGAGGTGCCACTATCAAGAAAGGACTCTGAGCTGACTTTCCTATTTCTTTACTGGAGCAGGACTCAGACATGTCAGTCTTTTCATTTGTCTATGTTTTTCCCTCTGCATGGAGTAAAGCCACTTCTGCTGAACAGCTTTCTGCTTTGCTTTCCAGAAGAGAGTTGAATACAGCACCTCCCCATGCATTTCCAACAGGAGAATTACATAGACTTCATGGGGCTGTGAAAAACAGTTTGTAGAGGAGGGGTGCAAATTCTGATCTTTGGCTCCTTTGTGCTTGCTTTGCTGGCACAAAGGGGATGAAATCCAACTGAACTCAGGAGGAGTCCACCCCAGTCTGACCTTTTCTCATCAAGGAAGTTGTGGAGGTACACGAGAGCCTCTAACTCACTTTCCACAATCTAATTGTCGTTGCTGTTGCTATTGTCTCTTCTACTTCTGACACACCTCAGCCCAGTCCTGGTTATCTATTCCTGCATTGATAGAGCATCTGTCACAAGATGTTGCGTGCAGAGACCTGTTAACAAATCTGAAATGGGTTTGCTTGGATCCAGGATCAGTCCAGGCTCAAATCCATGCGTGGCAAGGAGCTCCTTCTTTTCTGGACTTAATGGTATTAGTAATGGCAGTGTATTGATGTTTTGTAGTTACTTCTAAAAGTTATTAAAGAGGTTATCAGACCAGGGCAAGCACAGCTGAGCTAATCTGAGCTTTCAAGCTTGGAGGACATTAGAAAAAAAAATTCACCTGAAAAGACACAACCCTAGAAATTAGACATTGGGCATCCACATGGTTGTGTGCAGTTTTGGAACCAAACAAGCCCTACTTTCATGGAGAATCCATCTGTGGAGTGGAGTGATTCGGGCCTTCCAAGTGCAATGGGAGGATCCAAAAATGCTCTGGGGTGCTAAGGAAGTCATCACCTCCAGATATCCAAGGTTGAAGGCAGAAGTGCCAAGCCTCATATACTCCCTGTGTTTTGGGCCCCATATACAGGAGCAGTGGCTCAAACAGCTTTTCCTTCATGCACACACCCCAACACACACACACACTCATGTACATCAAGATTTTAAGTAAGAGCTTGGTTCAAATAGAACCATGCGGTGCATGGGGTTGTTGTGCCCAACATTTTGCCTTGCTGAACCTCATACAGTGGCCTCAGCCCATCGATCCAACCTGTCCAGACCCCTCTGCAGAGCCTTCCTGCCCTCCAGCAGATCAACACTGCCATCCAGATTGGTGTCATCTGCGAACTTACTGAGGTTGCACTCGATCCCCTCATCCAGATCATTGATAAAGATATTGAACAGAACTGGCCCCAACACTGAGTCCTGGGGAACACCACTGGTGACGAGTTGCCAACTGGAGTTAACTCCATTTACCACAACTCTTTGGGTCCGGCCATCTAGACAGTTTTTTACCCAGCTAAGCGTACTCCCATCCAAGCCATGAGCAGCCAGTTTCTCCAGGAGAATGCTGTGGGAAACTGTGTCAAAGGCTTTACTAAAGTCCAGGTAGACAACATTCACAGCCTTTCCCTCATCCACTAAGCGGATCACCTTGTCATAGAAGGAGATTGGTTAATCAAACAGGACCTGCCTTTCATAAACCCATGTTGACTGGACCTGATCGCCTGGTTGTCCTGTACATGCTGCATGATGGCACTCAAGATGATCTGCTCCATAACCTTTCCCAACACCGAGGTCAGACTGACAGGCCTGTAGTTCCCTGATCTTTCTTCCAGCCCATCTTGTAGATGGGTGTCACATTTGCTAATTTCCAGTCAACTGGGACCGCCCCAGTTAGCCAGGACTGCTGATAAATGATGGAAAGTGGCTTGATGAGCACTTCTGCCAGCTCCCTCAGTACCCTTGGGTGGATCCCATCCAGCCCCATAGACTTGTGTGTGTCTAAGTGGTGTAGCAGGTCACCTACCATTTCCCCTTGGATTATGGTGACTGCATTTTTCTCCCTGTCCCTGTCTTCCAGCTCAGGGGGCTGGGTACCTGGAGAACTGGTCTTACTACGAAAGACTGAGGCAAAGAAGGCATTAAGCACCTCAGCCTTTTCCTCATCCTTTGTCACTATGCTTCCCCCGGCATCCAATAAAGGATGGAGACTCTCCTTGGCCCTCCTCTCACTGCTAATATATTCATAGAAACATTTTTTCTTGTCTTTTATGGTAATAGCCAGATTAAGTTCTAGTTGGGCTTTGGCCCTTCTAATTTTCTCCCTACATAACCTCACAACATCTTTATAGTCCTTCTGAATCACCTGGCCCTTCTTCCAAAGGTCATAAACTCTTTTTTTTTCCTGAGTTCCAGCCAAAGCTCTCAGTCATGGGATTTGAGATGTTTTTACGGGAAAGCCCGTATCTCCTACAAGGTACCTGACACCTGGAGTCAAAGGACTTGGCTAAGGTGAAAAAAGCCACAGTAACAAGCTTCTTTTGCATGGATTTACATGGGCACGCATGCAAGGGACAGATGCACTCACCCTGAGATACATTTGAGGACAGATTCCCTGCTTTTTCCCTGACCTACCTTCATAGGGCTGAGACATCCTCATTGGGGGAAACTAGTATATTCCTGGGAAAATATGAGAGCAGCTGTGATGCCATCCCATCACTTCCTTTTTTCTCCATGGCTTACCTTGAAGACTTAGTCTGGCTTCTGGCATGGCTAACTCCCTTTCTGAGGCTCTCAGCAGGTGTTGACCTCACTCCTTATGGGTGGCAGGGGCATAGCAAAGGAAAAGGCCACAGGCAGCCAGCATTGAACAGGATAGCCAAGGAAATAAGGTGGAAAAACCTTAGGGAGAAGAATCAAGTAGAGGGAATGGAGAAAGAAGGCAGTCACCTGCCTGCCACCAGCACCACCAAGAGGAGGAGCAATGCAGGGTGATGGGACCACCAGGACGCAAAGCCTCCTGAGTCCTAGCACTGATGCTGTGCAGGACTCCAGTGCCACTGAGCAACTGGCAGAGTTTGCCAAGTGCTTGCAGGCAGGGCTGCCCTGGGTTTGATTTTCCTCATTTGGGCATGGCCAGGAGCGAGCGTGTATTCTTTGGCACCTGGCCCTGCAAGAGTGAGATGCAACCACAAAGAGGAAGGCACAGGAGAGAGTCACTGGCAGAGGGCGTTTGCTTGCCCTGACAGGGAACAGGGGATATTTTGATGGGGGCCTTAGCACAGTCTCCCCAGAGAAAGCACGAGGTGTAGGAAGGGGAAGGGAGATATTTTTTTTTATAAGCCATTTTAGATGTTTGAGGATTTTTTCTTCTCTTGATCTTGGTTATACATTTTCTGCTGGACCGAGAGGGGAAAGCTCACAGATCAGGAGAAAGGGCTGTTAGAAAAGCTCTTTTCCATGTAGTTTTACATCAATACACCTGCTCTTCCAGCTCTTTCGGGGGTCCTTAGAACCACTCCTCGTTGGGCTGTGGGCCCCACAAATGCAAGGCAGGGCAGGATGTCAGGCACCAAATAGCACAGCACAAGGACACTCCAGGCTGCTCCCACCAGCTGCCTTGAGTCCCTGGAGCTGCAAAGCCGCATTAACATGCCATGTGTTCATTTCTTCAGCAGCACAAAAAACGCAGCTTTAATGCTGCTGGGACCTGAACAACTGTTCAAAGCTGGCTCAGGTCTCTGCTCATGGCATCCACAGGTCCATGCAGACCTTGCCATCAGTGCCAGCAAAAGGCAGCAGCTTGCTTTGAGAGGAAGGACCCAGAAACGCTCTGTGGTGCTTATTTCTTCCCAGCTTTGTTTTCTCTGGGTAACTATTAGCACACCAAAGGATATTAGTTCTGGATGTGAGAGCACGGAGAGACTAACTGGTTTCAAATACCAACATCGTAGCTCATTGTAATTAATTAAATGTTGACATGATCCCCAACAAGCAAAACCTCCATTATACTCAGTTAAATCCCTTGACACAGATGCCTTACTCATTGTCAGTCCCTCTAATTAAGAGCAAATGCATAGAAATGTAGACAACACAGCATACATGTGTCAAACCCAGGGAAAGATCTTGCAGCGGGGAATAAACGTCCACTGCTATTCCCAATTTCTGGAACAGATCAGCTGTTTCCCAAACAGTTCTTGCACTTATCGTGTCTGCAGACCCTCTGTGACATGATGATTTTTACAACTCTTCTATATTCATGACCTACCACATTTTGCAGTACAGTTTGCTAATCATAGTCGTAGTTTGCAAAGCTAGAAGGGACTGATCTAGTTGACATGGTGGTGTCAGGGCAATGGTTGGACTCGATGATCCCAGAGGGCTCTTCCAACCTGATTGATTCTGTGATTCTCTGATTCTGTGATTCTGTGATCTGCTGTGATTTACAGGTGACTCCAACCCTAAGCGTCTCGTTCAATAATTTCTTCAACTCCTCCATTACTCAAAACCAGTTTTCTCCTTAGAAAGACACTCAGCATTAACTCAGGACTGCAAATAATGGGAAACCCATGTCTCTAGTTATGCTGTTTCCAGTTGCTTTATATCCTTGCTATTAAAAATGACTGCTTTCTTTCCAGGGTAAATTTATCTAGCTATAACTTCAAGCCGTTAAATTTTTCTACCATTCTTGGCTAGATTAAAGATACATTTGCTATCAGAAACAGCTTCCTCTGTATTTCACTGCAATGCATGAGCAAGTCGCTTCAATTTTTCTTGGATAATATCAATGGATCAACATCCTTTAATCTCATGCTCTACGTCAAGTTTTCCAGACCTTTGCATTGTCTCGTAGAGTTCCTCAGAGCATTTTCTGTCTCCTTGGCTTCTTTTCTGCACTGTGGGCCCTGAAATGGGACATGATTTTCCATTGAGCAACCTCCATTTTTCAGTCTTCCTTGGTCTGGTTCATCTGTTCCTGCTCTTGGCTTTTTTATTATCTGAGCTTGTGTCATTGTTACTAACGCTCTGTGAAACACTACTCAGGTGGACCACACATGCCTTTTCACCAACAGCCTTGACAGCCTTTCTGTGAGCTGTAAGAGCAAGTTATCAACTATTGCTGGAAGGAAAGATATCCCTGCAGGTATTTAAAAGACGTATAGATGTGGTGCTTGGGGCCATGGTTTAGTGGTGGACTTGGCAGTGTTAGGTTAACAGTTGGACTTGATGATCTTAAGGGTCTTTTTGGACCTAAATGATTCTATGATATTCCTCTGAAGAACCATTTCGCCAAAATGTTCTCATGTGCCCCTCCCAGGGCAAGCACGAATACTGATCCAGAACTGACAGTATTGTTGATGTATGCAATACTGAGACTGATACTGGCAACCCTCATGTTCAGAAGATATTTTCATGCTTAATACCCATGAGTTTAATGAGAGTTCAAACCTTTAAAATCTGTGCCGTAACATTTCTGTTAGAGCTCATCAGATGGCTTAGCTTCACCCAGTATTACAAGATATTACAAGATATTCGTCTCTAGGTACATACAAGTTGATAGCCTTGAAGAAGCATATCACCAGTGTTGTCTGAGACAGATGGTTTCTGTTGCCAGAAATATTGTTCTTTTCAGTGTTTTGACTATCTGGAGGCAATTTGTAGGCGATCTGCATTGTAGGGGAGTTCTGTCTCGCAGCAAATGTAGAGTCTCTTTACCCAGCCATAGATCCATTGCACAAGACAAGACTGAACACCTCTGTTTGCAGACCTACTGACTGAGACATCCTGGGGACCCACTGGGAGCCCCGGGCTGGACCCCCAGACTCCCTGCCTTTAGACAACACTGCTGGTGGAAGTGCACAAGCAAAGCAAGTTTTACATGGCATGTTTTTTGTTCCCTTGACATAAGGACCCATCAAAATCTCCTAAGAGAGAGGTGGCAAGAGAGAAATTAATTGATGATGATGGAAGAAGTGGAGATAATTATTACCTGGGATGAGACCAGTCTTGACAGGGGCTGTCCTCAAAAGCAGGACTTTCCTAAGAAGGGGTGGAAAGTCCACTTAGGGTCACTTTCCTCCTACAAGAAGTGAATATGCAAAATTAGCATATCCAAAAGTTAATTAGGAGACAAGGCCACATCAAGACAGGGAGTGCACCCCAGATCCCATGTCTATTACTTCTAAGCAGTGAGTGAAGAGCACAGGAGGCAAAAAGGTTTGTTTATCTAATGAAAAGGCAAGAGAGAGGCAGACAGTTATCTCATGGGAGGTACTCAAATTGCCATGAAAATTGAATGCAAATTTCCATCCTTTCCCTTCAGGATCAGAGATTAAAAAAGAAATAGAGATAAGACAGAGAGGGAGCAGGAAGCATGTCAGTGGAGAATGAGCCTCATCACCATAATGAGGTACTTTGAGACACTCATCTCTTCTCAGCAGAGATCCCATTGCCCTGTGCAGGCAGTTAAACCAGGCAATGCAGCAAGTTTCTTGCATCCTCTCTCATGAAATATCTCGTTAAAATTCCATATGGCTGTAAAGCTTAAACAAAACCACCATGATATGATGGCTGGTCTGCTGCTACTTTTCTTGGGTCTTCCCAGCATTGTCTTCATGCTTGTCCCAGGCTCAACTCTATGTCTAAGACAACCAGGCAGCCAGTTTTTGCCTCTTGTGTCATTTTACTTTCTATTCAACCATGACATCCAGGTGGGTTGCTCACGTTAAAAAAATATTGATAGTCTGTTTTTTCTGGGCTTGTGACCCCTTCCCACGGGCAGGTCCTGACACCATTGTGCATGGCTGTATTATGCCGTTGGCTCTGCTGGAGACTGCTCTAGTATGGGCATTGCAAGCTCTCTCCTCTCCTAATGTGGTACAACCCACGCAGTCTCTCCCATCCACGCTGGCAGACATATTGTTGTGCATCACAAATCCTGGGGTACAAACCTTGTGCGTGCTGCGGGCATGTGGGAAACTCTGCTCAGCATTAGGTGGCAAAAACTCCCTTTGGGGACTGGTTTTCCCACCACTCTGTGTTTGTACAGCACCAAGCACAAAGTGTGGTCCCTCCATCACATCAATGCTAGCAAATAAAAGGGATCAGGGTCAATTTGTTAGCCATGTGGCTGGCATTGCCTCAGCTAAACCCTCCCAAACAGGGATCTGCATGCAGGTACATCCCTTGGCTCTGCTACCCACTGCACCAAGTCCAGGCCAAAGTCCTGCCAGGGTGCGTGCTAACAGCCTGAGTGACCCTCGGTTGAAATCTGGTCCCTTATCCTGTCCATGTTCACTGTACCCGCAGAGATACGGCATAAGTGCATCACTGCCAAATAACCAGATAAGAGATGTACAGCCAGTCACTTCAGACAGATGACATGACCCTCCCCGTGGAGATGGGGGAAATGATCGAGTAAGAGGAATCCTTCACAGGCAACTGATGCGGCATTAAGCAGGAGACTTTATCCCTTCAAGTTAAGGGCTTGAGAAACTGTCAGGAGCAATGAGGATGTTGTTATCTCAGCATTCCTGTTATTTTTTTGGAGCCCTGTTACACTGACCCATTGTTTTCTGAGAGGGGGAAAATGTCTCTTTTTGAAGTGCAATGTTTTTAGAACTTGGTATCAGCTGAAAGCTGGCTTTCAGGGCTGGGGAGAGACAGAGCAACTCTGCTATCTCCCCTGAATAATTCCACGTTGGGGGAGAAGAAACAAATATGATTTTTTTTTAACTTTCCCTTCTTGTCCCAAAACTAAAAACAGAAAGAGAAGGCGAGCGGTGAGAAACTCTGCAGATTTTTCCATGCAAGTTAACACAAGAAAGGCTGTGCCTTGGAGCTGAGTGCGGAAACAGGGCAGGCGTTGGAGGATTTTCCCCTCCAAGTCTGAAAAGAAACAAGAAGTTGGCTGGCTGGTCTTGAATAACTCCTCCTGAGCCTGCAAAGCCGGCCCCAATTTTTCATCAGAGCTGAAAATATCAAACTCCCCCATCCTTTCTTCCCCACCCTTTCCTCCGCAACGTCACAGCACCCGGGTCCGGCGGCGCAGCTCTCTGGAGGATGCTGTTCAGCATCCTTCACAGCCAGCGACACTGGGAGGGAGGCATGGGCTACGAGTGCTGCGGTGCCAGGCTCCAGAGCCGGTGACGTGCTGTCTGCCCAATTCTGATATAAACAGAATGTCCTTGGGACCGGCACGGTGGAAACACGCTGAGGAAGCTCCCACACCTCCCCTTGATAGTGTGTTTTCCAAATGCTGGCATCCCGCCACTAGCAAGTTCTCCAGACTCGGGGCCACCAGCATTGCCAGCAATCATCTTAAGTAAACCTTCTGCTGTAGCATCCTTCTAGATCAATGATGTTATCTCTGTTTGGGTCCTGGTGATGTTCACCCGTGCAAGGTGAGTTCTTCTCACCCTGTGCTGTAAATTAAAGTCAGGACTCATGCATTTTGCTCTGGGGGAGAATTTTTTCCTGGGTTGGGTTGGACCCAATGAAAAATTGCCTTTTTCCTTTGTGCAGCTTGAATCTGGCCTCACTGTACATAAAATGCCATGTGTTCCCAGCAGGATTCAGCCCTTCCAAGGCCTACCCCGCAGCCAAATCTGATCTACATATTTACGAGCTTGTAAACAGGACGGGGCGGGTGAGTTCACATTCTTAGAAAACCAAGTGCGGAGAAAAGAACTTCTGAGTTGGAAAAACAAAGAGTAGTTTTGGGTCCGACCCAGCAAACACAGTGGTTTTTCCAAGACTTGGATGACTTGCTTGAGAATCATTCCCCTCCACTCCTTTTCTACTGGATTTCCCAAGCTTGCTCTTCAGTTGGAAAAAATGCACGTTCTCAATGTTTCTGATCAGAGTGGAGGAGACAGCCTGATAGAAAGGGATGTTTTATCTTGGATATGAGTTGAAGCCAGGCTTCTGATCGCAGTAGCCACAGAGAAACAGCAGTTACTTGCAAAGGGAGGTTTAATGAAGCTGTTAAAAGAAGTTGCACAGAAGCAGCCAGTTGGAGTGCTCACCACGAAGTGCCATTGTGTCTGCCAATAACTGCAAGAACCAGTAGTCTAGAACGGTGGTTCCCAAAGTGTGATCTCCAGATCTTGATGGTCCATGAAGGCTTGGTAAATGGTTCATGGAAAACCAGAGGATAAGGGAGACAGCCAGTCTGCAAAAAAATGATGAGGATTGACAGGTTTTTGTTCAGAAAAGTTGGGGAACCACTGGTCTAAAGCCCTGTGCTATGTCCAGTCACTATTTATAGATCCAGAAGCAGAGAGCTCTTTGTGGCAAGGGCTGAAGAAACATTTTTGCTATCGTTTTTGCAAAAAAATCTTTGATGACATTCCATGAAATATATGTGTCAAAGGAGTTAACCCAGGGCTAAGTCACAGCAGTGCTTCTACTAACTTACCCACCTTACTGGGAAGCTTCTCTTGCCATAATTCCTAAGGTTTTCTCAAGTAGATTATTGTGGTAAATCTTCAACTGACCCTCCAGAGTCTTTTTTGGCACCTCTTCTCCTTGGTTATTGGGGATTATTCTTAGTTCAGTATGAATTTTGTTAAGTTCTCTGCCCTCTACATACAGTATTTTCATCTCTCTAAATAATAATGCTGATGATCATTAAGTCCTTGTTGATTTTTTAGAGTAGTCCATGAAAGGAACATTTAACAAAGAAGGTCATGCAACATTTCCTAATATTGATTAGATGTTACGTTAGTGTGAGGTCTATTGGGAGCCTCCCCCAGCATTTGTCCCTTCCACAATCTGCAACCTCCACCCAGCTGAGAGCATCAGTTCTTCACTTTGTTTATCCCAGGCTTTGAAAGCTAAACCCTGTAAGAATGTTTCAGGGTGTATCAAGATAGTGTCTCAGCTGGTTGGTCAGCCACAGAGGTGCCTGGGCAAAAGACTGAAATACAGATCTGGTGGATTGCCAATGGAAACTGGTTGGGACCCCAAAGAAGTAGACATCCCCCTATACCCCACACACCTCCTTTCTCAGGGGGCTTTGGATGACAGGAATGTGAAGGCTATATTCCTAACCAACCCCATGCTGAATTTTGCCTCCACTCCTGAGAAATCCCATGTGAGTATTTACTTTCCTGCAGCCCATCATGAAGGGAACAGAAACCTGCAGCAGGCACTGATGATAGTGATGTCCTGTGTTGCTGGGTAGCTTCTACCTGAAGGGTAGGTTGTAGCGGAGTGGGAGTTGGCCTCTTCTCCCACGCAACTAGCGATAGGATAAGAGGATATAACCTCAAGCTTCACCAGGGTAGGTTCAGGTTAGACATTAGGGAGCATTTCTTCTCAGCAAGGGTCATTAGACATTGGAAGGGGCTGCCCAGGGAGGTGGTGGAGTCACCATCTCTGGATGTGTTTAAGAAAAGACGGGACATGGCACTTAGTGCCATGGTCTAGTTGACATGGTGGTGTCAGGGCAATGGTTGGACTTGATGATCCCAGAGGGCTCTTTCAACCTGATTGATTCTGTGATTCTGTGATTCTGCTTTGTGTCTCCTAAAAAGGGATCACTTGAGGCAATTCTTCATGTCACAGAGTGAGGAGAGGAAGACTTTTTGTTGTGGTGGTGGTGACCTATCACACTCCCAAACCAGCTGCCACAAGAGTCCAAAGCAAGAAGTTAATAGTAGCCAGTCTCCCTTGCTTCTCTGTGCATAAAAGTACCTGATTAAAGGTCTTTGTGGACTCAACACTGACTTGGCACAGCACAGGTTTGCTTGGGAGATGATAGGTCACAGACCAAGGCAGTTTGTCACCCATCGTATGAGATTTATTTTGCTGAGCTGGTTTTGTGCTAGATTAAAAGCTAGGCATCCAGGGCTCAATTCAGTAGCCTAAACACCAGTCTCTAGTGCCATCTGAACAATCCCAGGGTCTCTGAGGCACCTGGACAGATCTGGCTGATATGAGACAATTTACAGAGGACACACACCCTTTTGAAATGTTAGCAGTAGACCAAGATAGACTGCAGTGTCTAAAATGGCTCTAGCCTCCTATCTTTAACCAACAAAGTCACACCAGTGAGACAGCAATGCAAGCATTGGGAAGCTAAGGACGTAGTCTCCTACTGTGAAGAGTTATGGTCCACCAAAAGACAGCATTATGCAAGCCAGCAGTTGAGGACAAAGTTATCCAAGGCCAAGAACTTACATGGTTTGCCATCATACTGTTAGAGTCACTGGTAAGCTCATACAGGACTTGAATAAGCAGCATCTTTGCTTATCATTATTTGCAACCTACGCCTATGGTTGGATTCTTGCCCGTGAGACATTCTACCTATTGTGCACTCATGCTGCTGATGGCAGCTAGTCAGCTTGTTCGTAAATGTTTCCCTTCCCTGAGGGCTGGTGATACTGGCTGTGTTACCCAGAATTGTGCCCGAGGTGCCATCGTGCAGAGAAGAGACTCCCAGGCTCAGATGCAGCCAGACCTTCACGCTCAGGCTGCTCCCGTGTTTGCAGAATGGAGAGCCACGGGAGTGCTCCTCTCTTGAATGACACGCGGATTTTTGCATTGCCCTGGAGGGAACCCAGCAACCCCTCATGGCCATTGTGTTCATTCAGATCCTGAGCCAGATGGAAATTTTCTTTTCAAAGACCGTCCCAAGCGTGTTTCCTCTGTTTAACCACCCAGGCAAGAATCTCAGTGTGGTCTCTGCTGCGCTCACTCCAACATCAGCATGCGGATTCCAGTCTTCTTCCTGCTCAAGACAGCAAGACAAGAGCTCTTGATGTGCAACTCAGTTACCCTGACTTTTTCCTTCTCTCAGGAGACATATTATTTGTTTTTCTTCATTTGCATCTGGCAAATAAAAACCTTCCTGATATCTCCCTTTGGATTTACCAGATTGGCCAATCTTCTAGACTTTTTTTTTCGTGATTTTATTTATGTCCTTTTGCTGAGTTTCATGATTTTAAGATTCGTTTTAAAGTCCCCTTTGGGGCTGGAGTCAGGCTATTATCTGTGAATCGTTAAGGAATAGGCAGTTAGATACACCTATATCTTTCCCAAGCATAAGAAACAACGCAAAAATATGACCTTTAAGGGAGTGTGTACTAGAAGGCAGATTAAAAAAGTCTACATCTTTGTCTTCTTTTTAATTTTGTGACTCACTTTCAAAGCCCGTCTACCTACTGACCCTGCTGTGTTCAGCACTGACTGTGGCCCTGAATCTGCTGCCCAGCCCTTCCTCTTGGAGGATGAACCAAGCAGCTAAAAATGCTGCTCCTAGGCAGGGCAGTGTTGAGGTGAGTTAATGGATAGCTTGGTTTGAGGGCGTGGAGAGGACAATGTCTAATACCAAGCTTGGGGCTACTGGACCCTCTATACAGTCCCCTTTCAATGCTGAACCTGCCATGCTCTTCACCACAGAGCATGCAAAGAACTCATGATGATGAGCTCATCAGGCGGCCCAGGATTAATGGCCAGCAGCCATCCTCAGACAGAGCCCAAGTTCTGGCTTCATCACAGGCATGAGAAAGCTGATGGGCCAACATTGCCTTCCACAATGTGCAAAGGAGATATTTGGTCCTGCTCTTCGTTACCTTGTGAACGCATTGCTTTAATCATTTTAAAAGCTTTGTTATAGAGTGAGCTTGGTTTGCAGTATCCAAGCCCATGTGTGGTTTCATAATCTCTCTCACTTTCCTCTGCCCGGTCCTGCCTCAGCAGGGTCCACAAAGCTCCTGTTAAAAATCAAGAAGCAGGGAAAAACTCTCAATTGTCATCCAGCTGACATATATATTTCAAAAGAATGGTTTGTCATCATGCCACAGGGCTACAGAGTTGGAAAACAAGGGAATCCCTTCTTGGCCCTTCTACAGACGCAAGGCTCTGTATATCTACCCATCAACCCCTGTGTAGTGGCAGATCACAATCTCTTAATTATTCCTTTATTATCTTGAGTACTACTTTCTTCTTTCTAGATCCCTCGTGAAAGATGGAAAGCAGTATATTCAGTTCAGGGCAATGAAACTTTGTGCATGGTGCTAGCATGGCACATCTGAGTCCTTGGAAGGAGAATGCAATGAACGTGATGACTTTCTGGGGATTTGCTGCTGCTGCTTTCAGCTGTGTGTGCCCAGATGAAGGGTCAGTGCCCTCCCAAGAAACTTGGCATATTGAACCTTCTTTGGCCCCCTCCCCTGTCTATAGTATCACACAAGCACATTCGCAATGGTATCTAGCAAATGACAAGTTTAGCTACAACTTTCTCGGGAACCAAGCTAACTACTAAGGGTCATCTATGCTGCTAAAAATAAAAAAAGCAAAAAAAAAAAAAAAGGCAGATTATTAAGCCCCTCAAGCAAGAGCTGTAGAGTAGACTAGAGCAGATTAAGTACTTTATAGCACCTGGCCCAAAGCCTCTCTTGGGCCCCATGCAGTGCCCCAGTCATCTTACAACATAACTACTCTCATGGGAATTGTGAATCTGTGGAAGAGCAGGAAGTGTTGTGTGGCAGCCCACCAGAGTGGATCTTCAGTCTGAAATAGATGCTTTGCATTGCCCTGTGCAGCCCACCAGAGTGGATCTTCAGTCTGAAATAGATGCTTTGCATTGCCCTGTGCAGCCCACCAGAGTGGATCTTCAGTCTGAAATAGATGCTTTGCATTGCATGCCCTGTGATGTGGCGTGAGGGCATATGGAGGTAATTAAGGATGCAGAGCCTGCTGGGGCAATGCTAGAGGACTGCACAGTCAAGTTTTTATGGCCTTTTGGGAATGGTCTTTTGAGTGAACTGTTCCGTGGATCAAATTTATCTGGAGAGGGGTAGCTGGACCATGCTAAGCAAATTAGCACTGTGCACAATTCAAGGCTTGAAATTATTCATTAGCTTTCTGTCAGGTGACAGTGTAGATATACCTGTGTGGGTCTTCACTTTGCCACCCTTCACCACTATGGGAGGCTCAGTGGTGAAATTCTTCCAGTGATGAAAGTCCTATCCTGCACAGGAGAGAAACTAATGCATGGGAGGTTTTGGAGACTCCTCCTGAGAGGAGAAGACCACCAGATGCCAATGACATTAAGGATGAAATCCATCAGATGTAACCTTGGATGCCCATGATGTGGATGCCCATGAGCCAGGAGTCTGGGTCCATATCTGAGACCTTGTGTGATCAACCTGTCCAGTACGGGCTCACACTTTAGGATGAGACATATCACTGATACTGTCCACAGAGTCTGCTGACTAAACCATTGACTGTAAGAAGAGACCAGGGACCAGCTCAGATACCTAAATTCAATTAGGTGACTCAGAGAAGATACCCACAATTTTCAGGAAATTTGGTGCCTCGGAAACATCCTCATGGCAATGACTCCCATTAATGGTCCACATTGACAGGACTGCTTTGAGAAATGCCCCAGTGTGAGCTCTGGGGGGAATGACAGCCAATTTCAGCCGAAGTCCTACTGATGTGCTGCAATTTAGAAGAAAGTTTTGGAGACATCACTAGGACCATGTTGCCTAGAGGTTAGGGGACAGGTTTGGGCACTGTGAATTAGACCAGTAAATTATCAGAAGAAGGCTCTGCTGCATTATCCTTCTCTTGCTGACAGGCAAACTGCACTCAGTCCTCAAATTTGAGATCCTGCTTGAGACTGTCAGTGTTTTCCAGAGCCCTCAAGCCCCCAGGCTGGCCTCTCCTGTCTTTACGAACTCCCCACCACCCCCAGCCTAAACCATGCTTCTCTGAGCCCCACCACACCACAGGCTGCCCTCCCTCCCCACGGGGACCCTGCACGCCAGGTATGCACACCCCACCGTGGGCTTTGGCATTGCCGGGGGCTCTCCAGGTGGGTCTCTCCAGCCATCAACTTGGGACAACACAACACTACCAAGAAGGTCAGCAATGGGCAGGGGAGGGGTGGCTTCTCCCTGGTTTTCTTCCTGGTCAGATCAGGGTGCAGAAGTTGGAACAATCAGTCATGTCTACGAGCAGAGAGGCACACAGGCAGCTCGTCGGGGCTTTCACTGGAGTGACGGAAGCTGTCGCTTATCTGTGACATTGTTTATGGAGTCGGCTGGAGGGCTCACAGGCCTGAGGCATTCCACCAGATATCCCAACACCACTGGCCTCCAGGGAAAACACTGGAGTTACTGCGAACATGCTGTCCTCCTCCCCACGCCAAGCAGATCTTGTATCCATCCTAGGAGGGCAGTGAACCCCCCCATCACTCCAAGACACACCACCAGCTATGAGGAGATGTTAACCCTCTAGGGACCCTGAGATGCCTACAGACGCCCAGTGGAAGTGCTCAACAGCAGAAGGAGGAGAAGGTTGTGAAAGACTGGTCAGAAGCTGAGACACCCAGTCCCACACAAAGGCAGAAATCCCTGCTGATACCCAGCCCATTCTTCCATGCATCCACATCAGGGAAGTTGTCCATCATGGGGGCCCAGGAAGGAGCTGGCAAGGAGCGATGCAAGCTGAGTAATGGGCAGAAAGAGGCAGCTCATGATTGCTTTGATCCAAATTTAATTATTCTAGTTTGTGAGAGACACAAAGAAAAGAAGGAAGAGACTGACTCTTTCTTTGGCCAGGAGAGCCCACAGCGAGCTTCGGCAGTTACGGTGCCTCCTGCATCAGGGTTTTTCCTATACCTGCTGCAATTCTCTTGACTTGCTGCTCTGATGCATCCTGAGGGAGTCCTCAGACCCCTCCTGACCTTCAAGGCCACATTCAGGAGAAGCTTGGGTGATGGGACACCTGTCCCCACCACAGGCCTAATCCTATATATGTATTTCTGGAGTTTCCTAACTCAAGAACAAAGTGGTTTGCACCTTGGTAGATTTTTTTCTCTTCCATGAGTTTGGCCTATCTTTTTTTGGCATCCACAGACTCCTGCTGCAGGGATACCCACAGCTGAGGTACATGCTGTGAGATGAACCGTCTCCTCTTATTTGCTTTTAACCTACCACCCCCTAGTCTCCATCTCCTGTGATGCCACTTGTAGTGGAAAAGGCTCCTTATTTACCTTCTCCATGGCATTCCACCAACACCTGCAAGGTCCAGCTCTCCACAAGCTATTTTTGTACAGGGCCATTTCCCATACAAAGCCCACACCATGGAGCAGCAAGGCCCCTTGTCAGTGTGAACGATCCTGCTGGTCCTCACATTTCCCACTCATGGTGGGACAGCACTGGGGCATGACTTTGGCACTTTGTTTTACCCACCTGCTATCACATCTGCAGCACTTTTGTGCCATGGACTATTCAGGACATGCTGTAAAGCAGGGACCTTTCAAAACAAAGATGCCTCTGCCAACTGCGGCAAAAGCAACCCTGCTCACAGATTCTGGCTGTGTACTGGGAGCCGGGGCCAGAATTTAGATTGGACTGGGTCCATTTTCATTTCTGCATTTGTCTTTTTTCTTGTTTTGCTTTATTTTTTTTGAGCACTGAACACTGGGACCAGCCACTCTCCAAACAATCCAGTGATATCACCTTCAAGTGAGTCAGGGGGAGGGCAGGGTGGAGAAGTGCAGACAAGGAAAGATCATGAGATTGTGCTCGCTCAAATAACCTAAGAAAAATGGGATATGTGTTTGGATGTGTGGAGGGGAGATTGCATCCACCAGCCACCCAGCACAGGGTGTCACAGCTTTGAGGAGCATGCCCATGGCTTCAGAAATTTGTAGCTAGCTGGCTTTTTTTTCCCAGATATGAGCAGAGTGACATCACCTAGGAAAAAAATGTGTAGGCACATACACAGTATACATATACATATGCATGTCCTGCACACACACACACACTGTAAGAACACCAAATAAATCACTATTTTGCTTTCACTTCAGAGCACCTAACTTATTGGCTCAACTTTTGCACCACCACAAAAATGAAATTCAATCTTCAGATCATGTTTAGACTGTGACTCCGGTCACTTAGCATGGTGGGGGCAGGCTTTCCCTGAGCTCACCTGCAGCTTTCTTAATTTCTTAATGATCCTGAAGATAATTATCTAGGATTACAACAGGACCTGCAGTCCTTGTTCAGACCCAGCTCTATCAATCACTGGGATTCAGACTCTGCAAGATGTGGAATGACCTTTTATAAAATGACGAAAGGTATAAAGGTGCCAAATGGACTTTCAAATCCCCCAGCAGTATTATTATAAAATTTGTATCTATTAAGAGAAGACAAAGTCTTCACCAGGATCTCCATAAGCCAACACAGAGTCTCCGCAACAAGGCAGATGCATCCCACCCTACCTGGGAGCATCCTACACCAAGATACAACCAGGATCCTCCACCTACCAGGAGAGAGAGACCATTACTGGGTAGGCAGGCAGGGTGGAGAAGGGGCACCTCAGAGGTCTGTCCCTACTCCCCAGGCTCTCTCTACACATGTGAATTTTGTTAGGTTGGATGGAGCACCCCCAAAAGCAGCAGTCCCGTTCCAGCAGAGCAAGGGCAAGCCAAGTCTCCATTGTCTTCTTTCTGTGAGGGCTCTGGGGTCCCAGACGCTCCAGCATGACAGGACGTTGCTGGATCCCAGCACACATACTGCACACAGTGTTACTGCTCACCACGCCAAGACCACCCTGTGGGTGGATGTCCCCAAGGTGGGTGTCAGCACCTCCTCCTTTGGAAAGTACACCAAGCTTTGCGGTGAAGTGTTAAGCTGGACGCCCAAGAGACGTGTCCAGAGGGCTGATTCTGAGTGAGTAGGAACAGCTCCTCTTTGAAACAAGACGAGGTTTCAGGAACTTGTATGGTGATACAAGTCTTACAATATCTGGGCTTCCTGTTCTTTGATACTGCCCTGTTCTGGTTTTGATGCTTTTGGGGCCAGATCATCAAAAAGTGCTCATACACTGAGATGTCAGGCTAAAGTGTTGGTGCATCACTCTGTGTTGCTATACCTTATGTTTTATTCCCATTTTCTATTTCTGGACCTTGGAAGCATCCAACTGTGTTTCCTGAGCTCTTCAAGTGTCCATTACTCAGTACTGTCTTCCATGCATCCTAAAACAACCATGCTCCGATATAGTAACTGTTACAAAGCCCAGTCCAAAAACCCTCCCTCTCTCAAAATGTTGCATATTTGTGTGTATTAAAGCAAGAGCTAATTCCTTCCATTCTTTACTCATTCCCTAAATAAGACCCCACAACTCTTCCTTACGTGCGACCTCCCGGTGCCTATCAAGAGAGTCTGATGCTCCAGCACGTACAAAGTTACCAGCCAAGGACCTGTTCTGAGAACTCACTGCCTAGTTCTGTTCATCCCGGTGTGATCAAATGAGGAAACTATGGATGCACTCAGTACACGTCTCTTCCAAGGGGCACACTCATTTGCATGGTAATGAGGATGGTAATGAGGCCCTTGTCTTCAGATGTACACAAGGTTCTAGCTGATGAAAAACGGCCAAGGTTGAAATTCAGGGAATTCATAGTCTTTTTTTTTCTTTTCAATTTGTATTTTTTATCTAGATGCAAAAGAAGTATGTAGTACAGGAACTGCATTGTGCAATGAACCGCTAAACACTAGGTACAAATCATTTTCTTCACAACCATCAAGCTGTTTAAGCAAGCACCGATCTCTTAAGCAGCCTGGCTCAAGCAGTAATTACTGGTCTCATTTCTAAAGAGACCCTTCTTTTATTTGCTTTGTTACCATAGCTTTTTGTTTTCTTTTCCTCTCTCTTAAACTTAAAAAATGCTACATAAAGCTGCAGCTCCTCTGAGAACCCAGTGCGAGCTGCAAACAGGGCTCACAACAACACTGTGAAAGAGATTATGGTACTTAACCCCATTCTCCAGTGGGGAAACAGAGGCGTGGAACCTCTCCCCACCAAGAGTATGAGCAGGATTACATGCTTCATGAGCTCCTTCACCTGTAGTAGAACAAAATGCTTACATTGAGTCATGGCAGGGTCAAGCTGGGACAACACAATGTCTTAGGGCTGAGAGCCAGGGATCCCTTTGCAGAGAGCACAGGGCTCTGGGTAGAGGGTGGTCCCTGGGCAGGATGGAGATGGGGGGGAGTTCAGGCAGGAAAACAGACATGTCCAATATTGCCAAACCTGAGACTGAGGAGGGGAATTCATAGAATCATAGACGGGTTTGGGTTAGAAGGGACCTTAAAGACCATCTAGTTCCAACCCCCCCTGCCACAGGCAGGGACACCTTCCACCAGCCCAGGTTGCTCCCAGCCCCATCCAACCTGGCCTTGAACACTGCCAGGGAGGGGGCAGCCACAGCTTCTCTGGGCAACCTGGGCCAGGGTCTCACCACCCTCACAGCAAAGAATTTCTTCCTAATATCTCATCTAAATCTCCCCTCTTTCAGTTTAAAACCATTCCCCCTCGTCCTGTCACTACTTCCCCTTGTAAAGAGCCCCTCTCCCGCTTGATGCTGAGCTTGAAAACCTACCACTGGTCCACATTGCCCAAAGCATCAGACAGTGCTTGTAGGTCCAGGGTGATGGGTTGGAGGCAGTGTGAGAAAGGGGAAAGGCTCAAAGTCGTGGTCGGATGGAGAATGGAGGAGATGCTACATGCAGTGCAAAGGGGGACAGTCCTCAGCACCACTGAGGTGTTTAAAAGCTCCTGGCTAAACACTCAGGGGTGGTGTTCCCACTGTGAATAGATTGGATGTGGTGATTCAAGCAGCCTAGCACCAGCCTATAAAGCCCACCACTGTCCCAGAAGGAATAAACCCCTTTAATCAAAAACAGCCAAGGTGGGGTCATTGCCGCTGCCAACCCCAGCGCCCACGGTTCGAAGCCACGGGCCACAGCAGTGGCTGCTCATTAAAATGCAAATGTCATTATCTCCATGAAGGCTCCGGGTCTTTCCAGCACAGAGATGTCAGTCCTGCTTACTGTCCTTATTCAATGGCTCCTTCAGCATATGTTGACAGCCAGCGTGTACTCCAGCCCTACGGCTTGGGTTGGCCTTTGGCAGATGTTTAAGCTGCATGGTTGCGTCTGTGCTTCCCCTGCCCGACCATCAGAAAATGCTGAGTTCTGTCTTTATTCTCCCACGTCCCCATGATGGAGCAGCCCACGTACCCAGTGCTGAGTCTGGCTGTAATTTCTGCACTTTTTAGGGATGGCTGTAAGAAAGCTTTGCTGGAATCAGTGCTCTGGGGTTTCCTGGATGACGTTTTTTTTTCTCCAGCAAAGAGCTTGGGGAGATTTTCTGTAGTGTCAGTCCCAAATTTCTGGCTCCTGGCACCTGTTCTACTGTTTTGACACCAGGCTTTTGAGCACAGGGAAAATAATAATGATACCCAGAGCTAATGTTATTTACTAAAATACAAATTAACGCTCAGTCACATGGCGACACGATTTGTCATCCAGAGCTAAAATTAAAAGAAAATAAGGCTGAGTCAGAAAGTTATTTCAGACCTGAGTGGGGAATGCGAAGTGATGGGGCCACGTGGGAGCAACACTGACATCTTCTGGCTGCAAACAAAATCTCCAGCTTTTTCACTAAGAAAACCACCCAGAACCTCCAGCACAAAAGCATAAATAGGGGTTGGGGTGGACACAAGAGTTTTCAAGTAGCAGGTACAAGCTTGGGGTGGTGGATGTTATCTAAGCCCACTTTAAGTGTCCACTTTAGCATCACTGCAAAATCTGAGCAGAGGGTGTGTGACATTGATGACCCAAAAATACGTGAGTGTAGGAGGTGAGGGGGTGTTGCTCTTCCATCAGTGCAGGTGACAGGGCTCTATCCATCCTTTTGTGTTGCAGTGGTGAAGCGTGCAGTGGAACACGTAGGAAGAGGCAGACGCCAGGAACTGATCCCTGCAAACTAGCCGAGCAACAATTTTCTCCGTCTGATCTGGAATGGGACAGGGTCTGGCTGCCTTGTGTTGATAAACCAGGGAGGCATGGAGACCACTGAATGTGTTCCCCAAAATTATGCCCTCAGCTCCTGCTATAGGGTCTCAGAAAGCATCATGGCACCCAGGTACAGAAGATTCCTCTTGGGTGCCAGTCTCCTGCATCAGTTCAGAGCAGGATGGCTGGAACCCACCCTGAGGGAAACTGGTTTGGCCGTAGGGCTGTTGGGTCCTGCAGCAGGACTTTCAGTCTATCCTCTGGAGTAGATCGCCTTCAAAACATAGTGCATGCTGGACTAGGGGGGTTAGCTGAATGGTGGTCTGGAGAGAGTTGTGAGAAAAATCCTCCACTTCCTCCACCTCTCATGTTCATGTAGCTGCTGCAACAATTAACACCCTCCCTCCAAGCTGTATTGGCTTGCCATGATGGCTCACAGCTGCATTTGAGGGTGTTGGGTCCATTGCTAGGAACCCTTTTGCAGTGGAGGCTCAGAGGGTCTTGCCAAAGACATAGTATTATCCATCATTATCACTTAACCATCCATGCCTTGCAGTCCTGCAGTGGTCAGATCTTCACTCTGGTGGCAACGGCATTGCTAGCCAAGGACCTAACAGCAGAATCACACCTTCAGCCTTTTCTGCAGGTCTTGCCTCTTCCAGACTGGGCTGACCACCACCATTGCTACCCTGTGCTGCCATACACTTCCCCCCTTCCTCTAACCATATTTCTTTTAATCTCTTCCAAGGTTCTTTCTTCCCATCTCTGAAGCCCTCTGAAATGGTCTTCAAGGTCATCTTCTGGCTGGGGTACTTCAACAGCTGCGTGAACCCCATCATCTACCCCTGCTCCAGCAAAGAGTTCAAGCGAGCTTTCATTAGACTTCTCAAATGCCAATGCCACCGGAGAAGACGGCCCATCTGGCGTGTCTATGACCACCACTGGCGAGGGGCCTCCGTGAACAGCACGGTGCAAGACTGTGAGACAGACATGAGGCCCAGGATAAGCACCCTGAACAGCTCGTTCATATTTAACTCCTCCTTGCAGGAGAGAGCCAGTAAGAGGCGAACACTCAGCTTCAAGGGCTGGAAAATGCTCAGTCCTTTCCAGAAACCAGCATCCACCCAGCTGAAGGAGAAGATGAACAGCCTTTCTAACAAAATCCGGGGTGGCTCCAGAAAAGGGGGGGTGACAGCCAGCTACAAAACAGAGGTGGAGTCTGTCTCTATCGGGATCCCTCATGACTTCACGGAAACCATTGACTATCAAACCTATGACTTAACAGACTGCTGCAGGCTGCGAGAAACAGATATTTGAAGCCACTGGGACAGCTGTCAATGATTTCTTTAGATGTATCTAGCAGAAAGGCGAAGGGATACCATCTGTGGGTCTGTCAGGCAGACTGGAAGCAGCAATCAGGTATAAAATGCAGTTGCTCAAGGGTTGCACAAGTATCCCCCATGTGGAGGTCAGCCCCTTCTCTGGGATCATGGGTTCCTCAAATAAGAGCCAATGACGTATCCTATTCTAATGAGCATCAGCAGGAGGGGAAAATGTGGGGTAGATACAGCCCTAGGACAAGAGCTGTTTCCTGCAGTGGATGGTTATCTTTGACTTTGGATGGAGCTGTGCAATTAAGGGAAACCAGGATGTCTCCTTTGCCTTAAAAACACCACCACAAAACCTAACGGAAAGATCAGATCCCAGAAGATGCCATAGTACATGTGATCATGTTTCCATCCAGAGCCAGCACCCAGAGAGGAAGCTGCCGAGCAGTAGCTGGCAGCTGATCCTTTAGATAGTGGGTTGGGAGCTTGTGGATCTACAGGGCTGGGCAGGACCTCCAGACAAGGCCTTTGCTTTGGAGGGCGAGCAGATTGTGGTATTCCCAAGTAGGGTGGGGGGATGCTGGCCCTCAGCCATGATATCTGCAGCGACCACAGCTTCGCCCCGTCATGTAACCTGGTTTTAGACCAGAGGAGCAGTCCAGATGTATACGCTGATGCTAATGGTGTGCAGGTCTCTCCTCCAATTCCAACCTGTGATGCATTCCTCATATCACTTTCCAGTGAATTACTTGCAGCCCACCTTGCTCTAGTGCGCATCCCTGTGTGATACAGAGAGAAAGCAGCTCCTTTTGGTGTCAATCATCCCCAGCCTTTTGTGTCCCCTTGTTGCTCTTGTTGTCTCTCTCAAATGACACAGAATAAAGATGCATCCTACGGGCTATGCTCAGGTCCATAGTCAATCTGCGCTATGGCTCAGGAAAGGTGGGATGGCTGAGTTTGGGGGCTGTTTCTACTGCCCATAGAGTCAAAGCTAAACGGAGCTGATGTGCAGTTGGAGCTCCTTCGTGTAGATGGATCTTCTCCCAGTCAGGGTCATGCCCATGACTCTTCTCCCAGGTGGCTTCCCACATACTTGATACATCAAAGCCTTTGGTGGCTATCAGCGTTTGCCCTTGGTTATGTCTGCTAGCATGGTGAAAAGCAATGTCAATAAGGGGGTTTTTTTTGCCTCTCTCACAGCCCTAGACTGTGAGCTCCCCTCAGGAGGGCACCGTGGCCTCCTCTGGGGACCACAAGGAGGCTGTAGCCATGACAGGCCCACCTTGGCCAGGTCACACAAAGGGTGCTTTGCAACTCAGAAAAATGGTCTCCCAAACTCTGCTTGTCACTGGTTGCAGGCACTGGTTTTATCAGATTTCAGACAGGCAATGAGCCACAAAGAGATACTAGATTAAGCTGTGGGCAGAGGAAGGAGACACGTAGGTGATGGGGGCAAAGTCCGGATCTG